>NW_027271764.1:335000-967600 GCF_040938485.1 Diadema antillarum
GGTATATTGATGGAGTTAAAGGAAACCGAAACCAAAAGAGCAATGTGGATTGAGTGAAAGCAGCAACATTAGTAGAACTTTATCAGTGAAAGTTTGAGGAAAATTGGACAATCGATGCAAAAGTTTTGATTTCTTAACGTTCTGGTGTTGGAACCATTGGATTGGATAAGGAGGCTACTTGAGTTTATGACATCATGTGTGGACAACAATAGGTCTATAAATAAAGTACATTGTATAAAGAAAATTCAACACGCTTTCACTTTTCGCACTTGACTAACCACTTTCAGAAAGAAGGGGGAATAATTACAACACCCTCAACATATGTCAGTAAGAAGTTGATAGAATGTGTAGTTTTCATGAAAAATTGATTTTTGTTGAATTCTCTGCATATTTTCTTTGTTGTTGTCCACACATGACGTCATGAATTCTATAGTCTCCTTATCCAGTGATTACAACACCAAAACTTCAAAAATCAATCTTTTGTTTCGATTGTCTGATTTTCCTCAAACTTTCACTGATGTGTTCTACTAATGTTGCTGCTTTCACTCAATCCACATTGCTCTTTTGGTTTCGGTTTCCTTCAATCATATACATGTATACAATGCTTACTTGGTATAGATTATAAAAATCCAATGTACCAACTTAATTAACCTCTCTATATAAGCTCTCGCGTGAGACCATCATAAAATTTGTTCAAGGAGGAAGCTATGGTATTAGCTATGGAAACAATAAAAAAAAACGTAAATGTTCAGCTAATATCATGAAGGGATGTCACACGCAAGGAACACGATGAAAATGTGGACCGAAATATGTATTTTGTTTTTATATTTGCAGTTGTCTTGTCAGCAACTTAAATGTATGCTACCGACCCGGGGAGAGTGTTTTTCTGCTGAGCGACCTCCGCTGGACGGAACAATGTGTGCAATAAACAAGGTACAAAAATTGTACAGTATTTTCCACATTAGTCCGCTTTTCCAGGCCGCTTTTCTATGCCCAATTCCCAATTAATCCAGTGCCATGCATTATAATTGCTCATTATTTTTCTAATTAAGTCATTTTCTTCCAATGTAAGATGATCTTAAAATGCTAAAGTAAGAACAGAACTCATCTGCAGCCTTTCAAAATCTGGATTACTGAAATGAGAACATATTATTATGTGTTGTCAGAGGCAATAATCACATAAGGGCTGGGAGGTCTAGACCAGAAGGTTGACATAAAAATCGAAAAGAAGGCAAAACTATGTTGAAATTGTCACGAGTGTGGATACATGTTATAGAATATAAAAAACTTTCGTTTTCTCCCTTATTTGTTTGTTTGTTTGTTTGTCTGTCTGTTTGTTTGATCGTATAGTGGTGCTACCGCGGACGCTGTGTGCCGCGGCCGACAAATCCTCGCAGAGAGAATTTCAAGTCAACCTTCACAGAAATTACAAGTTTGAAACTAATGGCTGACACACCTGCCACCCAGACCACTACTTCCACTCCACTGGGAAACTCTAAAACCTGGGTATAAAGCGGGCCTGGGGAGGTAATATGATGAGTCTGCTGCAGACATGAAGTCAACAAGCGCGTGTGAACTTCTTAACCTGGTTTACCAGGTTCTCTTGGACAAGAGAACAAGTGCATTCGTGGCCTAAATTCATGTTTATTTGTGTTATGCTACCCACAAAAATAGCTTCAGAGAGAAAGATTAGAGTTTCTTCTTTCAATATCAGTTTTCTTTCTGTGTGAAAACTGCGTGTATCACAGTATTAACACAGGAGGCACAGGAGGATTACCAACCTGTCCGTTTGCTGTCAACGTGCAAAAAGCAATTTCCAAGAATTCATGATTCATTATATTTTATTGTCATGTAAAAATAATACATAGGCTAGGATTAGTTCTCAGACATTTGCGCAGAGCATATGGGAGTTACAAACAGAGTCCCCGTTCCACCTGGGAAATTTGGCACTTTCAGAATCCAGTGATCCAGCGTACAATGCGTCTTTTTTACCGTATACCAAGTCCGTGGCCATACTTCAGGTGGCATATAATTTCCAATAAAAATGTGTGAAAATGAAGGACACACCTAGTTCCCCCAACCCTCCACTTGAGGAACTGTTGCACATTTTTAGAATTAGAATATTCAACGATCTAGGCTAGTGCACTCCTTGGGTTGAATAGTTTGAAAATATGCAATTAAAGAATACATTAAAAAATACACAGAAAAATATTCCATTTCCGGGCAAAATGTGAATGGTTCAATTGTGAAACATCACCTCCTCTCTTGCGTGTGTGTCTATTCACATTTAGTATACTGTAAGTCCGTGAAAGTGTACCTTTCAATATAAGGGGGTGTGAGAAGGGGCATGGCCGGCGGAACTGGGGGGGGGGGGAGACGAGTACATAAGTTGCATTAAAAAGAAATTGATAGAGATCTTGAAGTATGAGTGCGATAAGTCTATGTTTTTGCGCTGAAGACTTTTTTTTTTTTTTTTTTTTTTTTTTGCTTGTCAGCTGAAGAAACCCGAAAGTGGAAGGGGAGAGATGAGCTGAAGACCCTTTGCTTGGTGGCTCATGAAACCCAGAAGTGCTCCCCCCCCCCCCCAACACTTTTGAAAACGCTCCGCCGGCACTGAGAGGTATCCCCATCCCTTCCAGGGAACTTCTGTACTTTTAGAATTGAAATCCAGCAATCTAAAGCACATTTTTGGTGGAATATTTTGAAAAATTCCAATAAAGAAATTATTTTTAAAAAAATCAAAAATAAATATCCATTATAGACAATGATGTGAACGTGTTTTGTCACTTCTGATACGTGCAACAGGGCATGCTATAACAGCCACATATAATTTATGTACACATGCATAAATTCTATTCCTGAAAAAAACACCCTCAAACAATGTGTGCGCACGCACACTCACACACACACAAACACACACACACACACACACACACACACAATGTTTCAATGGGCTCAGTCAAAGTTCTAGACTCTCCTTGTTCCTGTGTTAGACATAATAACAAAAAAGCTGAATTTTCACTGAAATGAGGGAGGGGGGAGGGGGTATTTGCCTCCCCGTCACCACCCGATCTCAGCCGTTGATTGCATGATTGTTTTGTTGATGGAGTCTCAAAATGTGCGCAGAATGTGAAAGAAAAAAGTCAGGATATCTTAACAAAAATAAAATAAAAATAAAAATTTGATATTTTCGCGAAAAATGTCGAGGTTTAGCCCCCCCCCCCCCCCATATGGTACATGGGGTTAGTCTTTACTTACAGTAGTCCTACGTGCCTTGAGCCAGAGTGGAAGAGAAATTTTCCATAGTACAGTATCATATCAGAGATAATAATAATAATAATAATAATAATAATAATAATAATAATAGACATTTATAGAGCGCCTTTTCCACTGGATACAAAGCGCTATGACATGTCATCCCTGGTTGCCATAGGAGATGAAATATATACAAAATACCGGGCAGTGACAGTATAAGTCCAGTGCACATAGAGGGACATCAAAATAAACAGATACTGACAAAGATGTACAGTTGACTCCTGTTATTTAAATGAAGTCCTCGGGAAAGGCAATTTCTTTCGTTATATCAAAATTTCCTTATAACCGAACAAATCCACAATAACACCAAAAAAAACGACAAAAAAACATAGTATGGATAATGTTGGGGACTGAATTTTTACTTCATTGTAACTGCAAATTTTGCGATAACCGTGTTCGTTATAACAGGAGTGCACTGTACTATCATTTAGCCACTCAGACACATGACAGTCATTCATAAAAATACTGTAACAATACAGTGAACAGAAGGAGGTACTTGTACAAACACCAGAATATATTTTCTGTGAAAGAATAACAGCTGGTTTATTCTGACGGTACAACCATTCCAATACTGGTGCACTTCAATAAATACATCTTCTACGACAAGATTTGTGCCGATGGCTGTCAAAGTACTCATGTTTTTGTTGTCTTGACTTTTCCTACGCTGTAACATTACTGCTCTGGTTATATGTTGGGATTCACATCCTGTCTTTTACATCAGTGCTTCGGACACATCACCCATTTGTTGACTACCACAAACTATATATTTTTTTGTACTCTTTACTCTTTACTACCGTATGTCCCCCCAAAATTAAAACGGGACCCTCCGCAACAATAACTTTAAAAACAGTGAATCAATCCAACTGCAATTTCCAGGTATAAAAACTATAACTTATTACCGGCATCTTACGGAAAACCCTGTCCGATTCACTTCAGTGGTCAAAGAGAAATAAGGGTTTTTGTAGAGCATGTCAGGAATCCCTTCCCTCCAAGTTTTGTCAATTGTGTTCCGACATTAATATGCAGTTCCAAAAGCATCCAAGTGCATAACGTGGAAGAAACAAACCCATGACAAGCTTTACAACGATACATATCTCTCTGTGACCACTTAACCAAATTGAATGGTGTTTTCTGCAAAATATAGCTAAAATGTTATATTTTTAGATCCTGAAATAGCATTCAGGTAATTTAATGATATTGAAGGTTATCAATGCGGATAACCGGTTGTAATTTTTTTGGGAGACATATTGTACACCAATTACTGCTCAGATCGAAACGAATAAAGCGGATTGTTGTCACGACAAACTCACTGGGACCTGTGAAACCACTTTTGTCAAATTGAAATTTACCACATCAGGACATGTGTAACTATGATATGCAAAGACACTTAGGAATTTGGGACAAGAAAAACTAAGTTGTGTTACCAGCAGTTTGTTATATCAGGGATCTTTCTCTTGAGCGTCCACTGTAGTGATTTTACTTGAATTACTTTGTTACTGCATTCACATCAAAGCACTTATTTTCAGCAGAAATTTACCCATCAATTACTTGCTTTAATCCTAATCAGGCCAGGCTCTTTTGGCTATGCTAAAACCGGAGGGGGGCGGCCATCAGTGGTGCTATCGCGACGAAATTTGGCATGCGTGACACCCACATTGTAATCTACAAGATTGCATCATAAGAGTTTTGTAAGAATCAATTTCTAATTTTAATTAATTAATTATGCAAATTAAGCCCACGACCATATTTTAGCCTAATTAAAAGAATTGAGTCTACTTTTTGGTTTAATCTATTCAACAATTGTACATCATAAAAACTTCCAAAAGTCATTTCAGTTCTTCTGTATTTTAATTGTTTTCGGAATTTCTTATGTATTTCTTTGGTTTTTTTTACTTTTTTTTCTTTTCTTTTTTTAATGGAAATGTCACTGACCACTTTTCTACCATAATTAGCATAAAATAAATCAATGAAAATGAGTCATTGTAAAAATAATCAGGTTTTTATGGCTTTCATGACAGAGCACCATTTTCCATAGGAACTGTACACAAAATAAAAAAATTGTGCCCGTTTTGGGGTGACATGCCATTACAAAAATGGGCGTGGCTTCGAAGAAAAAGTATGCACGGTAATTACAAATTTGGTGTCAAAAGTTGCACGAGATTTGAACAAAGAAAGTCATGAAGTCTCGCGACAAGACCTCCTCGCATTACAGAATTATAGCGCAAAACGTCGAGGGGGGGGGCGGATTCTGCCCCCGGCCCTTTTAGGGTTAACATGCTACTAGACCAAGAGACTGCCTGAAGGGTATAGCCCATGCATATAAGACTGCCTGAGGGGACAAAAATGTGACCCACATGAATTGATTCATTCGCCAGCAGTTCTAGGAGGGTACATTGAAAGAGCAAATGTTACAATCAGTTTTAATCCTTTCATGAAACCAGTTTCCTTTTTTCTTTTCACTGTACACAAGGTACATATGTAAACTGTAAACAGGACAACAAATGTTACCTAAAAAGGGATTCCAATTGCATAACCCATTTATGCTTACTAGTATCTTTTCACCATACAAAATGGTCCCTTTCAACATCAGCTTCTGATTTTCTAGAATAACTTTGGACAACTGTACCCCCTCCCCGCCCCATAAGTATCTTGTGCAATCCACCCCACATACAGAAAACCTCTGCAAATAAAGTCTAGCGCAGTCACATCGTGGAAGGTTCATGAAAATTCTTTTAATAGGGACACTCCTAGCACAATGGACATCAAACAAAAATGAACAGGAAATATCTCTGGGATCTTGCACATTCTTTTTTTCTTTTTTTTCTCTTTCTGTGTGTTTTTTTTTTTTTTTTTTTTTTTGGTGGGGGAGGATGTCCTGGAGTTAGGCTTATCAAGCAGCTTCATTTTCAAATTTCTGCTTTGGTCTTAACACATATCCATGAGTATAAAGAGTATAAAACAGCCCTCTGCTTAGTTTTTCTGAAATGCTTGAGGGCAAGCTTCACACAGGGGAACACATTGTTTCTCAAACAGGTTCGTCCCTAAGCATGAGCAGGTGTCCACTTCGGGATCGAGCGCTGCATTAATTCCAGAGGTTCGTGCGAAACACCTTTGCAGCCTTCCCTGCATCATGTCAGCTTTCATGTCCAAGAGGTGAACTCTGAACCTTTGAACTTTCGATGCCAGAGCCACACGAGGTTGCAGCAACTCTCTCGCAATGTCCGTAAGGCCATCAATCCACACTATCACCTTCTTCTCCGTTTCACTTCTTAAATCTATCCAAGGCCGACCTGAACTCTGGCTTTCGTGCTTCTTTCAAACTCTTCGCCTGTTTCTCCATCGCCTCGTTTTCTTCACGCTTCTTTTCCTGGGAACAAAGATGGAGACAAATATTGTGAAGAGGATCGACGATGGGATAGAAGCGACAGCTTGATTCATAAGATGATGATTAAGACCAAGTTGCTGCTTTCATATATGAAAGAGAATTGAACTCTTTTGACCTCGGATGATCAGCAAGACAAGATGATTAGTAAGATTTATCGATACGCATGGACCAAAATCATGAGAAATGGACCATTTTCTGTGAAAAGAAAACTTAGTTTCAGGCACGTCTTCACGTTAAAAAAACACAGAAGGTACTTTAGTTATGTAACATCACAGTCAATAAATCAAGATAATTCTTTAGGAGGAATTAGACATTGAAAGAGACTTATCCCTGACATCAAACCAATTACATAACCCAACATACTATGTCTTACCTGCACTCCTCACATTCATTTTTTTACTCCTAATCCATAATCTCAATTCAAAGTAACTTTCTCATCCTCCTCTACTTCAAAACTGGTGTTTGGTAACAACTGAGGATGGATCTACCCCAAAGAAGTCTAACCCTCCCCTCCTAATCCTTAACACAATGGTGTCAGTGTCATTCAACCTGCCCCATATGGGAACCTCGTAAACCAGGCTTCTACGGGGACCAAAACATACAGAATATTGTCTGCATTTGTGGCCTACATCAATGTTTATTTGTGTTAAACTGCCAAGAAAAGTGGCTTTGATAGAAAGACTACAGTTTCTTCTATCAATATTTGTTCTCTTTCTGTGTGAGATCTGTGTGTATCACAGTACTATTTGCCTAATTTACCTCTTTTTTTCCCCAATGCAGTGTGCTCGTTTTGTTACAAAACTCACACAAAGATGTACATGTCAATCAAGGCTGAGGTCAGTAGATTTTGACTTTCACTGACCCCATTGAGGTGCCTCGTTTTGTGTATAACAAAAGAGTTTGTGAGCCCATCAGTGCACACTATAGTCATACCTCTCACCCAATCAATACTTCCATCGTTCAATGGCACATGTAGTTGACCACAGAAAGAGGATACATGTATCACTTGACTGCTTTCGCATAAAGAATTACAAATCTGCCCAGCCATCTCTCTCAACCTGCAAAAGGAATCTCATTTGGGGGCATTGAATGCTCTCATAGAATTGTAGGAAGGACGGGTTGAGAGTGGATCTACTAAGGAGACTCTAAACCACACCCCCGGGCCCTGTTTCACAAAGCTGGCATAAAGTTACAAATGACTTTATGAGCAACTGGAATATGAAGCGCCAATATGTGTGCCCATTTTTTAATTTCCTGATGTTTTACAACTGCATGTCAATATTCCACCTATAATGGGGCAAAAATACGCTTTAACCCTAAAAGGGCCGGGGGGGGGGGGTGGGGGTTGAGTCGGAATCCTCCCCCCCCCCCCCGACATTTCGCGCTATAATTCTGTAACACGAGAAGGCCTCGTTGCGAGGCTTCTCGACTTTGTTTGTTCAAGTCTCATGCAACTTTCGAGACCAAATTTGCAACGTCCGCGCATACTTTTGCGAAGCCACGCCCCAAAACAGGCACAATTTTGTGATTTTGTGTACATTTCCTATGGAAAACAGACACAAAAGCCCGGCCCTTTTAGGGTTAACCCTATTCTAACTGGGCTATTTGAGACCAAGTTTTTACTGGGGGGGGGGGGGGGGGGGGGTCAATTTGACCCCTCCTTCAGATCTCGGCCGCCAATTACGCGATCGCTGCGAAATTTTGCCTGTACATAGAGCCGGATGTCAACTACAAGATTATATGGTCATACAATAGAAAAAATTTGATTTTATACTTTTTAAAGGACAAGTTCACCTTCATAAACATAAGGATTGAGAAAATGCAACAATATTAGTAGAACACATCAGTGAAAGTTTGAGGAAAATTGGACAATCGATGCAAAAGTTATGAATTTTTTAAATTTTTGTGTTGGAACTGCTGGATGAGGAGACTACTACAGCTTGTGAGTCATATGCGTACAACAGTATAAAGAAAATGTAAAAGAAAATTCAACATATTTTCACTTTTTTCGCATAATAAAAGAGCACTTGACTTGCCTCTTTCTAAAGGCAGGGGGAATAATATTACCCATAACATTTGTCGGCAACGAGTCAGGGGAATGTGTACTTTTTTTCAAAAGATGGAATTTTGTGAAATTCTCTTTATATTTTCCTTATATTGTTGTACGCATGTGACATCTAAGTTATTCACACACTGCAGTAGTCTTCTCATCCAGCGGGTACTGCACAAAAACTTCAAAAAATCATAACTTTTGAACGGATTGTCCAATTTTCCTCAAACTTTCACTGATGTGTTCTACTAATATTGCTACATTCTCTCAATCCTTATGTTTATGAAGGTGAACTTGTCCTTTAATAAATTAATTATGCAAATTTACGCATGAAATCATATTTTCACCTATAACTCCATTAAAAAGATTGAAGGATTGCTAAATTTTTGTGTCAGAGTTCCTCAAGACACATCAAACAATTTTCTTATAAAAAAATAGCGCAATCAAAATTAGTTTCTTTTGTTTTGTATCGTTTTGTTAATTTCTTATGTATTTTATTGTTTCATCTACCTTTTGTTTTCTATTGTTTTCTTGCCAAAATTTGTTGCAGGCACTTTTCCAAGCTGATCTACATTAGAAATGATTAATTTCAATGGTTAAAAGTTGAAATAATCTAATTTATATCAATTAAACAAAAAAAAACAATTTGCATTGGATTTGCACACGAAATCATTAATTTGAGCTGTTTTCGGGTTGACATGCATATGCAAAACATTGCGTAACTTCAGAACGGTGTACGCGGACGTCGCAAATTTGGTCTCAAAATATGCGGGAGACTTCAATGAAAAAAAAGTTATGAAACGCCGCGGCAAAATCTTTGCGTGTTGCGGAATCATGGCGCGAAATGTCGAGGGGGGGGTCAATTTGACCCCCCCCCCCAGTTTGAATAGGGTTAAAGGACAAGTTCACCTTCATAGAATTGTGGGTTTAGTGAATGCCGCAATAATAGTCGAACACATCAGTGAAAGTTTGAGGAAAATAGGACAATCCATTCAAAAGATATGAATTTTTTAAGTTTCTGCTCAGTCACGGCTGGATGAGAAGACTACTATAACTTGAGATATCACATGTGTACAAGGATATAAAGAAAGAATAAAGAAAATTCAACATATTTTCACTTTTCTTGCAAAATAAAAGAACACTCCACTTCTCTCTTTCAGAAGGCAGGGTGAATAATATCACCCTTTACATCAGTAACAAGTCGAAGAAACTAAAAACAAATGTTAACATGTAAGAATAATCATTATCATCTGCAAACTTCAACTTCAGCTTTTGAAATTAAAGGACAAGTCCACCTTCATATACATAAGGATTGAGAGAATGCAGCAATATTAGTAGAACACATCAGTGAAAGTTTGAGGAAAATTGGACAATCCGTTCAAAAGTTACAAATATCTTAAGTATCGGCGCAGTCACTGCTGGAAGAGAAGACTACTACAGTGTATGATGTCACATGCGTACAACTACATAAGAAAAATAAAAAGAGAATTTCACAAAACTGTACTTTTTGAATAAAGTGCACAGTTCTTCGACTTGCTACTGACATATGTCAAGGGTAATATTATTCCCCCTGCCTTCTGAAAGAGAGAAGTCGAGTGTTCTTTTGTTATGGGAGAAAAATGGAAATATGTTGAATTTTCTTTATTCTTTCTTTATATCGTTGTACTCATGTGACATCACAAGCTATAGTAGTCTTTTTATCCAGCCGTGACTGAGCAGAAACTTCAAAAATTCATAACTTTTTAACGGATTGTCCGATTTTGCTCAAACTCTCACTGATGTGTTCTACTAATATTGCTGTATTCACTCAACCCACATGTCTACGAAGGTGAACTTGTCCCCACTTGAACCCACTTGAACTTGAACCCACTTGGCTTGTCATATTTGGGCCGTTCGTAAAGTCGTGCATCACTTTACAAACAGCTTTAACCCTATATAATCAGGCTGGGCCTTTTTGGCTATGCTATATCTGGGGGGGGGGGGGGCGGATTCCACACCCCCCCCCTTCAGATCTCGCCTATGGAATGCGTGATCGCGCGGAAAATCGGCACACGCCACGCCCGCGACGTATACTATCAAAATGGTTGCTTTCTCTGAAAAATTTTTATTAATATTTTATATTAATTAATTATTGTAATTTATGCATAAAATCAGTTTTGGGCTCTAAATCACTTATTAATGCTCTAATTAAGCTAATTTCTTTTTTAAAATGTTTCTTGTATCATTCTCCTGAGACATAGGATAAAAAAAAATCTGTATCTAAATTAATTTCTTATGTATTTGATTATGTTTTGAATTTCTTATGTATTTCTTTGTTTTTCGACCTTTTGTTTTTGTTTGTTTTTCGACCTTTTGTTTTTGTTTGTTTTTTGGCCAAAATTTGTCACAGACATTTTTCGAAGCTTTATTATGCTAAAATAAATTAATTTCGTCCATTCTAAGTCAAGATATGAATTTGTTATGTGAATTAATTGAAAAAAACACAATTTGCATTGGATTTGTACACAAAATCACGTTTTGGAGCAATTTTGGGGTTGACAAATTTTTTTCGAACGGGCGTCACGTCAAAACATTACGCGCGGGCGCAACAATTTTGGTCTCAAAAGTTGCGCGATACTTGAAAGAAAAAAGTCATGAAACATCGCGGCGGGAGCTTATCGCGCTGCGAAGATATTGCGCAAAACATCGAGGGGAGGGCGGATTCCGCCCCCCAAAGCCTGATTAGGGTTAAGAAACAGGGCACCTGGCTGATTTCATACCTTCCCCTCCTCCTCCTTCACTCCTTGTTTCCGCTTCTCCCGGTTGCCCGCCTTGCTCCGCCCCTTCATTCGATACCGGGGCTCAAACTTCTCCTGCGGAAGTGCACCCTTTGTGAATACAAGAGAAACGACAGTAGAATAATTAAATAAAATCCCTAAAGAACAGTTTGGGGAAAAACATATACATCTCAAACATTGAGTCAAGCATTGAAATATATATATATATCTATATCTATATATATATTTTTTTTTTTAATTATTATTTTTTTTCATGCAGTGCAATATTTTCCATTCATGTGGTTAACATCTAAACAATACAACATTGAAACAAAACTCATCAAGAAATCAACTCTCTGGCAAATGGATACTTTTAATCATGTGAAATTTTATCAAACATTGCTTGGTATAATTTCATTCATTTATGACTCTCAGCTTGCACAATATTTTTATAATGCTACTGCAGACACCTTCATTAAACATTTATGTTTCTTTTTCTCATTATGGTGTTTTCACATAACTAATATACCATGAAATGTATGTGTAATTACATTAAAAAGATTTTTTTTTTCAGTCACACTCCTCAGAGGTAGATTAGCTAGACAGACATTTTGAGATTCCGCTTTACGACATATCATCTTGTTGTTGTTGTTGTTGTTGATGGGATGCAGTATGAATTTGTTTGTAAAATAATGTGACACAGCGGAGGCACATTAATCATAAGGACATTTGTAGTTAATCTATTCATATGTTATGTCATAGCATTCATTGTAAATGTTATGGAAACAAGTAACTGTGATGTGTGATGTGTTTGTATTATTGTACAAATGTCAATGGAAGAAAAATTTCTATGTCCCATCATATATAATGATAATAATAATAATAATAATAATAATAATAACAACAACAACAATCATAATAATAATAATTATAATAATAATAATAATAACAATAATAATAATAATAATAATAATAACAACAATAATAATAATAATAATAATAATAATAATAATAGTGGCTACTTGTATAGTGCACACGTCCACCTTTCAGTGCTCATGGTGCTTCAAAAATGAAAAGATAGATATATACATGCATACATACATGTTCAAGCATTTCAACAAAGAAGAAAATGGCAAACAAAAAACAAATACCAAATAAAGAATACAACATATACCACATAAAGAATACAATATTGTTCCGAACATTAATGACAGCAATTACAATCCTCAATGTGAGAGGAACAGAAACATTTAAGTTTGGAGTTGAATGTCTCTAGATCAATAAAAAACAAAAACCTAGTTAGTACAAATTTCCCCATGATGAAGGAAGAGACAAGTAACATAGCTTAAAAGGAGGGTACTGTAAAACGAGGAATTTTCGCGTGCACTTTAATTTCGCGAATTTCGCGAGCGCCAAGATTCGCGAAATTAAAATGCACGCGAAAGTCCTTGTTTACACTATATGCAATGAACGCCAGTGCCACTTCGCGAAAATTTCATGCCACGAAAAAGACTGTCGGCTCCAATTCGCGAAAAATTCATGCCACCAATATATCATGTTTTACAGTAATTGTGTGTGTTCGTGTATATATGGGTCTGTTTCTGTCTTCCTACACATGCTCATGGGGTGTAAGGAACAACAGCTAGAGCACAAACACAGGCTTTACTCCTCAAGCTTCTGGGATATAGCAGATGTCAGCAACCAATTTGTGGGCTACAAGAAACAATACAAGCATACAAAATTGTGTCCCGCAGCTCAATATGTGTAAGATTGTGTGTGTGTGTGTGTGTGTGCTTGTTGTGGGTGTAGTGAGTTTGGACATATGGACGTACAGAATGTATTGCATCTACTCAACTGCTATCAGCATGATTAACACTTTATTTATTGAAAATGGGGGAATCAAGATCTGAAATGTACCCCATCAAAACCAATTCTGGTTAACTGATAAATAATGGCACAATCCTCAAGCAACATAACGATAATATTGGAAAGGAATTCACAATACACTTTCTGTGCCATCGAGAAGATGTGAAGTGCAACATCAGAGAAAGATACTTACATAGAGTTCTTTCCTCTCCTCGGCACGCTGTTTCACCGTTGCCTTGTCGACTGCGCTGATCTGAGTCGGGTCCAGACTTATCATCTCAGGTTGAATCTGCCGCAGGAAGAGCAATTCAATGACAAGAAAATTGAAATCATCACAATGATTAGTCTACTGCAGTAAATGTTGACAACTCATTTCAAGACACACACAAAAAAAAGAAAGAAGAAAAAGACTTGTGACAGCTTAAAGTGACAACTAGTACTATATGATTCAATCTATAATATATGAATGGAAAAAAAGCAAAGAAAACGGGATTCCTTCCGGATTCTAACCAGAGACCTCCGAATTGCTATACTGGTGTTCTTATTGACAGAGTTTTGGAAAGCCAAGTATGATATTCATCCCTGAAACCCCTTTACATAGCATACATACTTCCATTTCTGGACAATAAGACATCCCTTTTATTTGATGCATCAAATTCCTCACACTACACGTGAGACATGACTCATCTGAGAAAAGTTGTAGGCTACAAAATAAGCACTTACTTACATACCTGCTTGCCAGTTTTGAGGGTTATCGTCCATTTGATGCATGTCATTATGTTATCAAAAGTCACTTTATGTTAAAATTTGGCAGGAATCGTGAAAGTTTTGCAGTAGTAAAGAGGTCTTCAACAGGCTTCTACAGCACAAATCCACACGTAAATCTGTACATGATATCAATATCAATCTACAGGCGCAATGCATCATGGGTAAAGATAGCAAGACAGATCAGAAGACAGATTTGGCTAGTCCATTCTCATTTACCTTTTCGAGAAGCGCTCTGACTTCGAATTCTCTCCTTTGAGACTTGGATCGATACGGGTTTGCCTCCAAGCCGTCAAAGTTAGGTTCACCAGCACCTGGGGAACAAAAGATAGAAATTTCGATCTTTTTTTTTTTGTTTTTTTGTTTTTTTTGTTTTTTGTTTTTTTGTTGAGGTTCAGCGTCGTCTGCCAAATGAAATGCACTTCTGTCAGTCAAAGGGCAAAATTTTCTTTATTCAGCTCTAAGATGGCATCAAATTTAAATCTTAGCTTCAAGTTTAGCAGATAGAGGATCTAAGAAAGAAGACCTGATGAAGTTTTAACATGAATTTGATGTTGTGACTGCTTGAACAAACGTGTTATTCCAGCCAAAGTGACATGTATATTACAATTACAGAGTTTGTCACTTTTACCCTACACAACACAGCATGTAAGCCTATCTTGTTAATGATCACAAGTTTACAAAATAGAGAGCCTGCCGAAACCTTTGTTGTCACTGTGTTTGACAATGTAAATGACATTTCAAAAATCAAGAGCGACACTAATAGTTTAGCTATAACCTGTGAAACAAGGATAATACAGCATTGCTAGCAATGAAGTGAAACTCTAGATATCCATGACTGAACACTTTTGAGGAAAAATTTTCCTCAGACAAGATTCTATCCTTTAAGGCTCACCTGGAATGAGTAGACTGGCATAACCGTTCACATGGGAGACGCCCAGGACGTCTTCATAGGGGCAGAACTCCAGGCCCGTCACGCGGTCCCGCAGGCTGTGCCTCATGTAAGGCTTCTCCTGATTGGTCAAACAACAGTCCTTGTACACCTACAGAATGAAATGGTTGACCAATGAAAGAAGAGATGACACCACGGATATGTTGTATTTGTACGTACATCCAATATTCTATTTCGTTACAATGTGGACGAGTGCTCAGGAGTCTGTATGTCAGTACCTACATGTTGTACATCCATTCACGCACAACAAAACCACTAACGCGTACATGCAGGTATATCAATGTCTATTGGAATCTTTTGTTGTGAACACATCACAAGTATTTAATCTACAATGCCGCATAATATAGAAAGGAAAACTATTCTGATGTGCGCTACTATTCTGCAATCCAAACTAAACACAGCTTTCCCTGCCCTGCATTTATGGGAATGTAAGAGTTCCTGAATTGGATCATAATTTTCACCTTGAAGACATTTTCCATCTAACACACCATGTTAACTTGGTTCAGTACACCATACTGCAAGATGAAAGAATAAAATCTAATTCCCATGCCATGCCCATCTCCGCTACATTTCTTAAATATTGTTTTGATAGAGGGACTTCAAATTGTGCTACACAGCAAATGAAGCAAAGTTTTAGAAGTTTTCCCACTGAATCATCATTTACTGATAGTCTGCCGAATCTGCACCACTCCATCACAAATCTTTAATCACTGTTGTGACCTAATGACAACTTGCCAACCCACCTTTCCATTCCCCTGGAGACATTGACAAAGAGGCATTTCTACATACAATAAGGGGACCTCCAGATGATTTTCAGACTTTTGTATTCGAACAACTATAAATTAGTTATACTGAGTACAGAGTTTCAGAATTTATAGCGATTGGGATAAGGAATAAGAATGATTTCAAAATTTTTAACAAATTGCAATAAACAAGGATGATGACATGGCAGCCTCATTACAAGAATGCATGAGTGGGGGCTCAAGCAAGTAGAACAAAAGAAGAAGGCACGCATGGATTTTACACATGTGAACTTGATGTAATGTTGTAATTGTAATGGAATTGCACTGCTATATTTCTGAAATATGTGAGGCTCCTATGTCATCAACACTGTTCAGTGTAATTCGTTTAAGATTTTTCAGAGTATTGGTTTCTCTGCTCAAGGACCACCATAAGATCCACAAATCTGTACACTGAGCTGTCAATTTATGTATTACATGATGAGAAATTATGAAAATCGTCTGGAATGCCCCTTTAAAACAACCAAATGGCAAACATACTCGCACTCTCCAGAAGAACACAAGGACTTATCCATACCTCCACAACATTGTTGCAGGCAGCGGCAAGGAGGCCCCTCTGACTGAAGGACAGCTGTCCCGCCCCGTACGACACCTTGTAGCACTGTAGGGGCTGGTATGTCCGGAGGTCGAAGATCTTGATCTGCTGATCCGTGCCGCTCGTTGCCATGTACCTGGTGGGGTGGTGAGTTAATTCAGGGACGAGCAGATATATGACGTCTTTTCACTTACACTGTGATTGCGTCTTCCCAAAAAACCATTAATCTCATCAAAAATTACATATCATTAGACGCAAAATACAACATGCAGACAATTATCGACAATTTTGTACGATCATCACTGGGTATCTAAGGTAGTATGAGAAAAAGATATGACAATGAGAAAAGAGTGAAATGAGAATGAGTGAAGATTTTGCGAGCTACATAGGTGTCGTCACCCACGAGAAACACCTATGGCTCAGTGGATTTGTCTACAGACTCTCTTCAATTCGGTGGATTCCATATACGGTGCGCCACCTATGGGTTGTAGCAGACAGGCGGATTTTCAACTTTGGGGTCGACATCGCGCTAGCTATGCAGCTACAAGAGCTATGCTGTAGCGCAGCAGACACTAGCTGCATGCGCAATGCACTGTTTACTGTACAATAACTGTACTGGCCTAGCGCCTGGCGATCGGTATACGCGGTAACTAGAGTCGACAAACTGAAGAAATACCTGAATGATCGTGGCATACCAACCCGAGGAAAAACAAAGGACTAACTTGTTCAGCTGTCGGAGAAATGTGGGGATAAATATGATGTTCTTGAACCGTGTGACCGCGCAGAATCGGAAAAGAAACGAAGGTGTGTACGATCAGCGGATGGGACTGAAGTGAACTTGTAAGTTGTACGATAGGCCAGTAAGATGGACTAGGGATCTGAGTACTATGCCTGATCTGTCGCTTGGAGATGTGTTTGCCTACCTTATCAAACAGTGTGATTGGACCCCAGAAAGGCTAGCAAGCTTCAAAAAAGATGATGGCTACCTTATGTTTAAGGACAATCACGTTGAAGATGTCCATATGGGACACATCCAGAACCACCCACTGAACCCAGACCACATTTACATCAAGGCAACTGTGAAGCCTGAGCAGCGTCAAATGGCAGAACGGTACGCTACCTGGGTACTACTCACAACAGACGCTTTAGTCCATTCTGCTGGCTGTGGATGTGTTGCAGCGTAAGTTTGCTTTTTCTGTGATTTGTTGATTTTGTCATCTGTTACTCATGTTAGGGCCTAACTTCAGTCTTCAGGCCAACCAGCCCGGGTGCCTGCCCGCCCGGCGCAGCCGGCTGAGCTGAGCTGCGCTGCTGCATATAGCACATGTGCATAGAATGCGAGTAATTTTGATGTCGACTTTTTCCCATATGACATTGCGGATTTTGGCCTGTCCGCTACAACCGATAGGTGGCGCACCGTATATGGAATCCACCGAAGTCTAAGGTCCCTGGTTCAAAAGTTCACTAGCAACAGCAGGAGTACCCTCAGCAAAGGTACTACATCCTTATTGGTTTGTCCTCCAGAGGAAACTCTGAAAGGGATGGTTTAGTATTCGTTGAGGTGAAGATTCAGTTTTTAAATTTTTGTAAGATATTTAGCAACCACTCTATGAAATGTTTTAGAGCATACAATTCTAAAGGGAATTGAAAAGTTTATTTGATGAACATCTGTTTCGAAATGACGAAGATATTGATAAACAAGGTAAAACAAAGAGATCCTAATAAAAATTGTGGCCTGTCACATTTTACCAGGATCGCTTTTTTTGGATATCTCAGCCATTACAGGACCTATTTTCATCACATAAACTGTGAATTCTCTAAGAATTACATGTTCTTTCATATTTCATAAGAGGTTTCTCATTATCTCACAAACACACACACAAAAAGTTGGAAACTTGAAACCCCATCTCAACCAAAACTGTATCATCCCTTTCAGCCCTCAGTCCCATACTTGCTTACTATTTGAATGTTTCCTCCATGGCTACAAGAAGAAAATAAGAGTCTCGGCTCAATCAGAACTAAGTGGAATCGAATGAAATCACGGCAGGTGTACTCACTGTCCCTGTCTGTCTATAGCCAGAGCTCTCACTGCACTCTTGTGGCACAGCATTTTCACCAGTGGCTCCTTGCAGTTTGGACTCCACAAAGTTACTGTGCCTGTTGATAGAGAGTTGAATTAGACGGTAAGATACAGAGACCAAACATACACACACAGAGCAAAAATTAATGCACATAAATCACACTTAAACCTCTCTCTGTCAAATTATTCACATGCATTTATATTACAGGCTTGACCACATTATTACTGATGCCGTGAGAACTGACTTTAGCAGTAGGTACTATACACGCCAAACCATTTTTTTGCAAACACAATATTTCCCAAATTGGGACCTTCAAGACAATTTTGCAAGAGGCCAAATTTGTGAACAAGAACCGCATCGACAGAATGAGGAAGAAGCAATATCACACTTTTTTATCATTAAAGAAGTTAAGCAATTTTCCACCTTGGGAGATGATATATAACAGATCTGTGTGACAGAAGGCAATACTTTGGAGCAATTCATTTTGCAAATGTCAGTATGACAGAGTGAAGAAACTGGCACCTGAACCTTCACTCCTCTTAATAATATCTTTCTTTCGTTTAATATGCCTTGTCCGCCTTGGACTACTTCACATAACAATGTCGGAATTTCAGAGCTTGGGTATTTGTTCCATGTTCGTCGTGTCACTGCTGGCAACCAGGGACAGCCTGGTGGTAGTGTCGCTGCCCGGAAAGCAGTAGGTGACAGGTTCGAGTCCCACTGGTTCCTTTTTCCCGACATGTTTGTTAATTTACAGATCAGCAGTTGCGATCTTAACAAATTTTCATTTGTAGAGGGAGGCAGAGTGAAGAAACTCACACCTGAATGTCAGTATACTTGCAAAATTTGTGAAAAAAAAACCCACTGCAAAACACATTGCATTTAAAGTACATACGGACACAGGACTCTATCCAGCAGGTATACACTAATACAATTTAACCTGTTGAGGACAGGCTGATTATGCTACAACACACATTTCCCATAGACACCTGCCTGAGTATACTCGGGACTCCTCCTCAATGGGTTAAAAGACAACCACAGATGGACACATAGGGGAGACAGTGGCCAGTCACCATTTGGATGGCCAAAACATATGATCGAGTGGGCAGCTAGTGGAAATATGATAAGATATAATATTGGTGACCAGTGTCCACTCACCATTGGCATGACCGAGATGGATGACCACATTACGAGGATTGTGGGTCATGACCTTGAGCGGCTTGGACTTGGTGTACTTTGAGGTGACCATCTTACCAACAGACACGTCCAAGTAGTGGAGATATCCCGCAGAGTTCTGCCAGGATTTTGATGTGGTAAGAGGAGACACGATATTTATGATACGGAATTAAAATTTACATTTCAGATGCGTAGTTGGCTCTGATATTGTCAGTAGTCTCAGATATTAAGCATCGTACAATATGATTGGAATCAATACAGTTTCTCCATAAACATTGAGACCTAGGTAGGAATACAGTCTTCAATTCAGCCAAAGAACAGTAGAGGTTCTACATGATACATTTTCAACATCAAATTCATCCACAGGTCTATTAGTTGTTTTACATCCTTTATGTAATATCCCAAAACTTCATCCTCGGTGTGAAAGTTCAACCACAGAGATGTCCTTGTCTGCTTTTTGCACCTTCCTCTATTTCTATCACACATTGTACTAGGTTAGTTGTGCACAAGAAATACTTAGAATATGTTATCTACCTAAATCCTCAATATACTGTATTATCTAAGGGGTTATTTTTGTGAGGGTTTGATATTTGCAAATTTGGTGAATCACTGTTTGGCGACAAATTCAACAACACTCGAAAAAGTAAAGCGAAGTGGTCCTAATAAAAAAGTGGGTCCCACCTTTTATTAGAACCTGTTTGTTTCTGGATATTTCAGTCATTTTAAAACCCTAACCGGTTTTCATCAAATAAACTGTAAATTCCTCTTAGAATTGTATGGTATTTAATGTTATACATAAGTGGCTTCTCATTATCTCGCAAAAAAACATGGAAACCTGAATCTCCATCTTAACCAAAACTATACCATCGCTTTAAACTTCACGCCAACAGGAAAGACTGTTATGCAACCATTCTCTTGCATGAAGGCACTAGTACAGTGTTTGAAATACTTGCATCATACGATAGAATGAAGGGTGTTGAATTACAATCTAAATCACAGTCTATACACCATCTGTATTTCAACTATCAATTTCTAATAGAGGTGTAAGCTGACAACTGTATGTGCCATATATTTAGCGAGTCTAATTTTTCGCGAATCAGGAGTGTCTAAAATATCGCGAGTGTAAATTCTCGATCATGGAGTACAGTACTGAATGGAGAAATGTATGTGTGCACATCGCATTCATATCGAGATCAGAGTCAATATTTTTGCATGTCTTTAAATTCACAAATAACACCTGACTCTCAAAATTTGCACCTGACTCGCGAAAAATAGAAACCTCGCAAAAAATTCGGCATATGCAGTAACCTACAAGAAGGCTAGTTCAATACTCACACAGCCAGCCAGGAGAAAGTGATACGGTAGGAAAGCCAATCGACTGATGTCACTCATTCTCTTCACACAGTGAAGCTCTATGCCGCTGTTATCATAGATGTAGAGATATTTGCTCTGGGCCACTGCACACATGGTTTCCAGATGTAACCACCTGCAACATGCCGGGGGAAAAAGAGAAGAATTACACAAAACTCTTGAAGATTAATCTGAAGTCCAACATGTTGATGTGAAATAATTGAAAAACTTATGTTGCCTTAATCCTACAAAAGATAGGGTGCGTTGAAGCGCTCTTCTAAAGCAAGCTGTACTAAAGTGTATTGTACTGTATTGAACCAAACAAAAAAATGGACCACTTCCTGATGTGCTCCTATCGGGCACCAAAGGCATACTGAAAGTTCGCAGGGGTAGAATGTGCAGTAAGCGTCATAGTACGAAGAGTTCATTCTTTTTGTTTGGGACATCTCTAAGTAGTTTAAGCACATCAGGTGAATTACCTTTTGCTACAAAATGCATGACCCCCTCTAAAATCAACTCATGAGGTACACGTTTTCAATAGAGCACTCGAATGCTCCAAATCTAGCACAGTTCAGTAGGATCAGCTTTGGTTGGCCCTAGAGTGCTAGAACACACCCATAGTCGTTCATGATGTGCATCTAATGTTACTGGACTCAATTCATTTTGACACTGCTGTTCATTAGAGATTATATTTCTATAAGCAGTGATCACAATATGCAAATTGTGAATGCATTTATTCTCAATATAAAGTGGTTGATGACCCACTGATGTGATAAGCATGCCGTAAAGTCTTCTTCATTGGCTGGAGTTGGGATTACTCACTGGACGTCTCGAATATTGTCCATCACGTTGATCTCAAACTCGAGTTTCTTGGTGAGCCAGCTGATTCCGGCCAGGTGGCCTCTCTGACCGCCCAGGAGTAGGTTTTGTCCATTGCGGGTGAAGTTGATCCTGTAGGGACCGGATTCTTCCAGGCGGAGCTCGAAGCTCTGGACACAAGATGGACAGACAGAGCAACGAGGACAAATCATGCATGGTAATGTGACAACTATGACCTGGAACAGGGGAGTGCGGCCACCTCTTATTTTCTACCAGATATTACAGGTGACAATGCCAGTGGCACAAGATATCAAAGTGGATATAATGTGTAACAGCCCACATTGTACTTTCAGAAACAATATCATATATCGTCGTTGGGTGACAAGACCTTGTATCTCAGATTTTGGTGAAAATACATTTTTTGGATTAATGGTTGGATAATCAGTTGAGTGATGTCCTGTCCAAATCCAGCTGTCTTACCTCAAAAATGAAGCCACCATGATATGTCAAAGGAAAGGCTATCCCATTTGATAGAATGCTTTGGCTGCCATGTTGTTGTTGCTGTTGTTTGTTTGATTTTTTGATTTTTTTTTGGGGGGGGGAGGGTGTTTGTTTGTTTGTTTGTTTGTTTGGTTGGTTGGTTGGGTTGTTTTTTTGTTTTTTTTTTCGCTCTCCTGAACATTTGACCTTTTGTAGATAAAAGGTCTTGTTGCCCTGGCGATGATATGTTAAACAGTAAGACCAAAGGTTATGCTGCATATGGATACGATGAAAGTCAGTGTTTTTCACTGAGTTTTTAATACATCAAAACCAGGGGGTCTTATTTCAAATTACATGGTATGTAGAGAATCACATGAAGGTCAGTTTATCAAAAGAAATAGTGCTGTATGCCTACGAAACAACAGGTATTTGGAATATCAATCTACCAGCAAAGGAATTATTGTGAGTTTGCAACAACAAGAGGACCCTTAAATGAATACTAGCAATCAAGCATCAAATTGGGTAATCAAATGTATGATATGGTGAAGAAGCACTCACCTTGGTTGCACTTGCAATATCCACGGCACTCTTTATCTCCTCCTGGCCAATGTCATATGTTTCTTCCCCTTCATCTGCCTCCAGATATCTGCAAATCAGGAATATTGTACAAATCAAATTTAAAGGTCCAGTTTACCTTTGGGAACAGTGATTTCAAAAATGTTCAAGATATCACATTTCATGCGTATGTGTAGGTCTGTTGTATTACAAAACATCCTACCATATACAATTTTTGCAATAAAGCCTAAGATATAAGGAGATATCAGTGTTTTTCTCAATAGAGTGTAACTGTAGATGGTTTAGTCTGGAAACATTTTTAATAATTATAACTACAATGTATTATTCACATTTTGTGTATTTAACAACACTTACAGATTACAGGGATTGTTTCTATCCCTAACTCACATTTTAGAACTATTTTAAAGCACCAATGCTAGGTTTTTGTTTCATCTGCAAATGGTAAATTATGAATTTAACCTGCAGACTAAACTAAGCTAAGTAATGTCATAATGTCTCAAAGGCATTCATATCCAATGAGAGAGTTTTGACAACCAATGCAAACATATCGATGGCTGAAAGATTGCTTCAGAAAACATAGGATTCTCAGATAGATGATTTGATAAAGATGGCAAAAGATATCTTTCTATCTGTCTGTCTTTGCTACAATGCGCTAATTTCATATCATCTAGTGGTGGTGACGATGACGATGATGATGAAATGCATCAATACTGTTATCATCGGTATCACCTTCAACAAATTGATGACAATATGTTGATCATGTCACATTGACAGTTTGTCATAATCCATTCAGTTGCTCTTAGTTTGGTTGAGATGGGGATTCAGGTTTGAACTTTTTGCAAGATGATTAGAAACAACTTATATGAGATATTAAAGAGCATACATTTCTATGAGGAATTTAAAGTTTATTTGATGAAAATCAGTTATGAAATGGCCGAGATATCCAGAAACTATAAAACAAAACAAAGTGGTCCTAATAAAAGGTGGGTCCAATCTTTCATTAGGACTACTTTGTTTCTGAATATCTCAGCCATTTCAAAAAGATTTGTCATATAAATGTTTGCATGCTCTTTTAATATTTCCAAAAATTGGTTTCTAATCATCTTGCTTAAACTTAAAATCTGAATCCCCATATCTATTAGTCTCTCCTTGGCCAACAACCAAAAAAATATTAAAAAATGCCCAAGGCAGGCTTGGAGGCCGAGACATTGTTCAGTGGAAATTTTCCATATAGATCTTTTCTGTGCTTTGAGCACCAAATGGCACAGAAAACTCCAAAGGGTTGTACATGCTGTCAAAAGTCCCTGGTGCGGGAAACAGTTACACCACAAATAAAGCATGAAATAATATTTGGTACAAGCAGCAACTATCCTTCATCTCCTTGGGAGAAAGAGGAAAGAAGTGTTTGCTGATGTCTTACCCAGTTTCCTCTGGCAACAGCAGTTCACTTCTAGCTGCTTGCTTCGCAGCCAGCGAATACCGATCTTCTTTCCTCTTTAGGTTGGTCTTGTGAGGCGCATATAAGACCTCTTTCTACACAAATTTGATTTGATTGAAAGCAAGGTAATTAAAAGTTGTAAAAAAAAAAGAGAAAGACATTGCCTGTCAAAATATTCATCCCCCTCTGCATTGCCCTTGTCTGCAAAGGTTTTAATCATGCCATACAACTTTCAACAAATCCAGTTGCTATATGAAAAAGCAAAATCACTATATTGTCTGTTTCAGTGAAGAACAGCACAATCTCCTTTTCATACACATGTATAACAAACTCAAAATATGAAAATTGCAAAGGTTTTTTTTTTATCATTCATTGAATGAAAAAGCTATTATAACCATGGAAATCATTCCATTGACACACACACAAAATTGACATTCAGCTGAATTTCCAGATTTCATCACAGCATCAATTTGTTCATTGAATTTTATCATTATATCAGTGTCCACCACAAGACCTACATACTAATCTTTAGAAAGAGAAAGATGAGGCTTTAAACATCAAGGCCAGCTCCTGCTAGCCCTCTCAATCTGAAGAGTTATCAAGCAACTTGGATAAGAACAACAAGCACTTAAGGTGTGTGTCTGACAAACCATCCACTTGCATGAAACAGCTTGCATGAAACTGTCTTGGAAGTCCCAATACGCTTAACAAAGTATTTGCAAAATGCATGGTATAGATAATAATAAAAAAAATAAATTACAGATTAAATTTTTTTTTCCATACAAGTCTCTAAGATAGTTGAATTAATGAATGTATCATTGTGATCACTAGACTGAATCTGGGTTGCAGAACTTTATGCTAAATTTTACACACTTGAGTCTCCTATAAAAAAGAAAAACAAACAAACAAAAATTCAAATGCAGGCTGCTAGGTGCTAGTACTAAATGTAAAAAGAGGCTAAAAGAACAAAGAACAGTTTTGGACACACCATTTCATTCTTCTCCCCTCTCTTGTACTTCGTAAGCTTCTCTCCTGGGATGGGAGCTGGGCCAGGGAAAGGGTCAGCCTTCCTCCTCAGCCCTTTTTTCTGTTTCCACCTCTTCTCTTTCTCTCCATCTCCCCTTGGCTGTTTCTCAGCAGCATCTTTATCTGGTGGTACAGCAAAGTACCTTGTAGGCTTCTGCTTACAAATCATGGTATGGGAGAAAGAAACGCACAAACATAAAAAGTAAGCTAAAACTTGTTGTTGCAAAGTTACCATTTGCAACAAAGGTGAGGTCTTGATGAAGTAGTTTTAGGCTTAAGAAATCACAAACTTATTCACCTGAATCATGCCATTCATGACACTCTTTTTTCATCCCTTTTTAATTCTATTATGTTTCAAAGATTGGGGTGTGCACATTTGCCATATTGTCAACATTTGTACGGCCTGAAATGCATATAAATGTCTAACGTCGATTACCATTAAGTCGTCACTACCTAAAGTCGCCAGACATTCACATCGCATGTAATGCGCGGCAAGATCAGAGATCAGCTGGGGCGACGGATTTTCATTGCTCTCAAAAGACATTCCTAACTCATCTTTTTCCTCCATAAAAATAAAAACACAAATAGTTGTAATCAAAATGTATTTTACCATATGTAACAGGTGACAAAACCATTTTTAATGCGAGAATGTTTTTGATTTCGAATGGATTTCAGGTGGCAGATTAACAAAGTATTTCAAGTGCGATGATGCACAATGCATCCTACATTGAAGTGTGTACTGTGTATCAATATAACACACGCGCTAATATACATGGCGCACTATGAGCGGCGAACTAATTCAGTGCTATCATTAGTTCGCCAACCCGGGAGTGCATAGGAAATACACGCAAATGGCGACTATACGGTAACTGACAATGAAAGACTGCACATCTTCAAAAATCTTACGCCTAAAATTAAAGATTATCAGATTTAACAAACATTAAGAATTAGACTAGACTACGTGTTTAATATCTCTGAGATGTGGTGATCAGATGCCGTGATGGCGTGCATATAATTCGAATTTACGTTCATAGGCCCTACGTCTACGACCATGACGACCCGAACGAGAATGAAGGAGCGCCCCGGGGTTAGATTTGACGACCCTCTGCCGTAGACACACACATGAATTCAAACGTTTATCTACAGGTAATACACTACCCGACACAAAATGTTATGCATGGGACTACCATCATATCGTGAGCGTCTGGAAGTCACCCACATATTTCTGTCTCACAATGAAAACGCAATTTTAATTAACATGTAAAACTTGTACAAACGAAATGAGAAGACTGCTCCATTTTATTAGATGCGTGGAAAAACAAACCTTTTTCGACATTCTGGGAAAACGGCGAAGAGAAGTGATCAAGCATGGACGAGAACGATCGCCACAAGCATGCACATCTGAAGAAAATAGTCTAGGTTCCAGACGTTCACATGATGCATTCCAAGAACTGAACGTCTGTGTACTCATTGTTGTAAAAACGATATTGGTGATGAATTCCATTATTTGTTTGTATGTCCCTTCTACAGGACGGAACGCAAAACATTTCTCAAGAAGTATTATAGGAAATATCCTAACACATTCAAATACGATCAATTGTTTAATTCAACCAAGGAGGTTCGAGAAATGGAGTCACAACAGTCTTATTCGCTTTGATCCCGTGCTCGAAGCCGCCACTCAAAAATATTTGAAGTATGTGTCAAACTGGATCTGCCCCTCAGATGCGAAGACAATTGACTTGTGTCTCATTGCATAATTACCAGCCACTTTCCAAGGAGGATATGTCTTTGTGATGGTAATTGCTTTTCGCTATCCCTACTTACAAACGATGGGCGGTAGACAATGGTAAAGGCACGGGGGTGCGCGAATAGAAATTGCTCAAATATTACTGAAAAAGATATCAAAATTACTCGAATGTACGTGATTGTACGCTAATCTGACATATTAATTTAGAGAGAACTATACTTGAAGATGATAGGATATTAGTTTCATTTTGCAGAAATAAGGAGAAAAGTGATAAAACCGGCTTTCTATGAGGGTAGAATTTCAAACACTTTCACAAAATACAGCTCAGATTTACACTTTTGGACATATTTTCGAACAGAATTGACTTTTGTTTTATATGCTTTATCATTTGGTGAAATTTCATTGCATTTGATATATAAACGAGCAGCATATACCCGATATTATGTTAGCGTTAAAAATGAATCTTCAGATTGCTCAGAAAGATGGCGGCTTCAAGCATTGAACATCAAAGGCACAAATGCACCTGTGGAATTCTTTTGTTTATCCATAGAAAACTGACAGCTGATTGAATAATCATAGTCAGTTGTAACTCCGTCTCTCGAACCTCCTTGATTCCACTAAGACTTTGTCGAATATTTCGAGGTTTTGTAAAGTAGGCCTATAAATAATGTCCTTTTTTCATTTAGTTACTGTACACTATATTATTTCGTTTGATTTAGTATATTCTGTGTATCCTTTGTATGATTATTTGCATCAGGCAGTGCCTGCATTGTTCGTAATTTTATAGAGAAATATTTACATTTGTATATTATAGGATATTTCATAACATACTTTTCTGCAAATTGTATTTGATATGCTGATATCTTGTATATAGTTGTGCAAATTGTATTTGATATGCTGATATCTTGTGTATAGTTGTGTTGTATATGTATATATTTGTTACATTTTATTTGAAATAATTCTATTTTGTTTAATAATTTGAGATTGGTATATATACTCCCATACCCAATGAGGGTCGATGAGTCAATAAACTTCAACTTCAACTTCAACTTCAACACCCAGAGGAATGCTTGAGCTGCAAAACGCAGGTGGTGGATGGGGGAAGACGGCGAAATCTGATAGGGATCATAGGTCAGGGTGGGATTTTGCTCCAAAAATTGTAAACTTCATTACTCCGTACAGTGAAAAACAACAGCCATGAAGTCACAAAGTACAACATGTTGAGCGAGATGTCACAATCGTTTGTATTTATGGAGAGAATTCACTCATAGCAGGTGATAAAACTCAACAACGATGTATTTTAGTGGGATGTTGACACCCCACGCCAAGGAGGTGCACTTATCTTCATGCTGGTGGGATAAAGTTGCATGTTGTACTGTGTTTAGGTTGAGAAAATATCATCTCATATCGTCCTCCACATCATCATGCTTTAAATTCATACTTTCATCATCATTTTTCCCGTTCGTTTTCTTTATTTTTCTTCTCTTCTTGTCTAATCATCTTAATGTTGTCTTTCTTGTCCGTGTCCTTGTCAAATACTCTTGCTTGAAATATCAAAGGCTAATTCTTTAATTGCATCTTTATCTTGATGTAAATTTTCAAAACAATTGTATTTCGTATTTTTATATGCATGAAATAATTAGGTGCAGTATACTTATCACGGTTAACAGCTCGTTATTCCGAAGGTTCGTTATTCCGAAGGTTCTTTAGTCCGAAGGTTCGTTATTCGGAAGAATCGTTATTCCGAAGGTTCGTTAATCCGAAAATGAAATAAGGTTCGTTATTACAAAGGTTTGTTAATCGAAAAATGAAACAAAGCTAGTTATTCCATACGGTTCGTTACGGACCTTATTTCATTTTCGGACCAACGAACCTTTGGAATAACGAACCCTATTTCATTTTCGGATTAACGAACCCTCGGAATAACGAACCCTATTTCATTTTCGGATAAAGGAGCCTTCGGAATAGCAAACCCTATTTCATTTTCGGATTAACGAACCTTCGGAATAACGAACCTTCGGAATAACGCCACAAAATGTTCGGATTAACGAACCCTTTTTCATTTTCGGATTAACGAACGTCTAGGTATAGGGAATTTGTGTGTTCCGGATTAACGAACCTTCGGAATAACGACCCTTCGGAATAACGAACAGCACCCACTTGTCACGTGCTCATGTATATGTCCCTTTCGTTATTCTGTCATTTTATGTATCATAAAGTAATAAAAGTTAGCGGTCATTATATTTTATACATAGGGGTACTTCTATCAAGTATATACACTCGATACCAACAAAATTCACTTTTTCCACCATCCTAATATTCAATTCCCATTCTGGAAATGTACACATTGATATACCGTCATAAATACTATACTCGGTTTTTGCCATGTGTGCAGACTCATGCATATACATTTTAGTTGCATGCTCTCTCAAATTCCTTCCCATCGGTGTTTTTCCTTCCACTTCTAGTAAGACCTTGGTCGTGTCGCATAGTTTTCCCCTCCTTTCTTTCTTTCCTTTCTTTTATGTATCATTGCAGCTGGCTGGTATATCACATATAGGAATTGCAATTGATTCATGTTCTCCATTTTTCAAATCTTTCCCCGTGTCTATGGAAGCCGGAATGTTTAAACCCTAATAGTATTTAAGTATTCACGTCATTGTCACTCCCATGTCTAAATTGCTATTAGAGCAACTGCTATAGTGTGCAGCATGTGGTTACTTGTTTTCATAAATGCATGTGAGAAGAATCTTCTGAGCCCCGAGTAAGAGTCATTCTCTTTTGTTTATCCTTACTTTGGTCTTAATTGTACCCGTGCTCCTCATCCTGTTCCCCTCACTAGGCTTTTGTTGGGACCTACACTCAACAAGCTTTGCTTTTTAGTAGGTTCCATCGTATTTCTCTTCGCATCCTTTACTTTGATTGAAAATGACACATCGACCGTTATGTATTACTTTTGTATTCCTATTTCTTCATGTATATATCCAAGCTGGACATTCTGTATTATATTTTGTTATATACCATGTATTTTCCATCGAGAAATACGAAAATAAATTGAAATTGAAATTGAAATAAATCACAGATTGATTTAGTCCATCTCCCTGTACAACTGAGCTACTTGCTGTGTCTGTCTCTTTGACTGTGTTTTTATTGCAAATCCTGATATTTCAACGACCCTCTTGGATGAAATTAGGACAATTCTGGTAAGGATGTGAACAAAGACACGAAAGAAAACTCTTATAGCCACTGGAACATCAGCGTCGTATAGTTAGGTACTGGGCGGACGTATAAGGGGGTTCTGTTGGACTTTCAATGAGAAGCATGTTTGTACTCATGAAAGAAAAGGGGCTTGTAAAACCAAGGAGCTATGATACCTTCTTTCACCTCCCTGGTAAAACTCAGGTTTGGTCAATACCTCCGTAAACTTCTACCTCTTATCTGTTACCCGTGCTACGCTCCCCTTCTCCAACTTGCATTCGTACTTCCCGCTGACTATCCATGTACCAGTGCATCTCTCGTGAATTGCTTTATCAGCTGGGCAAAATCAGACGCTTGTAGTCTGTTTTCCTAGTCGTTGGTTTCGTTGTTGCTGCTATTGTTGTTTTATTTGTCAACTTTTCTAATTCATATAATATTCACATTATAGTATGTTATAAAATTATACACATATGGGGTTGTGGGGATGTATATATGGACGAATGAGTGTATAAGTCTAGATATATTTTCATGTAGGCCTTTGATTATGTTGTATGTGTGTATTTCATCGTGGTGTCAGTTTAGTATATATGTTTATAGTAATCTATATAATCATTATGTGTTTGGTAAATGTACTAGTAAATGAAATAATAAAATGAGTGCATGTTTGCTTGCCTAGCTGCTGTGGCAGCTGCGCCTCTTTCCACTATAGCATAGGGGCAGACCCATATATCATTTAAGTTAATAAACATCAAAGGCCTATAAGCTACTTGTGTGTGTATGTGTGAGTGTGTGTGTGTGCGCGTGTGTGTGTGTGTGTGTGTGTGCGTGTGTGTATGTGTGTGTGTGTGTATGTGTGTGTGTGTGTGATGTGTAAAGGGTGCTTTAAACTCTGACTATATACCCCCCCCCAAAAAAAAAAAAAATGCATTGATATGCATAATCATAATAACAGGTGCTGCATGAATCACTGTGTATAATTGTCCTCAGTCTGACAAACATGGTTTCCACTGCTTGTCTCCTGTGTGGTGACCTTACCATTTTTGTTTTATCACTTTTGTTTTTGATTTCTGTTGTGGTCATAATGCTGTGTTTGTAATACGTGCAATGTGAGCAACTCACTTCCTTGAAGATACTCATATAACCCCTTAATGTAGAATTTAAAAAAAAATATATGAATGAATAAATAAATATATACGTCGGATGGAATCCATGCCAAATGCCTTCCGCTTCAGTCCTGTTGGAATAGACTCCCTCCACACAACACGCAGAGTCCATGATCTCTCAACCTTTTCTCTCTAACAATGGGAAGAACACGTGTGCAGGTCGAACGAGTTCAAATGACTGGATTGAGCCATATACTTGCGGTAATAGTCGAAATTGAACGGTATAGCAATCAATCAGTCGGGAAGCCGTTTCACCGTGCGCTTCCAGAAATTGATCTTTCGTTTTCTCCTATACACTTGATTGTCTGTCGCAAATAACATAATGACATGATAGTTTGATACCAATGCTTACTTCCGGTATAATTCTAGAAAATCGCTCTTAAGGGGAGAGTAAAATGACTGGTGCAACGACCTCTTCCTGATGCAAATTATATACACTTTTAGGGAACGACCGAGAAATGCGGCAAAATGCTCTCTTATTTTAAAGGGAAATGAACGGCTAATGTTGAAATAAGAGTAGAATACATCAAGGAGGTTCGAGGGATATTTGGGATATCATTCAAAACTTGCGAATCTTTTAATTTTTTTTGGTTTGATCCATCGCTTGATCAGAACGGTACAATAGTTTATGACACAAAAATTGGAACGATAAACAGGATAAAAGAGAATATAAGGAGAATTAATTCCACATAGAATTATTATACTGTACGTACTTCCGTTATCTTTCATACTGAAAGAGCACTTAACTGACAAACTCCTTCAGAAGGCTATACGGGGAATGATATTTCCCTGGAGACACGTCCGCTGCAAATCTAGAGAATGATTTACAATTTCTGGAATATTCTGTCTGACATTTTCTTTACCTTTGTATAACTCTCCACTACAGTGGAACAAAGACCATCTGTTTCGCGGGCTTTCTTTTTCAAGGATGACGGCATGTGGATTATAAACGAAGAGTTTCTGCGAAATCATAAAACTTTCGAACGAATTTTCCGATTTTCCTCAAACTTCACTGACTGACTGATGTATTCTGCTAACATTTCTTTGTTCATTGAAACCAAACAAATGTTTAGAATGCATAATCTCCCTCCTTCATAAAGGACGAAAATATTGTAACAACTATTTCAAAAGACGACGTGACTGCGTCATGGCTACATGTACCGGATAATAGTTTTCCCCTCATCCTCTCGTATACCCGAAATTTCCTGCGTACAGCCCTGATTCTTTGAACTTTTTGTAAGATAATGTGCATGTTTACGTAAAAACATCATGCTGCTATCGACTTGGCTTAAAACATTTTCAGTTTCATTTTCCTCAAATCTGACTACGCCGTGAGGCACACAGATGCTCTTATCTTATCAGACAAAAAAAAAAAAATGATTATGATAATAAATAAATAAAACAAAAATCTCATTCCAATGTCGAAGCCGAAGGAATTTCGAAACGTCATATAACAAAAGTCGAAAGAAAATCACTTCGCGACTATTGTTTTCTTTTCATTTCGTTGTATGTGTGTGTGTATGTGTGTGCGTGTGTGTGTGTGTGTGTGTGTGTGTGTAAGTGTGTGTATGAGGGTTATTTGCTAGACTTACACCCATGAAATTGTCTGTAAATGACATACATGGCCTAAACCATAACATAAACATTAACTCGCATGTATGAAAATAAGTACACCATAAAACAACTATACCATAACATCTGCCGCATTTCGTCAACCGGCACTTGCTCTTGAGTGTTTTTGACAAGGACTGATTTAGAAATACAACCAACATCTTCTATAACCTTCAAGTCCTACTAGGTTTGTCTATCGTGCCAGTTATGAGCAAGCTTAGAAATCGTATGTATGCATTGAAGTAGGTGTGTAGGCCTACAAGCGACAAAGGACCTCAAGGAAAGCTGACATTATTTCTTGAAGACGAAAACAAAACACAATTTTCAACGCTTATTTATCAATTCATCCACTTACTCTCCATGATAAATCATTAATGTCTGATTGATACTATATTAATTTCTACTGACAGATTAATTAATTAATTAATTCATTCATTCATTCATTCATCCGCTTATCCTTATTCTGTTCTTCATTTAACAATGTTTCACTGCTCAAATTGATTCTATGGAGTATTTTTAGAGCGACTGCTTTTGTTTATAGTTGTTGTTTGTTTTTGTACCTTTTTTGACTAAGGTAAATCTATACTTTAATTGTTTCATTATACATTTATCTAATTATAACCAACAATGAACCTATTGTATACTGTCCACACTCCGATGTTATGATTTCCACAATCGACAATGCACGGCCTATATATGGACGAAGCGCATGCGATGTAATTGTATAATGTGATATCGCTATTGTTATAATTATTGCATCTCTTTGATATTGTGTATAGAGGCCCCTAATATGCATGTATAGGTTGATATATATATATATATATATATATATATATATATATATATATATTCTTATATCAAATATCATATAGATGAGGTATGTAGACAGATAAAGATAGATAGATAGATAGATAGATAATTTAGATAGATAGATAGATAGATAGATAGATAGATAGATAGATAGATAGATCAAATAGAAAGATATAGATAGATAGATAGATATTACGTACCCGGTATACCAATACATCAGAAATCTGAAAGGCTCTTACAGTAGAAGCTACAGTGTTCAAACTTGACATTTTTTCTTTCTTTGACCGAAAATAACACATGAAATATTCATAGTTGAGGGCTTCAATGCGTCGATTGAGTCGATTTAATAAGAACAGCACTCTTTACTTGAAACAATGCAACTTATTGCAATGTAAATGGCAATATGAACGGCAAGAGCTAACACTATATTATTTACCCCATCAATTGAAAAGCTCAGACATTTCGTAACAGCAATCCAGTTAGAACGCCGCAAGAAATTTATGGAAGACATTTATACATGCATTAAGTCCACTGATCTGTTTTGACGGTGACAATAATTTCATTATTTCAATGATCGCCTATAGTGCTCCATGGCTGCAGTGCCTACACATTTCCTGCGCACTCTATTTCTGTGCGCCTGCGCACATTCATTAACACTAAGGTCTTTTTGGACTGGTAACTATCTGTCGCTACGACAAACTCTTACTAATGACTAATTACAGCAATCTACTGGATGTTTTTCTAGACGTTGTGCTGCTACAGGCACTAAACATCGACTTGCTGAACGTTTTGTCTCATACATGCACTTTTAAGAGTCATGTATTCATAATGTGTATTAACAGGATAGAATTGTATAATTTCTAGTAAAATAAGATTTCTGAAACAGTGAAAGCTGCTCCTCTACTGTCTATAGTGTAATCGTAATCTACCTCATCATTTTCTATAAATGTCGTTGACCAGTGCATTTCTCTCTTTAAACACTTACATACCAAATATATCACAATCGCAAGAACAATAAAAATAATTTTCACCTATATTCTCATTGTTTGCACTCAGATGTTGCGACATTGTCGATAACTTTTAACCCTCTTTTTGAATGTCAAGTTTCATAGTTACGTTCAGGTTGTAAAACACTTTCAAGAAGGGAGCAATATCGGAACACCTACAAAAAGGGTAATACTTCAACAGTTCATTTACTTAGTTATATACTGAAATGGTGTCAAATTAAAGATCGATCACTCAGTGTATTGGTATTCTAAGAACAATCCCTGAGATATTTGTATATTTGCTATTCACAATCACTCTCATCAACATTATTCTTTCCAAGGCTGATACAGCCCTTTACCGTCACACAAAATCGGCGAGGGGCAGCGGGTCAATCAGCGAAACACTCTCATTGGCCAGATGCTCCTCGCTCGGTGCTACCTTGTATCCTAGCAACCGCATGGCTCCCTCGCACAGTTCCTCAACTTGACGAACTTGCGTAAACTTCATCGCGTGTCGCCAGCGCATCGCCGTTTCCGTCGAGTTTTTGTGCGTGCTGAACAGCTTCACGCTGCGCGCGTCGTCACTGCGCGTGTTCGCGACGATCCACTGCATGACAGCGCGCGGGTATTCGAGGCCCACGAAGTCATAGATGTCCCGCGCCACGCGCAGCGGTTCTAGCGCGAAGTCCTCGTAACGCACCAGTTTATAGCGATTACGTAACCAAGCAGGTTTCTCCTGCGCCTCTTCCACTGAGTCTCGCGTCCACTGGCACAGCCGTGGGATGGTGTGGACGACGTAGTCTGGATGGTTGCCCAGCAAACCGAGCGCGTCCAATTTTCCTATTGAAAGAGAAGGAAACAAGAAAGCAGACACACAAACGTAAATGTGTCTTTTCACTCAATGTAAAACGATGTAAACGTCAAGCCTTGATCGATCCATCACAAAATGCCATTTACATAATTTATCAACTTCTTCTTTCAAAAATTGTGAAAATATTGGCATGTGTGGTCACAGAGACCTCTGAAGTTACCAAAGATGACTTAAAAATAGAATACAGTCGACGAATTTTATCCCCACGGAAAAAATATACATAACGCCTATAGCTGCGTCGTTAACGTCAGACAGTATAAAGTAAAACAGTGAAGTAAAAAGTGAAAGTAAAATTGTGACACAAGATACAGTCAAGTGAGGGAAAAGGAAACGAAAATGTGATGACCACAAGGAAATTGATATTTCCCGGGCACGGTGATGTAAAAGGCTGCAGCAATTAGATCATAAGTATTAGCAAGTGTGCTGACAGTTGCTTCTAGTGAACACTTTCATGAACTTGCAAACCTCTTAAGTACTTATGAAATATTATTAGGAAAAAGCTGTAGGATTTTATAAAAATATATAATACAATGAAAAGTATACCTCTTAGTCGTCTTTTTGGCTGACCCGGACGTCTTGCAATTCCTCTGGGATGATTGAACATGTAGTACAACCTTCTTGAGTTGGTGGTGCCACGGGGGTCTCTGACGAGGTGAATGATTTTGACGTTGATGCCGGCTTCGACAAGAGGTCGGAAATAGTCCAGATCCGCGCGAATCGTCTTCATACACACGTTCCCATGCACGCTCTTGCATGCGCGTTCGAGGTGCGCGGGAACGATGTTCTTGCAGTTCCGCGCGGACGCGCACGAGGGTCTGAGCTTCGTGCTGCGGGTGTTTCCAGCCTGCCATCGCAACCAATTCTCCGTCAACCCGTGTGGGAAAATGCATCGGCTGTACTCCAGGAGGAGGTTGGATGACACCACTCCGTGGTCCGCGAAACTCAGCTCGCCCAGCCGCATCATGGAGTCTAGTGAGATGAGAGGCTCGTACATGTAGAACATGTTCGGGTTCTGGTTGAATATCTCCCCAAGCATGGTGGATCCGGTGCGCATTCTGGCGAGAATCACTACGAACACGGGCTTCTTCGATCCACTCTCACTAGATCCCTCATCATGCACACGCTGATATTTTCGATGCTGAAGTATCGCTTTTAATTCATCTAACGCCTTGGACCTTCTCGAGGCTAAATCACTTGTTTTGTTGTCAAATTTGTGAATATTTTGCTCTGTCCTCTTTTGGAGTGTGCCATTTTCAGTCCCCATAGATTGGGGGACATCTGCCTCTCCATCTCGACTCGAAGAAACGCTGCTGTGTGACGTTGTGGTAGAGTTGGCGATCGCTCCGGAGATTGGCCACAGAGTTCCCTCGGCTCGGCGCCGATCTTTGACAGCTAACCCTGTTCCACTTGCACCCAACGTGCGGAGGAGAGACTGATGGGCTGGGCGACCACGGGTCCGGGAGCGGCCGGCCAGGGACAGGTGATCGGACATTGTGATGGTCGGAGATCTCTGGCGCCGCGCCGAGCTGAGTGTCGCAGTCTGGTACACGAAGAAAAACGCGAAGGAGACACTGGCGAACACCACAAACAGCCTGAAAAGGCGGGACGTATTCAAATGATTCCACATCTTCATGCCTTTGACTCAAAGATAGAGCTGAGAATTCCAGTTGTGACCTTGTCTTCTCAAACAAAATCAGACTTTCTATAAGGTTATGGCACTTATAGTGATTTACACCTTCAACCTACAGGTGCTGCGATCGGTGAATAAACCTATCGACGACACACTGGACAATATTAGGCCGATGCTCATTGTGGCGACCCACTATAAGTACAATTCTCTGTTCCTAAAAATAATCATTGTCATCGCAATAATAATCACTGTTTTCGTCGTGCGCTCCACTGTTCCTGTCATTGGTCCAAATTTGCGACGCATTCAATCATATAAAAAAGTTGGCATCCGCTGTGTAGTCTGCAATAAGTCATAAGAGGGAAGAAATGCTATTCGTTGACTATTACACTGATAAATCACTTTCATCTGTTGCACATTTTGTGTCTTCAAAAATAGTTCACACCCATGATAATGGACTGATTGTTTTAGTGAATTAATCATAACTGGCTAATGAATTCCCAAACAGTATCTGTCTTTGTCTTTCTTGTATATGACTATCAGTGATAATAATGCATGGAGCCGAGTGCCAAGCTGATTCATTTTCAGAAACACGCCCTCAAAAGTTTACTTCTTCTTCCTCATGCCAGCTGGGATGACGCACACGCGAATGGTACGGGGCAAGTTGTTCGGCATGCAGCTACACCCTTCTTCCACGAGAAGCGGCCCGTTTGCTGTTCTGGCCGATAATGTTTACTGCAACGAAACCAATTAGCAAAGCGCTCGAATGAATGACATCAGAGGCGAAGAGGCGGTATTCATAATTGTTTCGCCTCGATTAATGTTCTCCTTTAAGTTTTCGTTTGAAGCTCTCGTTTGCAGGACTTATTTTGATGCTGGCATTAGAAGTTTTCCTTGGCAATTAAACCTTGAAGCTCTTATTTGAAGCACTCGTTGGAAGTATGTTCACGTTTGAAAGTTCTCGTGCGGGTACACCAACACCGTCGAACTCAGAAACTCTGCCGCGTGGTTGCTGGAACGAAATCTGCGGGGTGCAAGAAAAGAATTTCATCGTAAACATCATGCGTGCTGCACCTTGCAATGGGTCTTGTCATGAAAATAATTTGCTCAGTTTTTGATATATTAGTACAGGATAGAACTGTCATGGTAAATTCACTATCACTGAGTTCAAATAAAGGTCAAGTATCTCCACAAATGCGGGGTGAGCTTAAATGCCTATGATATCAGTGATGAGTGAGCGCGGGGCTCAAAAAGTCTTGGGAAATGTTGAGTGGATCAACGTTTCCTTCAACCCGGAAAGGTATGTCACCCAAAGGAGCAACTGATTAATCACGATGCAAGGGTATAAAAAAATAAAGTATGAGGTTTGAATACATCATTTTCGCAATATTTCTGCGACAGAGGTAAACACGACACTGGTATAAATGACACCCAAAAAAGTATATTAGAAAATCCAAAACAAAAAACAAAAACCACCACAATATGTCAGTAAAAATATTGCATTTAGACAAGTGTACCATTGGCTACAAGATTTTATTGGTACTGCTCATCACTTACCCCCTGATATCTAACATGATTACCTTTATACATGGTACTTCAACATCGAACAAAAATGATATATTTACCCGGCTTTTACTTCTCGTATCTCCTTACCGCCCGATTTGAATTTCCATCAAATTCTCTTGAACTGTCATTTTTTAGGGGAAATTGCTTTTCCCTTGAAGTCTACCAGAAGCCGGAAAGTCATAGGGAAGTATGTAAATGTAAGGCCTTGGACAGTCTGAACTGATGTATAAATTGTCAGTTAATGAATGCCACATCGCTATTGTTTTTAGCTCATGACTTTACAAGATCAGCCGAATCTGGTGTGCCTTCCTTTTGAGGACCAGAATCCGTGGGCCTCGACCTTCCTTAGCACTTTCCAAAGCTCCAGGAAGGAGTCGTTTCCTGCTTGTATGAAGGGGAAAATCTGTCTAGTTCTGTAAAACCTATATAGGGTAGGTTGCGTGCAAATGTAAACTAATCAAAGTTACTTGCGTACACAGTAAATTAGACCTATGTAGAAATGTGTAGTGTCCTCGCTTTTGGGTGCAGAGAATTTTACATTCTCTTTGTGATATATTATTTCTCAGTCGTTATGATGAGAATATGATTCTTCACACGAAAAAATGATACGACGGTGGAACTGTTTTCGGAGACGATACATGGAAAACTAAGAAAATTATATCGATTAAAAACGAAATGAAAATGTACATTTGTATCTAAATATAGATCTATAATCGCATACAAGACACAAAATGGATTGTTAAATGTTTTCGGCCATTTCAACTGAAATATAAATGGAATAAACCTACATGTGATATTAGTTCAAATTTAAGAGAGTGCTAACACATGTAAAAGGTAATATATTTGAAATTCTGGGGTGTTTGTGAATATACACTTGAAAAAGGAGAGTATTTCCATATTATTCTATCACATGATATGTGTGTGTCTTAAATCGGACGTGTATGACTACAAATGTCATGGCCCCAACAGCAGTGATTACTGTGGTATGTTCTATTTATTGCTTGTATAAAATGCAAGTTGAGCTGCCATTATATTGTCCAAGTTTGCAGCTAGGTTCTCTCAGCTTTTGCAGGCGTTCAGCATAATGATTGTCTTATCAATCACGGTCAGGCCTATGAATGGCAAACTTCCCGAAGTCACTGTTAATGCCAAGTGGTCACGTGTATGATTATAATATGACTTTTAGTCATAATAATGTTAAATCTATAATTAGCCTACACTAAGCCTATTCAGCTGGCACATTTCCGAATTGGCGGAATTCACTAGTGTTGGAGATATTCTGGAACACTTCTCGATTGCCAATTCAATGCTACGTGCAGGATTTGCGTTGGCCAACTGCAAGAAGGAGTGTAGCGCTGTGGGGATTAACAACCTCAGCGGTGTTCCACGTTCAAGGGCCCAAGGTCTACACAGGGAGGTGAGACCCCTCCCTGGTCTACACCATCGGGAAACAACGGACGTATATTCGGTCTGACACATGTTTAAATACGCGTCAAAATAAAACTTATTCGTAGCGCATGAGGACCATCTGTTGAGTGCATTAGGCGCTATTGTGGAGGCCGTCTACGTAGACGAAGCCCCCCCCCCCCCCCCGTTCATTACCCCACTTTCCGTTAAAGGGATCGTTTCCGTTAAAGGGATCGTATAGTTTTAGTTGAGACCTAATTTCAGGTTTCTACAATTTTCTGGTGAGATAATGAGAAACCTCTTATGAAATATGAAAGAGCAGGTAATTCCATGAGGAATTAAACGTTTACTTGATGAAAATTGGTTTTGAAATGGCTGAGATATCCAAAACAGAGCGATTCTAATAAGTGTGGGACCCACACTTTATTACGAGCGCTTTGTTTTACTTTGTTTTTGGATGTTTCAGTTATTCCAAACCCGATTTTCAGCAAACAAATTTGAATTCCTCTCAAAATGGTATGCTCTGTACTATTTCATCAAGTGTTTTCTTGGTATCTCACAAAAAGTTAAAAGCCCACTTCTCATCTCCACCAATACTGTACAATTCCTTTAACCTCAGCCTGCACACTTTTAATTTTGATCAAATTTTCACTGTTGTGCACGTAAGATTTTACTTTTTCTTACCACTAACCTGACTAACTTGTATAGCTGGACTGAAATTCCTCTTTACATTTTTACTCTATTTCGATTTTAGAACTCTTATTATGAATATGTATATATTATGCAATATCAAAATCGATTCCGGGCAATACTAACGATGTTATTTTGTGTTAGTGGTTCTGAAAAGTTTGAAAGGACACTCGACTTCACTCTCAAAGTGGTAGGCCTAATATGAAAAACAGAGTCATACAAACAGATTGGTATATCATAAGTTCGATGGACAAAAATACCAAAGTGATATAGAAGTTAATAAAGTGCGTATCCAAAAACAATCGAACTTTGGAGGGCTAATATTTTATAATTGTCAGCTATGGAGAGAGCTATGTTAGTTGAAAGGAAAGGGGAACTCTTCCTCTTTCCATTGATACCTAATTATGTTGACAAACGTCATGCATGACTGAGCACATGAACTTTACAGACAATGACAAACTGCGCTTTTTCCAAGTTTGCGTGTTATTGTGAAGGAACAAGCATGTCTTACTGCATGGATGAGATCTGTCAATGAACGTGGCCAAATCATTAGGCCAGCCTGCACGACTGCACGTTCGTATTTCTAGGGTTTCCTCTAACCTACCATGCTTCATAACCATCAACATGGCCATGTTGTCGATAACTTTGTCCTTCCCATAAAGGCTAAACCATTTTTCTCTCTTCATATCAAGACATGGTTTGTCGCTGCCAGCTATGTGTTGAATATGAACAGAGAAAATGGGCTGTGTGGATTGGTCTCTGTGGGAGTGACAAAGTTATCGGACAGGTGGCCATGTTCAAGGTTATGAACCATTATAATATTATAGGAGAAACTCTAAACACAAGTCCCAAACACAAACCTGCATTCGCACAGGCTGGCCTATTTGGCCACTTTCATTAACAGATCTCATTCATGCAGTGATCAGACATGCATAATAATGCATGTCTCACTGCATAGATTGTTCCTTCACAATAACACACAAACTTGGAAAAAGTGCAATTTGTCATTGTTGTCTTTAAAGTTCTTGTGTTCAGTCATGCATGACATCTGTCAACACAATTAGGTACCAATGGAAAGAGGAAGAGATTTAGAACGATTTTTGCTAAAAACACACTTATTTATGAAGGCCCAAATTATTGGAATTCTTTGAATCATCACATAAAAAACGCTCCATCCATATATTCTTTCAAGAGGAGACTGAAGTCTTTTTTATTGCAATCGTATGACTCTACAATACCGAATTAACCATGTGGCCTTTTTTCTTACATACTGACCTGCTCACTTTGTCCCCTCTTCGAAGAATTAATGGTTTGGTTTTTTTTTTTTTCCTGGATGTTCGCAATGTTGTCATCTATGCCATTTTGCCCATAGCGTCTTGAAGTTGACTTATCGTATGTACTCCTGTTCATACGTCCCTCTATTTTCTATTTTGTGTGTGTCTTTTTTTCAGTCGTCAAAATATTACTTTTTCCCCACAACTATCTTCTGTTTTTCTTGGCATGCTTCTGCCGAAGATCGCTGTTTCTGTTGTTCTGTTTCTGTTTCTGTCGTGCATTCTTGTCTGCTATTTTGTCTTCAGTTTGTCAGTCTTGTCCACTCCGTTTTATCCTGTACAACCTTTTCTTCAGTAGTTGTCTTGTTGTCTAGTCCTGTTTCATGTTTGTTCGCGTCTATGAAAGTGTATATCTGGTAATCTAATTTTCAGTGGGCTTCCAGACTTCTTCCACTTTGTTATTTTTGTATCTACGATGATTCAATTTATCTTTCCATCGATGTTATTTTTCAGAGGGGCCCACATACTACAAGCTCTGTCTTTTTAGTGGGTCCCTCCATTTTTCGCACTTTAAGCAACGGTATATGTACTTCACTTTGATCACTTCTGTATCTTTTTTACTATACAATGTATGATTACTATAGGTCCTCAATTGTTGTACAGTCTTTTCATTTCACTATGTTCTATTTACCTTATTCTCTGTTATCAAAAGAAGTGAAACACATGTTTTGTCGAAAAATGAAATAAACTTTGAATTGAATTGAAAAAATTGAATTGAAGAGTTTGTCTTTCCAAACAACCAACATTGCGCTCTCCATAGCTGACAATTATGAAATAGTAGCCCTCCAAAGTTGGGTTACATTTTTTTTTTCATATACGCACTGTATAAATACAGTATAGTTTGACAGCTTCAAACGAAACAGTGACAAAATGTGACAATCCCTATGCAAATTAGACATGGTGATTTTATTGTCTCGAAACTGCGTTAGTTTGGACACAACAAAGTACGGTAAAACAATCATATTTTTGTTCGATGCTTCTAACTCTATACGTAAAACGTCACTACTCCGTTGTTGCAACTTCAGATCAATGAATGATATAAAGGTCGAATTTCTTTCGCTTGAATTCACGTCAAACAAAGACATTTCATTTCAGGGAAGATTATGAGCTATATTAGCGAACGGCAATGTGTGGGCAAGGTTATGATAATTTGACATTTTAACGCCGTAACCTTCTTCTCGAGTTTGTATGAATCTTTCACTGCTCTATTGCGAGTTTATGATATTTCTTATCAGGGACTACTGAAACATGGAGTGGACTTGCATTGTAATGGTACGATATTTATGATCGCGAACACAAAATAGTCCCGTATATTATGTGCCTCGTCACGTCAGTGGCACTGACTATTGTGTTGTCCGGTAAAGAGTTTATTTTTGGGAGGAATACTTTCTTTAATTTGATTACGTCGCACGCGGGCTGGCAGGACTGGTGGGAATCAATAAATGATTGCTAATAGGTGACGCTAAATAATGGAGTCTATTACATCTGTCGGGCAAAGTGTGGCTCAGAGTGAACAGGTCGCGTTGATGATGATGATGATGATGATGATGATGATAATGATAATGATAATAATAATAATGATAATAATAATAATAATAATAATAATAATAATAATAATAATAATAATAATAATAATAATAATAATAATCTAATAATAATAATAATAACGATAATAGTGTCAATATGTAACAAGGACAACAATTTTTAGGATAACCTTTATCAATGACGTCAATAATTATTGAAAATAATCGAATATCAAGTATCACATAATAGAGGGAAATTTTGTTTCAAGACAGCAAATTATCGGATGGTTTTATTTCATCCAGATGTGAGATTCTGTTTTCTCCCAACAGACGGCTAAATGAGCAGCCCCCCAAATACCTGGTATATTAATCATAGCAGTCAGAGTGTCGTAAATGAAAATTATATTGACAGACGTCATCCAACAACGGCGGCGAGAATGATATAGATGGCGATGTAAAACAAAATGTTATGGCCTGTGGTGATGACGATAAATTATCATCATTATCATCACCGTCATCATCACTAATTTTGTTGAAGAGGACGTCGCTGCTTAAATGTTGACCGTGATGCATAAAGGTAACATTCTTGTTACGGATTGCCGGTAGTCGTGATGGCTGTCATGTTGGGGCGGGTAAATTAATTTCGTGGGAGTGATGATGCTGAGCTGATGTTGGTGGTATGGTAGGCCTAATGGTGGTGGTTAGCAATGGTTGTGATGTTGTGGAAGCGCTAGTAAGCAAGGTGATATTTCTCCAGTGAAATGGACCACAAGTACAAGAGCAATGTGAACTCTTTTAGCTCCACGAAATACCCCAAACACACACACACACGGTACACACACACTTTCAAATTACCTGGCTCAGCTCTCCGCACACTTTGACGAGCTGTCTCTCCAATTGCCATTCAATCTAATCATGCCCATCCATTATCATCCAATAATCCCTAAACAAGAACATGATATATTTTATGTGACTCACTCCTTACAACTATTGTCGAGTGTGATCTTCGACGGGAGAGCAGACCGAAATTCGTGCTTTGATCGGGGGACTGATCACTCTGGCCAAGTTCATGACGTCTACGGAGAGCACGTGCACGTCGAAAGACAGATTGTTAGCTGGAGTATACCACCAGGGATTTCATATTGGTCCCTCTAATCGATAGTTTAACACTTCGAGAATGTAGATGTGTATGTCAATTCTCACCTTCTAAACTTCAGTGTGTACTGATGAGTGACATCAACGCTTGTCACATGCACAGCAGTCTTGTGTTCCGTTTTCCTTTCCTGTGTACAGATAGGGGAAAGAAATGCTGACATGTCACAGAGACGCCTGCCCAGTGAATGATAATACACGGTGTACTCCAGATGTATTTCTGCGAAGCTATCCGTTATCATGACAAGCAGAGACCCTATACAGAAAACTAGCATCCGCCGACTTCCATCCTATTACCACAGTGTACTGCAGTGTACAGATGGATGTGCGCAAGTGTAGTATTGTCCCAAGGGGAGAGAGATTACGGGGGGGGGGGGGGGAGGTGTTGTTGATGAGGGCAAGGAGAGAGAGAGTCTGCGTTGCTCGTATTTGGCATTTGACCTTTGGGGAAAGTGTGTGAGGGTCGGGAAAGTTCACTGGATGTGGAGGAGACGGATTGGACTGGAAAACTGCGCTGATAAGAGTGGATATATAACCTTCATTCCTGTTTCATGTTTGTTCGCGTCTATGAAAGTGTATATCTGGTAATCTAATTTTCAGTGGGCTTCCAGACTTCTTCCACTTTGTTATTTTTGTATCTACGATGATTCAATTTATCTTTCCATCGATGTTATTTTTCAGAGGGGCCCACATACTACAAGCTCTGTCTTTTTAGTGGGTCCCTCCATTTTTCGCACTTTAAGCAACGGTATATGTACTTCACTTTGATCACTTCTGTATCTTTTTTACTATACAATGTATGATTACTATAGGTCCTCAATTGTTGTACAGTCTTTTCATTTCACTATGTTCTATTTACCTTATTCTCTGTTATCAAAAGAAGTGAAACACATGTTTTGTCGAAAAATGAAATAAACTTTGAATTGAATTGAAAAAATTGAATTGAAGAGTTTGTCTTTCCAAACAACCAACATTGCGCTCTCCATAGCTGACAATTATGAAATAGTAGCCCTCCAAAGTTGGGTTACATTTTTTTTTTCATATACGCACTGTATAAATACAGTATAGTTTGACAGCTTCAAACGAAACAGTGACAAAATGTGACAATCCCTATGCAAATTAGACATGGTGATTTTATTGTCTCGAAACTGCGTTAGTTTGGACACAACAAAGTACGGTAAAACAATCATATTTTTGTTCGATGCTTCTAACTCTATACGTAAAACGTCACTACTCCGTTGTTGCAACTTCAGATCAATGAATGATATAAAGGTCGAATTTCTTTCGCTTGAATTCACGTCAAACAAAGACATTTCATTTCAGGGAAGATTATGAGCTATATTAGCGAACGGCAATGTGTGGGCAAGGTTATGATAATTTGACATTTTAACGCCGTAACCTTCTTCTCGAGTTTGTATGAATCTTTCACTGCTCTATTGCGAGTTTATGATATTTCTTATCAGGGACTACTGAAACATGGAGTGGACTTGCATTGTAATGGTACGATATTTATGATCGCGAACACAAAATAGTCCCGTATATTATGTGCCTCGTCACGTCAGTGGCACTGACTATTGTGTTGTCCGGTAAAGAGTTTATTTTTGGGAGGAATACTTTCTTTAATTTGATTACGTCGCACGCGGGCTGGCAGGACTGGTGGGAATCAATAAATGATTGCTAATAGGTGACGCTAAATAATGGAGTCTATTACATCTGTCGGGCAAAGTGTGGCTCAGAGTGAACAGGTCGCGTTGATGATGATGATGATGATGATGATGATGATAATGATAATGATAATAATAATAATGATAATAATAATAATAATAATAATAATAATAATAATAATAATAATAATAATAATAATAATCTAATAATAATAATAATAACGATAATAGTGTCAATATGTAACAAGGACAACAATTTTTAGGATAACCTTTATCAATGACGTCAATAATTATTGAAAATAATCGAATATCAAGTATCACATAATAGAGGGAAATTTTGTTTCAAGACAGCAAATTATCGGATGGTTTTATTTCATCCAGATGTGAGATTCTGTTTTCTCCCAACAGACGGCTAAATGAGCAGCCCCCCAAATACCTGGTATATTAATCATAGCAGTCAGAGTGTCGTAAATGAAAATTATATTGACAGACGTCATCCAACAACGGCGGCGAGAATGATATAGATGGCGATGTAAAACAAAATGTTATGGCCTGTGGTGATGACGATAAATTATCATCATTATCATCACCGTCATCATCACTAATTTTGTTGAAGAGGACGTCGCTGCTTAAATGTTGACCGTGATGCATAAAGGTAACATTCTTGTTACGGATTGCCGGTAGTCGTGATGGCTGTCATGTTGGGGCGGGTAAATTAATTTCGTGGGAGTGATGATGCTGAGCTGATGTTGGTGGTATGGTAGGCCTAATGGTGGTGGTTAGCAATGGTTGTGATGTTGTGGAAGCGCTAGTAAGCAAGGTGATATTTCTCCAGTGAAATGGACCACAAGTACAAGAGCAATGTGAACTCTTTTAGCTCCACGAAATACCCCAAACACACACACACACGGTACACACACACTTTCAAATTACCTGGCTCAGCTCTCCGCACACTTTGACGAGCTGTCTCTCCAATTGCCATTCAATCTAATCATGCCCATCCATTATCATCCAATAATCCCTAAACAAGAACATGATATATTTTATGTGACTCACTCCTTACAACTATTGTCGAGTGTGATCTTCGACGGGAGAGCAGACCGAAATTCGTGCTTTGATCGGGGGACTGATCACTCTGGCCAAGTTCATGACGTCTACGGAGAGCACGTGCACGTCGAAAGACAGATTGTTAGCTGGAGTATACCACCAGGGATTTCATATTGGTCCCTCTAATCGATAGTTTAACACTTCGAGAATGTAGATGTGTATGTCAATTCTCACCTTCTAAACTTCAGTGTGTACTGATGAGTGACATCAACGCTTGTCACATGCACAGCAGTCTTGTGTTCCGTTTTCCTTTCCTGTGTACAGATAGGGGAAAGAAATGCTGACATGTCACAGAGACGCCTGCCCAGTGAATGATAATACACGGTGTACTCCAGATGTATTTCTGCGAAGCTATCCGTTATCATGACAAGCAGAGACCCTATACAGAAAACTAGCATCCGCCGACTTCCATCCTATTACCACAGTGTACTGCAGTGTACAGATGGATGTGCGCAAGTGTAGTATTGTCCCAAGGGGAGAGAGATTACGGGGGGGGGGGAGGTGTTGTTGATGAGGGCAAGGAGAGAGAGAGTCTGCGTTGCTCGTATTTGGCATTTGACCTTTGGGGAAAGTGTGTGAGGGTCGGGAAAGTTCACTGGATGTGGAGGAGACGGATTGGACTGGAAAACTGCGCTGATAAGAGTGGATATATAACCTTCATCTCCAATATTATTATATATATATTTTTTCCCTCCCCACCAAACTTGATCTTTCATATTACCTAAATTTTGGAATGATTTGGATAGAGAAATAATCCAATCTCAGTCTCTTAATTCATTTAAGCATAAACTTAAACTAGTTTTTCTGAATCCATACTTACTGTTATTTTTCAATCCTCCTCGACATTCTCTGTTCATACTTCGTAATTCTGTCATTGTATCTAACATGTGCCTCGCCCGTAATTTCTTCGTTCTCCTGGACTTTCTTTGTGCATATACTTTGTATATCTGCCATTGCACACTGTATGTGACTTGTACCTCGCTCGGGTGATCACGCAACTCTCTAGAAGTCTTGTGACGCGGACATTGTTTTCTTTGTCTTCTCTTCTTCTTTTTTTATTCTTCGTCGTTTATATTTCCCAAATTCATAAATTGTCACTCCTTTCAACTGTAAATATCAAGTAAGAATTAATTTCATATTAGCATCTGGGAATCTACACCCTACAAGCAATGCTTTTATGTAGATTCCTCATATTTCACATGTTTAATATATTGTCTTAAGTGCTGTATCCGACAATTCACCAATGCATTTTTTTTTGTTATGTTATGGTTTATTATTGTGGAAACGTGGAATATGGAACAATAGAAACAAACAAACAAACAAACAAACAAACTTTACCATTTTTATAATTATGCTGCCAACGCTAACTACGTTCTGTATTCATAAGAGTTGTGTAGTAAATCGGAAGGGTTATGGTAAACTAACAAGCATTTACATGAAAGTTCCACTCAAATTTGGAAAGAAGGAGGCACTCAAAATGCGACAATCAAAGTTTGAAAGTCATTATCGCTAAAACATTAAATCTCTGTATGATGATGCGGAAGACATAAATTCTTCTCTTTGAATTGAATGCCAAATAAGTAATTTTATGGAATATTTGTGTGCGGGCAAATAAGAGACTTCCATGCAGGGTATGGACATCATATCGCGGCATATATTGTTTGTTATTGTGATCAATATGACTGTTTCATGAAAGCACTTTTCTTTTAGTTTCCATAGCCAAGTTTTTCATTATACATCCAATGTAAATGCAATATTGTCTATGTTTTCTTTGTTTTTCATATCACTCTGAAGTCTGATGATTGAAGGGCAAATAGAAGGTATGAGAGTAATTTCCCAAGCACACACATGTGAAGACCGGAGTGCATAATTATGGATGAATCAAAGGAGGTTTACACCAGGTTAGTAGCTCCATGGTTTAGGCATGCACTGTCATTCAAAGAATAGGCCCTATAACGTTTATGATATTGTCTGTATTCGAAGTCACCATAATACATTCCGTATTTCATACCATGGCAGCGGTACCACGGTCATTCCGTACCTAAAGGCCTATATTAATTATTTTGTGGGGTTCTCTACCGATATGGTGAGCTGGAACACCGTGAGAAGTGGACGCGTTCAGGCATGCTATTCAGTAGCCTATACAATCAATAATTCGAAGTGAAATTATTATGTACCCTACTTAACTTTTGATTATCAGAGGAGAGAAATGAAGCAAGCATGAGTAGGCCCTAAATACGTCATTAATGTCGGATGTAAGACAGCAAAAATAAAAGGAATTTCCAATTATAGATTTTATTAAATGTTTTTCGTTTTAAAAAAGCGATGTTGTTTACAAATCAGACCATTATTTCATTGACTTACTTACACACTGCAGATATTTTGATCATCAGGTTAAAAAGACATAATAACTTGCGCAGCATTCTTGATCAACCTATGTCTGTATGGGTGGGTGGGTGGAGAGGTGCTGTTCGTTATTCCGAAGGTTCGCTATTCCGAAGGTTCGTTATTCCGAAGGGTCGTTAATCCGAAACACGCAAATTCCCTATACCCAGAGGTTCGTTAATCCGAAAATGAAAAAGGGTTCGTTAATCCGAAAATTTGTGACGTTATTCCGAAGGTTCGTTATTCCGAAGATTGGTTAATCCGAAAACGAAATTCGGAACAATGAACCCTCGGAATAACGAATCTTAGGAATAAAGAGCCTTCGGAATAACGAACCTTCGGAATAACGAGCTGTAACCACAAAGGAATTTGTTCGAAAATTGTGTTGACAATTTTATTTGAAGTGAATTCTGAAAATATATATTAATGGAACTGTATAGGAAGCCAGTGGTATAAAATTATAAAGTTGAGCTAATGGGCTTAACTTTTAAGATCGACTTATATTCCTTGTGTAACCCCCCCCCCCCCCCCTCCACCCGGTTACAATTTTATACCACTGGCTTTCCTATTCAGTTCCATTAATATATATTTTCAGAATTCACTTCAAATAGAATTGTCAACAAAATTTTCAAACAAATTCCTTTGTTAATTATCGTTTTTCATATCATGGCTGCATGAAAGGGTCTCCAAATTTTCGATTTGATTAGGAAGTTAGAATACAGTTGAAAACACATACTATAGGTCCTACAGCATACCATGATTTCAAGCTGACCTTCACTTTTAAGATTGACTTAGTTTCCTTGTGAAACACCCGCAGTTATCATAAATGGAAATCATTCTAGTTAAAAATCCGAGTACTACAGTATTTCAGATCGGTGTGACTGGCCCATATATCGACACCTTGTCATTGATCTCAGAAAAGAGTCGGATATCGACGCTGTCGGGTTTAGTATGCAGGAAACACTATAGAGGGCGACAAAAATGCATATTCAGTGAATTGCGTAACATCAGAAGTTTGTTTAGATTTGCCCGGTCTAACGAGAATCACTACTAAATCATGGTTTTGGTCAGTTTAAATGATCTAGAAGATGACGTCTATCCCGTGAGTATAATGGCTGAGCTGTAGGGAATGTATTTGCTCGTTTTGGTATTCGATGAACGTGAAAAGGTGCATATTTGCGAAAAAGAAGATCCTGCTAGCTGCTCAGAGTTTCCAAGTTGTCTGGCCTAGTCCCATTCGTTCAATGTGATGTTCGTGAATACCGTTACAGGGCAGGCTCGCTCGCTCGCAGCTCGCAGTAGTGAATAAAATACTAGTATAGCGAGGTACCCGCACCTCATCAGGGGCCCGAATACCGCAGGGCCAAGCAAATTTTGGTGAAAACCGAACAGTTTTTCGCGAAATTCGGAAATTTTAATCGGAATAGGACCCTACGTGTTATAAGTATCACCACTGTCCCCGCACGCATCTTTTACGTGTATGTCTATGGGAGCATCACGGTCACCCGCACACGTCTTTTACGTGCTTTGTCTATGGGAGCGCGGGTGACGAGTTGCGGGCCCCTTCCTTAGCGCACAGCTATTTCGCATCGTTCGCGTTTGACGACGATAGCTGCAAATTTTCGATATCGATCAGTGAGCTTGTGATTCCATTGGAATTTTCAGCATTTTTCCTGTATGTGAGTTGGATTTCAAAGAATTTCAGTGGCGAAATGTGATTCAAATATGCGCAAACATTAACTATGACGAGGTGCGGGTCACCCAAGTATACTAGATCATCTAGAACATCTAGTCTAGATTAGATGATCTAGCTCCTCCTTATCTCACATCTTGTGGCCATTTCCTTGTACTTCATAAGGTACCAAATAACCATTGTGATAACATTGACATATGCTCATGAATCTGCAAGCAAGAATCTTCAGCATGTTCAGCCTATTGTTGAAGGAGGCAGACTTAACCAGAAGAAGAAGAAATAGATCTATACATGTATCATAATTTCCTCTATTTTTACGCCCAGGGTGTGCAGGAATATGCAAAGTGTCAATCAAGAGCCTTCATGAAAGGTTTCATCGGTTTCGTTGCAGGTAAGAAGCTGACGGGGACCCATGTACACATATTTTAGTGTGGGGGCTGTGCAATGCAATGGGGGGGGGGGGGGGGGGGGGAGTCTAGGCAAGGGGCATTGGTTCATCCCCTCCCCTTCCCCCCCCCCCCATTGGTCATGAGTTTTGTTGAATTTTTTTGTTTCTGACATGTGTGTCTTATTTTTCTTTATGATTCTTTCATTAAAGCCTTGCAATGATTCCATCAAATACAAGAATTGGTGTATGATGTTGATATAAATTGCCACAATGAAATAGTTTGCATTAAGTTGTCAAATCAGTTGGTGTTCTTGCAGTTTTTACATTTAAACATTTTCACAGTCCAAGCATTTAAATGTTAAATTTTGCTGCAGACATTGTCATCATCATATGTCATCATCCAGACTGACACCCCTTTACTATGACTGCATTTAGTTTGTATATGAAAATTGTTACACAGAAGTGGCTATGTTCATTAAGTCTACTAAGATTTATTGAGAAAGAGAGCAAATTTGAGAGAGAATTTTGACAGGAGTTTATAGTCTTCTTTAATATGTTGCTGACTTCAAGAAGTTTTTTTTTCTGTACCGTATGAAATACTAACGATGAATAGCAAAGCTACAATGCTGAGACAATACGAAATCACAGAACTGTGGTCCCTAGGATTTGATGGGTAAATTGTGACAATAAGCTCAGTTCTGCTACGTCACTGAGGGATCACCAGTTACATGTATAAATCCACTCATCCATATCCCCTCAGTTTTGTCTGCATGTATCTGCAAAAGTATCTATTGAACACTGATGATTTGAAAGATGAAAAGAACACAGGCTCAAAGCCAAGAGAAACCAAGGAAATACTAGCTCACCTAGTACATGTACCTCCTTAGAGAAGTTTCACATACATGTATTGTATGACTGTAGATAGTCTGGGAAAAAAACAAAAACAAACATGTATTTTCACTTGTTCCCAGGTGGAGCTGCGGGCTTGACAGGAAGTATCTACGCTCGTCAGAAGTTTGCTTCAAAGTTTGCACCAAAGCACACAGTATCAGTGATGGCAGGTACTACATGTATAGACTGTTTTACATTGCTTGATTAATGTGTCAACAATCTTAGCTTCACCAATGTCATAATAAGACAATGATTCTAAGGTAGAAAGGACTGTGTTTGTCTAAATTTGCTGTTTGGTGAATAAGACACCATGATTGACTAACTGCCAGAAATAGCTGCAGAAAAATGCAGGTCATACATTTATCTTGATTGGTTTGGAATTGGCTCACTGAAGGTATACCAGGTTAATGCACCTGGGGGGTGTTTCATAAAGCTGTTCGTAAAGTTACGAACAACTTACGAGCGACTGGTGATCAGTTCTGAAGTGCTATACTTATCAGAATTTCAATAATTCAGCACAAGAACTGATCACCAGTCGCTCGTAAGTCATTCGTAACTTTACGAACAGCTTTATGATACACCCCCCTGAAATACATTTTATATCAGTGCGCATGGTAATAACATGTTACTGCTTATGTGTGCTCTTTAATATCATTACTTATGTCGTATGACACATTGCATGATGAAAGTGAAGCATCTGTACTAGTGTGAGAGCATTGTCATTGCGATTTATACATCATTATTCACCTTTAATAGCAATGATCATGTTATGATACATGTATTGCTGTTGGCTAATGGAAATGAAATACACAGTTGTAGTTAAATCTCATGTCTGAAGATGATAGATTTTATCTGACTCACTTGCTCTGATGCCATGATGATATTAAAGAATATATTCAAACTTAGCTGTAGGTCCAAATCAAGAAATGCTAAAACTTTCTTCAAGTGAGAGTGAGAAAGTGAGAAAATTGTGTGTCCTTGAAAGCAACCTCTGCATACTTACTGTACTCCAACAGGTGGGGCCATTGTCTTGGGATACATCACAGCATCAGTTGCCTCAAGGAAATGCCAGAGAAACTGGGTGAGAACTGCTCAGGCGGAGGGATATAACTCCTATGATATTGTGCCCGCTCAGAAAGAGGCCGATTCGACGACCAAAAAGCCCACCGCGACATCAGAAGTGGGGAAAGACGAAACGGATGTCCCTGTCTTCAAGAAGACGAAGTATGGAGACACAATGGGCTGAAAAGAACTTGTGATACTTGAAATTGATGGGGCATTAAAATAATAGAAGAATCCCGGACTTGCCTTTGAGGATGAAGGTGACCCAACCAGGGAGACTCTAATGTCAGGACATGATTTTCAATGTCTGGGACTGAAGCCCTGCTTGCACACCATCATGTATGCTTAACTTGTCATCAGCATTTTGTAGGATGATGAAACGCCAAAGATGCATGCAACTTTCATATATCAGGACAGATTGTGTATTCACTTTCTTTTCCAGTGTGCATGCAAACCATTCATTGATGTGTGCTCAGGACTTTATATAGTGCCCTAGCTTAACCAGATGAGAAATTATACACTGAAGATAACAGTATCTCAGAAGAGGTTTATTGAACCTTGAGACTTTGTCTGGTTTTCTTTGAGGGGTATTCAGAAATTATTTTGTGTAGGTATAATATATTTAATCAGACAGTGGCAGGACCAATGTTTCATTATCCAGACAGAATTTTCTAGGTTTTGTTGCTATTAATATCTTAATTTTTTGCTTGTATAGGGAGAATTCCTTTTGCTTGTGAAAGGATGGTATAAAGGGAGAATGATCACAAGCATTCTGTATAGATATGATTTCTTTGATGACTTGTGTCTTGGCATCAGTCACATGTTTCATCACTAAGGTTAGAAGTATGACAAATATTGTACATCATATTGTACATTCAAATCAATGCATCTTGCTTCAAGTTGTTTTTATTGCAACTGATTGACATTGATATTTATGTCGATGAGGGGCAATTTGTCAATCAATCACATTTTTTTTTCCAAAGACTTTTATGAGACAACTGAACTCAAGTGTTCTGGATCATGTTCTTGTGTATTGTATGTTTGGATAGTCTCATGAATATTAATGATATCAGAAAACAAACTCAATTCAAAATAAGTGAATAGGTATTCATGCCATGTGGTAGAAATCCAAGGCTACATGTGTGAGAACCTTCCTTTGTAAGCCATCAGTACATGTACATTTACCAAGCATGCTTTGGAACTGGGTACTAGGTATATCAAAATGTACAATATACCGGTGCATGTATGTGTGGAGGAGTTAGCCCATTCTGTCTGATATGTTCTTCATATAAGCCCATTCTGTCTGATATGTTCTTCATATAAGCCCATTCTGTCTGATATGTTCTTCAGCGAGAATTAAATATGTTTTATTTGCTCTTATAAGACACATGGCATGTCATAGTTGCCTATTATAATAGCGCCACCTATCAGATTTCCGATTTGTGATTGCATCTTTCCCTTTTGTCCTTGTAAGCCACCATTATAATATACTAATAGGCCTACCCAAGTTTGACCAATTTCACCTTCATGTGTGATCACTTGTGATGAGAGCAATGAATTACCTGTAACATGTCGTGTACTTCAGGACTGATTGTAAATTATAGCAAGGAACAAGATATAAAATTTGGACTTAGCAAATTTACCTTCATATACCTGCACATTCAATTAAGGAATAATAATTGACACAAAAGCAATTAGGAAAGAAAAAAAAAGAAACAAGCATATGCCTGCCTACAGTAGCCAAGTGGTAGGAATGATGTGATGTTCTCTTGAAATACATGGTGCATGTTTAGGTTCGAGTTGGTTTATGGAGTTTGAATTGTGGTGTACCAGCTTGTATGAATCATGTCAAAAAAATGCCACTTGTATGGGATGATGCATAGTTCAGCAATAAACTATACCATGTCACATATTGATTTCTAGATCGTGTCCATCATTTGCCACCTTGCATGCGTGTACATGTATTTGCTGCATTGATAGAATTCAAAGAACAATAACCCAGTCACATAATGATCCAGCACAAAGTAAGTTACAGAGTATCTGTTAAACAGTGTCATTTTACAAAATTATGCTCCTACCTGTAAGTTGGATATAAAATGTACCTGTATGTAACTTTTTTGGGGGGTCACATCAGTAGATGAATGTAGACATACATATGTAAATTTTGTTTCTTTCTTAGAACGCTTTAACTCCACACTGATATTGAGTGGGCATGAGCCAGAATGAGCCACATACATGTATTATGATATTACACCACATCACTGTAAATACTGACAATTCTGAGAAAACTCACATTTTGTGAAAGGGAAGAAATAAAAAAGAACTGACAAATTTTATAACATTAAATATTCACCACATTCATCATTGCTGGACTTTCAAATACAATAGAACAAATGTTCTCACGCACAACAAACAACCACTGTAGTGGAACGTTACTGCTGTATGTACAATACAGTACATTTTTTTAATTATTATTACAGGTTACACAATGCATATCACTTGTTTAACATATCATACCTTGCAATGGATGTATGGTCGTAATGAAGACAACTTAAAGAAATGACACACCGGTAACATACTCATCTTGGTCATACGAACTGCTTCACAAAAAGAGAAAATTTCCCAATACATTATTGGCAGTTTTAGAGGTTCATAAAAATCATTGATTCCCTTTGGAGAAAGAGTTCAAGTTCACGAATGTCGTGTTTGTGTATGTTAAACCTGTCCACTTCAGAGCTAATACACCCTCTCTGAAGTGAGCCACCTTCACTTCAATTTGGTCAAACCATTCTTTGTATGTATGTTTTTTGTTAGTTGTTATTGTTGCTAACTACTTGCCATGTGGAATGTGTTTCTCTTGAATTTAATGCTACAAGTCTTCACAGATTTAAACATCACTGTGCATTGTCCTCAAAGAGAGCTGAAAATCCCTATGGATACACGATGTTTAATTTCCAGGTTAAATATTATATTTTGCTCTTGAATCTAGTGCTTTATATTCTTTTATGCTGAAAAAGAGGCAATTTTTCCTTTACAGACCACCACTGACCTCCCCTTGTGCAATGGAAGCGGAGGCTTCCCTCACCTCAAATTACTGTATAGGCTGTTATTTTCACGACGGTTTAATTTTCGTTAATTTCGCAAATCACAGTTGGATTGTGAATTAAACAACACGGGAAATGTCTCCATGTGCTATAAAGCAAGTACGTTAGCGTTGACATCACTTCGTGAAAACAACATCTCGCGAAAATGTTTACAGCCTCCTCATTCGTGAAAATACAGTGTATCTGTACACGCGAAAATAACAGCTTATATGTACAGTATTTGGACGGCGCGTAATGAGGTTCAGTTCCCTTCCATATTCGCAGCCCATTTACCTAGTCTGGCCCCTGCTTGCAGTGAACCCCATATACACTTCCTTGCAGAGAGACAAAAGAAATAAAAAATTACCACTGACCCCTGTGCATAGTGGCTACCTTTCAAATGCAGCAAGGTGGAAGAACAAGCATTAGAGAAGTTACATTGTTAAAGTTTGAGAACAATCTTTGCATATGGAAAGTTAATGATCAAACCCTTCTGAAGGGGATGCACCAAGGAGGTCATACAGGGGAACATCATTATAATGAGGGCCTCAATGACAATTGCCTTGTTATATCACATCTCTCACTATATTAGGGTACAAAAACAAGGATATATAAAGAGTTGGGTCCCGCAAAATCACCTTGTCAGACAAGAGTTTTGTAATATCTGACCTATTTATGATGAGGTTCCACTCTATTTTCTACCCTCATCCATTTTTTGTCCTCATAGGGATGGTATAGTTTTGGCTGAGATAGGGTTTCACGTTTCAAACTTTTATGTGAGATAATTAGAAATCACTCATGAAAAATTAAAGAGCATACAATTCTAAGAGGAATTGAAAGTTTATTTGATGAAAATCAGTTTTGAAACGCCTAAGATATAATAAAAACAAAGTAAAATAAACGAAGTGGTCCTAATAAAAGGTGGGACCCACCTTTTATTAGGACCTCTTTGTTTTTGGATATCTCAGCCATTTCAAAACCAATTTTCATAATATAAACTTTCAATTCCTCTAAGAATTGTAAGCTCTTTAATATTTCATAACAGATTTCTCATTATCTCACAAAAAAGTGTAACTCCTGAAGCCCCATCTCAGCCAAAACTATACCATCCCTATAAAGCATACTGATATGGGAACATATTACCACATTAAGTACATTGGTCTTTCACATCAACATGAGGATGGACAGCATTTCCAATTTAAATGACGCATCACAGAATGAAAGCAGTGCAAGAATACAGAAGGTAAAGTGAAAAGGAGTCTTGGAATGACAAAAGCAGGTCTGCTCTTGACAAATAAAGTAAACCTGTCTTAACCCGTTGAGGGCAAGTTCCGAGTATACTTGGGCAGGTGTCTATAAGAAATGCAAGTTGTAGCAAAATCAGTCCGTCCTCAACGGGTGAAGGGTATCACCTATCCCTTGTATGCACCAAAAGTTTGTCCAAAAACAGAGACATACCGGTACTTTGAAACTCGTGTGTTAACCCTAACTAGGCCGGGCTATTTAGGTAGATGATAGAACCGGGGGGGGGGGGGGGGGGGGGGGCTCTGAGGCCCCCCCACCCCTGATCTCAGCCGTCGACCGAATTTTTGGCACATACATTGCCTATGACGTAATCTAAAGTACCATGAAGTTAATCATTTATGCTAAATTATGCTAATTTATACATAATGATGCATGAAATCAGACAAGTTGGTATAAATCACTAAATAAAGCTCAAAACAGGCACATTTTTTGTGTAAATATTCTTTTTAGTGTCCTTAGCAAATGTAAGTGAAAAAAATCGTGCTATCAGAAAAAATTTCCGAAGTATTTTATTGTTTTTTTAAATTTCTTATGTATTTCTTTGTTTTTTCAACTTTATGTTTTTCATTTGTTTTTTCGATGAAATTTGTCCGCGACACTGTTCCGAACAAGAAAATATGATATTAATTGATTTTAATCAATAAAACTACCTTTCAAATGCAGCCAGGTGGAAGAACAAGCATTAGAGAAGTTACATTGTTAAAGTTTGAGAACAATCTTTGCATATGGAAAGTTAATGATCAAACCCTTCCGAAGGGGGTGCACCACAGAGGTCATACAGGGGAACATCATTATAATGAGGGCCTCAATCAATAAAACCCCAAAATAATCATGCTTTTATGAAATTTGCCTGTAAGCACAGTTTGCATTGAAATTCACGTTTCAAATTCACGTTTTTGAGCAATTTGTGGTCTGACATGCACATACAATATGTACATATTTATGCGCAACTTCGGAACTGCGCGCCAGGGCATTACAAATCTGGTGTCAAAAGATGCGGGAGACTCGAAAGAAAAAACTCATGAAACGTCGCGGCGATAGCTTTTCGCGATAGCGATACATCGTGCGGAACGTTGAGGGGGGGGGGGGGGGCTCAGAGGCCCCCCCGGCCTAGTTAGGGTTAATGAGCACAGATATAATGACATTCTCACTACAAAGCAAAAAATTACGGTTCCAAAATTATCATCTTCATATCCTTCTGTACTTCACTGTTCGGTTAGAACGAAATTTTGACACAACGCAAGAAAACTGCTGGTTCTGAGGACTTCATCGCAACAGGAGTGCACTGTACACTGGTATCGCACCTAAGGGCAGAGAATCGACCCAAAGCTTCTGAAGTGGAAACACGACCACAAACCTTCTTAACCTGCTACTTAACAAGCTCACTTACAAGAAGGTACTGCTTCTAATTGGGTCAATCTGGCAATCCCGATTTTTCGTTACTGTGTGTATCTGGTCTCTTACATAGTATGCTTACAAGGTACTGTCTATAACAAGGTAAAATCGGTAGTCCACTGACCTCTTTACAATGGTGTTTTCCTGTATCATCACGTTCAAACATGATACTTGTTTTCTTTAATAGACATATGCCTAATTTGATTTGTGTCCATGAAAATGAAATGTAATCTTTTTTTTAATAATAAACAGTGTATTCCCATTATAATGAGCACGGTAAATGAAATTTCCTTAACGAAGTAAAAATTTAGGTCGGAAAACTATCACCTAAATGTCCTCATACATATGCTTGACTGTTCAACTATTATAAAATTTTGATATATCGTTAAAAAACTGCCAGTCTTGAAGGACTTTGTTACAGTGGAAGTCGCCCATATTGTACAAGATATAACTGAAGGTTATGGGGGGTCTGTCTTTCACACCAAGCATGCATTTATGTACACCATCTCCTCGCAGTGAGGAACGTTCCATGACCGCTCACGTGGGGGCATGTGACGACGATTCTACAACACAGCCTGCATGCCCTCAATAGTACACCCATTCATATTCTTTTAGTAGAGAGAAGTGATAAATACATGTACCATGCTAAACTAATGGACTTTCAATGCATCTATGCTTGAACCCAGGGCCTGCATATTGCCCACGACACAGACCACAGGACCTCATATGTACATGTCTCCCTACAACAGAGCAAGTTGTCACAGAGATGGAGGCAAGAGAGGCAGCTATATACATTTGGCTTCACTTCAGATACGTTACGGCAAAATGGCTCCTCCCCATTTTATATGTGGGTAAGCCAAACCGACTTCAACCCCTAAAGAAGGGGGTAGCAATACATGAACAGTAGAGAGTAAACAAAAGTTTCATGAACACAAAATCAACCAGATGATTTTGTTTCTGTCACCATGTATTTGAGGAAGAAATGAAAATAAAATACAAGTGGAGTTTTACTGGCCTGGAATTGATAAGGTGGGACTGAAGTTGTTTTGCAAACATATTGCCCTTACAGACACACGAGCCTAAAAAATATAGACAGAAAGACAAAATTTAGCAATCCGAAGACTAGAAAAGACAAAATTGCTGATGCGAACACAGTATGATTTCACTCATAATCTTTCATACAGTTATTCATACACCTAACACTCAGTCACCATGATGTTTTGTTCTAGTTTTATTTGTACTACACCATGTGTATAAGTACAGTCGCCCAATCACATCCATTACACAAAGAGGACTTAAATTCATGGCACTATGTAATAAATAATCATATTTTCAAGTACTAGTAGTTGTCCATTTTTTCACTGTCATAAGTGTAAGGTTTGGCTGTAACATACTGCTTGTTTTAAGCAAAAATGGACTCACAAACTTAAAAACTACACTGTGTTTGACGTTAAAAGAGAGAGGGGGGAGGGGGGAAGGAAATTTCGGTTACACTGTCAACTTCCAAAACTCAACTTTGAGGAAAAATGCACAACACTTCATCTTTGTTCTACTAACCCTTTGCCAGTGCAATGAGTGCTAATTGGCACAGAATACCCCATAGCATTGTACACACTGTCTAAGGTCCTTACCAGCACAGGAAGGATTATGAGAGTACATGATAGTCACAATAACAGAACAGATTGTTTGATTCCTCAGAAACAAAAAAAGTATGTGACTAGGGCTGCAGACACAATGAAATACTTAACAGATATTTAAATCTTGAAAACACAAGATAGCTACACAAAAACGCAAATAACTCAATACTGCAACGTTTGTGCAAAATACAAGTCCACAGAGCCATTCCTTGAGATGCTCTAGGGTTGCTAGAAATCACGAAGTTGCACCCTCGGGAGGCTATTTTCAAGCTAGACCCAGAACATAAATTTAATTGTGATCGTGATAAAAAAGTGTGCCTGGAAGTCGACCGAGGTGAAGCAAATTTGGAAAGGAGAGAACAGATAACTTGTGTGACACATGGGTTGACATTACATGAAAGTGGGACAAAAAGTGGTCTTTATACCAGCTCTGATTTTTATCGCATCAATGCCGATACGCCATCAGAACATCAAGAAAACAGCGCGCCTTGTGAATGTGTCTGGTTCTTCACATTCTATGATTACTGGCTCGTACAATGTTACCCCTTTCAATGGCCCGAATTCACGAAGGTGGTACAAATGAAACCATGGTTTAAACCATGGACAAAAACCATGGAGCGCCAAGTGTCGCATGGAATATTTCGTTACGAAATCAGTCATTTCGTCGATGAAATGACTTTTTTGTAACAAAATGACAACACTTTGTAACTAAATGAACATTTCGTCAACGAAATCATTATTTCGTTAATGAAACGGTCATTTTGTCAACAAAATGACCAATTTTGTAACCAAATATTCCGTGCGACACTTGGCGCTCCATGGTTTTTGTCCATGGTTTAAACCATGGTTTCATTTGTACCACCTTCGTGAATTCGGGCCAATGTGTTAAAAAAAAAAAAAAACAAGAAAAAAGCACATCAAAATTGCAAGAATTCAGACACACATTGTGTACATTCTTTTTGTGATTATCTGAGAACAGTAATCAACAGCTTAATTCTAACTTCTTGATATCGAAGGCACGCCAGCTAAAAGGAAGTCTGGACAGTAGACTATTACAACTACCCCAAGATATTTCAGCGCATTCACAGAAATGTGTACCAGTGGAGAAAAACTGAAATGGGCAACGTCACAAGGATCTGTGACAAGCCAGTTAGGCAATCCCTCTGTTTTACTGATGTACTGGTATTGTGTACCTCTTTATACTACATGAATAGCATTCCCTCAAAGGGTATTACACTTACAATTTCACTCATCAATATTTCCCTCAACTAAAAGTTGTCAGCTAGAAAACTGAAATTTAGACGTGATATGCTCATAACACAATACATCTACATCAGATTTTCCTGACCGGGACAAAATGTAAAATGTTGCTTACTGGGGATGTGTGTGAAGCCTTTAAAATGACTGTGCCCACTTCAATACACGTTTCGACACCGGATCTTGATCTATTCAGTAACCAAGTTTTGAATTTGCTGATTAAGGTACATCAGAACACAAACAAACAAAACAAGCAGGGCGTCATATAAAAATCAAAGACTACAGTTGCTCCGGTTATTACCGGCACCTGACACAAACACAATTTTTAACACGGTGTGAAAGTAAACAGTCATACAATATGATTAGGATACATGATGTATATGAGACAATACAGATAGATGACTCGATACTTTCAGTTTTTCAGTCAAAATTCCTGCAAACCACTTTCCCAGAAATGAACCTCTCTCCAGAACCCAGTTTTCTGTTAATCTTCATGCTAAAAGATCCAAGACCAATGATACATCACAATTGCAAGTGGACAGAAAAAGGCGGGAGATGAAATTCATACTGTTTCACCATCAGCTGATCTCCTCGTCTTCCACTGTACCTGGAAAATATTCCAGAACATTCTGCGTCTTTGCCCAATGCCAACAAAGAGACAAGATTACTATCACAGGTGTTCCATTGACTGTAAGTAATTTTCCCTTCTGTTCTCTCGGGACACTTGATTATGTAACATCATGACATAAAGATACACAATGACACAATAAAACGTAATGTCTCAGAAGTGGTCCCTTAAATGACAGAGCTTGTGTCTTCCATACATGCGAATGACCTTTGCTTGCTCTTCTCAATCAAACAAGTCTCCTTTTACTATCATTCACATTTCCAGATGTTCTACACAAAAGTGATTTTCAACACTGATGTTATCTGTGTTGCTCTCTAGTATGTTTAAACGAGAGTTTTGGCCTTTTCTGTTTTTTCATGGTGAACATCCCTCCCACTGTATGAGATACTGCACCTTGCCGTCGACACAGATTCGCTTCCCTAGCACTTTGTAGCCTTCCCCGCAAGCCAGCCGCCCCTCCGCGCCAAAGTACGATGAGACAGACTTCTGGAGAATGGAGAGCGAATTGGCCGTTTCCGACATGCCATTCAGCCGCAGCTTGCTGGGGCTGGTCCCCTGAGGCGGCTTCTCCGGCCACGGTTTGTGAATGTCTGGCGCTTGGCTGACTTCGCTCGAACTGAGGTCGTCTGCGTCCTCGCTGGGTCTGTGCTTCCTCTTCCGGCCCCTGCGCTTCTTCCCTTCCAACTGTCTCGAGAGCAGGCGGCCGTACTGGTTGACCGCGCCGTTGTCTTGCCCGGCCCCGTTCTTTGATGACATTCCCTCCTCCGGGACGCTGGGTGAGCAAGGGACCACGCTGTTGCCCAGGGGGACCATTTCCAGAGGGGGGATCATGTCCAGCACAGAACAGCCCCCACTGGTGATTATGGATGATGAGCACACTCCCCCTGCATAGCCCCGGTACAACTGATTGGGGCTTGTGAGTGGGTGAGGTAATTTCTGTCACAAAGAGAAGAAATGCAAACAATGAGACATGTTATGCAAGTTAACTCAAATCAGATTATGGCCGGGAGTGACAGAAGAAAACAAAAGGGGGAGACAAACAAAACTCAAGAAAAATTCTTAACTCGAGTCACAATATCATCAGACAAGAATTAGAACCTAAATTTAATACAATTAGAACTATGTTTACTTCTACAAGCTGACTTTTGCTGATGACATCATGAGAGGCAAGAAAGATTCTTTAAGGGGTGGAGCTTGGCGGGTGCAGAAAAAAAAAATCATATAGATATATTCATTTGATACATAATTTGTTCAAACAAATCCTGAAAGTGTGTTGTGGAGACCTACAGTTGTATTCACAGCAGCATAAGAAATCATGGAGTAAAATTAACTAGACCTGGACATCGGGGGAATATCTTTAGAATGCTTCCTTGCCAAGAGGGAAAACTCTTCTTCCTTTGCATCTACTAGAAACAGGGAACATTAATTGAACAGTTTGGATCTATCCAGAGTACAGCATACAGGCATGATCATCTGACATCAGTTATCAGCAGGCAAGGTTTGATGTTCTAGCTCGTTCACATTCAATAACACAGTTGCCTGACCTTCCAACTTGGAGTAGCGGTTACTCACATTATTTGTTGCCTCCAGGAGAAGTTTCCGGGCCTTCTTCGATTTCGCTGCAATCTCCTCGGCGGTGAGCCCCTTCTGCTTCCTCCTCCTCTCCAGCGGAACGGGAGACAAGCTGTCAGATGAAAATTTGTGAAAAGGCAAGCAACAAGAGAAAGAGTCTCTGTCATTGCTGTATTCCAAAAAAGAGAAGAGAGAGTAGAAAAAAAAGGAAGATTTGGTGACGAGACTGTATATGATATACAGAGAAACTGTCTTAACCTTGTTCTACACTGTACATTAGTAGTACTGCAACACCAGAAATGTTCATATGGATTTTAATTTTGCGAAAGCCAAGATGCCCAAAATTTTAATGCATGCGAACTTTTTTGTCTACACTAAAATGCACTGGATGCCAGTGGAAATTTGCGAAAATGTCACGCCATGAAAAAGAGGCTGACAGCTTCAATTTGCAAAAATATCAAACGGCAAATATTTCTTGCTTAACAGTATTCAAATTCTGGACTTTTGATCTCCCTTGACATTACTGCTAACCTTACTGAGTTCATTGAGTCCGTCAAAATGACATTCAAGGACTCAACGACTGAAGATGCTACAATCAGGGGGGTGTTTCATCAACGTTTGTCAGCGCTAATTTCAGCAAACTCCTTGGTTTTGATTGGCTGAGATGCTCTGGTCACTGACTGTTACTATGGTGATTCAAGTTGTCAGCAGTGACAAATGTTGATGAAACACCCCCCAGAGCATGGAAATTGCCAACAGGTCTTTGTAATGCAATTTTTAATCTTTTGTGTGCTTTGAGTGCTGATTGGCACAGAAAACCCCAAAGTGTTGTACACACTGTAAAAAGTTTCCGGCACAGAAAAGGCTAAGCAACCACTCGGTCACTGTATCATTAATGGGAGAGATTCAAAGACTTTGGTAGAAAAGATTTGGATTCATCACTAACCAACGTGAATACAAGATGAAATAATAATGGAACTATAAAGGAAGAACTAACATTACAAGAATATGCTATGCTTGTATTAAAGAGCACCTCTATGATGACAATATATGGCAAAGTTATTGTGATCAGAAGTGTGACCTATTAGATATCACCATGAATATCAATCTAGGTTCTTCCTAATCTTGTGCAGACATAATTTTTCTGTAATATTTTCAAATAGGTTTTGAAATTACTGAAACAACCTTGCACCAACAAGATGAAATAACACTTCAAGCTCTGAATGGCTCACCTCTGCACTGGGAAAAAGGTTACGACCTTCCGACCTTTCATCTTCATGTCATTCATGACCTCATCGGTTATCTGACCAATAGCAGGCAGGACTATGGTGGGCGGGACGGGTGGAGTGCGTACCCTCAACCCCCATAGGTTCTTCTTCTTCTTCACTTCCTTGCCACATGCAAACCTGGGGTGGGAGGGCACCATGGAAACAGCATAATTCTTCACAAAATTATATGAGAAATGCACTGTAATCTTTGCTGCAAGTAGTCATTAAATCTTTACTTTGAACAGGTCTGAAAATTGATCACTCATTGATTGTTCACAAAATATCTTAGATTTTTGCAAAAGAATTGCTTTCCTGCTATCTTCAGAGTTCTAAAAGTGATATATATTTTCTTTTTTAATTGGGAAAGAAATGACATAGTGAGCAGCTACATGAAAAGAAAATGGAACAAACAGACGACGTCCTATTTTCTCATTCCTGTCCATCTCCATCATCCAAAAGCTTAGGGTCCTCTTCAATCGCATATAAAATTATGTTTCCATGACAACCATGATGGAGGGAACACTTAACATATATCAGAGTGGCTCACCTCATCTTAGAGCTCAGGAGGGCAGACAGCATACTCTCCTGCTTCTCCGACCGAGTTGTTTCTGAGAGCTGCGTAAAACATTAACATATTCATACGGTTAAGGACATGCGAACAAAATCCCATTGCAAGAATGTGAATAAAGAATTCAGAATTTCACATACTTCAATTTAAAAAAAAATTTTATGGTAATGTAGTCTCAGTGAAATCATAAACCAAAGATGTGGTATCTTCTTCCAAGTTGCTTCAGTGACCTTGGAGCCATGAGCTGTTTATGAGATATATTGAGATACATGAGCAAAATCTTGCAGTACAACACCCTCCGTGAAAACTTGGAAACTTGAAACTTATTAGTGGAAAAATGAGCAAAGAAAATGGGGACTTGAAACTTGTCCAAAGATGAAGCCTGCATTTTCTTGTAAACTGTACAAGTGTCTAAAATCTTTCCTCAATACTTGTCTGTCTTTCCAATTTGAGAGGTAAATCGGGGATATAGTTTTCTCCAGCTTCATACAATCATCAAGTAATAATGCATACAAATCTTCACCAAAAATTCTTCAATGTCATGAAAGCCACAAGTTGTTTGTATGAAGCTGGAGAAAACTCTATCCCCGATATACCTCTCAAATTGGAAAGACAGACAAGTATTGAGGAAAGATTTTAGACACTTGTACAGTTTACAAGAAAATGCAGGCTTCATATTTGGACAAGTTTCACGTCCCCATTTTCTTTGCTCATTTTTCCACTAGTAAGTTTCAAGTTTCCAAATTTCCAAGGTTTCATGAGTTCAGTAGCTTCCAATAACCATGACAGCAACTAACAGCATGAATCATCCATTAAATCCCCTAAACTTTCCAAGATCTTTGATAGTCCTATCAAAATCATCTTGTTTCAATTGATTGGATAAGAAAGTATCACATGATGAGGGCCCTGTTTCATAAAGCTGTTCGTAAAATTACGCATGACTTTATGAACGACTTAAATATGGCAAGCCAAGTGGGTTTTCTAGTCATTGTTAATTTCAATAGCTAAAGTTGAAATTTGCAGATGATAATGGTTATTATTACATGTTAAGACACGTCTTTAGTTGAAAGTGTATTATTGCCCCAATGTTAATGAAATATTGACATACAATTGTACTTTGTTAAAAGCTAAGGGGAACAAGGAAAAGTAGAAATTACGCGGTGCGTAACATATGTCCCCGCCGGAAGTAGCATTTTGTAACAAAATGTGCAATATAGGTAAAAAATCAAGGTCAAAGGTCAAAGAAGTCAAAGGTCAAAATTCTGTGTAGAAGTTTTGAAGCCCTCACCTAGTGCCATCACATAAAGCAAATGGAATCGAAATTGGGTTAGAAATGGCGAAGGAGTAGCATTTTGTAGCCAATGTACAATATAGGTCAAAAATCAAGGTCAAAGGTCAAAGAAGACAAAGGTCAAAATTCTGTGTAGAAGTTTTGAAGCCCTCACCTAGTGCTATCACATAAAGCAAACGGAATCGAAATCGGGTTAGAAATGGCGAAGGAGTAGCATTCTGTAGGAAAATGCACAATATAGGTCAAAAATCAAGGTCAAAGGTCAAAGAAGTCAAAGGTCAAAATTCTGTGTAGAAGTTTTGAAGCCCTCAACTAGTGCCATCATATAAAGCAAACGGAATCGAAATCGGGTTAAAAATGGCGAAGGAGTAGCATTTCGTAGCAAAATGTACAATATAGGTAAAAAATCAAGGTCAAAGGTCAAAGAAGTCAAAGGTCAAAATTCTGTGTAGAAGTTTTGAAGCCCTCACCTAGTGCCATCACATAAAGCAAACGGAATCGAAATCGGGTTAGAAATGGCGAAGGAGTAGCATTTTGTAGCAAAATGTACAATGTAGGTCAAAAAATCAAGGTCAAAGGTCAAAGAAGTCAAAGGTCAAAATTCTGTGTAGAAGTTTTGAAGCCCTCACCTAGTGCCATCACATAAAGCAAACGGAATCGAAATCGGGTCAGAAATGGCGAAGGAGTAGCATTTTGTAGCAAAATGTACAATATAGGTCAAAGGTCAAGGTCAAAGGTCACGACTGAAATTCTGTGTAGAAGTTTCAAAGCTCCCATGTAGTGCTATCATATAAAGCAAACAGAATCAAAATTGGCTCATAAATGACAGAGAAGTAGCAAATTGAAGATTTTGATCACACACGGACGCACACACGGACACACGGACGGACAGACACACGGACGGACACACGGACACACACACGTACGGAGCCCGTTTCATAGTCCCCTGCTCGAACTCGTTCGGCGGGGACAAAAAAAAATGGGCACACATATTGGCACTTCATATTTCAGTCGTTCGTAAAATCATGCATAACTTCACAAACAGCTTTACGAAGCAGGGCCCAGGACAGCTACATTTCAGGCTATAAATGAGCTGTGAAAATTTAGAGTATTGAAGCAGCATTTTGTCTCTATAAACTCACATGGGGAACCTGGTAGTTATTCCATTCCTGGGTCAGGTTGGGGAGGATCTCGTCTTCAAAGTCGTAGTACTTCTTCTTGTGCAGCAGGGTTAGATTATACAACACCAGCTGTGCCAGATCCACCCTGCAGATTTAGAACAACAATCTTTCATTATGAAACATTGCATGCACAATCAAGTAATTCTCAATAAAACATGTAACACTGTCATGATAAAGTCATTTACATTTACAATGTGGAAGATCACAAGGTGAGGTGTGAAGAGAAAGTCAGGTTTTGCTGTTGACATGATAATTTGAGTGAAAGCAAATATTTCCTTTCACATCGTCCTTATTACGTCACACTCCATAACTAAATACCTGAGCAAAGCGACACCTTTAAAGAGAGAGGAAAAATTGTGACTGTCTTATTGATCTTCTCATTACACGTATATAGTGTTCATGTGGAATTACCAGCAAAGCCCTTTGCAATTTTCCTCACTTAGTTTTATTTTGTTGACAACTTCAAAATATTGTTTGCTTTTAACATCACAGAGATGATCTATCACTGTAATGTGTTCACTGGTCATCTCTGAAGTTTTTAGAGTGCCTGTGCTTTTTGTTGTATCGGGGAGTTTAATGGATGCTAACAGTACAACATCATGACTTCAGAGAGAAGTCTAATGGCAACAATGCAAATAAAAACTATCACTAATACTGCATCATCACAGTCATTATCATCATAATCTCCATAATCATTATCATCAACATCACCATCATGATCATCATCACCTTCATCATCATCTTCATCATCATCATCATCACCACCATCTTCATCATCATCGCCATCATCACTAACATCATCGCCATCAACATCACCGCCATCATCACTAACATCATCGCCATCAACATCACCATCATCACCGTAACCGTCACCCCCATCGCCATCGCCATCGCCATCACCGTCACCATCATCATTACCATCACCATCACTATCACTGTCACCATCATCATTACCATCACCATTGCCACCACCATCAACATCACCACCATCATCATCATCACCATCATAATACAATTATCCCATCTTCATCACCACCATCTTCATCATCATCATCATCGCCATCATCACTAACATCATCATCGCCATCACCATCAACCATCACCATCACCGTCGCCATCACTATCAACATCACCACAATCACCATTATCATCGTCATCATCACCACTATCACCCTCATCACCACCATCACCATTATCATCACCATCATCATTACACTCATCATTATCATCACTGGATGTCCAAATTCAAAGATTAATGTCTCACCATTTCAGGGGAAGCCTCTTGAGGTACTCGGGGCCTCGATTGCACACAGAACACACAAATATATAGAACCTGTGAGGAAAACACAGAAGGAAGAAGTACAAAATGATGTCATAGCTTTAAACGGCCTTACAATTCAAAGTGTTTTCATTCACAAAATTATATATGTGCAGGTATGCTTTCTCCTCCCCCCCCCCCCCTTTCTTTTTTAGCTAGATATTCAATGCAGATGCCCTCAAATTCACCTTAAATCCATAGGAATAGGTACTAGTCATTCTAATAATCCTTATTGCACTGGCCTTATTACACAGCACAGAAAAGCATGCACTTAAGTGTGTGCAAACCTCAAAAAATGCGCAGCTTGAACTCCCAAGTTCATTGACTCTACCTGCCAAAATATCGAAAATCCTTCACAAAATCCATAAAAATTCCCAAATCACTATCAAAATTTAATTATCTGTTCCTTGTGTCATTCTCAAAGTTTCCTATAAGTTTCATCCAAATCCATTTTTAAGTTATTTTGCACACAGTCAAACAAACAAACCAACGCTGATGAAAACATAACCTCCTTTCTCGGCGAAGGTAATAAATAATTCCAAGGCTGAGCTGTAAATCATACCAGTGAACAAGAAAATAAGATTTAGAGTCTTGACGCTGTCACTGGTATGTGACAATCTGACTAAATACATATATGACACATGTACGTGACTGAATATGGAGATGCTTAACTAAAGAAAAGAGAATGTCTAGGAGGATTCACATAACTCTTTCTTACCTATCACCATACATCATTGGGATCTCTATACACTGGACACATGCTGTGGGAGGAAAAAATACATGCGAGTTGGAATCTAGCAAACAACTGTCATCATTTTAGGTCAGTATAGTTTGAATACAGACACCTTTTCATGGGTTAAGTCAGCATTTCATGCACACAGATTGTGCGGGAAGTTCTGAATGAACTTCGGAGATAATTCACAAATTAAATTGTTTTGCATCAGCAACATATCTTCTTGTGGAATTTCAAAATAAAAAAATCAAATTCATAAGTATCTCATTGTCATTGTGAGCTTACAGCAGTGTTTACAGGGTACAGTCTTAGGCACTCCGATTATCAAAAATCTAACACAGACCCTCATTGTACAATATTGCAAATGTCTTCCCTGTATGATGCCATGCCTTTCCCACCACAGCTTTTACGGTTGGAGCAAAAACACACATTTCTTTCAAAATACTTACACGCAATGGACTGGCCACTGCTGGGTCTGAAATAATTTTCGAGCCCTCTCTGAGGGCAATATATAGAATAGAAGAGGCTCCCAGGGCTAAGTAATACTTTACTTTTACATCACTATTCCTGTAATGACCATTTCCAAATTGGGGACTCAGGTTTAGTTGATTACCTTCATGAAACCACTGTCGGCATCTGCAACACTGAAGCATCTTCAAGTACCAGCTGAATGGAAAACAAGACAAAGGAAAGATTTCATTTCTATTCAGCAGGTAAGCAGTAATCTCCGGTTTAAAGAGCAACATCACAGATCTCAGAAAGATGTCGATTTAATACTGTTCAGTGTTGAGGAGAGGGGTTCACAAAGCAAGTACGGTTGAATGAGTCCATTCATATATGTGAGAGACAGAGTGACTAGATGTGACTAGATGTGCTGTTAAGACTGAAACAACTGAAAAAACAACCCACTTCCTGGAGTTCAACCATGAGGCAAATCCAACTTGCACATGTCAAACCCTTTCTACAGCAATTAGATATATATAATGATAACAAGATATCAAGGAATGCAATGGGCTTGGTATAGAAAGGATTGCCTACAATACCATCATGTAAATCAGTTCTTGGCATATGTATATTTTAATAAAATGCTGTTCCTATGAGATTGTTTACAGTACTAGTATTTGACAGAAACAATAATGAAGACTTTAAAAAAAACTGAATTTACTTACTATTCAACAAGAAACAATTTCTATCCACTCGAAATAGATCAAAAACCTTGGGGGTTTCAATGGATTTGACTTTATATGAATGAGAATGATGGATAGGCCATTGTACACTTACTCTCCAGGACCCCCACAATAGCAGTAGCACTGTTCTGTGTTGGTCTTGTGGCCGGAATCCCAGTGGAGATTTTCTATCTGTAATGCAGATTGAGACAAAAACAGATGGATGAATCTATTACACAAGATCTAGAAGATGGGAGAAACTTGGACAGAAGTGAATATCGTGAGATGCTCAATACTGTTGAAGAACTAACATGGCCAGAAAATAATTAGGTGTTTCCAGGAACACCATCGTCTTTTGATACACCTTTAAAAGTGAATAAATACATACAACATATCTAATGACATCACGAGGCTCAATGAATGTCCCCATCAGTACACACATAGCAACAATTTTCCTTCATTTATAGTATTGTTGAATTACCTGTAGTTCTTGAAATAAGCAGACATCATCAGGTATACACTTTAATATACTGGACATGGTTGGATAACTCATATACTGAATGTAAATACACATTCTGAATATTAGAATATAATGGCAAAAAAAAAAAAATGTAATAACTATTTGAACAGGAATGAAATCATTCCCTCTAACACCAGCAAAGATACAGGAAATATTTAGGAATATATCAAAGATAGGTCTTTAATCATGCTCTTGCATTTTAATGGTACTCTTACCTTGTACGGGAGTGCCTTCTTCACCTCTTGGAATGCTTTTGCTGCAAAATGTGAAAGTCAAGGAGGGGAGGAGCAAATCACAACATGAGAACCAGCAAAAACAGATCATTACTATTGTCTGTTTCTGCTTTTGAATTTCTATGTACACTATTTGCATTGGACTCTCATACCACGAAAATATGGCACATTTATTGCAGTGCAAGCAATAAATACGAAAGGTATCAGAACAGAAAAATGATGAGGAAGTACATGGAGACTTTGCCAGAAACTGGTGGAGTTAACAGTCAGCCTGTTCTTAAGCAGAGGTCAGACACTGATTACTTTACACACTCTCAAAGACATAATAACGCTGTTGGCAGCCACCTAAACAGCACTGAAAACTCTCAATGGTGGACAGAATGCACACATGATAATTTGCATATTTGAACTGTATTGTTAAATGACTGGCAGGATGAAAAACATTTTGTGGTCTAATTTATAAACAACACTGTCACATAGAACTTTAAGCCATTTCCATTACCTGCTGGACCTTTCTTAAGAGCTCCGCCCACCTGAAATAACAAGAAACAAAAATGAAATGTAATGAATATAGAAAATCAGCCAATGTCCACGCTGGAAGGTGTTAGCCTTTATACACCATAGGAATTTATAAAAGAAATCTGTTACATGATTTGACTTGGATGCATCTGCCGCAAGACAGACTGCAGGGCTCCACACTAATTTTTTTTTTTTTGGTGGCCCAATGGGGCCACCGAAATCATCAATTTCAAATTTTGGGTGGCCCAAGAGAAAAATTGGGTGCCCCCCCCCAAAAAAAAAAACATTAAAATTCTTTTTTTTTTTAATGAGTTGTTGTTGTTGTTTTACGAAAAATTTGGTGCCCCCCCCAAAAAAAAAAACCCATTAAATTCCTTCTTTTTTTATGAGTTGTTGTTGTTGTTGTTTTTATTTCCGTCTTCAGATAAAAACATACACACATTACAAGTTGCATATATACATTGCATATACGAACAGAAGAAACGGGGGATTGCCCGTTCAGTCATATTTACAAAATATGGCTGTTCTTCCACAGGGTCCCGAATTTACAATACAATAAGAGAATAATACACTGTATACACAAAACATAAGAAAAAATAATGAAAAATCATATATCGAACTGGTACAGTGAGAGTCAACAATAATCAGAGATAGGTAGAGAAAAGCAAAGCAAGCAAAAGAAAAGAAGAGGAGGAGAACAAACCTACAAAAGAAAAAGCAAGACTCACTGCATGCATTTATGCATTTCCGGCGCAAAAAGTTACAAATTTATTGACATAGACCCCTACTTTAAAAAAAATTTTGGTGGCCCGAGGCGGGCCATCAAATTTGCCCTTTTTTAAAATTTGGTTAGTGTTGAGCCCTGCAGACTGAAAAATTTAGATTTCCCTCTATAAATTTTCAACTAAAGATCGTGATATTAGATATTTGTGAATTGTCCCTTCCATACTAGTTTCTCACTTTAGGATATCTAATGTACCGCGTACACTTCTCTCTCCACCCCGACTCCCATGGAAGAAAAATTCAACTTGGCTCTGTCACATATTTGTGCATCAAGATTGGTTGTAACAATGAGATGCCCACTTACATGTGCCATGGTAACATGGTACACATGAATAAATGGGTGGGCACGTGGAAATTGATGTGAACACAAAAATATTTTGATCAGGATGGGAAGGGGGGGGGGGGGGGCAGGGCTCAGGCTGGAAACAGCAACAGACTTAAAATCCAGTTCCATAAGCTCTATTTCGACATATTTTACATTTCAATTTATACTTGATTTCCCTCTGCAACTACAGTATGTTTTACCGTTTTCCAATTCATCATTACAGTCATCTGACAGAATTGAACAAAAGGGTTATAATCATGGTCTAATGAGAACAGCATCACAAGAAACCATTCAATACATACAAACAAGGGTACATACACTTCACATAAAAGATCTGTGGATTTGATATCCATAGATCTCCTTCTAGATTGTAAGAACTTTTATGGTTTAACTCAAAGCACCATTTAAAATATTGATAGCATATTTCAACTTGACATACAAGATCAATGCTGCACGTACCTTGACTGAACTAACAAACACACAAGGTCTACAATGCCACGGCTCGTCCTCATTTTGTAGAATGCCGCCCTCTATGGCAGGACTATGACACTGCTGATGATAACCTGGAAAGGTAAGAGTTACCAACGATATGGAACCAAAGTGAAAAAAATTCTACCAAGAGGGCCTGTATACACACTCCTGGCAAAGAGAAAGCAGGACCCAAACCCATCAAAAAATGATTAAAATAGCACATTCTGTGCAACTCCTATAAAGATTCTTGCTATCCAATTGGCCAACTTTTCATCACATGACATGAGCTGAAAAAGACCATTGCGTGCTCCACTATCAAGAATGCAAACACCCTTGTGCAGTTTTGGATAATGCACAATGAAGTCAGCTTCCATGTACATCACTCAATTGGGTTATTCATCAAAACTTGCTGTTTCCCATTTACATTTCCCTGAAAAATGCTTGTTGTTGTATTCGTGCCTTGGCTTGGACCACAAGTGTTGGGTAAAATACATAATGAAAGACATATATCAATTCAATGGAATAAGATTTGAAGTTGACTTTGAATCAATTAGCGACAGATGAGATGATCATTAGATAGGAAAGACGAGAAGCTTCCCTTTGTAGAATACAACATCTCATCTTTTACCTCCTGCGAAATCTTGCAACATTACACTTTACTATTTGCACAAAATCTGTAACTGTGATAACAAAATAAGTTCTACCCCTTGGCATTGAACAATGCCTCTGGCATGACTTAATCAGGAAGGCACAGGATTTCTCAACACAAGTATGCATATCACCTCGTCCGCATCTGTCGCAGATGACGATCTCGTTGGGCAGCTCTGACGTCCCATCGTGGCAGACGAAGCAGGTAATGTCCTCGCTGTCCGTGAGGGCTTTCTGCAGGTCCTTGTACAGGACCCAGAACTCGGAGTTGTCCTCGAAGGATACCATGCATTTCTCGTGATCAGCATCCACCTGTCCAATCAGCGTAGGACCGGGAAAAAACGAACAGACAAACAAAACAAAAACATTTTTTTTTTAGTACTAAAGCATCACATCCAAAGGTAGTATTAAATGAGCACTTCAATATTGCAATTGGCAGAATGATAGTTTCAGTTTTGTACATAACAGAGTTAAATTCCACAGTGCTTTTTCAATATTGTCTAATTTATCAAGCAAGCAAGCACTATGGTAGCTCTGCAAAGGAAAGGATTTCCTTATGCAACGCTGCACACTGGCACTGGTCCGACGGTCCCTGACCAGTAAAAATCACTGTCGGACCAGCAACATTTATAAGGAATGGGCCAATAAAGAATAGAAAAACTGGGTACTTACTGGTCCGACCTGTCTGGTCTGACAGACAGGTCGGACCAGTAAAAAAATGAGTCAGTGTGCAGCCCTGCCTTATGTCCCCCTACTAATTTTACCATACCACTCCACTACCCCACCTTTGCTGGCTTATGCTTGGATGCACTGTGCATGTTGGGGTAATAGTGGGGGGGGGGGGGGGGGGGGGGGGGACGTACATCCGTGCATAGGCTAACATGAGCAGGGAAGTGTACAGTAAATCACTTGGGGGTGGGGGAGACACACAAAAAACTTTCCCTGCAAAGTGTAACAACTCTCTGCCCCCAATAAATATGGTATACAATTGTAGGTGGAAAGATTATTGCCCAACCTTTGTTACTGTTCCGAGATAAAAGAGTCCATCGCTCCACCTCGCCAAAACATCAAGTCCTTCTGAATACTGGCGACCCTTTGCCGCTTCGCATTCGTCCGTGACAGCTTCCGTGGCTGCCGCTGCCTCTTTCTTTTCAGACTTCGGTGTCTCACACTCCTTGTTGGCTGTGCTCTCATCGACTCTCCCTGTTCCCTCCTTCCGCGGTCTCTTCGGCGAGTTCCCTTGTCGGCCTGGCGATTTGGCAGAGATTGAGTTGTTGAGTTTGGCACTGACCACCTCTCTCATTGGGCGCTTGGGTGAAGCCTTGGTCTTGAGGGGACTCTCTGGCTCTTCTGATTGGCTCGGTGGTGGCTTGGGGGGCTTGGGAGTTAATTGAGATGAACAACTGGCCAAGTCAGACCCCAACTGAGTTGATGCTGCCATCTCCTGCAACAGACAAGAAAGGGTCCATCATCATTTAAATTTGACATGTGGAATTCAAATTCAAATGTTTGCATGGGCAGCAATTTACAAGCCTGCCCCAAATTCACCCGATTCTTTAATTCTATTTATATAAAAGTATAAACATTGCTTTCATTCTGTGCTGTGTGGCAACTTTATGATATTGGCTACAATTGCAGTGGCTGTGGTTGAGAATAGCTTCTGCAATGGTTGAATCTATACCAGTAAAAAATTCTTTTGTCCTATTCCTATCATGTTTTGTCCTGACCATAATCAGAAGCAAAAAAAACAAACAAACAACAAAACAAAACAAAAGAAAAAAAAAACGAGGGAAGGGGTGGTGGGGGAGTCTAATTAAACATGTGAGACTAGCTTCACATAAGACAAGGCCAGTGATATTTCTGACAGAAAGCAGTTAGTACGTCATGCAAGTGCTCTTTAATCATGCTAGAAAATGGAATTTTTAATGGAAATCCCATTATATTTTCATTATATTGCTGTCCACACATGGCACATACCGATTTATAATAATAGTATTAATACTAGACGGACGAACATGCATTGCATTGCAATGGCCGATTACGGTATATTACATTACATTGAAGTTGGTTTGGATAAATTTTGGGACAATGAACCCATAAAATTTAAGTTCAAAGCCACTCCACCTGGCCATGACCCAGCTCATCTCAAGGACCAAACCTGGATCTGAATATAGAGGCTCAGCCTGCGTTCAGAATCTTCCATATAGGTATCCATAGGTAGATACTATTACGCTTTTTGCATCATCAGCGCGCAGCGTGCATCAACGCATGGACCATGGCATGGACACAATTATTATCGTGCATTCTCCTGAACATTGTGCTTGCGTGCGCCAAACATGTCAACCTAAGGGATCGAGAAATGTGTATTTCATGTTTCCGTATATCATAGTCGTAGTAAAAGACTCTTTCATGTGTTTAAGGTTCTATAAATTGAATGGAACGTCCATTCCAGTGGTTTCTTTGCTCATAGCTCGGTGGCAACATGGCAAGGTCAGGAACACGGCATCAAAATACACGTGTGGGACCGGGAAACATGCCCATTTAAATAAAGAGTAAACTGCGAATGAACATTTTTCTGTACGACAAAAGTCCTCTTTGTATCATGGTGAGCTGGAAAGAATGCTTTTCGTCATCAGTACTTACCCCGTCTAACAAATCGCAGACTTTTGGTGAGAATGCCGAAACAAAACGCCCTGCTTTTCACGTCGAAGATGCTGGGATCACATCCTCCGCAAGCACGTTTCCCGCGAAAACACTTCGTTTATAGTTTACATAACACTTCCGGTATCGTGCGTGGTTGCTGCGAACACCTCCACCTCAAGGCAGAGATCGAGAGGGAGGCATATGATATCTTATCCATATACGATTAGACACTGATATGTTCGGTCGAGCATGATCAATATTGTGATATAACTATGCGTTTAATCTTACATTCCGAGCATACGCATTCTGCACACTCATCATAATCGCAGTAATTATGTCCTATCCTCTCTTGCTCTCTCACACTTCTCTTTTCAGTGTTTGCAATCGAAATAAGAAGAAAAAGAAGAAGAAGAAAAATGATGATGATGATGATGATGATGATGGAGGAGGAGGAGGAGGCGGGTAAGAAGAAAAAAGAAGTTGAAGAAGAAGAAGAAGGCCGGAGAAGAAGAAAAAGAAAAAGAAGAAGAAAAAAAAAGATGATGATGATGATGATGATGATGATGATGATGGAGAAGAAGAAGAAGAAGAAGAAGAAGGAGAAGAAGAAGAAGAAAAAGAAGAAGTGGGGAACATTTCCATACTAGTAGTGATGAAAGCAACATGGGTGTTGAACTTGTATAGTGGTGTAGATGATGCCATGAACTTGCTACATATGGGTAGATTGCTAGATTTGTGCCGGTATCCTACAATATCTTCAAATAAATGGCATGACACTAACTTTTTTTTTTTCTCTGGTGGCCCCGTTCGGGACACCAACATTTGTAAATTTGACATTTTGGTGACCCGGATAAGAAATGTATTGGCCCGTGATAAAAGGAAACATAACAATTCAGTTTGAATCTTTGTTGCCTGCTCGAACCACCACCAACAGATAACCTTTACGAAAATTTGGTGGCCCGACGTCAAATTCTAGTGGTCCCCGGCCATCGTGCCACCTCTAATGTCGAGCCCAGACTATAGGGCCTACAGGACATGCCTTTGATGTACTTCTCGTAATGCATGATCAAATCGAGTTATGTTTGTTTGATTGTTTGTTTGTCTGTTTACTCCTATCTTTTCCTCCGGCCCCGTCTTCGTTAAATAAAGCTATCGCCTATGATTTCAAAGACAGGTTCATTCAAAACTAATTGCCTGCCCAATACTTAATACTCTTCACTAAAAGTTGACTTGTGTCAGATACTAGCAGGACGTCTCTTTCCTATGAGGCAAAAATCATTGAACCAGAATTTTCCCGAATTTTTCTTATTGTTATATCATTTCATTCTCTTCCCCTCTCCTCTCCCTCTCTCTTCTGCTCCTTCATTTTCCTCTTCTTTTTCTTCCACTCCTCCTCTTCTTCTCCTCCTTTTCTTCTTCTCCTCCTTCTTCTTCATCATCATCATCTTCTTCTTCTTCTTCTTCTTCTTCTTCTTCTTCTTCTTCTTCTTCTTCTTCTTCTTCTTCTTCTTCTTCTTCGTCTTCTTCTTCTTCTTCTTCGTCTTCTTCTTCTTCTTCTTCTTCTTCTTCTTCTTCTTCTTCTCTGTAATAATCTCCTGACAATACATTATCTAAATTCTCGTACTGACAAACTTTCGCTTTTAAAGGGATCGTATAGTTGTGGTTGAGACCTAATTTCAGGTTTCTAACATTTTTTGGTGAGATAATGAGAAACTTCTTATGAAATATGAAAGAACATGTAATTCCATGAGGAATTCAATGTTTATTTGGTGAAAATTGGTTTTGAAATGGCTGAGATATCCAAAACAGAGCGATTCTAACAAGTGTGGGACCCACACTTTTTTACGATCGCTTTGTTTTACTTTGTTTTTTGATGTTTCAGTCATGCCATACCCGATTTTCATCAAATAAACTTTGAATTCCTCTTAAAATGGTATGCTCTGTACTATTTCATAAGTGTTTTCTTGTTATCTCACAAAAAGTTAAAAGCCTAATTCTCATCTCCACCAATACTGTACCATCCCTTTAAGTGTTTAGGGAGGTTATCACACGCGGCACATTTTCTCAATGAATTTGTATAAAATCTCTGATGGATGTTTGGTCAATTTTTGGTTTGACCTGTGATATTGGTCATATATACTGATAACTGTCATCGGTGATAAAGATAATACAATCCATTTCATGTCCGACACACAGCATACAAAATCTTGACTGCTCATGAGGATGGTTCCCAAGGTGCTTTTCATACCGACCCTTCTATTATCACCCCGAGGCCCGAGTCAAAACCCTGAGGCAATGATAGACGGAACTGCACCATGTCACATGATTATACTTTCGACCAATCAGTGATAAGAATCATAATTATGAGGCATATAACATAATTATCTCACCCCGCCAGTCTCTCCCTCACACTCCTTGCACATTCTCTCCCTCAATGATCCCACATCTGATAATCTATATACCTCTATATTACTCACTCCGAATATCTCTCTTTTATATGTCTTACTACTTTCTTTTCCTCTATATAAACATTTCTCCAACATTTTCTCTGAGCCATTATCTCTCCCACATTCTTTCTCTTGATATCTCTTCCACTCTACTCACCTCCTTTAACATCTGTTCTCTCAATTTTCTTTCCTTCATATACAGAGCTACCAAGTCTCACGCATTCTGCGTGAGACTCAAGCATTTAGGGGCAATCTCACGATCTCACGCATGACACCCATTTTTCTCACGCATCGGGCCAAGTCTGCAACTTGGGCCTATAATAATGAGTATAGCTCAAAAGATTAAAGTAATAGTTGCAGATGAAGGTATATTTCCCTTTTGTCTTTCAAAATAAGTAAAAAATAGTCACTTAAGTATGCACCTGATCGCACCATTAAGTGCTAAAAATAATTGAAAAAGCTCCCTACCGTGCGAGGCCACAGGGGGAAAAAACCCCTCCCACACCCTCGCTCGCGCGCACATTCGCATGCCGAGATGCCGAGTCATGAAAATCTCACTCATAAATTTTTTTTTGAACTTGGCATCCCTGCATATACGATCATATTAGTCCCCCTTTATCAGCTATTCCATTCTCATCTTCTCTTCTGTCATTCGGGAGCCACTTCTATCCACTTTCTCACACTCGCCCTATAACTTTCTCTTCCTCCTATCATTCATCTCAGATTCCATCAGTGACTCCTCTTTCCACATTCTCTCTATCACATATTCTAATATCTCTCACTCTATCATTCATAGGAGACTCAACTTCCTACATTCTCTTCCTCATCCACCCGACTACTTCCTCCTCTTATCATTCATCCCACACTCCATCAGTAGACTCCTCTTTCCATGTTCTTACTATCACCCACCATGTGTATCATTCTATCCTATAACATCTCACACTCTATATCCAGAGCTTTTTCTTTCCACTTATAATCATTTACACAACCTACTCCCCCTCACTATATCATTCATCTCACATTACATCATCTGCCTCCTCTTTACACATTCTATCACCTATTCCTCTGTCTCTCCCTCCGTCATGCATCTCAAATTCTATCAAGAGACTCCTTTTCCCACATTCTATCTATCCATCCCATCTCTTCCTTTATATCATCATGAGTCCCATGAGTCTCAAATTCCATCAGTAGGCTCTTCTTTCCAAATTCTGTCACTCTTCCTATAACTTTCTCTTTAACTTCTAGACACTCATCTCCAAATTTCATCGGTAGGCTCTTCTTTCCACATTCTTTCTCTCTTCCTATAACTTTCTATTACTCTTAATCATTCATCTCAAATTCCATCAGTGGGTTCTTCTTTCCAGATTCTCTCTATCCACCCAACTATCTCTCTGCTATCATTCATCCTACCATCTCCTCCATCATTCATCTCACATTCCATCAGCTGCCTCCTCTTTCCACATTCTCTCTATCACCTATTCCTCTATTTCTCCCTCCATCAAACATCTCAAATTTTATCAGGAGACTCCTCTTTCCACATGATTCTATCTATCCATCCTATCTCTCCCTTTATATTATCCCGAGTCTCAAATTCCATTATATCGGGGACTCCCCTTTCCACATTCTACCACTCTTCCTACTTTCTCTTACTCTATCATTCATCTCAAACTCCATCAGTAGGCTCTTCTCTCTATCACCCATCCATCTTTTCTTCTACATTCATCCTATCGCCTCTCCTCTACCATTACTGGATGTATTTAAGGAATATAGATACCTAATTGGAATATTTATCTATGATCTATTGAATGATAACCTATTTCATAGAGCATCGTATTATTTTTCTCATATTGACCAGACATATGAAACAAGAAACAAAGAAATGTGCAATTTTAAACTAAAAACTGTCAGAACAGAATTAGGGAAGCGATCAATAGCATATTCAGGTGTTAGAATATGGAAAATCTTTCAACTGATTTACATTATACATCCTCTCGTAAAAAAAAAAAAAAATTGTAAAGTCTTCAAAAAGAATTTATTGGAAGAATACACATAATTAGAATAAACTTGTTTATTTTGTAATCCACAAAGCAAAAACTTCAATTCTAGTAATATAAGTAATGTAGGTACATTTATCAATTTCAAAATGTTAATCTTGTACATAGTGTAAATACATTTGTTTATAATGTAAATAATTTTCTTGTTGAATTTATATATTCTTCTTCTGTATTCAAAGGCCAACGTCCACTAGCGTTGCTATTTGTTGGACCCTTTTACCAAATTTGTAAATATGTTTTGTACTTTCATATTTATATTGTTGATACGTTTGATTCTATACTTTCATGTCTTGTATTCCTGTTAATTGTATTATTATTATTGTATTCCCAATGATTGTATAAATTATCTGTGATTGCAAGGAGCTTCATGGTGATTGTAAACGTGAACTTAAAATTTGGTAATAAATCATTCATTCATTCATTCATTCATTCATTCATTCATTCATTCATTCATTCATTCATTCATTCATTCATACCATCCATCCCAAATTCCATCCCTCATCACTCATCTCACACTCCATCAGCAACCTATTTTGACATTCTCTCTATTATTCATCTTTTCTCTTCTTCTATCACTCACCTCAAATTCCATTAGTAGGCTCCTCCTGCTACATTCTATATCACCCATCTTGTGTATATATCCTTTATCATTTATCTCACACTCCACCCAGAGCTTCCTCTTTCCACATTCTCTCTATCACTCATCCTATATACTTTCTTTCCATCTGCCATTCATTCATCTGCCTCCTCTTTCCACATTCCTTCTATCAGCCATCCTACTATCCCTCCCTCTATTATTCATCAAAACTTCCATAAGGAGAGGCTCCTTTCCACATTCTTTCCCTTAACCATCCTTCTATCCCTCCCTACATCATTCATCTCAAATTCCATCAAGAGCCTCCTCTATAATACCTTCTATATCATTCTTTCATCCTAAAGGGATATTTCTACTAATGAGTCTTTCATATACAAGTCATCCATTCAATCAACAAGGGATATTGATCACACTCTTCTAAAGAGAAGAGCTCAAATTGATGGATTCCCTTTTGGAATGGTCTCCTTTTCAAAACTGAACTTCAAATATGTAGCATTTATTTTACCACCCAATTACAACCTTTCTCACAAATACATCCAGTTTTCCTTTTACACAACAATCATAGCTGACATATTTGCAGTTACCATGGTAACAGTTGGACAACCACCAACTATCATTGTGTTTCAGTTGTTGCCATGGTAACTCCAATTACTGCCTGTGTCAATGATTGCAAATCTTTCACAAAAGTGAGGCCTGAAACACATATCCCAGTCTGTTCTTTAGTGCGGCGTAAGTAATAAATGGTCGTTTTATTGCATGGACGCGAAGAAATGTTGCAATGTATACATACATGTGTATCCCAACGCCAAGAAAGAATATCTGGACAGAAACTCATTCAAAATATGTCCACCGTATACATATATATACAAACATAAGGCAACTTTTGTCAATACAATCAACCATAATCATTCATGAACAGCAAACTCTTGCTCAGTCTCTGAATATTGACTGTTGAAACCCCAGAAGGGCAATCACAAACCAATTAAACCATTAAACCCTTTGTGTGCTTTGAGGTGCCAATTGGCACAGACAACCCCATAGCATTGTACAAACTGTCCAAAGTCCCTGGTACAGAAAGAGTTAATATCTTTCCGGCCCTCAACAAACTGCACATCTCACAAAATTATTATCATCCTTATTCATTCCTCACTGCTTTGATGTCATGTAAACCTCCCTCACAATCTTATCACCATAAAACAATGATTTTAGTGGATGAAACAACCAACAAAAACTGTGGGTCACATCCATTTTATACATCAATACTACTCTCCAGTATCAAGCCCAGTACACTTTACCATGAAAGCATCCAAGGTCAGACAAAAACAGCAAATCTTGATGCCAGTAGTAGTAGTATACACATAGTAGCAAAGAATTGTGAGGTACTACTAGTTAGTCTTTACCTGGATTCAAGTCAAACAGCACTACAGGGCAACATATCAAGCACTCAATAACTTACGGAATGAATGCACAGACCTTTCAAAACAAATCATCAGCAGGTCAGCTCAATTTTTTTTGTTTGTTTATGTTTGACTTTCCAGCATGGCACATTCTCTGTAATTCTTCCGTTTCTTCAATCAGGGCATTTAAAGAATGACAGTTTTGCAACAGATCACATAATCTGATCATCATTTTTCCTTCCATTATTGAATGCAATGCAGCTTTTAATGCTTGGAGGGTGGGCGTAATAATAACCATTGAACTGACAACAACAAAATCAATGCCATGGATTCCAACCACAAACGCAGTACTTCTCGGTAGAATTCTACCAAGTTTGTACAGTTTCTATCAAAAACAAAAACAAAAACAAAAACAAAAACAAAAACAAAAACAAAACAAAACAGGTGGGATGTTAGTCTTAGCCAAGACACACACTCATACAACTACGTGTGTGCCAGGTGTGCAATGCCAGGTACATTAGGTATCAACTTTACAGCTGGATCAACAAGATTTACTGTGGGCCATTAAACCTTGTCCCAGGATGTACGCATCGGGCGGGACTAAAAAACTGGCCATCCCAAATCACCAGTACACAACGGCAACCTACCAGTTACTTTTTTGAATGACACATGAATGTGAAAAAGAATGCTATTAATAATGAACCCATGACCCTTAAATACAATGAACACATAAGATTGAGGCTGTGGTATATTTAGCCATTCACAAAATGAATGATCACAGCAATAAGAACTTAAACAGTAGAACAAAATACAAATTCCTCATATTTTTTTTCATATTTGAGTTGCTTGACAATGCTTATTACGTCATAGGAAAAAAAAACCAGGACAAGATTACCGTGTCTTCAACAAAAAAGCATAATATGATATTTGTAGTAGAAAATAGAAAAAAAAAAGTTTCTAAACACACATGAATTCGACAGGCACACAGTGCAGTCACTACATATAATATAAAAATGAAGTCGTTGATTATATCTGAGAATTGTGTTCACCTAAATAGGATGGAAATAATTTCAAAAAACAGTCAAAACATGAGTTGTTCAATCACAAAGTATATATACACTGATCGATAGAAACGCAACGCAAAACAGCATAAATACGTCTCTCTCATTATGTAGCACAAAATATGGCATAACTTATGGAGAAACATTCACAACAGTATCCAAAACCTTTTATCCAATACATGTAACACATTTTACATCATGAGTCCTGGAAAAGGATAGCTTAAATTTCACAGACTGACGGACAAACTTTTTAATTCTCACTTTCCATTATCTTAAGATTGCCATAGAAAGTAAATTGTTGCACCAACTGGACAAAGGAGAGTTTGAAAACATATGCATGGACAAAATATACACAAAACCTCAAATGTTATCGTTTACTGCACTAAATGTGGTGTAGTACTTATTTAATTTTTGGTCGGTAGATGATCATATACTTCATACTTTTGCCGGAGAGCAGAAAAGGTTCACTGGGAAATACAGCCACATTCTAACTTGCAATGTTCCCCTCAGCAATATAGCATGCGTTCTGGATGCAACCACGGCATTTCAGAAAAGGCATGTTTTTTGGTGGAAAACAGTATCTTTTCTTTTTACCTTTCTGGCAAAAGAATTATGTAGTAACACAATTTAATGACAATTCTTTCAAAGAGTCCTTCAGTTTTTTTGGTTAACAAAAAAACAACAACAAAAAGTACAAAATATTGCAAAAATTAACAGTTAGCATTTATGTGTTTTCTTTCTTTTTTGATATCTGGGGGAAAAAAATTGTGTAAATTCAACTGCACACAAGTCATATCAGTCACTACTTCTGACTTGTTAGACACACATCTAAGACTTACATTATTCCAACATAAAACATATCTACAGTTAATGGAATGAATGCTGTCACAGATTCGCCAGACTTCTCCATATCAAAATATTTTGATGTATATCTGATGAATCAAAATGCTTCATGAAATTACACTTATTCTCATTAAGCACCACAGAGCAAAAAAGCAAAAACAAAACACAAGAAAAACACAGAAAAAAAAAACAGAAAGATAGAAAAAACTGAATACAATGCTTTTAACATGAAGATGCTAACTCACCTCATAGAATTTTGCTGATATATGCATACATCTGTTATTCTATTCTTTGACAAAATATACACAAATACTAAATTATTTGAACGGATACACATTCTGACTGAAATTTTCTTGGTACAGATATCAGATTTATAGAATAGAAAAGGAACTCTCTGCAGCACTTTAAGCTATTTCACCAATATTCCACCGATAGTTTTGAGATCTCTGAAATGATTTTTGATAAAAGTCCATACATATATCATAAACTATACTGTAAAGAATGTGCACATGCAAATGTGTTACAGGATTCTGGTCTAAAGCAGTAAAGTACATAATTCATGTAGATTTTTTGATATATACTATTTTATAAGTAGTGTGGCAGTTGAGTATAGTTGAAAACAACAACAACAACAACAGGATGGAATGCCAACTTTTTAACAGTTGCAAGGATTTTCTTTACCACATGTTTGTAGTCATGACAATAGTCTCCATGGTATCAAGGTATAGAGTGAACACCATCTACATGTGAATCTGGAGATATTAGCAACATTAGAAAAACTATCTGTCAGAGTTCAATATACATTTAAAAAAGGAGAAGAGTGAATGCACAGGTAAAATCATCCTAATTCCCTGAAAGGACAAGTTCACCTTCATATATGTGGATTGAGTGAATGCAGTAGTGGAACTCATCAGTGAAAGTCTTAGGTAAATCAGACAATCCATTCACAAGTTATGAATTTTTAAAAGTTTCTGCGCAGCAACTGCTGGATGAGAAGGCTACCACAGCTTATGATGTCACATGCATAGAAAGATATATGAAAAATACAAAGAAAATTTCACAAAATTTGTGTGTGTGTGTGTGTGTTTAGAAATAACACGTTCCCTCGACTTGTAACTGATGTATGTTAAGGGTGATATTATTGCCCCCACCTTCTGGAAGAGGTAAGTCAAGTGCTCTTTTATTATGCAAGAAAAGTGAAAATACATTAAATTTTCTTTATACTTTCTTTATATTGTTCTACACGAGCGACATCACAAGCTGTAGTAGTCTTCGCATCCAGCAATGGCGGCACTGAAACTTGAACAATTCATAACTTTTGAACAGACTGTCAAATTTTCCTCAAATTTTCATTGATGTGTTCCATCGATATTGGTCCATTCTCTTAATTGACACATATATGAAGGGGAACTTTTCCTTTTAGAATATAAACACCACAAAAACAAAACCAACAACAACAACAAAATCCACGGGCACAAAACATCTAACTCCAGATTTCACAGTTGAGTAGATTGGTGTACTACCCCAATCTTTCCTCTTTTTAGAACATTGAGAGAGAAACATTAGGCGCGGTCAGACTGGCAAAAGATCGCGATCTTTAAGATCTCGAAGTTTTGCCAGTGTGACCGCAAACTTCTCGCGAAACTTCTCCCAAAACTTCTCGATCTGTTTGCGGGCGGTGTCTCTGAAGCGCAAGGCCATTGTCATGTACAGATGTGCATTGTTACATCACAATCACTAGCCATCGGACGGCGCACTCTTTCTTGCGCACGCATGAATGGGCCAAACTTCGCGATCTTAAACTTCTCGATCTTTTGCCAGTCTGACCGTGCCTATTGAAGCAGGAAACATTGGTCAGACTGATTCTGGAAGTTTGAGTGGATGCACTGCTCAATTAATATTTTAAACTGCTGCTTTCCCTGTCAAATCCTGGCCAAAAAAGAATAGATGAGTGCATAGATATATATTTTTTTTTTTTTAGGGATGGGCATCCATACTCAAACAATGAATTGTTGTTGTTGTTGTTGTTTTCTGTGGACTTTCAATATTTGTTTTTATATGCTTTCTTACAATGGTTGTGCAAGCATGCAAAACATCAACTAGGAAAGGCAAATCATACACTGACGTATCACAAGTGTTTGCCCTAGAATAGAGTAAGCATGAAAGTGATTGCTTTTAACAGTTTTCCCCAGAATAAATTCCATTCTCAAATTCCATCAAATACAATGAGGGCTAAACATGACAATGAAAGGCATATGTGTATATTTGGCAGTGTTCTGGTTGAAAACATGGTAAAAAAATCAATTCGTTCATGTGGCTTACATATCATTTCTTCATTCTTTGGATGGATATATTTGAATATCATAAAAAAGGTGATTTTTTTTTTTTGCTTGCCTTGTGCAAAGCCTGTGTGTGAAGTGAAAGTTCTTATTAAAATGTGAAGACTTTTTGTTGGGCTTGCCATGGACATTGCATGTTATCTGTATTGAAAATTGAAGGTTCATGCATGTAAAGGCTAATACCTAAATGCAAGAGTTTGGTTGCATTCATCACTGAAATCTGTCACATGCATCTCCCAGGTTGGAGACATCAAAACAGGCTACCACATCCTCTTTTTGACCCAGCAAGCACATTAAAATATTTGCCATATTGAGCAACTGATACCAATTTCTGGAGGGGCAGGGCTTTTTTGATGGTACAGAGAAACATATGCTATTATAGTGGAATTCAATGCACACTCTTTGGTTTTGTACCATACCTAGAAGTACTTAAATACGCAGTCATCTTGAATGTCAAATTCAATCATTTTCATTTCTACATTTGGCAATTTAGGTAGACTATCTATGTTTTTGTTTTATTTTTCCTTTCCATTTTTACAAATATTCTGAAAATGCATATATCAAATCATCAAAAGTGATCAACTTTATTTGATCAGTCTCCAAAACTAGATACATTGTGACCATGCAAAGATTTGACGTAATGAAACTCTGTAAATTTTGCCCAAACTCTACATGAACACAAATATACATGGTTTTTATTCTGTAGCAAATGACACATCTGCAAATACATTATATCATAGTACTGTTAATATCTACCTGGAAGCTAATGTGACCATACAGAGGTGACTGAAGGTATAGCTTGCAATTTGCACATGGAAATGGCAGATGATGTGAGACAAAGATATAACACACACTTTACAAAAATGGTTGGTACAGCTGAAGTAGGCGGTATTTCTGTGATTTGAAAGTTGTGTGAAATATATACAAGTGTACTGGCAGATACCAGCTGCAGTGTCCATAGTTAGATTATATATATAATACCAAAAAGAGAGAACTATATATTCTATTCACTGATAAATGTTCACAGATCTCCATTACAGCTGTTCGTCTGAATAATACAATATCCCAGGCTGAGGGGGAAAAAGTGTCATGCATGTAGGATTCTGAAAAACATGTTTATTATTAGATCATTATATCTTTTATTCAGAGTACACCCATCATTCAAACAGAACACTCGGACCAATAGAAAAAGATGTAGTTGCAACCCTTTTTAACCAGTAGAACGTTGTCTCGTGTCAGGGAAAGCGTATGTGTCATATTTACAATGCAGATGGGAATGAATCATATTTGGGCACGATCCAATACAACAACTATATTTCTGTTTGAGATTTTTGACAATGTTATCACGTGCCACACAACATTGTCCAACACAAGAAGAAACTTCAGATAAACTCGTCTCTTGGGAATGTCTGTTTCTAAGGGTTATCTTTGAAGTTTTATACAGAGTTGATCTGCCCCCATCTTGTCTCTGACGGAGTGACATGGAGAAAATTGGGTAACAGGTGAGGCAATCATCGTGCATCCTGATACGAAGTTCCTTGCTTGCAATTTTAAATTTCATATCGTCTTTGGCACCATCACTACAATCTAAGAATTCCAAACCTATGTGAGCCCCATGCTGCTATATATGCTATACAATGTACATTTCACAGAGTTCTTATTTTTGTAAGGTTTCTGAATCAGATACTGTTTGTATTTTTACACAGTACAAAAGTACATGAACAAGGTGCGTGGTCATACATTTTAGTAGCCCAAAGTCTATGGGCACCTACTGTGTGAAGAGATACAATAAACATGCACTTTCCAATTTCTCCGTCCATTGCTGTACTCAACCATCGCGAATTTCATCACTCGCGAAATTGTTGCGAAGTCCCGATACGTAAAAGATTAGACTTGCTAAATATATGGTGTGTAAAGTATTCTTGCAACATTCTAAAATTAACCTACAGTAATAAAACATTTGATAGAAGTTCCAATGGTTGTTAGAATACTGATTCCTTCGTTGGAAATGGAATATTCTCGGTGATAAAATGCTGTGACAAGTACCGTCCCCAGCAGATGCTGCCTGGTAGCCATCCCTTAGCTCCTTTGGTAATATACGTCACAAAACCAAGTGTTACCCATGTATCAAAATGCAAGACTAATATGACCCCATCATGGAAGTAAAATGGGCTTGGCAATCAAATAGTGTTCAGAATACATTCCTAGCAAAATTCCATGTAAGCAGAACAGGTAGAATACTTGTGTCCAAGTCAGCTAGCTGCCTTGACAACAGACTTCATGAAGTGTGTTAATCCTCTATCATCATATCAATATTATTATGACAAGATTGTTATGACCCAAATGTAGAGTTACAATGTGGGTCAAATGTTAAGTCGACGATTGCTTGACAAAGTTTCTCACCGACTGTAATGCTGCCAGCGGTGGCAGGATGAAAGTATGTGAGAGATATTTTCTCTCAAGACAGGACTGGTATTCATGAAATCAGAAGACTATTTATCTCTCTCTTTTTTTTCTTTCAAACTTCTTTTTCCTCTCACACATAGCTGAGTCGGAAAGGGGGTTCCCATGCACCATATACATATATTATTTAAATCTACTTCATCTAGACCAATTTTGTGCGTAGATTTCAAAAATGCATTGTTAACAGGTCAAAGCGTGTCCCATAGTGGTCAAAAATCCATTTCCATGGTAACGCATGGTGAAAATGTCAGTATCTCATAAAAATACATGTAACCTTTGATAAAATTGTTCAATTATCATGGCTTTGGTCTTTTATTAAAGAAAATTTAATTATTTATATGATAATACCAATTATGTAGGGGGTTATACTGATCTTCATATTAATTTTGAGGCCAGAATTCAATTTTTTTCATATTTTTTAAGCAAAAATGCATTTTTACCATAATACTAATCTATCTCTAAATCATACCAAAACAAATTCAATTTGTTTGAATATTCTTCAAAATTATACCAAATATGTATGTAATACAATGTGAAAATTTCGTAGATATTGCTCAAATAACAAGAAAGTTACGGCCGTCCAAATTTGACATTGACACCTGTCAAGAATTGGTCAAGAATTTCCAGATGGATGATGATGCGTGCCCTCTATTGTGGAGAAATAAGCAAGCTTGCTTGTGATAGGACAAAAGTTTTGGTGAGAAGCTTTATTGTTTGGATCAGCCTGAGATCAGTCAAAGTAATCAGCCATAAATCAAACCTCTGGCACGTATCTGATTGCATTTTATGTCATATTTTTGTTTTTAAAACCATTCTGCAACATTACATTTATTTTTGCCTGAAAGCAAAGTACCAACAAAACTTCATTTATTGAAGCTTTTCCACTACAAGTTTATGTTCAGTGAACTTCAGTCCCACGTGTTTAAAAATGTGTTAGGATTTAGGTATGACATGAAATCAGAACTTGTTGATGTGCTGTGTTGAATTGAGTTGAATTTACTAATAATTAAAGAGAACATCTATGAATAGATCGTTATTTGTATAGTTACTTTGCTGAGTGTGAAAGTAACAAATTACAAGATTAGTTTGATGGAATGATATTGTCTGTAACATAATACTAGTTTTTGGTGTGGACCTTAGTTCTGTAGACTCTACATGTAGGGTTGGATTCATTACAATAGATCTGTAATGGTAGAGTCTGGTAATATGTAATTAATTGATGGTGAAAACTAAAAGTAAACAGAAGCACCCAAATTTTATCTAAATTTGCAATATTTCATGAGGTATATTTTCATGCCTCTGCACTGAAGGTGGCGGATCCGGGGGGGGGGGGGGGGGGGGGGGGGGGGGGGGGGGAATGCAATCGGCCCACCCCCCCTTTTTTTTTGCTGCAGCAAAAAAAAAAAACTTTTTTTGCTTCTCAGCCAGTTTGAGGATGAGTACCAATGTCATGAAAAATTTGTTTGTTCCCCCCAAAAATTGTCACAGTCCCCCATCCCCCCCCCCCTTTGCTCACCATCTTCTTGGCATGGGCACAGAAAAAAAGGGAAGGCAGGAAACTGTCGCCATTGGTATTGCCTTTTTTTGCCACTGGTGCCCCTCCCCTTTTTTGAAAATCCTGGATCCGCCCCTGGGAAGCGACATGGTTTCGGGTTGTCCAGCCGTCTTTCCATGCAATGCGTTGCCATGGTAACTGCATGTTTTCTTGAATATCTTGTGGAGTGAACTACTACCACAAATTGGAAGCAACTGAAATTAAATTTCGTAGGCACTATGGCATTGAGGTATAGATGTATGAAACATGATTTTTGTGTTAGACAGCGCATTGCTATGGTAACCACAATTTTATCAAAACCTTTTCGAGCGAACTACTTCCACAGTTTTTAAGCAATTAATTTCAAATTTGGTATCTATGATCTATAGGTGTAGTCATGCAAGACAATCTTTGTATTTATACCCGACAATGCGTTGCCATGGTAACAGCATTTTTGCAATTCTGGTCACCTAGTTTAGACAATCTTATTCTAGTTGGATTCTGAATTCCATGGATTGTTATTTCAGACAAACTTCTGCAATATCGTGATTTGAAAAATGTGTAATGCCTAATATATTACAACTAAAAAGTCAATTGGGGAAAAATTGCCTGGGAACTAACTATGAACTATCTTACATTATGTCATATTTGCAATCATTTTTAAACAGTTCAGTACCTTATTTTGTTCTTAATCATGGTACTGCTCTAGCCTTACAGTACTTATCTGTTTGCTCATTTTTTTCTTCTCCAGAACGCTTGGGGACAATTGGTCCATCAACCCAAATACTCTCAAGGACATTGAGGCGTATACCTGTCGCATGTATGGCAACAAGAAGGAAACGTCGGTCAATGTCCTTCGTGGAATTATGCTGAGGTGGATGGTAGGGGAAGACGAGTCATTAACATCGAAGTCAAGGGTGGACTTTGCACGCCTTCCACCTTGCCTTGACATCTTTTTTGAATTCCACACATCCAGTGAGTAAACCATCACCTAGCCCACTACAAGAGAGCTGGAGAATCCATGTACCACAGTCCCAAACCTCATAACCCTGGACAAGGCTGGGAAAAGACAGAGAATGGCGTGTTGGAGCCAACGTGGTCCTGTGGCCCAATCCTCCCACCCTCCCTAGTTGACTTGTTGCCCAAGGCGATAGATGAGCAAGAAGACCAGAACGAACTGAGTGACAGAGATCTGGACATTGACTGGGATGACGTAGCAGATGATGATGATTAAATAGCAAGAGTGAATTGTGAAGAATGGTGGCAACGTGAATCCCCAAATACACTAAGTGGGAAATTAATTAGGAAATTTGTTCCTTTAAACTGAGAATAACAGCAGGTTTCCAGTTAAGGATGCAGTACATTTTCAAAGTACTGGAAATGTTACTTTCAGTTTTACAGAAGGCAATTCTACCCAAATCAGAATGGGTGAGGAGGCTTTAACTGGTACACTGTACAGTAGGCCCTGTGCATTCTTTATTATTCAGATGAACGTCATCTTAACAGTATATATGCTGTTGTTACATTTAATTCTTTACTGTTTTACTTGATACAAATTCATTTTTGAAGGATTATATTCGACCTATAATTTTAGTTCCACATGTACTACCAATGTGCGTTGCGATGGAATTTCTCTCTTCCACTCCCTTTTTGTTGAGGAATCCCTAAAAATTACACATTTGTTCTAAAATCAATATGAAATTTAGTGTGACTTTCATTGGGATTCACTTTATAACACCCAACGTCATTCTCATCAATTTGGGCCCAAATTGTGATAACTGAATAACTTAAATGAAATATATTCAACATCAACATCCATCTGGAAATTCTTGACCACTGGACATGCTTCAAAGTCAAGTTTTGATGGCTGTAGCTCTCTTGGTATTGAGCAATATCTATGGAATTTTCACATTGTACGTAACACATACTAAGCCTAATTTTGGACAAATATATAGCAAATGTGTCGCGGCCCGATTAAGAGATAGATTGGTATTGTAAAGCTGCATTTTTTCATTTTTTTATTTTTTATTTTTTTTAAATGGCCAATTATATTCTGACCTCAAAATTGATATGAAGATTAGTATAAATTCTGTCATAATTGGTATTATCATACAGAGAATTTAATACTCTTTATTTAAATTTGACATTTAAATCATGATAACTGAACAATTGTATCAAATATTACATACATTTCAAGGAGATTCTGACATTTCTATCATGCGTTGCCATGGTAACAGATTTTTACCACCATGAGACACTCTTTGACCTGTTAATGCATTTTTTTAAATCTACACACAAAACTGGTCTAGATGACCCACATTATCACTCCCAACTTCATTCTCATGCATTTGGAACCAAATTATGATGACTGAAATGTTTAAATGAGATCATTCAAAAATAGAGGGCGTACATCACACTCCCACCTGCAAATTCTTGACATGCTTCAATGTCAACTTTGGATGGACGTAACTTTCTTATTATTTGAGCAATATCTATGAAATTTTCACACTGTATTGCATACATATTTAGTATAATTTTGAAGAATATTCAAACAAATTGAATTTGTTTTGGTATGATTTAGAGATAAGTTTTATTGTAATATTGCATTTTTGCTAAAAAATGTGAAAAAATTGTATTCTGGCCTCAAGATTAATATGAAGATTGGTATAACCCCCTACATAATTGGTATTATCATATAGATAATTTAATTTTCTTTAATTTGAGACCAAAGCCATGATAATTGAACAATTTCATCAAAGGTTACATACATTTTTATGAGATACTGACATTTTCACTATGCATAGCCATGGAAACGGATTTTTTACCACTATGGGACACACTTTGACCTGTTAACATTGCATTTTTGAAATCTAGGCACCAAACTGGTCTAGATGAAGTGGATTTAAAAAATATATGTATAGGGTGCATGGGAACCCCTTTCTCCTACTAGACTAACAGTATATTTGTGACCCGCCACAACAAAAGGATCCTGAAGTCGCTAACGGCTGAGCGAGAAAATCGAGTTTGAAGTCAGATCGTCAAAATCGGTCAAAACGATTGGATTTCTGTTGTTGGTATAATTTTGTAGTCTAATGTATTGTCTATCATCTGACAAAATTTCGAAGCTAAATGATCAAATGAAAGGCAAGAAATTAGCGTTTTTCTGGACCATGATTTTCCTACTTTCAACGTAACAGAAATGTGTCCGAAGATTTGGATTAAGCACTGCAGCTAGACTATGCCCATAGCAATGAGGGAGTGATCTTATTGGTCAGTACGTGGCATCCTGGTTACTGATTGGTCGTGCGTAGGACACTGGCACTCAGCTCGAATGAACATCGTGGAGGTTGCTAGGAGCATACCTTCTATTGTCAAGAGGTGAAAACTGTCTTGCCTCCCCTTGATCATGATAGCGTCGGAAGGAAAACTTTGAAGGCAGTTTTCTCAAAACGCTCATTTCCTAACCCACTTGACATGCGCTAGTAAATTCATCAATATCTCTGCAACCAAGTGCTTTTAGGAGTCGTGTTATATATAAAAATAAAGTGGAAGAGAAAGGGAAGAAGGTCATGTCATTTTCAGAAATATGTCCGCTCCCGACTTTCGGATCCTTTTGTTGTATCGGGTCACATATGCTCTTCATAGGCATGGGCAGAACACTGGAAAGATTATCTGTGATCGTTAACATGTTCCAATTTTCCTTCATTTCTTACGCAAAGCTGTCCCATATCACTACTTAGAACAAGAAAACACGACGAATCTGCTGGGGCTCTCTGGAAATTATGGTCTTCTTGCTTAAAGCTGAAAAATATAAGGCAGATGATGTCTAACTTTTATAAAGTCATAACCATTCACCTATAAATCTACTGTATTCAGCATTCACAATAATGATAATGATAGTAATTAACATAATTTCATTATCATTATTGTTTAAATCATTGTCATGAGTACCTGTGAGAAAGAAAGCAGACTACTACTACTGCTACTACTACTACTACTACTACTATCTTCATTATTATATTGTTCATGCACCTGTTATCATCATCATCATCTCACCCAAGACACTGGGATTATGATCAATATCACCCATGTGACAAGTCCTGAAAAAAAAAAGCGGGGGAAGAATGTTTGTATGAGAGAGTTTCTCCATCTGTCATATGAGTCCTAACATTTTTTTCCATCCAACTCAGGTTACAGTGATCATATATACGCCAATCGTGAAACCACCCCAGGGTTTGACGTTAGAGGTGGCCCGGTGGCTGGGCGCTACCAAGAATTGATGTCGAGCCACCAAATTTCCTTAAAAGGTATCTTTGGGTGGCCCAGTAGGGCAACAACAATTCAAAATGGATTGTTACGTTTCCTTTTATCTCAGACCAATATATTCCTCATTTGGGTCACCAAAATTTCAAATTTGAAGAAAAAAAATTGGTGGTCCAAACAGGCCTTCAAAGAAAAAGTTGGTGTCGAGCCCTGATACCCTATGAATCTTCCAACCAACATCATACTGCATATCTGTGACTCTGTTACAAAGTACCTGATCACTGTCTGAGGCCTATATTATTTATTATTAACAACGACAACAACAACAACGACGACGACGACGACGACGACGACGACGGCGACAACAACAACAACAACAACAACAACAACAACAACAACAACAACAACAACAACAACAACAACAACAGGCTAAATACTGCCCATGACCAATAACTACTGTGTTGAGGAATAGTTCTGTAAAAAAGAAGGGAATATTTTCAAGTAGGCCTATTTCAATACTGTCACTAAGTACTGCTTGGTGCTTCACAAGAGACAAACTAAGACAGTTACCATTTCACATACACATAGTATCTGAGTACTATTTAAAGGCACAATGACATCACACATATGAATTTCTGAACAGTCCCACCAACTACAATCTGTGTTGTGGCGTACTGACAAGGAGTTGGAGCACGAGTTCTTGCAGTGAAGATGTAATGGCATAAAATTTGAAAGAAATATTATAAAAGATGCTACACAGAAACGTTGAAGACTGTTTTCTGAATGTACTGACAGAGGCACATTGTTATCCGGCAGTGGCGTCTCCTCAGTGGTCCCACTAACTGCTTTCTGAGTAGTTTGCGAACGTACGACGAGCTGTGTTGCATGAGATAAATCTCAGACTCCTCCTGAAAATTAACGAACACACAAAACCAAAATTAACCAAATCATCGTCACCTTCATTACAAAACACTCTGAGGATGACAATCATTAGGACAAAACTTTTCATTTCCATACAACCCTGGTTCGATTTCTGACTCTAGCTGAGAAATGTTGTGTAAAATCACACTGTCCACACTAGTAAGAGGCAAAACACTCTCTTCCTAGGATAGGACAGAAAATGGAGGTCCCGTGTGTGAGAGGGTCACAACTGATGCACATGAAAGATACCGCTTCATCAATTTATTGCAAAGAGCAGGGTGCATAATGTGGTGAAAGGGTCAGCCTCACACCCAACTGGACCCCATGGAATACTAGCCAGTGCAGCTACCTAAATATGGGCTATCCAGCCATCTTCTCAAATAAAAAGGATGAAGAAAAAAAAACTGAAAAAAAAAACCCTCAAGAATTAATTTTGAAATTTTTACTTATGACCATTATGCTACATTTGTCCATGACAAGCAATGTGGGCACATCATCAATGGTATTCTGCCAATTTTTTAATGGAAGCTGAACTATATTTATTTAGAGCATAATATATGTTCACTGTGGGACTCTATTTCATTTGCTTTGTTTTACGTTGTATTTCATAACCATGTTGGGTATGCTAACAGCTAGTATCAGCCTCCTCAAACATTTTGACAACACCCAGCCATCAAATCAATGATAATGGTTGTGGAAAGAATGCCGACTGTCAGTACCAGCAGTTAAATGAGGTGTGATTTTGCATTCGAATATGCTGTTCTTTCTCCACACTCTTCCAGCTATACAGATACAAATGGGCTGAAAATCAGTTTGAGTTTGAGTCATCCTGGCAGGGTGCTACATAACTTTATTTTACCACTTGCCCAGTTGGGCAAGCAGATTTTCAAATTTGCTGCAAAAGACTTGCCCGAACATTAATTTAACTTGCCCGAATAGAAAGTCCAAAATATAAGGAAATAATATAGAAAATCATGTGTAAAGTCAAGGGCTTAATAAAACACAATCATTTGAATATACAGCACACATTGATTTGCACGCATAATGGAGTTAACAAACTTGGTCTGATCAAGTGCTGCTGTTGCATCGCATTGAGGCTTCTTCACATAAGTGGCGGAAACTTGCTGATATGAAATATAAAGTGTGTTGCATCACTAGACAGCCATTATCTTTGGGCTTCTGTGTGGTTGACTTTGTGGGTTTGTTGAGGGAATAAGTGAAACAAAAAAAAAAAAACAGACCTGTGGCTTCAAAACTTTTTGCTTGCCCAATTTGGGCAAGCATTTGTTCTCATTGTTCAAAAACACTTGCCAGAATTTGATTTTCACTTGCCGCGGGCAATCGGGCAAGTGCTTATGTAGCACCCTGCCTGGGAAAAACAAATACACAAAAACCACCCACAATTTCCTTGTATCTGATTTTCAAAGAATCCCGCCCTACAAATGAGGAATTGGATGTACTTACAGGAATAGACCTGGGGTCTGTGTCTGCAATGAGTGTTTGAGGAGACAATGTTCTCATTCTGGTGTCGATAGTGAGTCTGACTGTGTCTTCTGCCTCGCCGGCTTGGTTTAAGTCCACACTAACGGAGGTATTCTGAACAGAGTAGGGGGAACAAAAAAAAAAAAAAAAGAAGAAGAATCAAAGATAAATGCATTGTAACTCGCACAGTACACAAGGTCGTAGCCTCATACAAGTCTTAATAGCAACATGTATCTGCAAATAAAATGTCCAACTCGGCACAATAAGTTTTTTTTTTTATACAAATCTTAATTCACTCTCGTATGCCGAAGACTGACTATAACAACACAAACCTATACAACTTGCTGATGGTCATGTAGTCTCTATGCCACTTGAATGGTACACAGCTTTAGATGCATGGAGCAATGCATCGAGAACAATTTTCTGTTTCAAATGGAATAGTAAAATTTTGGCTATGTTGGTCTGAAACAAGTGGTCTGTAAATGATGCCACTTTTCAACCATTACTGCACATAGACTGTATAGGATCTACCATGCTGTCTCTGTGGCAAAGGTAGACATATCAAAGCCAGGGGAATCAATGCAATATGTTTAGGGTGGTTATTTTTTACTTTAACTGTGCAAGAGCTTTCTGGTGAAATCACTATAAATCATTCAGTTAAGATGGGATCCATGATGCGCTTACTGTGAACGAATATTAATATGCGACAACCTAGTACCTTTGGTAATCAAATATTAGTACTTGACCACTGAATGATTATGACTTTATGTTATCTCATTGAATTGCAACACAAAGTGCCCTCACTAAACATTACTAGGTTCGACGGGTAACTGGTTTGCCTCTGGATTGTCAGAGATGAAAGGACAGGTTCACATTAATTTACATAAAGACTAAGAGATTGCAGAAATATGAGTAGAACACATCAGTGGACGTTTGATAGAAATCAGACAATTCGTTACAAAGTTGTGAATTTTTTAAGTTCCAATGCCGTCATCGCTGGATGGGAAGACTACTACAGCTTGTGATGTCACATGTGTAGAATTATATAAAGAAACATAGAGAAAAATCAACATATGTTCTTTCTCTTTTTTTTTTGCATAATAAAAGAGCATTTGATTTGCCTCTTTCAGAGGGCAGGGGAAATAATATTACACTTAACATACATCAGTAACAAGTCAAGAGAATATGTACTTTTTTTTCTCTCTTCATATTTTCCTTATTATATCGTTCTACACATGTGACACCATACACTGCAGTAGTCTTCTCATCCAGCAGTGACAGCGCAGAAACTTAAAAAAAAAATCATAACTTTTGAATGGATTGTCTGATTTTCCTCAAACTGTTACTGATGTGTTCTGCTGATATTGCTGTATTCAATCAATCCAGATGAATATTACGGTAAACTTGTTCTTTAAGGTACCATGGCTGAGGAGAAGTGTTATTCCTTCCCATATATACACAAATGAACAAACACACCACATAAACACACCAAACAACATACATAAACATTCTGGTATACACACATACACACCTGGTTTACGTTGCTATCTGTTTCACCGCTGTTTCGATTCTCTCCTAAAAACTTGATCATTTCTTTCTGTGGATGAAATATGAACAGAACAAGAGAAAGCAATGTTAATTCAATTTTCATGAAATTACATATTCTATGTTTTTATTACTTTTTTTCCAACTAGGACATATATCATCCATGTCATGTGTATAATATTCACACACAAAAAAAAGTACATATTATGATATTTCTATTTCAGAAAAAAATGCCATTTGGAACATACAATCAAATGTCCTGTCACAGAACAATCATAACATTAAAACATACCAAGAAAATATGTGTCTGAATTGTTTGAATTTTATTGTTGATGTACTTTTCGTACATGACATCTTTTTATTCTTTTTTGTAATGGCACTTTTGTCACTTAAAGCACATGCAAAAATCAAGACTTCCTATTTAACTGCAGTCATTACAAGGAAATTTATTACCATTTTCAAACCCAAAAAATTATATGATGTTGAAAACTTCTGGGTCTTCACACTGCCACATAAAGTAGGTCTCTTGTAAAGCAAATCTGAAATTTCTAAGTACATGTATTTGGTATGCACTTCTGTAGTGTACTAATTTTTTAATGAGAGGCACATCTAGAATTGTACATATTCCATTCTATAAATATTTTGAAATATACTAAAATACTGCGTAACTTCCAAGACACTCCTGTCAAGCACAGCAGATCAGAGGTTAGTTCTAGTTACCATATCTAACACATAGTTTGTGAAATGTGAAATTTAAGAAACTTTATGAGAGCATTGTCTTACCCTGCACTCTGTAATATCAAAGTACACAAAATGAAGCTGCAGAGTTGTAGTCAAGGAATAAGATCCTCTCTTGTGAAATAATAATAATAATAATAATAATAATAATAATAATAATAATAATAATAATAATAAAAATAATAATAATAATAATAATAATAATAATAATAATAATAATAATAATAAAAATAATAATAATAATAATAATAATAATAATAATAATAATAATAATAATAATAATGATAATAATAATAATGATAATAATAACAATAATAATGATAATAATAATAATAATAATAATAATGATAATGATAATAATACAGTAATAATTAAAAAAAAACAATATAAAAATTGATTGTGGTATCAACTATAAATCAGATGATTTTTCTTATCTGGTCAATAAAGTAAGGCAATACATGATACATGCATATACACAAGAAATGCACACATGCACACAAAACCTTCCCCAAATCTCCCACCTGCACCACAGACATTTGGACGTACTCCCTGAATGGGCAATTGGTCAAGTCATTACACCTGTGATTCATCCAAATATACACCATCTGCTATATCTGGACTAGAAAACAAAAACAATAACAAAACCTGATTGGAATTACAGTTAAAACACTCATCTTTCACCTCGATAGTTCTCATAACACACACTTTACACTTTTTGCAAGCAAGCATTTGGAAAGAATCATCACTGCAAGGTCACAGGGGGTACATGCACTCTCATAAAATCACCATCATACATACATATGTCTATCTATACATATGGATAGACTTAAAGGGGAAATCCAGTCCAAAATTAAGTTAGTCTGATAAAAAAGAGTAAAATCTTACGAGTTCAGGGGTAAAAATTTGACTGAAATCGGATGAAAAATAAGGAAGTTATGAAATTTTGAAGTTTTGCTGACTTCTGCAAAACAGTTCTTGTACAGTGCATACAAATGTGCAAATGAGTGATCTTCTGACCATGCCATAACCTCACAATTTTCCATATTGATCATGTACAAAAAAAATGACGAAAATTCAATGTTTCTGTCATTGAAGTCTGAAACATGATGTTATCCCTGGTTGAATAACTTCAAAATAGTGATCAGTTAGATATACAAGGATTTGAGCCTCGGGCATAATTGCGTTTGAATGAAAAACTGGAGAAATTTCAGAATTTTATGTAAAAACTATATGGCAAGTTGTGAGGGGATGACATGCTCACTTTGCCATTTGCATATTCATATTGACTGTTCAAGAACGGTTTCCTCAAAAATTAGCGAAACTTCAAAATGTCATAACTTTCTTATTTTTCATCCGATTTAGATCAAAATTTTTCCGTTGACTTCGTAATATTTTACTCTTTCTTATCAGACTAACTTATGTTTGGACTGGATTTTCCCCTTTAAAGGTAAACAGTCAGATACATGGATGGATGATAGCTATTATTATTATTTCTGTAATTTATTCTGCATTATTACAATAAAGACAGGGTATGACAGACAAACTATGAAGAAAACTGTATGACCGTGTATTTGTGCACTCAAGAGGGCTATCACGAAAGGGAAGATACATAGTGGGATAGATAGAAAGATGGACAGATATATATATATACATATCTGTCTATCTTTCTATATATGAATGGGTGGACAGAAGGAGATATAGATAAACAGACAAGTAGAAAGATGGAGTGTGGATAGATGGCTAGATAGATATAGAGATGGATAGATACATACATACATATATACATACATATACAGGTGGATGGATGGAGAGCATAGATAGACAGACAGATAGATAGATAGACAGATAGATAGATAGAGAGATAGATAGATAGATAGACAGATAGATGGATAGATAGATAGATAGATGGATGGATGGATAGATGGATGGATTGATAGATAGACAGGTGGATAGACGGAAAGAATAGATAGATAAATAAATATAAATAAATAGATTGATAGATAGATGGAGAGTTAGATGGATAGGCAGACAGCTTGAGACATAGACAAATAGGCAGATACACATGTAGAAAGACAGAAAGATAGATGGATAGATAAATAGACAGGTGGACAGATGGACAAGAAAGATAGATAGATAGACGGATAGATAAATAGACAGATAGATAGATGGATAGATAGATAGATAGATCGATAGATAGATAGACTCAAGAGATATAAATAGATGGATGGATAGATAGATAGAAAGATAGACAGGCAAACACATGGCAAGATAGAGAGATTGATGGACAGATAGATAAAATTGAAGCTACAGACATGCGTGTATCTCTATATCAAATGTAGTTGTCAAAAGGATACCACAGCTCTATTACAGCACCATGAGAACCTGTCAGTCATTCCCACCAGGAGATTGTGTTTACTGAAGTACATGTTGGCTCTCGACAAGTTCGACTCAATTAGCCCATCCAGCTGAATGGAAAAAGAAAACAAATAATCATCACATTGTCAATCAGGCAGGTAATTAATATGATAGCAGTCGCAGGATATCAAAATTTCATACATGAAGTCCTTGATGGATCTTGAGATGCCCTCTTCTCCTAGAGTAATTCACAAATTTTACAAGCTGTGCTTTTCTTGTGGATTTCTCTTTTCCATATAGAGTTACAAAATAAGATTGTATTCCCTTGCTTACTTGTTTATTCATCTGAAAACCAAAGTTGATATGATTATAATATTGTATCATGTTATGATGAAACTTATGTGATTCAAAGTTCCTTAGAATATCATGTACTAATGTAAGCGTTATGTATATTGCTCTGTATTACTTTATATGGAAATAAAATCATTTGAATTGAATTGAATAGCAGTTGCATCATGGCAGACCCATAGGAAATGTGCATCTGTACATTCTGAAAGGGGGTCTTATTGGTAACCCAAAATTTAATTTTCATGGTGGTGGGCAACTGTGTAGAGTTTGTTACAAATGTTGAAAGTTGCAAAAACATACAAACTGTCAAGCAATATGTCATGGAAACCATTTATCCTCTTTGCAACTTCTCATGCAGACCATGGATTCTTGTCAAACCTTCCAAAAGGCATTGCCGAATGTGCCAAAGACCTTGTTTACAGATGGTCAGATACCACAGGGCATGCTGCCGCTGTATATTTTATACAGTCTGAGGGGGCCGTAATCCCACACACTGCCTTGCCTGCAGAGACCAAAATCTGCAAGTAAAATGAAGGGCACTTGCCTCGCTATAGACAATCCTCAGCTTGCACTACACTAATCTGCAGACGCAGAGGAACTGTCAACTTCAAGACAAAGTACCTGTGGGGAATAGGCTATGTCTGCCATTTGGAAGATTAGGCATTTATATGACATATTGTCAGCAGTGTACTCATATTTACATCTATTTAGTAATCGATGCAAAGTAACAAGTACACAGCAAATACTTGTTACCTAAATCTGTGTCCGCAATCTTGCCAAAGAATTGCCCTCCAGTATGCATTCACACAAGTTGTTGATGCTACTTCAAAAAGCCTCTCTATGTAAATGAGTAAAAATCTGATATGATGCATGATTTTGGCATCTGTCTGATGGTATCAAAGATAGGTCCTCTCCTCAAGTCTTATGGATGAATTGCATTGTCATACCATTTCTCCTGTGTACTTCACTTCAAAATGTTCAACTGGCTACGTTTGTTTTTTTTTTTCTTTTTATATTTATTCATTTCTTTTCTTCTTCTTTTTTTTTTTGGGGGGGGGGGGGTGGGATTAAAATAGATGGACTTTAATGCTGAATGAAAAAAAAAAATTGCAGTGTTTTTGAAACCCTTCATTAAAGACCCGATAGCATGGGTATAACATAGAGTGGAGAGGCTGGTCCTGGACAGATATAATGGAGAATCCCCATAATGAATTGTGTAAAGCTTTACCACTGATCTCTACACAGGCTCAGCTGAAGCTGAACGTTACCAGTGTGCGTGTGGCCCTGGGTGCTATTCATGGTTGTTGAATGTACCCCAATTAAGATTAAAATCAATTGAACCACCAATGTGTCCAAAACGCTACCGGGTCTTTGATAGGCACAGTAAACATAGACAAAAACAAACAAACAAACAAACAAAACTCACTTTCCTTTTCTCATAGAAGATGATGAGGTGGAGAAGGCCGACGACCGCGGCGGAGAGGACGATGGCGATGGCCAGGGCCGCACCCACGTGGAGGGGGCCGCTCTGGTGGTGAAAGTCGCTGAGGTTGCCCACGACGCCGACGATGATGAGGGCTGAGATGATGGCGCAGACAGAGGAGCTGAAGAAGCGGCTGTACCACAGCGTGTACCACCGCATCTTGGGGGCCTCCAAGATGGTGGAGATCGCCGAGGTGTAGTCCTGCTGGGGCACCTGAACGAGGGAGGCAAGCGACAGGGAGTTCCATCAAGGAACAATTTCCCGAAGATCTTGGGAAGAAAATTTTCTCACTGCAACTTCACAAGTTTGTACCCTCACTTTGATTTACAACATTTTAAGCCAGCCACACACTACACAACCTGAGGTCATACGACCTTCCGACCGTGAGACCAGGGGGGTGTTTCATCAACGTTTGTCAGTGTTGACAAACGTTGATGAAATCAATTGACAATTTCAGCAAAATCCTTGGTTTTGATTGGCTGAGATGCTCTCGTCACTGACTGTTACTATGGTGATTCAAGTTGTCAGCACTGACAAACGTTGATGAAACACCCCCTAGGTCATGCGACCTGACTACGCACTCTGCAACCTGACCTTAGATCATGCAGCCTGCTTCCCACATGCTTTAGCAAACAGTGTGTGTGCAGCTAGTAGCTAGCTATGAATGCATGACCACTTGAAAAAAATTCAACATGCCAAAACCTTCCGATCTGGTCATGCGATCTAGTCCTACAACCTGACACTCGGGCGTTTGGTGACATCAAACTGAAAGTCGGAAGGTCGTATGACCTCAGGTCGTGTGGTGTGCTGCAGGCTTTAGTCATATCATGACTTTACTGCCAAGGTATAGTCCTGATTGGACACCAGAATGGGAAAGACAGACCCTACACATTCATATCCATGTCGGCTTTGGAGTAGTTTTGGGGGCTTCTTCTTTTTTTTTTAAAACAATATTTACCTGGCTTTGTTTCCAGGTCGCTTATTTGGATGATAAGATACTTGATTTTGCACATTTCACTATCAAGAACAAAAACCCAAGCTTTTTGAAAATATTAATGGATCTCCCAAACTACACTACTGGGGGCATGGCAACTACTTACTGCTACAGATAGGAAGTAAAAAGAACAACTACCATTAACATGTATATTCCAGTCTTTGATGAGAAAGTCTAACCAGAATGAGTGCATACCTGTACACCTTTCCTTGCCAGTTCATCTGGGCAGTAAATGGTGTCAAACCTGGCCTTACAGCAGCACTCAGTACGGGATCGGATCGTTGCAAGTTCGGCTCCGTTATATAAAGCTGCATGCAAAGATACCAATAGGAATGACGCAAATAATATTGATGACTACCCCTTGATCAATGTTACTGTTAAAATCAAAGTAACCAAACTACAAGTAGTATGAAAAACCAGGGAAGGATCAAGGAATTCCGCAAAGGGGAGGCGCATTTATGAAATTACAGGGGGGCGCATGGGCCCCTAACCCATTTTTTCCTTTTTATTTCTTTTGTTTTAACAAAAAATAAAGTGGGGGCATGCGCCCTGTGCGCCCCTCTCTGATTCCGCCACGGTAAAACAGTATACATACATACCACTTGGGCTATAAAGATAGATTGATTGATCAATCGATAGATAGATAAAGAGATAGATATATCGCTTGATAGGTAGGTAGGTAGATAGACAGACAGATAGACAGACAGATAGACAGACAGATAGACAGATAGATAGATAAACAGATTGATAAATAAATAGATAGATAGATAGATAGATAGATAGATAGATAGGCAGATAGAGTGACAGTAGATAGATGGATAGATTAATTGATAGATAGATAGATCTAGATAGACAGATAGAGAGCTACATATAGATAGGTAGAGAGATAGATAGACAAATATATAGATACATAGATAGATAGATAGATAGATAGATAGATAGATAGATAGATAGACAGACCGACAGACGGACAGAATCGTTTATCACTGCCTTTGTTGTACACTGCACATGCCACTTTGTCTATTTGCATATTCTTCAGCAAAGTATATATTCCTGTTTGATGAATGACCAAAGTCGGGAACTAAATGTGCCAGGAACTATTTGCATTATGCAAACTGCACTGAGCTGGGGATGTAAAGTTTACCTCACCAACAGCCATGGAATGTTTACTTTCAGTTTTGGAAATATTCCTGCTGGCTTGAAAAGGCAGCAGTGCTCACAGCTAGGCAACAACACTGTAGGAGGTCACAGGCAAAAGTGGGTTCATACAATCTTTTACAATGTGTCAATCTAACCCTTACTGTGCTTTATTCACCTAGCATGAATTCATGCCGAAATGCTTTCTTGGCCACTTGGCACAGATGCCTGGAAACCAATTGCAAATGAACAGAAATATCACTTAATCCTCCCAATACCCATTGTGTCACCACAACCTTCCTGTTGGTCTGAGGCATTGCTAGACATGAGTGGGCTTGCTAACTTTATACAACTAGGTCAATTTGGATGGATTATTGAATTCTCATGAAAAAAAAAGGTATGGCAAGTTAAAGTTGATCTGAGTGCTTTATAGCAAGCATTAATAGCACATAACACTCAAGTTGTGGAAAAAGGGCAACATAGTTGTAGACCCTGCATCACAAAATCAACAAAAAGTCGCCAGACAAGGATTTTCAGTTAGGCAGATTCTGCAAAAGCAGACTCTAAGCTTTAAAATGATGTATAGCTCAATACAAATTGGCTTTCCTAACTTTTATAAATAATGAAAAGAAAGTATACATTCTGCAAAAGTGTTCAATGAGAAAAGAGGCTTTGAAGTTTAGGGTATATTCAAGTGCTTAACCTCACTGTGCTGCACTCTGTGCAACGAATGGAACAAAAACTGCACATAAAACTCGGCAGCAACCACAATGAAGAGGTAATCAGATTAAGTTGAAATTCTGCACACTCATTCAATACATTATATTCATGACTGATACCAACCTTGAATGCAGTAGCATAGTCCTTTCAAAATTTATCAGAGTCGAAAGTGAGGAGTGTGTATACGGTATTTGAAATGAACAGCAGCCTCAGAGACATACCTAATCGCACTATTCTGCAAAATAGTGTTCTACAAAAACTGCTCCAAACACAATTTCCCATTCATTTTATGATCCCAACATTTAAAAATCATGAAGAAGATGAATTGTGCTTTCAGAATTCATAATAAACTTAAGATTGACAAGGTTGTCCCATTTCACCTATTTTGAGCAGTCCTCACATAAAATCAGGGCCTACCACTTTTTGTTGGTTTTGTGATGCATGGTCAAATACATCATACATCAGCTAGAATATGCCTGAAAATACAGACATTAAAAGATTCAGGGAATGACTGAATTCTCATTGCTACACCTGGTTGTGGTGTGAGCTGCATGTTGATACATATCGCTCTAACCATAATGCCAGATTCATACATATGTTATGGCATATCAATATATGTTTTTATATTTCTCTGCAATGTATAATATGTACATGTTTTCTTCAGTCATATACATATTGCTATTTAATGTACATTTAATGTTCATAAATATCATTCAAGGCCCCATGGATTGTACGTATTGGTGAATGGGCTACCCTGACAAAAGATTACAAATAAAAACTAGAAATGCCGCTTTGGCGACTGGTATGCCTCCGCCATAATGCATGATTTTCCCAATAGGTCTAGATAGTACATGTGGACAATGTGTGATTACATTTTCAAAAAATTGGCAAAATATTGAAATGACAAGTTTGTCACAAATGTGTTGAATGTTCACCTTCCTTGACCTAGGTTTAATTGGATGAATAGGAGAGCATGTATTTAGGGATTTAAGGACTGTAACTTGACTTTGACCCATTCATACATTTAGGCATTGAATAATTTTCAAGGTACAGGTGTGGAGAAAAAGTGAAATTTCTGAATTAAATATTAAATTGTTACCATTTTCATCTGGCCCTTGACCCTAAAATTCATAAGATTATCACTTTCAGGTAGAACATGCATAATATGTACTAAGTTTCAAGATAACTTGAGCCACTTCCGAGATATGAAGGAAAAAGTTAGTTCAGCACTTTCACTTGATCTTTGACCTTTTGACCTTTGAGGCAATAAAAGAAGTTAAAAAAAAAACTTTCCAGAGAATTTCTAATAGGTTACACATGCATACACCAAGTGTAAAAAAAAATAACCCTGCTGGTATTGCATAAATATGAGGGAAATAGTAAAATTTTGAGGTGTTGCACTTGACCTTTGACCCCTAACCTTTGACCCCATGAACCCTACATTATCTAGATAATCACTTGCAGTCAGTACATGTATATACTATGTTCCATGAAGATACCTTGAACAATTTTCCAAGGTACGGAGAAAAAAAAGAAGTTTTAATATTTTTACTTGACCTTTTGACCTTTGACCTTTGACCTCATGACCCAAACTTTCACCAGAGAATCTTAATTGGGTAATACATGCATACACTAAGTTTCAAGAAAATATCTTCAGGCATTCAATAGATATGGTGGAAATAGTGAAATTTTATGTATTTGACCCTGACCTTTTGACCTTTGACCTTTGACCTCATGACCCAAACTTTCACCAGAGAATCTTAATTATGTAATACATGTATACACTAAGTTTCAAGAAAATATCTTCAGGCATTCAATAGATATGGTGGAAATAGTGACATTTTATGTATTTGACCTTGACCTTTTGACCTTTGACCTTGACCATGTGCATCCAAAAGTTGATAGGCACAACTTCACCCCCTAATACACATACATGCCAAGTTTCATTAGGATACCTCAACAGGTTTTGATAGTTACCTTGTCCACAAAATTCATTACGGACGGACGGAAGGACGGACGGACGGACAACCCGAAAACATAATGCCTCCGGCACCACTTCGTGGCGGAGGCATAAAAATAAATAAATAAAATATTCAAATTATCAAGTACAAATGGCTTGCGTTTGCAGAGAGAGCTATAAACTTCAACAAAACTCGATGGGACGTGACACACTAAAAGAGAAACCTCCGGCAAGGCACAGGGAACTCTACATACTTTCCTTCAACATTCCAACCAGAAGCAATTCTGCTTTGAAGAAAAATCAATGTGAAAAAAAAAAAAAGAGCAATGAATAAATGACAGAGAAAAGCCACTTCCTTCCCACATGTCCTCATTTCTGCTGCATTCTTCCTGCATAACACTCTTGACATTTCTCCACCACTGAAGTCGTTGTTTTTTTTTTCCAAATGGGACAAAGCAAATACGAGGTAGCTGCATTCAACACTTACACAAACCTCTCTCTTTCTCACAGCAACTAATAAAGGGATGGTACAGTTTTGGTTGAGATGGAGCTTCAGGTTTCCAACTTTTATTACATAATGAGAAACTGCTTTTGAAATATCAATTCTGAGAGGAATTCACAGTTTATTAATGAAAATTGGTTTAAAATGGCTGAGATATCCCAAAACAAAGAGGTTCTAATAAAAGATGGGACCCACCTTTCATGAGGGCCACTTTGTTTTACTTCATTTGTGGATATCTCAGCTATTTTGAAACCAATTTTCATCAAACAAACTTTGAAAACCTGTTAGAATTGTATGCTCTTTAATATTTCATATTTCATATTTCAAAAACTTAAAAATCTGAATCCCCATCACAACAAAAACTATACTGCACCCTTTAAATGTTTGGATGGGGGAAACATGTCTGGCAGAAGCTGGGAAAATGATCTAACACAGCACACATGTTTTTCTTTTCTAAGTGCTACATCTGTTTATAGTTTGAATACATGTTTGTCACATTGTGATATGAGATTCTTGTGTTTTATGGTTGAAATTTACTGGAGGGGGAGGGGGTCTTCTGTAAGGCCCCAGTACAGCTTTAGTAACAAGAATCTATTAATTCTATTTTTTTAAAAAGACTAAATTCTGGATGGTCGATTTATTTTAATATCTTTATGTATGAAATTATAACAACAACAAAAACGCCTTGCAGAAACCTTTGCATACTTTGCATAACCAACATAAATTTGAATACTTGGGATCAGTGTATTTATGATTCAGTGTGCATAAAAAAATGGAACAGATATATTTGATTGTCAGCATTTGGCATATCATCAGTCTCTGTGTCTACACTACACTTTCCACACACACATGACTGTACTATGAGATCATTCTTGCACATATCTTTACAGGGATGCCAAGTTCAAAAACAATTTATGAGTGAGATTTTCATGACTCGGCATCTCGGCGTGCAAATGTGCGCGCGAGCGAGGGTCTGGGAGGGGTTTCCCCCCCCCCCCCCTGGCCCTGTGGCCTCCCACGGTGTAGGGAGCTTTTTCAATTCTTAGCTCTTAATGGTGCGATCAGGTGCATACTGAGTACTTAAGTGACTATTTTTTACTTATTTTGAAAGACAAAAGGGAAATATACCTTCAATTGCAACTATCACTTTAATCTTTTGAGCTATGCTAATTATTATAGGCCCAAGTTGCAGACTTCGCCCGATGCGTGAGAAAAATGGGTGCCATGCGTGAGATCGTGAGATGGCCCCTAAATGCTTGAGTCTCAAGCAGAATGCATGAGACTTGGTAGCTCTGTCTTTAATTAACAGAAAACCAGTCTCTCTTGTTCTAGATGTATTTTCCCCCTATCCTCTGTCCGTGCTTTAAGGCGACAACAGAATTAGGTCAACTTACCAGGCACGTTGTTCACAGACGCATCATGGGCACTTAGACTAGAACCTGGGAAGCATGAGAAACAAAACAACAACTTTGAAAATAGATGAGAAAAGCTGAAATCCCCTCTGTAATTCAGCAGAGACCATTAGTCACACTGCATTGGCAATACATTACACAGTACCTGTCTAGACATACGCAAATTCAATGTTTATGACTCTGATGGTCTTGTTATCACCGGTCTTGTTATCACCATGCCGCAAACAACTTTTACTACAATTTAGAAGCATGACAGGTTATGTCTTGTTCCCATACATTTCATTTTTTTTTCCAATGTCAATTTATTTTACATTTTTTAAGTATATAAGCAAAACAAGACCTACAACTCAATCAAGTGAAGACTAAAAGTTTCCAATACTATCCTTAATTCTTTTATCGGACTTGATTCACAGCGACTGTCAACACATTACTGTAACATCAGCGGGCAAATGCATCAATGTGACCAATAATCTACTTACGGTAATCATGGATTAAGAGGGCTGCAAACTGCATTGGGGCTCTAAAAGAAGATATATTTCTCTCACTTGGACATCAGAGCAAGGATCCAATATAAAAGGCAAGTGCCCGTTCATATCCATTGCTTGGGTGTGAGTTCTACCCTCTTTCAGACTGTAGAAAAATCTCTTGTAATCATGATTGTAATCCCTATTAGAAGAATCATAATTCTAATCAAGATATTTTATTTTTTGCGTTTGAGGCAAATTACTGTAAAAACAATTCTAGAATCTTGACTTGTTAATCAAGGTCTGGGGGTGTTTTCAAATCTTGATTTGCTCGATTTGTGGTGCACATTTTCCATCTGAAAGGAACCTGCAAATCATTATCTAAATTTAACCTCGATGAGCACCATCACTCACCGAGATGTAGTGCAGCGACAAAGCGTTGCCAAAAGTTCCTGGAGAGAGCGTTGATAGTCGGGATGCCCTCCAGAAAGTCCGGTAGGTCCATGTCGCTGAGGAGGACCACCACCACCTTGGCGGTGTTGGTGTAGTGGGTGCGCAGGGCCCGCAGGTTCTCGTAGGTGCACCAGGGGCTATGCATGAAGTCCGGCGAGATGAGCAGCACCAGCTTCTTCGACGTCGAGATCATGTTGACGATCTTGTCCATGCGCGCCACGCCGGGGTCCCACTTGTGGTTGCCGTTCTCGCAGCCGAAGCCGTAGGCGGGTGACTCCAGCTTGCGGATGACGTTGATGGCCCACTCGTCGTCCTCCCAGGCGAAGCAGAAGAAGGCGTGGCTGGTCTCCTCGCCGACCAGCGACGGCGCCATGCCTCCCTCTCGGGTGCGCCCGGGGACGTCTGCTGCTGTCTGGTTGGAGCTGGCCTCATCTGGCACGAATGGAAGACTGTCGACGGACTTGTCATCGCCGCTGTCTACCGCGGCTAGCATCCGACCTCCCTGGTCAGCCTCCGTGTCCCAATCATCCAAGAAACTAGACGTTTGGACATCTTCGGTGTACAAAAGTTTTTCTGCAAAAATCATTGATGTGAGGAACCAAATGCAGAAAATGATTAAGGTCCAACGCAAATAAGAATGCACATAGAAGGCAAACCAGGCATTTCTGCAACAATGTCCTGACACAAACTTCCGAAGATATAACCATTGCATCACGAGGCAAACTGTCTAATTTGTCTCTAACGCAAAATAGATCAGTAAGTAATTACATAGTGAACAATGTTAAGCTCATATCTGAATCTCTCCATTCTAACATTACATTAATAAAAAAAAGACAAGTATAGAAGGAATGAAAAGCAATCACAACTAACACTGAAATGGGCATGGGTATTATGGTACCTGAGGATTTCCAGTACAAACCTAATTGATTAGGTTCTCTGGTTTTGTTCTGTATGAATGGACCCTAATATTTGATAAGTGTAGTGCTTGCACTGAGCTGAACACAGTATCATTCACGGAGAGGGAATGATGCTTTGATGAATCAATGAGATAAGACATGAAAAGACATTTCTTCAGACAAATACAAAGTGTATTAAAGAGCAGCATCATACAGTGAAGCATATTTGGTACATCAAACTGGCAGCTGTGCAATGTATGACTGTATATAAAAGACATGAAAGGAAAACTAAAGTGCAGTCGTCCAAACTGTCCTTTTTTTTAATTTTGCTTGTCTTTGTTTTCACTGCTGCACTCACTGTACGTCAAGAATAAGAGTGATCTAGAGGATAGCAACACTTTTCTTCTTCTACACAAAAGATAACTTTCACAGTACAATGAAATGCAGAGTTTCCAAACTGTCATACACATGCAATTGTAGGAGTAGGATATATCACAGAGTAGACTGCTCCAAACACTGAAATATGAATACCGGTACACACAGTGTACACAAACACACACCCACATTCACCAGATGTCTGGATATTTGTTGATCTGAAATGATTAATGCTGCTGAACGACCAATAAAATGACATTCTTCTAAAGCCATCTGTTAGTTTTTGTGTCGGTATTAAAGTCCGCACAGAACTTCCAAAGCCTCCTAAATCTTAAATGTCAAGGCATGCAATTGACTTTGAACACACATCAATCTTGTGTGCAATCAGACGGCTGGCTAGTTGAGATGTCATTTGAAACTGAATATGATAAGACAGGAGCCCTAATCTGTGAAATATTGTGGCGGGTCTTTGCTCCAATCTACAAACGAGTCATAACAATGGACGAAAGTCAAAGCGCACTAGCCATAGCAAAAACTTAGATTTGTGGCATTTTCTTGCTCATGTCCTTCCTGTCCAACCACAGGTTGTCTGACCTGCTTTGTATTCTGATGTGTAGATCAACAAAACCCTTTGTACATAAATCAGATCAAAATAGAAAGGGGTCATAAACTGTACAAAGACAACAGACATCTACACCATCTCATCGAGTTGACACACAAATGTAATGCTGCCTGAAATGAATGAATTTACACCATGACTTTTTTTGCTGTTGTTGTCGCTTCAATCCACAAGAAATGTAGCTCTTATTGTGGTGGGGCATTATGTGTATCCAGATAAGTATCCATATATTGGTGATGTACCATACATGTATCAAATGGGGAGTGGATGCAGAAATCTTGCAAAGAAATGACACAGACGGCATGAACTCAACAATTTCTTTATGATATCTAATCCTTTTGCTTATGAACTATCAGTCATCTACAGAAATGGCAACTATCAGAACTTTTTCTCTTCAGTGTAACTGGATGGAATAGTAAACGACAGAATATAGTACATGTATTGCAATTTTATCACACAGTAAATCACATAATGCTACAATCAGTGTGCATGTTCTTTGTGACCCCAGCTACAGCCTGAAATACAATACACAGGCAAAAATACAACAACAAAAATGAATGAGGAAATCCTAATGCTATGAAAGTGAACAATGAATAAAAGTTCTATTAAAAGCAATCTTTGCATGGTTAAAGGGTGTGAATTCATAGACTACTCCAGTAAATCTTGAAATGATATGCTGGTACTTTCAAATGAGATAATATATTCTATTCATACTGTAGAATATGTGTTGCAGTGATATATGATCCAAGCTTGGAGAAAAAACAAAACAAAACAGCTTTACAATGCTCCACCTGCACTCTGGAAGGATGAAGCAGGGAGGTAGAAGAGAGACCACTTCCCTGGATGAAGTGTGCATTTTGTATGGTAAAAGAATTTACATTGTGTTGCCATAATATGTACTAAAAGCGGGGGCTGTAAGACACTTGTGACTTTATTGGTCTCTATTGACAAGAGTGTGACAGCACAACTTAGGTATGTATCCCCTGGCTGACGTGACTGATTTTTGTTGTTGTTGTTGTTGTTGTTGTTGTTGTTGTTGTTGTTGTTGTTGTTGTAGTTGTTCTTGTTGTATGTTTTTGTTTGTGTTTTTTGCTAGCTGGAAGACACTGAAGAACATTTGATAGCAAATGTTTCATACAACTCCATAGACATGATTCAGTGTAATGTGCACTGAATGTGACTAATAAACTGCTTCTATCAATTTATGGTGACAAACAACACTGATTGCACAAAAAGTGATGACATTCAATGGAAATAACAAGAATGAATGGTCACCAAGAATATAAATCAGGTTGATAACAACCATCATCATCATCATTTATCACCACTTGATAATATAAATTATGTCAAAAGTAGGAGTAGTCCTATCAGCTTTAGAAATAATTACAACTTGAATACAATGTACGCATACATAATCAATAGCACTGAAAAAAAAAGAAGCAACAATTCATTCATCTACACATCCAATGTGAAATGCATCTTTGTGGGGGAGGATGATGTGACTAGTATAGTGTGGCAGTATAATGTAGTCTTCAAACACAGATGATAGATTGAGTATCTTCAAATTTACAGTGTAAACAGACCAGGTTTCTGTGTCCCAAGCACAGAAGCATACCGTATGTACAATGTATACGTTACATGCAAACCTCTTGGTATTTCACATGTGCAGTTCAGTACATGTACAGTGTATTGATTATATATGTGACCGTGCATCACAAAACAAACAAAAAGTCGCACACGGTGAATTTGTGTGAGGACTGAAAATAGGTGAAATGGGTCAACCTTGCCAATATTGAGGTTTTCATATTTTCGGAAAGAGCAAGTCTTCTTCTACATTATGTTAAAGTTTGGGATCATAAAACAAACAGGAAACTGTGTTTTTAGCAGTTTTTCTCAAACACTTTATTGTAGACATGGTAGAACTACAGTGTGATTAGATGTTTCTAATAGAGTCCACTTTTCATTTCTTAAAAATCCTGTACACACTCTTCACTTTCAACTCTAATAACTTTTGAAAGGATAATGCTACTGCTTTGAAAGTTGTCATTAATCATGGACAAAATGTGTTAATAAATCACCCCTAATTTAAGCTTAATCTGATAATTCCTTCATTGTTATCGCTCCCGTGTTTTTTGTCCCTTTCATGGCACAGCTAGGGTGGCTTGGAAAAGATTAAACGCTTGAATAGACCCTTTACTCAGAGCCTCTTTTCTCAGTTCACAATTTTCCAGAGTGTGTGCTTTCTTTCCAACATTTAGATAGGTTAGGAGAGTCCATTTGAATTGAGTAATACATCATTTTAAAGCTTAGGGTCTGCTCTTTTAGAATCTGCCCCTAACTAAAAATCCATGTCTGGCGACTTTTTGTTTGTTTTGTGGTGCAGGGTCACATAATTATGTTGTGTTGCATTTTTCCTGCGAATGTTACTCTCGATATACAATTGTGTATATCTACACATTGTACAATCACGTGTCATCAAGATTCAACAAGTAGAACCTATGTAGTAAATACTTCATTAAGACCAGCAAATTGGATATGAGTATACTGTCACAAAGCACATACCTGTACAATTTGTATCTACATGATAAAAATAGGGGTGGATGCACACTTGCAACACCTATCACGAATACAGTAACTGCTCATCAATGCTTGAATTTTAAAGTGTTAGCATCTGATCAAAAATCAAGTTTACAACTTGTGTATTTGCTTTAGCCTCCATAAGTGAAACATCAATAGGAAATGATATACAAATTATGTAACTTGGCACACAGTAAAGTTTTTTATATGTGTGTACATACAATATATGTGTACCTACCAGCACACTTTTTTTTTTTTTTGGGGGGGGGGGGTGCATACCCTGTTCAATGTACTTATGATTGATAGCAAGCTTCATCACTGTGATGGATGAAATTAAGATTAGTACATCAAACTGAGAAGACCTTAGAGCTCAGATTAAAAAATAACCAGAACATGTATAAGGTTATGTAAATGAAGGAAGGGCAATGATGGCACATGAATCGTTGACACAGGTAACGTGAAAGATATTAAACTGAAATGTTGCAATTTATACATCTGATGGACTGCGTATTTGTACAGTCGAGTCAGGACACAATCATGTTTTGCACTAATCACATTCCAAAACACTGATTATGGCTAAAAAAAGTTGAAAATAAATGCACGCTGAATGAATACATAAACTAGGGGGTGTGGCTCTCACACCTCCCTGCATTTATAAACCATAATATCTGATCTAAGCTGTCACAAGACCTCTTTATTTTGTGCTTTCCTTTCTACCAAAAGTATTTCATTTTAATGGTAACTACGTGTTTCATGGTAGCATTTGAGAGTTCATTGTACTTAAAAAAAAAAAAAAAAAAAAAAAAAAAATACAGTTCTAACAAGGAGGTATTAACCCGTTGAGGACGAGTCCCGATTATACTCGGGCGGGTGTCTGTGGGAAATGTGTGTTGTAGCAAAATCAAACCGTCCTCAATGGGTTAATACCTCCTTGGTTCTAATCATCTCAGTGGAAATAGGAGTACAGGAGAAATACATTGTAACTGGAAAGTTCACCAGCAGGCAACAACTTTTACACACTCTGATGGATTTGCATGTCTGTAGTGTGAGGATGTGAGAATGAAATCTATAAAAAAAAAAACTCACTTTCACTCCTAAACAATGACCACAATTGAATTACTCAGGAGCAATTACTAAGGAATGTCTGAGGGGTCAAATTTGCCAACAGGGAATACATGTACAATGTATCTTCAGCTGCACTGGGAGTAACTTTAGTCTCTCTTCCAGACATCAACTAAAAACAGGACTTATAAGAGTCACCATTTCTCAGATCTCTATATGACCAAATAATAATGATGATAATAATAATAATAATAATAATAATGATAATGATAATCACAATAATAATAATAATAATAATAATAATAATAATCACAATAATAATAATCATAATAATAACAATAATGATAATAATGATAATAATAATAATAATAATAATAATAATAATAATAATAATAATAATAATAATAATAATAATAATAATAATAATATGGCATAGCTAGGGAGACTACAAGACAAGTTGCTCTCAAATGCAAGGTGCTTTTATATTGTACATTTACTCTGGCAAAAGGAAGCAAGTGACACGTCATCAAACTAAAGGGTTGTTAGTAGATTGAACTAATGACTCTGAAGCTCCTTGATTGAATGTACCACATTTTGCTGGAGTATCAAATTCTGCAAAAATATGTAGGCCTATTTTATCAAGACATCAAATCATTGCACTGATGTCAATACAATGACAGATTCTTTTCATTTTTTCTCAGGTACCCTTTGGTTTTACTCTCATTTGTTACTTGCGGTCTTTTGCTAAAAAGATGGCATTATGAGTTTTGCAAAGGAGGCTTTTGATCTCTTTCTGCCTCAGCCTGCCTGAAGAAGGAAGGGGTACACAAAAAATTATACTGTAAGTCTGGAATGGAGGTTAACAGCCATATGGCTTCAGAGCACAATGTAATTCAGAGTTATAAGCACTTGCACAGATGTTTTGGATTGGGTTTGTGCTTTTATTTTTTTTTTCACACATGTTCAGTAGACTCATTCGCATGTTATATATATTCTGTCAAAAACCACTTTTTACAACACAATGCAAAAATGTATCATTCTTGCATATAAACACAAAGAAATCACCAACTAACAGTATATTGATCTCCTCATGTAAGACTAAGAGTCTGTTGAATCTTGATTTATTTTGTTTTAATCTTTGTGATAATTGCCTGTCGCAATGAGTGTGGACTACACACTCACACCCACACCCACAACTACACACACTAACACATAGTAGGGTTGGGGGTACCACGTATCATCACCCTAAGGATCTGTAGCTTGTTTATTCTAAAAATATAACACAAATCCGCCTAATTCTTACCTCAAATATGCCATAAATACTGCATTTTTGAATGTCGTGACCGTCTTGTTGATTATGAATCTCCGTGTTAAAATAGCGCAATTTTAGTGCATGCGTTCCGTTTTCTTCGCGCAGCTAAAAAGGGAACCTTGCGATCGGCACCCCCTCCCCTCCATAGGTATACACGTGAATTTCACAGCATAGGTAATACACGTGAATTTCACAGCCATGCTTCGTTACTGAGCGGATGTGTAATTTTTAGCTTGGTTTGTTTGAGTTTGATTTTCGTTTCTTCGTTTTTATTGTCTTTATAGCTAATGACACTTAATCCCGCGTGTACCTTTTCGTTCTATACGCAAACAGCCATGATATGCAGGGTGCCGATGGGAAGGTGCCCTGCCGATAGGTGGTGCCCCAACCATACATGTTGTATACGACTCCCATATCACATCAGGCATGGAGCGAGGATGAACCAGTTCATATTCCAGTCATTGCACAGTTCAGGAAGATTGAAAAAGCTTTGCTTGGAGCCGAGTGAGTTTTTTGGCCATGTTGAATGGAGGTGAACAATGTTGCATCGAGGTGAACAATGTTGCATCATGACAAAAAAACTCACAACCCTCTGTGTGTGGATGGGCCTAGCCTGGAAATTTATTTTGTACCAGTACAAAGGGAAGGGTTTGTTTGTTTGGTTGGTTGTTGTTGTTTTGTTTTTTTTGAGGGGGGGGGGGAGGGAGGCAGGAATGGTGTATGAGAGAAAAATGAAGCTGAGGATCTAAAGGAAGAGGGTAGGTGAGCTCATGTTTGGCTGGAGTAATGACTTTATGTTTTTGATGATCATGTTTGCCAATTTTGTTCCTTAGTTTTGTTTGTTATGCTTCACTAATACCAGCATGATAACTTCAAACACACAGTCTGCAACCAAGTATATTTTTGCTAATAAATTTAACACAAACTAGAGAGGGGCCGTCAAAGGCGGCAGACCCACGCCTAAGTACAAAGTCGGGGTAAACATAATGTGCATTCGGTCATCTACCAGAATTCGGCCACTTAATTGCCAGTGTGCTTTATCACCAGCCAGTGAGTTCTACCAAAGATCGTACACTGAAGTGTACGATCTTTGGTTCTACAGTCACATCACACGCAAATCACATAATTACACATACGGTATTAACACTCATTCACGTACAGGAAAGTCCTTAAGTCTCCTCCAAAAATCCATCGAAAATCCCAAATTCCACCGTCAAAAGTGCAGAATCGGAACTTTTCCAAGCGCGCGCGAATTAAGTCCAGTTTTAAGAGTATTGTCTACGCGACGGGTCGCGGAAAAAGAGCTAAAAATCGAGAAATACGCCGTTTTCTTGCGGGATATTTTGATTATAGCAAGCCGAGAGTGTGATGATATCAAAGGTCGTATGAGTGTACGATCTTTGATGGTATCCACAAAAGCAAAAAAGAAAAACAAAATTTACGTACCCCCTAGGCAATTACCCCTATGATTAGTGCCTACGGGAATTATTCAATGCAAGGGTTGAATGCAAATGTCTACTGCACCAGTATTCGGCCACCAACGAGCGCCGCAACGTCCCCGGTGCAATTTTGCACCAACAGTGTAGAGCGCGATGCATTTTCAGCGGCCTTGCACACGCATTGACATTGAGCACGCATATCGTGCAGTGTGACTGCGACCGAGCAAAATGCTCCTCCAACGAAAAAGACAATCAATGTTAATTTGAAAAATCATCAAATATCAAAGGTCGTATGAGTGTACGATCTTTGATGGTATCCACAAAAGCAAAAAAGAAAAACAAAATTTACGTACCCCCTAGGCAATTACCCCTATGATTAGTGTCTACGGGAATTATTCAATGCAAGGGTTGAATGCAAATGTCTACTGCACCAGTATTCGGCCACCAACGAGCGCCGCAACTTCCCCGGTGCAATTTTGCACCAACAGTGTAGAGCGCGATGCATTTTCAGCGGCCTTGCACACGCATTGACATTGAGCACGCATATCGTGCAGTGTGACTGCGACCGAGCAAAATGCTCCTCCAACGAAAAAAACAATCAATGTTAATTTGAAAAATCATCAAATATCAAAGGTCGTATGAGTGTACGATCTTTGATTGTATCCACAAAAGCAAAAAAGAACTAGAGAGGGGCCGTCAAAGGCGGCAGACCCACGCCTAAGTACAAAGTCGGGGTAAACATAATGTGCATTCGGTCATCTACCAGAATTCGGCCACTTAATTGCCAGTGTGCTTTATCACCAGCCAGTGAGTTCTACCAAAGATCGTACACTGAAGTGTACGATCTTTGGTTCTACAGTCACATCACACGCAAATCACATAATTACACATACGGTATTAACACTCATTCACGTACAGGAAAGTCCTTAAGTCTCCTCCAAAAATCCATCGAAAATCCCAAATTCCACCGTCAAAAGTGCAGAATTGGAACTTTTCCAAGCGCGCGCGAATTAAGTCCAGTTTTAAGAGTATTGTCTACGCGACGGGTCGCGGAAAAAGCGCTAAAAATCGAGAAATACGCCGTTTTCTTGCGGGATATTTTGATTATAGCAAGCCGAGAGTGTGATGATATCAAAGGTCGTATGAGTGTACGATCTTTGATGGTATCCACAAAAGCAAAAAAGAAAAACAAAATTTACGTACCCCCTAGGCAATTACCCCTATGATTAGTGTCTACGGGAATTATTCAATGCAAGGGTTGAATGCAAATGTCTACTGCACCAGTATTCGGCCACCAACGAGCGCCGCAACGTCCCCGGTGCAATTTTGCACCAACAGTGTAGAGCGCGATGCATTTTCAGCGGCCTTGCACACGCATTGACATTGAGCACGCATATCGTGCAGTGTGACTGCGACCGAGCAAAATGCTCCTCCAACGAAAAAAACAATCAATGTTAATTTGAAAAATCATCAAATATCAAAGGTCGTATGAGTGTACGATCTTTGATGGTATCCACAAAAGCAAAAAAGAAAAACAAAATTTACGTACCCCCTAGGCAATAACCCCTATGATTAGTGTCTACGGGAATTATTCAATGCAAGGGTTGAATGCAAATGTCTACTGCACCAGTATTCGGCCACCAACGAGCGCCGCAACGTCCCCGGTGCAATTTTGCACCAACAGTGTAGAGCGCGATGCATTTTCAGCGGCCTTGCACACGCATTGACATTGAGCGCGCATATCGTGCAGTGTGACTGCGACCGAGCAAAATGCTCCTCCAACGAAAAAAACAATCAATGTTAATTTGAAAAATCATCAAAATACGGGCCAGTTTGTGATGACGGAGAACGAACTTTCATAAATCTAGAAGGACATAGTCCCTCAAATAGGCCTAAACGTAAATTTCGGAATTCTTACGAACATTTGAGCAGCGAGGTCGGATCGTTGGGGAGTTTATGTCTTCGTATGGTAGCGGAAAATCGCAAAGTGAGAAACGGGAAATTTTCAGAATGGTCACTATACCATGGGGTCAAAACTTCAAGGTCACACAGAATTTGCAAGGGTCAACCGATTATCACCAAAATCTAATCGATTCTTTCCTGTCAATATCCAAACATTCCCTGAACATTTCGTGCAAATCCGTTTACCCGTTCTCTTGTTATCTTGTACACAAACAAACAAACAAACAAACAAACAAACAAACATACGGAACCCTTTACATAACCCCCTGCCGATTTTCATCGGCGTGGGTAACTAACATAATTTGGGGGTCCAATGCATATTCTATTGACCTACAATTGTATGATATGGAGAAGTTATAGTAAATAAGCACAAATCGGGTCAATTTTTCATTACCAATTTTGCACGAATTCTTGAAAGTCAGTGAAGCGAATGAGTAGAACACACCTATATTTCTGTACATGGTAATCTTTCCTTGTGTCATAAGAGTACATTCTCCATTACAGGTATTAAGTGTATTTTTAATACTAGTATAAGCTTGCCTTTATCGAAGGTATTGACAATATAGAACTTTGCATCCTATGCCACTGCCCAGGTACATTTTAGTATCAACCATTACGAGCAAAACTTTGCTACTTTCTCTCCTACGTGAATGTTCTTTGCTAAAACCACACTCGGCATGGGTGAGAAATAATGACATGATTTTGGTGATTTTGGTGATTTTCATGGATGAGTGGAACATGGTCACATTTGGTTCTACCTTTTTCTGGTTCTGGTGTCACTGAAGCTTCTTCATCTTCATCCTTTTCTGCTGATCACAAAAGTGGCATCAAAGAATGATAAAAGTCATGTGACAAATTACAATCTCTTTGAATCAGTGTTTTACACAAGAGGCCTACTACTGTACATACAGCTGTACATCATATTTGTTGGGTCTTCATTTTCGCAAATCAAATGTTAATTTAGTCAAGGTCACCTTTGCAGAATACTCCACCTTGAAAACATCAATTTCTATACATTCTGCATAAATCTGTTGGCTGTTGCTATCAAATAGTGTAGCCCACATTGTGCACACAGCATTTTTAATACACAGAATTCTATTCGAAAGAAGATAAAAGTGTATTTTGTGTACAGTGTACTGTGTATCTACCCTTGCTCAGGTATAATACCATCTATTTTAAGCACTCATGCAGAACAGATAGCAAGCCATACCATTCTCAAACCCTGGCAAAGCCTTGTGGACATTTCAATTGATGTATTATAGTGGCAAATGTTTATTTTCACTGTTTACTTTTGTATTTACTAGGCATCTTTTCTCGGCGAAGAGGGTTGAATTGCAGACATTCTACATCATAAAAATACCACAGTGCATGCGAGATAATCAATAGAATAGCTTTTGCATATAAGATAAAAATGCATTCTTGTCAAGAATCAGTGCATGTTGCACAAATCATAGAAGACCTGTTTGCAGGGAGTACAAGATTGTAGCACAACCACCTGTGTTGGGGAAAAATGCACAGTTCTTAAAACAAAAAGGAAAAGAAACAAACAGACACACAAACTATACATACACTCACAAACGGTACAATTCCTTTGAACATGTATGCACAATGCGAACAAGATAGGCTTACTACTGAATTATAGTGCCCATTTGAGTTCCTATTGCGACCTTTGAGACTTGGCTGTTTGCTGTGTAGTACACACACAATAAAAATCCTTTACACTGTGGAAACACTGTACAGCAGACTGCACTGCTTGCTTTCCTTTGATGTTAACCATGACACCCCTTTCTGTACTTAATACACTTCACAGAGTGTGATAGGATATCTCAATACTCAGTAGTGCTGGGGGTGGGGTTGTGTTAACATTTTTGAGCAAAATGGAAAAATGTAGGAAACAAAATTCCTTCTTCGTGGGAAATTACTGTTCCAAAAGAAATATAAAATGGGACACTTTCAGTCTTTATATTCCTCATCACCATCCCAATCTATTGCCACTAACATTAACACTTTATGTGCCCTGTTCAAAAGAAGAAACAAACTATCCCTCAACAATATCAATTTTTAGTTTCCCAAGACAGTGATCAGTATCCATCATTGGTATTGCTGTCCTTGTCACTGAGGAAACATTTATAAGAAGGCATGGGAGTGATAAATGTACAACCAAACTATACGATCCCTTTATTACCCAGTAGTGCTGGGGCCGGGGTTGTGTTAATATCTGAGCAAAATGGAAAAATGTAGGAAACAAAATTCCTTCTTTTGTGGGAAATTACGGAAAGAAATATAAGATAGGACACTTTCAGTCTTTATATTCCTCATCACCGTCCTAATCTATTGCCACTAACATTAGCACTTTATGTGCACTGTTCAAAAGAAGAAACAAACTATCGATCAACAATATCAATTTTTAGTTTCCAAAGACAGTGATCAGTATTTATCATTGGTATTGCCGTCCTTGAAGAAGGCATGGGAGTGCTAAAATGTATCCAAATTCAAGATGAGCATTTGGAAAAATACTACCGTCACGATTCTGATTAGGAATTTACTCAGATATGTGTACAGCTGTATGGTGCACTGATTTTCTGCAATGAACAATACACGTAGGTTCTGAGCGAATAAGTGCATTCAAGACTTAAAATCTGTAATAATTTCTAAGGATTTTCATAAGAGTGTCAGTAATCCTCGGTGAAAAAAGCCATTATTGTCACTGTAAATTTACAGACAATGTGAAAGATCCATCACGAGTATAGGAATCAAAATGAACTCTTCATCAATTCCTGAGCTTTCTTAAAAAGAAAAAAGTCAGGAACATTTTTATCTACATTTAGGTACTAAATACCGGAAAGTAGATATTTTCTTTGGAACTCTTTATGCATTATATCACATCCTGTTCAAGGCGAATAGCCATTAAGTGTTGGACAGTCTGTTGCAACACATTCCTGCCAGGGCTGCCATTCCCCACAATGAACTGACAAGTCTTTTTCTTCTACAAATTGTCTCATCTGACATTTCCACAAAAGACAATGTGGATGCTTTAATTCAACTCAAGAAAAAAGATTTTGTCATTACTGCTGCTCCACATACTATCACCACTACTACAAAAACTTTTATTGAGAACTGCTTTTAAGAATGATTAAGACTAATGATAAGTAATTAACAAAACCAACATGCTTGTCATTACTGCTTCTCTTGAATGATATCAACAAATGTTCTAAAATAGTGCAACACTTTTTAAGGGATGGTTCAGTTTCGGTTGAGATGGGGCTTCAGGTTTCCAACTTCTTTTGATGTTAATTTTTTGAGATAATAAGAAACTTCTTATGAAATGTTAAAGACCCATATAATTCTAAGAGAAATTCAAAGTTTATTTGATGACAGTTGGTTTTGAAATGGCTGAGATATATTCAAAACAAAAGGATCCTAATAAAAGGCAGGACCCACCTTTTATTAAAGATTACTTTGTTTTGTTTGTTTTTTGATATCTCAGCCATTTCAAAAGCGTTTTCCATCAAGAAAACTTCGAATTTATCTTAGAATTATGCTCTTTAACATTTCATATGTACTGTGGTTTCTTAGTATGTCACAAAAAGTTACAAGCTGAATCCTCAACTCAACCAAAACTGTACCAGTCCTTTAATTGGGGTGGAGAAAAAAAATGGGGGGGGGGGGGGGGGGCAAATATTATGAAAGAAAAAATTATAACCCAAAATCTTTCGCTACAGTATCCTTGGACTCTGGAACCCGACATGCACATCCAAATCTTTTTATCCCAACTTTGTAAGCCTTATAAAGTCAAAACTGAATAGACTCTATACATGTTTGGGAAAATTGTTTTCAGCCATAAGATATATAATGATTACTACCATACAGCTAATCTGTCTTTTAAGGGGGAGGGGGTTCAAAAGGAACTCTTACCAACTAAACATTAATATCATTATCATTTTAATCATTTTTACCTCAGAGACCCGACACCAGAATAAGAATTAATACTTGGATCACCTAAATATATTTTTTGTTTGTTTGTTTGCCTGATGCTGCAGGCACCCTTCTTTTCGAGGGTCTCAATTAATAACATTAAGTCTCCCAGACCACCAAGAGATCAATAAAAGTTCTAGAATAATTAAAAGCTTGTAAATTATATGACTCAGTCAGACTGAATGTACGCTGCAACATTTGCAAATGTGCAGTTAAATCTGCCTTAAGTAGCTTACATCCATTGTATGCGATCTTTACCAGTAAACTAATTCCCCCACGAGAAAAGCCATATTGTTTACAGAATGTTAGTTAAAAACCCTGTTTACAGTTGGCTATGTTTATAATGGCCATGCCTCTATCCATTGATGGAATAGTTATTGAATACTTACTTGACAAAGTAGGCTACTTTGCCTTCACTTTACCTTAATCCAGCAATGACGTACTAGAGTAAACCCTGTTTGTGGAAGGCTTTTTACAGGCTGCCCATTTGTAGCAGGGGCCGTTTCATTCATTGATGAAAAGGCCCAATCAGGTGTCACTTCCCATAGAGAACACTTGCAAGGAACTCTTGCCTGCTTGTGTTGTGTTCTAAAGTGGGACTTTAATATCACATGTGATGTTCATTAGCTTCTAGCTGTTTTATTGATAAATGAAACTGACCCTGCCGCAAACAGGGTTGACTACTCTAGGTCCTACCCAGGACGGAGGTGGGGTGGGAACTCTGCTCCGCATGGGCAATACCTGTTCATTGATCAAAACTTCAATCTCAATGACATTTTTACACATTTTGTCAAAATTAATGTCACATGCCTTTGACTGTAGCTGTAGCACAAGTAGAATCTAAGTAAGACAAGCCAAGTAAGGGCAGCAGTAACTGGTTCCATACTACCCAGACAGAAAAATCTGTCTGTCTAGACTTATGTAAGAGGAGTTTTTTTTTTTTTTTTTTGGTACTTATTACGGCTCTCCTCCATCAAAGTCTCTGTGATACACATCCCCGATGAGTCGACGACTTGACCGAAAGATCGGTCTGTATCTGATCGTCGGGGATATGCTCCGCGGAGACTGTGTCTGACTTCTGACTTAAAATAATTTAACGTCAACAAATAAGAGACTCCTCCAGACGTACGGATCTTTCTGTCTAGACTAGTCGACGACAAGACAAGATACAAACCCATCTTTTGATCAACATACTACTGAAACTAGCATTCTAGACAGTCTGACTCGTTAGTGGTAATGTACTGGTATATTGTCCATCCTGCTAACTCAGAATTCAGTTTCAGAACTTACCATTCTCGATAAAGACACCTTCAGGAAACTCAGAGGGTATGGTGCCGTCCATTGTTCACCTGAAAATGGTATTGATGTGTTCACCGTCACGACACAGTTTGATGATATATACTTCCACAGAGTTAGATAGAGATCTTCACCACGAGTTTTCATCCAAAACCAAAGAGTGATAAAATGTTTGACGTCTGCGGTTATGCGGCGAGAATAGTCTATGCACCAGGTTCGGTTGGCTATGTTTTGATACAAGCAGTCTCACATCCGTGTGTAGATCAGAGTCTACTACAACTTACAAGCCATGCGACTTCCCACAGTCGTCAGTCGATGATACGGGCGGGGATACCATCTCACTGATCTGTGGAGCGTGTGGCGGCGCCTGTCGAACGAGAGAGGGTGACGACGACGCTGTCTCCTGCTATTACAGGTGCAAAATTGTTTGCTTTAGAGCTAGTACAGGCTACTCGGCTACTCCAGCATTCGTGTGGGACTAAAGACACTCGGCCACATCATTCGGGCGTTGCAACTTGCAACACAAATGCGATGGTCATGTTTCTCAGTCCCGTATCATTAGCAGGTGCTTCTATGCTGCCGCACCTGTGGGCCTACCTCATTTCGGAGTTTTATACGAGTTGTTTTCACTCCGCGGTTAAGGTTGCGCAATAAGTACCTGTAGATGGCGCTACAACATAAAAATGGCGGCGCCCATGCGTTACGCAATTTTGCGGTATGGCCAGTTTTCTGGTAAATTATTCCTACAAAATGCCGCAGGCTGTAGTAGAACAGCAAGGATTGACGCGAGACTTTTCTCCCGATTCAGGGATCCCGGTTTCATCTCAGGAAATCGCTTTGCTGTTTTGAATTCATTGAGTGCTTTGTCGGGTCTCATGTGCGGGGCGTACCTTGCTCAGCGATGGGCTGGCTTCCCGGGATCGCAGCCATGGGGATTGCCCTCTCCGCAGGCCAAGCAGCGTAAAGAGACATACAATCGTTGCAGCGATGAATCGCAGCCAATGGAACGGAGACCACGAGTTTTATCCCATGAAGATGGGGAAAGACTCAATCTTACTCTGTATCAGTATCAAGTGTGTCCATTCTGCTGCAAATTGCGAGCATACCTCGATTACTTCGGAGTTCCATACACCATCGTAGAGGTGGACCCAATCTTCAGGAAAGAAATCAAGTTTTCGGAGTACAGGAAGGTTCCAATTTTACTGCAAAGATCACCTGGCAAGGAGGACATTGTATGTCTGAGTGGCTTTTGATATCTCTGGTGTTTTTTTGTTTTTTTTTGGGGGGGGGGAGGGGCTGGGGGGGAGGTTTCAGTGTACCTATTTAAAGCAGCCATTAAAAAAGGGTGTTGTGTAAATGCTGCTAAGTAATCGTGGTTTAGTAAAAGTAGATCAAAATCTACCTTCAAATCAAGTAATTTTAACCCGTTGAGGACGATTTCCAAGTATACTCGGGCTAGTGTTTGAGGGAAATGAGTGTTGTAGCAAAATCAAACCGTCCTCAATGGGTTAAATTCATGCGAATTGATGTCAGAGAAGGGACGTCATCATGATTAAATGAAATGGAGCCTAAAAAGACTAGAGGCAGATGTTCACTGTTTGGCTGAAGAAAGTAAATGTGAAAAAGAGAAACTTTAAAAAAAAGTCTATTAAAGTGTTACATGTATCTTAATCAAATGACTGTTGATGTACTTGCTTTAGACTGTGAACCTGTAATAAGTGTAGCTACACGCAGCCGCTGTAGGGACAGCGGCTGCACCTCCATTCCTTCGCAGACGTCATTTTTCAGTGTGGTTGTGCGACTCCTTCATGAATATCTTTATTAATCGTGGAAAACTAAAATACAAGGAATTATCGTAATCTATGATAATCATTCAATAATCGGTATGCGATTTTTTGTTTAATTACGTCAAAAACTCACCGAAATCTGTGGCTGAAATCAGGTCTGTAAACGTCCTCATTGCTTCACTCCTCATCTGCGTGTTATTTGAATGGCATTCACTCTCGTATACTACAACGTACAACGTAGGTAGTCGGAGAGGCGCCCTCTAGCTCTCCGACTACCTACGTTGTACGTTGTAGTATACGAGAGTGAATGCCATTCAAATAACACGCAGATGAGGTGTGAAGTAATAAGGACGTTTACAGACCTGATTTCAGCCACAGATTTCGGTGAGTTTTTGACGTAATTAAACAAAAAATCGTGTACCGATTATTGAATGATTATCATAGATTACGATAATTCCTTGTATTTTAGTTTTCCAGGATTAATAAAGATATTTATGAAGGAGTCGCACAACCACACTGAAAAATGACAACGTCTGCGAGGGAATGGAGGTGCAGCCGCGTCGCTTCGCGACAGCGGCTGCGTGTAGTTATAATAAGTGTAGACTAAGCACTACCTGCTATGGCAATGTATTTCATGATTCTGCTTCCTGTTCTGTGTACATTTTCTTTGTTGTCTCATAATCAATGCATCCTACAGTAGGGCAAGGTATGGTGAATAATGAGCAATATCCTTTCCTCTTTAGGTAGCCTGACTTCACATAGTGACCTAATTTATAAGTAGCCAATGTTTGTTTGTTTTTTCCTACCAGATTTTACCATGCTTCACCCCTTGTCTAATTTCATTCACATTTTTATAAAATTTTTACTGACATTTTGATCAGGAAATGACTCCACAGTATTGTACCATAGTCTTTCCTGCAGGGCTGCATAAAGTGTAAAAAGGGATGGTATAGAAACCACTTACATGAAATAATAAAAAGCATAGAATTCTAAAAGGAACCCAGAGTTTATTTGATAAAAATCTGTTCTGTAATGGCCGAGATATCCGAAAGCAAAACAAAACAAAGTGGTCCTAATAAAGGTGGGTCCCACCTTCTATTCGGACTGGATATCTCGGCCATTTCAAAAACCATATTTCATAAAATAAACTTCTTTGAATTCCTCTTAGAATTGTATGCCTTTCATTATTTCATATTTAAGTGGTTTGTAATTATCTCACTAAAAGTTATAATCTGAATCCTTATCTCAAGAAAAACTATACCATCCCTCAAAGAGGAATTGCTCACTTTGCAATAATCACTGTGGCAGTGATAATTTTCTGAGTTTTGCTCCTTCTTCTGTGTAGTTATAGTGACATATACTTGTCATTAAAAAAAAAAAAGAAATCGGAGGAGATGAACTGTACGTTAATGTTGTTTAGCCTTAGAGCCAATTGATGACATTTTGTGGATTTTTTTGCTCTCTCTCCAGCAAATGAATGATTCTTCGGTGATCATCAGTGTCCTGACGTCGTTCATGGTGACAGATGAGAAGGACCTCCATCGCCTCGTCTCCTACTTCCCCAAAATGACCTTCACCAACGAGAAGGGCAAAGAGGTATCAGAGTTTGTCAACAAATACAACATCATGCTTGGAACGCCAGGCCTCACCAAGGCTGAAAAGTAAGAGTTTACATGCCTCTTAAATGACAATGCATGGTAGTCACATTCACGGAATACATCTGCTGATAACTTTGGACAGCTATGTTTATTTTCTATGGTTTGAAAATAGCACAGTAACAAGATTCATGTCATTATTTCAGCTATACCATGCACTGTATTGAATGGTTATGGCAAATAAAAATAAGGGGGGAGCGTACTAATGCAGTGGTTATATATGATTATGTATAGAAGGTGCGTTGGTAGGTTACTTGGTCTATTTTGTTTTGATAAGATGATCAGCATTAAGGTGCAATTTTCTTATTATGTGTGTCCTGAGTGAAACATCCTAATTCATTCATTTGATGTGTTAAAGTGTTTCATATTCTAATGAAATATGAAATGTTGATGCAGTTTGATATTTTTGCTTTGTAGTGGCATACATACTCCATCTCCATGGAACAGGTCTTGAAACAACTCTTGAAATCTCAAAAGATGTGATTACAGAAGAAAGAAACTACTTTAAATGATACTTTGAAAGTTTTAACTGAGTTTGTTCAGGTTTTCATTCCCCACCAGTGAGATAGCTCTGAATGAACTGTTCTTCTTGTGTGAAACAGAGCCGAGATGAAGTGGCGAGCTTGGGTGGATGATGTCCTGGTGCACAACCTTCCCCCAAACATCTACCGCTCCCCTTCCGAGGCAGTCCAGGCCTTTGACTACATTTCCAGCAAGGGCAACTTTGGCACCATGCAGCAGTTCATCATCAAGTACATCGGGGCAGCGGGGATGTTCTTTGTGTCCAAACGGCTCAAGAAGAAGTAAGGGGATGAAAAGTCAAATGATTTTGTGTCGGTGAGACCAATGTATTCACCTTTGATCATGATTGTACTCTGAGAGTGAGTAGAGAATTGTCAGTAAGTGGCAGTGACATTGATAATCATTAATAGCTGAAATTTATGAATTGTGATGTATTACATTTTGGTAGCTTTGTCGCTATTGATGTTAAACAATATGAACACACATCCACACACACACAGACACATAAGTACACAATCTAATCACTGTCTGCAGAATACTAACTAGTACAAGAGTTTCGGGACAAAGTCTGTGATGTCTACAACAACAAAACAACAACAGCAGTGACTGCGTTGTGTTGTGTCGTGTTGTGGAAAGTGTCATGTACCTAAGGTGCATTTCTTTCTTTCTGTCTGCCCTCATTTACATCTATTATCAGGTACAACATCCAAGATGACGTTCGTCAGTCGCTGTATGATGCAGCCAATGACTGGATGGGCGTCGTCGGCGACCAGGACTTCATGGGCGGGGCCAAGCCCAACTTAGCAGACTTGGTAAAAATAATGTTAAATGTTCTGAAATCGTTTTGTTACCTCTTCTTCTTTTGCATGTTTCAGTTGCACATTACAAGTACCAAAAGACTTATGAGCACAGTGACGACAAGGGCTACATTTCATTACAAAGCTTATTATAAGCCCCTGTCTAAAAATAATCTCCTGTGTAGCTTTATGAAGGGGTCATACCAGTAAATCTCATTATTTTGAGTGTTTTGGGACAGGGTAACAATAGGATTACACTGAACCTTACAATATTGTATCATAGGCTTTAATGATTGTGTTAAAGCTCACATGCCTGATGAGGGGGATTTTTATATTTCCTTTTTACTGGGTCTGCTGAGATGAAAATTAGAATGATGTGTTATAGAATGTGGCACTCCTTGCCGTAATACTCTTCTATAAATTTGCTGCTATTACGAAGGCAACCATAGAACCTCAAACTCAATGCTACAAGAGAATAACCAGAATTGGCAATTTGCTTATCTCAGAACTGACATAAATCATATCAGATACAGTGAAAACAAAAGCCCAATTAGTTCTGTATGAATTGTCATTTCTCCTATATTTACCTCCACCAAGGGAGGAGGTTATGTTTTCGTTACCGTTGGTTTGTGTGTTCGTTTGTTTGTCCGTGTGCGAAATAACTTAAAAAGTAGTTGACGGATTGGGATGAAACTTGCAGGAAAGGTTGAGAATGATACAAGTAACAAACGATTAAATTTGTATTACATATCTAGGATTGGTTCATTTTGTTTTGCATTTCTAGTCTGTGTACGGTGTGCTGAGTTCCATCGAAGGTCTGGATGCCTTCAACGACATGTGCAGCATGACGAAAATCGGGCCGTGGTACAAGCGCATGAGGAAAGCTGTGAATTCGCACGCCGGGGCACGTTGACTGCTGATCCAGAGATGACGATTCTAAAATATATTTTAGCAAACACATTCTCTCAGTGTTCTTTTTGCCACTAAAATTTGGTGAGTGACAAAGAGACTCACTCTTTGATTGCAGGCAAGTGTTTAAAAGTACAAAATGTGTGTTGATGTAAACAGAATTTAAACTTGATACACTTTGTGCCGATGGATCAAATTTCAAAACTCCGCAAGTATTTATTAGTATATATGAACAGTTATGTTGATACTACATTGAATTTGAGGCATACAGCATGTGAAAAGACAGTGACCTGACAGGAAAAAAAAAAGTTGTTGAAGTAGGATGTAAACTGTGTTGTTGGGCAGCACAAGAGGAGTATGTAGTCATCAGAAGTAGTGTCTGAGGGAGATTTTGCCCTTGAATCACTTCAGAAGTTGTTATACTTCAAAGACTTCTTTTCACAAAGCTTCCCTGCATTGTCACTTCCAATGTATTCACCTCTCGGATATCATAAAATTTTGAGGTGCTGATGCCAAGACTGATTTGCACTCAGACCATGAATTGCTCGTTTGACAAGGCACTCATTTGATATTCAAAGACACAAGTCATGTCATCAGTAGTATTTCATGTGAAGTGTTGCACTGAATGAGTGTATTTCATGTATGATCTTCCAAATAAGTGTCGTTTTATCAAAGACTGAAAGATTTACATTATGACATGCCAATACTTTTATCTCCTGTATTTATCCCTGACTACAACAATAGCAACCACATGTGGATTTAAGTTTTGGCCAGTTTTTGTACTTTTTGTTTTAGCAAAATGAATACCCAAAGCTATCCTCGCTTGTCACAATTTATACCAGAGATGTTTAACCCATTTCAAGCAGTGCTTTCCGACTTGTCGTGTGTATCATGTCATTGAAGTTATGTTTGATTTTGCTGATACGGGTAGTGGATGGTCTATAAGTTGCATCGTAAAGTTTGCATCATGAGGTGCTCTCAGTAAGTTTGGAGTTTTCTTATTTTCTTTTGCTTGAAAGTCATGTGTGTTACATGCTCTGCCTTTGCAAATACAATGTAGCTAGTTACTATTTACAGGTTCTGGTCAAGACTGATGTCATATTGCATTGCCTCAGAGAATGGGAATTGATTTTGAACAGAATCATAGGAACCACAGATTATGACACAAAAGTGGTGTGTAGAATAGACAGGGAACTGCTTTTACTTGAGCCAGCCAAAGAATTTGTAATCGTTGTGACACAATTGACGTAGGTGCTGCAGCAAAATGGAATGTTTCTTGATATACAGTACAAATGTACTGTGGATGTGGGAAGATTATTACACACTCTGTCTTCACATTTATAGATTTTTCAACTGAACCTTTCTAATACATTCAGCCTTGTGCAAGCTGGAAATCCGTGTACTGTAAATCTATAGCTCCTCATGGAGGTTTGTATTCCTTGTATTAGGTGGGGTACAACACAGAGGATAGCAGTTTCAGCAGATATTGAATCCTACACAATTACACACACATATTTTCGTGGTCATATCAGGTCGATTGAGTAAAAGATGGTCTCTGCTCTTTGAAAACTCCTCCTAACCAATGGAAAATCAGACCTGGACATGCGTAACAGCCATATCGTGATGGCTTAGACGAAATTATGAGAAGATCATTAGGTTGTACTTAACGGTTGGAAGATAGACCTGCTAGTGTGTGTGTATGTGTGTATTACATGCATTTTTAAGGAGTGAGCCTTGTAAGCCAAGATAGCTTTTGTAAAATCCTGTAGATCTGTTGCTCTGGCACTAGTTAACCTAATTGAAGTTCTTGTGAATTGTATTTGTTTTTTTCTTTTCTTCATGTACTGTGTACGTCTTTTAACAAGAAAAAACAAAAAATTATATGCATCTGACGTAATGGTTGCAAACATATGAAAGTGAAGGTGCTCTTAAATATTACCCATGGAAAAAAGAAATACATTGTACACCATAAATTGATAAAGCAGCTTACCTGCCCCTAAGTAGCTCTTAAGATATTCCTCTAAGAAAGTGGCAGATTACAATTGTTCAGGAGAAAGACGAAGAAATTTGACAGTGTTCTTGCCTGTGAGCAGACTCATCAAAATGTTGTCTGCACGGTACTTCCTGTTCACACCCAGTAGCAGAAAAAACAAAATGTTTATTAGTGAATCTATTTGTGAATACAAGGTAAATTTCAATAACTTGATACACAAGATTGTCCCATGAAAGTGGCAATAGGGAATTTTCACATTTTTGCTGTGAATTTTGTTTTTTTTTTTTTCATCTACTTCTTGAATAAATTGATATGACACAATGTGAAACAATACTGGTTTGATGTCTTTTTGTGTTCACAAAACTGTCTCGGTTTTAGAAATCTGATAAAGTCAATGACTGGGGGGTCTAATATACACCCAGTGGGCTTGATAGCCCTGTCACATGGATGTTGTAGACCATAGCCATTCACTTTGTACCATGGTACACATCATATTCTGCTATGTCATTATTTTCATCAAATTAGTAACTTGTACAAATATTTTCTCAGTGTAGCGGCAGAAGTGTGATTTTTCCTCTGTATTTGACTTATAATGCCTACACTCATTCAGAATAATGAGATGTCAGTAGAGGAGATCTGATATGTATATAGTTCAGATATATTCATAGAGAGACGTGGGTCATAAGGGTTATGACAGAGGTCAAAAGAGGACTAACCGTGTCAAGATGATGAATCACTAAGGGGAATCTGCCCGACCCAGTGCACTTAGCACCACTGTCGGCACTGTTTCAAGTAGTTTCACTTCTAGAAATCTGGTTTTTTATATAATTTGTATAGAGAAAAGGGAGAATTGGTTTTAAACAGGCAACACTTCTGACACTTCTTCACTGTGCAACTATCGGTGATAGAAGGCAGTCAGAACCAACGAAGCAGTGGAGGCTGCAAAATACAGTATGGGACTGTATGGCAACAACTGACTGGGGTTCTCAAACAGTTGGTAAGTTGAGATAGAAGCTTAATACTTGTTATTTCAGCCACACATCAATGATTGTCCCGATTCAATTGTGATATAAGAAGAAATGTTTGTTGTCATTATAATTTGGTGTGATTAAAGGTGTGTACAGTTGTACAGTTGTAGTAGTAAAGCTTTACAGCAATTTGTATGTCAAAATCTCAGTTATTTGAAGGAGATTCACACACACACACACATAATTTCATGCATTGTTATGACTGTATTATGCAATGATTATAAACACTTTGTTCGTGTTACCTAGACAGGTAGTTTATATAATGATTGTAGAAAGTTATGAAGTGAACCCTTCAGAATGATGAAGTTATAAGACTTTGTCCGATTACATTGTAAATATCATTCAGTTCAAGTGCTGTGTTTATGTTCATTAATTACTGCACTATAATCAATTAATACTTATTAGTAACTAGTCAAGTATACACAAGGTGAGCTATAACGACGCTTATGCACAATTTGCAGTAGGGATTTACAGTGTAATTAAAGTGTATTATACATGTATTCCTTTGTTACAGTAAACCACTTCACCCCGACACTTCAAATCTTCATGACACTTCCTTGCAACACTTCACCCATGAACCACTTCACCCATGAACCACTTCACCCATGAGACACTTTCGAGACACTTTCAGGACACTTCTCTACGACACTATACTTCATCACATCACTTCATCCCACGTTCGAATCTTAAGTTCACGTCGTGATACACATTGGTGTATTTATGTTCAGTTGTGATTCTTCAAGGAATGTTTTGATGAATCGATCATTAAATCAGGACAGGCCTGGATTATTGATTCAAGCAAACAACGAGTTGGACAGTGTTTCATTATTTCTTGACGACTGGTCGTGTGCCGGTGATGCAACAGTGCGTTTACAAGAACGAATCCCACCCAATGTAGTGAAGCTACATTTGAGTTTACAACTATTTTGGATTTCAGTTTACAAGTGCTTTGAACTAAAGTTTTCAACTGGCTTTGAACGCTTACAACTAAGATGGAACAATCTAACCCTGTTGATACAACAATGGAGCAAGTGACCGCGCTGAAACGGTCTTGTATCGGTCACCTAGGAAACCTCACAAGGAGGTATAAAGAGTTGGAGCAGCTCTTTGTGAATTATGAAAATCAGGATGCCGTGCAACACAAATATGATCAGCTGAAAGGAATGTTTCTTCTTTATGAGAACAAGTACCATCAATACATTGCTCTGCTTAGTGGAGATGAATTACAGGATGCTATGCAGCAGTTTGAGTCGTACAGGCTTAATAAAGAGGAGTTCCAGAAGCGGCTGTCTGGCTGGATGGAGGAAGCGACGAAACAGCAGAATGGTGGAGACGACGACGATGGGCGCCGATCTGTGAGGTCGAACCAATCAGCTCGTTCCATCCGCACTGCGAGTTCGACAACAAGCAGTATGAAGCTCCGCGAGGCCAGGGCAAAGCAGAGGCTCATGCAGAAGAAGCTTGAACAGCTAAGGGAAAGGCAGAAACTAGATATAACCGGAGGGCCAAACCCCCAAAAGTCGCTTACTTAACGAGTGAGTTGCACTCTCTCTACAAACTAAGTAGACCATGCTTATTTTCAAGTTTTTGTTGTAACAAACAACATTCCACTGGTCTACCTCAAAAAATTTGTTGCGAAAGCCTCCAAATCCAAGATGGCGTCCAAGATGGCCGCCATATTTACTGAATTTGTTATTTGAAAGATAGAATTTGATTGAAACATCAGATTTCAACAAATTTGATGTCATATGAAAGAGAATAAAATTTTCTACAAGTTGATACCATTTTTGTGGGTTATTGTGATAACTGGATTGAGATTTTAAGGAAAAAACACTCATTTTTTGATATTTTTCTAAAAAAAGGAAAATCATGAAAATGCTTGATTCATCATAAATCAAAGAAAGACTGAAGGATTATCTTGAAACATCTCAAGAATTTTGGTCGACATATAATTAATATTTGGAGAAAATTAGGGGTCAGTACCGTTTTCGGTTCAGGAGTTATAATGTCTCAAACTTGAAAACTCACTGTGTAAAAATGGCCACTTTAGTTGTGACAAGACTTTCTTGGTCGTAAAAAAAGCCTGCGCGCGCCAAGACTACTACACGCACCACTGGCACTGCAGTGCCAGTGGTGCCTGTAGTAGTCTTGGCAAACGCAGACTTTTTCTTTGACAAACAAGGGTTTGTGCCTGCAAACTAACTTTTCATACCAAGTGGTAGCTCAGGTGACGCTGATTGCTATTATTTCAAAGTAGATTGTTCTGAAGCAGATGAGATGAAGCACAAAATATCTTTCAAATAGAGGTAGAAGCTTGAAATAACCTTGCTATAGAAAGTTTAAAACAAAATTTGGATCAATCACTCAAAGAATTCAAGATTGCAGGCCATCAAAGCTGACATAGTGTATTGCGCCAAAGTAAATGTATCATTTCGATTTTTATACAATTTTGTCTGTTTTGGTGTCTATTTATATGGTTTTTATATATTCTGAACATTTTAATGCTATTTCAAACCATGTTAGGTTTTTATGGAGACATTTTTCAGAATGCACCATGAATATTTCTCTAAATAGTTACAAAAAATTAAATTAAAAATGTTTATGAAAACCATGCAGAAATTAAAATCTTTCCCATATAATCGATATTTGGAGGTCAGTATTGTATTTGGTTCAGGAGTTATAATGTCTCAAACTTGAAATTCTCCATTTTACATAATATGTATTTGCACGCATCTGTTCCCAAAGACGTCACAGAGGGTCAAATCCAAGATCGTGCTCACTTTTCGAGTTCCACTCTCTATATAAACAAAACCATACATAATATTAAGCATACTAAGCAATGTTCCGTAAGTACACCTCAGTAGATTTGTTGCAAAAACCTCCAAAGTACAGATGCGGTCCAATAGGGCCGCCATTTTTATTGAATTTAACATTTCATCTGTTCATAGAGACATCGGATTGCAACAAATTTGATGTCATATGAAGGAGAGCAAAACTTCCTAAAAGTTGATACCACTTTAGCTGTGTATTGTGATAAATTTGGGGGGGGGGGTTGTTTGCTTCTCTTTTTTTTTTGGGGGGGGGGAATCCATATTTTTATATTCTGTTGAAAAAAGGAAGAAATGCTGATTTAGTATTTATCAAAGAAGAACTGAAGAATTATTTTGAAACCTGCGATTGAGATTGAGATTTACTGAGATTGAGACATAATTCATATTTCTGGAATTACAGGCAATATCATACACTGTTGACAAGTTAACATCTAAAACTTGAAAAAATTATATTCATGCATTATAAATTTTGCATACAATGTGTTTACATGGTCACATGTAATACTGTAATGATCTAGTGACTTGCAAGTACCTGCATGCAAACTAACTTTTCATGCCAAGTGGTAGGTGACGCTGGTCGCTATTACTGTAGCATTTCATCATAGTAGATTGTTCTGAGGCAGATAAGATTGAACAGGAAGTATTTTCCAAAAAGAGATAGGAGCTTGGAATTTGGCACAAATTTTTCCAATGTGTAATAATTAGCGATAAAAACAGTATCCACACAAAATTCAAGATGGCGGTAATTAATCGAGGTTGTCGTTCAAGGCATTATTTCCCATTAGTGCACGTAAAACAAAAACCCAGCTTTACTTAATTCCTCAAGCTATTGATAGTTCTAAACTGTGAGTTAGGGATAGAACGACTAATGTACAAACTTAAATCAGTATATTTAATGCTAAATATTGTTAGATGTACTAAATAGATCTGACAAGAATGTTTTTTTTTTATATAATTCAAATTCAAATTCAAATTCAAATTCAAATACTAAATTGTTAACAGTTATCATGGTTATGGTTTCTTGAAAAGAAATGGTGATATCTCCGTATGTTTTAGGCTTTATTATGATTTTTTTACATGGTAGAATGTTTTGTAATACAACTAACCTGCACATATAAATCGAATGTGATATCTCTCCCAATGGCAAACAATACCTTAAGTGTGTTGCGTCAAAGTTAAATCTCAACTTATAACTTATAATTTGATATATATTTTTAATCTTCTTATCTTTCTGTCTATTACATGTTTCTATACATCCGAACGATATTGTACTAGTGTAAACCATATTGAGGGTCTTTTTTTTTGGGGGGGGGGGGGTGGAGCTCATTCCAGTGTTTGGGTAAGGCCCAATCTTTGAAAAAAAAAGAAATGCTTCTGTATCAAAGATACGATATGCTTTTTTACTTGTATGTTACTCTGCTGTTGTAGAAACGTGAATGATGATGGTATATGTGTAATAATGTCTGATCCGTAGATGTCCTTGAAAGCCCTTCTGATCCGAACCCCCCCCCCCAAAAAAAAAAAAATAAATAAAAATCCGACATGGCGGCAATTTCTCAACTTTGCTCTTAAATGTGTTGTGCGAAATTACTTTTCAGTATATTGTTCGAATAAAATTTTCCAAATTGATCATTCGTGCTGTATATTCACATTTACAAATAAGCATGCTGAAACTGTATTTACTGTTATGAGATTTTTCTTACATTGTTTTTGGACTGATTTCATGTGGGTTATAGTGTCACAATTGATCTGAACTTATGCCATTGGTAGATGCTTTCCCATATAAGATATCAGGATCACTCGAGAGTGAAATTAATGTTCATTTTCATTTATTTTAGAGTGACCTCGGGGATCACTCGAAGAGTGACGAGTGATCCCTATTCAAAGGCAGGGCTCGACACCAAACGTTGGTCCGGTGGCCCGGGGCCACCAAAAACGCACGTCGGGCCACCGAAATGTCAGAAATGAAGAATTTGGTGGCCTGATCGGGCCACCAAAAAAGGTCGGATATTTGCCTTTGGGCCACCAAAAATAAAAGTTAGTGTGGAGCCCTGCCTAAGGTCACTCTAAAATGAGTGAAAATGAACATTTTCACTCAAAAGTCACTCCAATTTCACTCTAAATTCACCGTTTTCTGTTATTCACTCCTCACATCAAAAGTAAAAACTTCCACTCGATTTGTTTTTTCTTTTTCGGAGAGTAGAATATCACTGGTTTTAAAAATGTGTCCATAAAAACCTAAGACGGTTTAAGATATCACAACAGACATAATTGTATCAAAATCGAAATAATACATTTAATTTGGCGCAATACACTATGTCAACTTTGATGGCTGTCATCTTGATTTTTTTTTGAGCGGTTGATCTAAATAGTGTCTTAAACTAGCTATAACAAGATTGGTGCCAAGTTTCAAGCTATTATCTCTATTTGAAATTTTGTTTGCTTCATCTTATCTGCTTCAGAACAATCCACTTTGAAATAATAGCGATCAGTATCACCTGAGCTACCACTTGATATGAAAAGTTAGTTTGCAGGCACAAACCCTTGTTTGTCAAAGAAAAAGTCTGCATTTGCCAAGACTACTACACGCACTACTGGTGCTGCTACCAGCGCCAGTGCCAGTGGTGCGTGTAGTAGTCTTGGTGCGCGCAGACTTTTTTATGACCAACAAGGTCTTGGTCACAACTAAAGTGGCCATTCTTACGTAGTGAGTTTTCAAGTTTGAGACATTATAACTCCTGAACCAAAAATGGTACTGACCCCTAATTTTCTCCAAATATTAAATATATGTCAAACAAAATTCTTGAAGCGTTTCAAGATAATCCTTCAGTCTTTCTCTGATTTATGCTGAATCGAGCATTTTCATGATTTTCCTTTTTTCAGAAAAATATAAAAAAATGAGTGTTTTTTCCTTAAAATCTCAATCCAGTTATCACAATAACCCACAAAAATGGTATCAACTTGTAGAAAATGTTATTCTCTTTCATATGACATCACATTTGTTGAAATTTGATGTTTCTGTCAAATTCTATCATTTAAATAACAAATTCAGTAAATATGGCGGCCATCTTGGACGCCATCTTGGATTTGGAGGCTTTCGCAACAAATTTTTTGAGGTAGACCAGTGGAATGTTGTTTGTTACAATGAAAACTTGAAAATAAGCATGGTCTACTTAGTTTGTAGAGAGAGTGCAACTCGACCTCTGTTTTTAGCTTTTGGCCCCCCGGTTAATAGAGAAAGGCTAGAACTGGAAGCACGCATGGCTGAGATGGACATTGTTAATGAGAAGGAGAATGCCGACCTGGAAGCTGAATTCTGGGCACAAGAAATTGCAGACGAAGGCAAGCCAGCTAACATCGCTGCAGAGAGAGACGTAGAATTTGGTAACGTAGAAGTACAATTACCTAACAATCAAGTAGTACATGAAAATGTTCGTGTCGAGAGTGAGATGTACAAGAAGACTCTCGATAGCAAGAAACCAGGTGAAACTGTTTCTACAACACAATTGTGTAATATGTTGATGTTGAGTATGAATATGCCGAAACCAGATATGATAACATTCGATGGCGATCCAATCAAATATTGGAATTTCATGAACAGCTTTGACATCAATGTAGCAAGTAAGATTTCCGATGATCGCATGAAATTGATGTATCTTGTGCAATTTTGTGAAGGTAAAGCTAAGGAGAGCATTGAGTGTTGTGTGTTGATGGACCCTCACATGGGTTACATGAAAGCCAGGGAGATACTGGCAGAGCAATACGGGCAACCACACGTGATCACGAATGCATTGATGAGAGAAGTGCTGGATAGGCACCAAATTCGGCCAAACGATGGAGCCAAGCTCGTGGAGCTTGCTCGTCAAATGCGCAAGTGTGAAATAACCTTGACACAAATGGGTCACGCGGCAAACTTGAACAGCAGTGAAACTCTGTTGAAGATACAGCAAATTCTCCCAGTTCACATGCAAGTGGACTGGGCAAAGCGTGCTCAGACAATGCTACGATCACGTGTGGAACCCAATTTCTCTCACATGACGGAGTTCATAGAACAGCATTCACAAGTAGCAAGCAATGTCTATGGCCAGAACATAGGTAAGTCCACGAGAGACGTTAGTCAAGCAAAGAAGGGTGGAAGGTCTTCTAGTGGTAAGAGACTGACTTCCTTCTCCACTCAAGGCTGCGAAGAGAACCAGCCAACGAAAGAAAACACAGAGCGGCCTAGACGTAAATGCCCATTGTGTTTACAGGACCATGATCTGTTCAAGTGCAAGGACTTCCTGGCCAAGACGCCGAAGGAAAGGCTGCGAGAGGTGAGGAGGAAACGATTGTGTGACAACTGCCTGAAGCCGTCTCACATTGCGAGTGAATGCAGGTCTTCACAAAGGTGTAAAAATGATGGCTGCGGCATGAAACATCACACCCTCCTTCACTTTCAACGGGACAGTAGCAGTGTCAGTAACCAAACTGGGGCCGGCGCCAGCAACAATAACCCTCAACCTCAGGGTACGAATCTTTCAACAATAAAACAAGGCAAAGTGTGTCTTCGGGTGCTCCCAGTCAAGGTACGCGGAAATGGGAAAGAAGTGACCACCTGTGCACTTCTTGACCAGGGAAGTGATGTCACCCTGTGCGATGAGAGGCTGGTCAAGGAGCTAGGACTCAAAGGGTCGGCAAAGGAGCTTGAGCTAACAACAATCAACCAACAGAATCACAAAGTAATGAGTGTCGAAGTCGACATGACTGTTACTGGAATTGGGAAAACTGACTTCATCCAACTTGACTCAGTTTGGACGGTCAAAAAATTACCAATATCGGAGAGTAGCATGCCGCATGCCGAGGATGTTGAGAGATGGCCACATCTCAAGGGGCTAGAACTCCCAAATATGGAAAATAATGAGGTCATGCTGCTAATTGGTGGTGACGTCCCAGAAGCGTTCTGGGTCATGGAAGAACGGCGCGGAGGAAGAAAAGATCCATACGCCATAAGGTCACCACTGGGTTGGACCTTGATCGGACCTACCAACAATACGAAGAGGAAAACTGACTTCAAGGTGAATTTCGTCCACAACAAAGATGAGCAACTTCAGCAGCAGGTGGAACGATTTTGGTACATGGACTTTGGGGGATCCACACTTGGTGCCAAGGTGGGAGAGTCCCTCGAAGACAAACGAGCGAGATCTAAAATGGACCAATCCATCACCAAGGTCGATGGCCACTATCAGCTGGGTCTTCCATGGAGGCATGAAAATCCATGCTTACCAGACAACCTCACACAAGCAGAGGCACGGCTGCAATATCTCAAAAGGAGATTAAAGAGGGATCCCCAGCTCCACCAAAGGTACACAGCTACCATGGAGGGATACTTGGATAAGGGTTATGCCAAAGAAGTGGAAAAGACGGCCCAAGGAGAGCCACAGGATGGAGACTCGCGGAACGATAGAACCAATAAGACTTGGTACTTGCCTCACCATCCGGTACTTCATCCAAGAAAGCCAGACAAAACACGGGTGGTATTCGACTGCGCAGCGCAGTACAAGGGCATATCACTCAACAGTCAACTCTTGCAGGGACCAGATTACACCAATAGCCTAGTTGGTGTGCTGACAAGGTTCCGGCAAGAGAAGATAGCCTTAGTCGCCGACATAGAAGCCATGTTTCACCAGGTAAGAGTGACGCCAGAAGACTGTGAAGCGCTTCGATTTTTGTGGTGGCCTGGTGGAGACTACACTAAGGAGCCGAAACACTACAAGATGCTTGTCCACCTGTTTGGTGCCACCTCATCCCCCAGTTGTGCGGGTTATGCCCTACGCAAGACAGCAGAAGACAACCAAACAGACGAAAATGAGGCTGCTGTCAAGGCCGTACAAGAAAATTTCTATGTCGATGACTGTTTGACATCAGTTGGCACTAAGGAAGAAGCAGTGAAACTATGCGCCGACCTGCGAGAGTTGCTCTCGAAGGGAGGATTTCGACTCACCAAATGGGTGAGTAATGATCACGATGTTCTCCAGACTATCCCTGTATCTGAAAGATCAACCTCAATTCTAGATCTGCATCTCGATGACATGCCTGTTGAACGCACATTAGGAGTACTGTGGAATGTTGGAACTGATCAATTTGGCTTCAGAGTGTCTGTTAAGGACAAGCCAGCAACCAGGCGTGGAATCCTCTCGATCACAAGCTCTCTGTATGATCCACTCGGATTTGCAGCACCATTCATCTTGGTAGCCAAGATCCTGCTGCAAGACATGTGTGCAAAAGGTCTAGGATGGGATGAAGAAGTAGGAGATTCTGAATGCATGCGATGGCAGCAGTGGCTGGAAGAGTTGCCCCAGCTGGAGCGCATCACCATAGACAGATGTCTAAAACCAACGTCGGAGGTCAGTCAGTACGAACTTCATGCATTTTGTGATGCATCTATGCGTGGATATGCTGCAGCGGTATATCTCCGCACTACGTCTACTGATGGAAGCATCAAGTGCACCTTCGTCATGGGAAAGACCAGACTGTGTCCATTGAAGACGATGACAATACCGCGACTAGAATTGTCGGCGGCAGTACTGGCATGTTCATTGATGGAAGTGGTCAAAGCAGAACTCAAGCTACCGATTTCCACCACTACATACTGGACAGACTCTACTTCAGTTTTGAAGTACATACGCAATGAGAGTAGAAGATTCCACACATTCGTTGCGAATCGTATCACAAAGATCCAAAGTGTATCTGACCCATCTGAATGGCGTCACGTGGACACCAAGTCAAATCCGGCTGACGATGGATCAAGAGGACTTCAAGCCAGAGAGATGACAAGTGACTGTAGATGGATATGCGGTCCAGAATTCCTACAGAAACCCCAAGAATGCTGGCCACAACCTCCAACTGACTTGGGTGAAAACGATGACCTGGCAGCAAGCGGAGAAGTTCTCAATGACCCAGAAGTCAAAAAGGGTCTAGTAAACCTGACAACTGCTGATCCTGTACAGAAGCTCACTGAACGGTATTCCACATGGAATGGCCTGAAGAGAGGCGTAGCGTGGATACTGCGGTACAAGGAATATCTGAGAATGCGGGTGTCAGGAAACCCACTGGCAAGACAGATGAGACACGACCTCACAGCGAAGGAGCTGGAAGTTGCAGAGCTTGAAATTGTCAAGCACGTTCAAAGGCATGCTTTCCCTGAGGAGATGAGAGTCAGGAGCAAGGCAGACTCTGTCAAACTCCAGCGGTCAAGTCGTCTTGCAAAACTGAATCCCATTGTGCATGATGGGGTGTTGAGAGTGGGAGGGAGACTCGCAAAGGCTCCACTCTCAGATGATGTGAAGCATCCACTGATATTACCACACGATCATCATGTGACAAACTTGTTAGTCTCACATTTCCATGAGGAAGTAGGCCACTCAGGGGCGGGAATGACTTGGACAGCCTTGAGAGAGAAATTCTGGATACTTCGCGGAGGAGCAACGGTACGTAAGGTGATCGGGAACTGCTTCAAATGCAAAAGGCGAAACTCCCCAAGAGGAGAACAGTTTATGGCCGATCTACCACGAGAAAGAGTGACCCCGAACGCCCCACCTTTCACCAATACGGGAGTGGATTTCTTTGGGCCGTTTCAGGTCAAGAGAGGAAGAAGCCAGGTGAAGCGATACGGATGGATATTTACCTGCTTGGCGTCGAGAGCAGTACATCTCGAAGTAGCGCACTCATTGGACACGGACTCATTTATAAATGCTCTGAGGAGGTTTATCAATAGGCGAGGACGTCCAAAGAAAATCCACAGTGACAATGGTACCAACTTCAAGAGCGGGTATCGTGAGCTCAAAGAAAGTCTCACACAATTAAACTCCCAGAAGGTCGGAAGGTTTCTGACACAAAAGGGCATAGAATGGGAATTCAACCCCCCAGGAGCCAGCCATATGGGGGGAGTCTGGGAGAGGGTCATACGGGCTGTGAGAAGAATCCTGGCAGGCCTCCTTAAAGAACAGTTGGTAACAGATGAGGCACTCACCACGTTGATGACGGAGGTTGAAGCCATCTTGAACGCCCGGCCACTCACCCAATTGAGTATGGACTCGAACGACGATGAGCCACTTACACCAAACCACCTGCTTCTGTTGCGCCAGAACCCCTCCCTTCCACCAGGAGCTTTCTCGAAGGAGGACAGTTACCATCGGAGGAGATGGCGTCAGGTCCAGCACTTGGCAGATCAATTCTGGAAGCGATGGGTAAAGGAATACTTGCCGCTCCTACAAGTTCGCCAAAGATGGGCAAAACCCAAAAGGAACTTCGCCATTGGTGACTTAGTGCTGTTGGCAGATGACAGCAGCTCTCGTGGACACTGGCCTATGGGCAAAGTTGTGTCCACCTACCCCGACAAAAACGGTCTAGTCAGGCAAGTGGAGGTTAGAGTCGGTGCAAAACACTACCGACGTCCTATTTCGAAGCTCTGCCTGCTTGAAGCAAATGAGTAATAAGAATAATATGTGATTCTGCAATTGTCACAGCAGAGACTGCCGCGATACGTAGCTTTCAGTGAAGGCTTTTGATTGTTACATTTGTTGTTTGATTTTCAGTGCATAACATGGTACATTCATTAGGCAATATGTTTGTGCTTATTTGATTCAAGTTGATTGTAATTTTAAACGTTGCCGCTAGAATTAGTATTCATGAGAATGAGCAACTGGAAGAAGTTAGCTCATTGGGGCCGGTTATGTAGCGGCAGAAGTGTGATTTTTCCTCTGTATTTGACTTATAATGCCTACACTCATTCAGAATAATGAGATGTCAGTAGAGGAGATCTGATATGTATATAGTTCAGATATATTCATAGAGAGACGTGGGTCATAAGGGTTATGACAGAGGTCAAAAGAGGACTAACCGTGTCAAGATGATGAATCACTAAGGGGAATCTGCCCGACCCAGTGCACTTAGCACCACTGTCGGCACTGTTTCAAGTAGTTTCACTTCTAGAAATCTGGTTTTTTATATAATTTGTATAGAGAAAAGGGAGAATTGGTTTTAAACAGGCAACACTTCTGACACTTCTTCACTGTGCAACTATCGGTGATAGAAGGCAGTCAGAACCAACGAAGCAGTGGAGGCTGCAAAATACAGTATGGGACTGTATGGCAACAACTGACTGGGGTTCTCAAACAGTTGGTAAGTTGAGATAGAAGCTTAATACTTGTTATTTCAGCCACACATCAATGATTGTCCCGATTCAATTGTGATATAAGAAGAAATGTTTGTTGTCATTATAATTTGGTGTGATTAAAGGTGTGTACAGTTGTACAGTTGTAGTAGTAAAGCTTTACAGCAATTTGTATGTCAAAATCTCAGTTATTTGAAGGAGATTCACACACACACACACATAATTTCATGCATTGTTATGACTGTATTATGCAATGATTATAAACACTTTGTTCGTGTTACCTAGACAGGTAGTTTATATAATGATTGTAGAAAGTTATGAAGTGAACCCTTCAGAATGATGAAGTTATAAGACTTTGTCCGATTACATTGTAAATATCATTCAGTTCAAGTGCTGTGTTTATGTTCATTAATTACTGCACTATAATCAATTAATACTTATTAGTAACTAGTCAAGTATACACAAGGTGAGCTATAACGACGCTTATGCACAATTTGCAGTAGGGATTTACAGTGTAATTAAAGTGTATTATACATGTATTCCTTTGTTACAGTAAACCACTTCACCCCGACACTTCAAATCTTCATGACACTTCCTTGCAACACTTCACCCATGAACCACTTCACCCATGAACCACTTCACCCATGAGACACTTTCGAGACACTTTCAGGACACTTCTCTACGACACTATACTTCATCACATCACTTCATCCCACGTTCGAATCTTAAGTTCACGTCGTGATACACATTGGTGTATTTATGTTCAGTTGTGATTCTTCAAGGAATGTTTTGATGAATCGATCATTAAATCAGGACAGGCCTGGATTATTGATTCAAGCAAACAACGAGTTGGACAGTGTTTCATTATTTCTTGACGACTGGTCGTGTGCCGGTGATGCAACAGTGCGTTTACAAGAACGAATCCCACCCAATGTAGTGAAGCTACACTCAGGTTTGAGTTTCTTCAGTTTGTCTCCCTCTACAAATGAAAATTTGTTAAGATCGCAACTGCTGATCTGTAAATTAGTGTCGGAAAAAAGGAACCAGTGGGACTCGAACCTGTCATCTACTGCTTTCCGGGCAGTGACACTACATGTACCACCAGGCTGTCCCTGGTTGCCGGCAGTGACACGATGAACATGGAACAAATACCCAAGCTCCGAGATTCCGACATTGTTATGTTAAGTAGTCCAAGGCGAACAAGGCATAGGATAAATGAAAGAAAGATATTATTCAGAGGGGTGAAGGCTCAGGTTTGAGTTTCTTCAGTTTGTCTCCCTCTACAAATGAAAATTTGTTAAGATCGCAACTGCTGATCTGTAAATTAACAAACATGTCGGGAAAAAAGGAACCAATGGGACTCGAACCTGTCATCTACTGCTTTCGGGGCAGCGACACTACCACCAGGCTGTCCCTGGTTGCTGGCAGTGACACGATGAACATGGAACAAATACCCAAGCTCCGAGATTCCGACATTGTTATGTTAAGTAGTCCAAGGCGGACAAGGCATGTTCATCGTGTGGCCCACTACAACATGTGGCCCATGTTACTGCAGTACCCTAGACACTTTTAAAATAAGATTTTAATGGAAAGGAGTACAGGCGACTCCCAGCTGTTACGACAAAGTACTCAGGACCAGCAGTTTTCTTTTGTTATATCGAAATTTCTTTATAGTGGAACAAATCAAGTATAAAAATACATGGATGATAACTTTGGGACCTGAATATTACTTTGTTGTATCTGAAATTTCGTTATAACTATGTTCATTACAACGGGAGTGTACTGTATTGTTTGACTGAAGACTACTTTAGTTCATTAAACACAATTTGCATGTGTTTCCAACATGGCTACAGGCTTCCAGAGTAACTAGGCTTTTGTAACACTGAGAAGTTAGGAAAGAAAATGAAAATGCAATGTACATGTACACGTAAAAAAAAAATAATAATAATAAAAAAAAAGATATATATATATATATATATATATATATATATCGTATACATAATAATAATCACCTAGCTGTGAATGTACAATGTATTACCAGCAGCACTAATAACCTGCAACACACTTTGGCCAGAATTCACGAAGGTACAAATGAAACCATGGTTTAAACCATGGACAAAAACCATGGAGCGCCAAGTGTTGCACGAAATATTTCGTTACGAAATTGGTCATTTTGTTGACAAACTGACCGTTTCTTTAACGAAATTATCATTTCGTGGATGAAATGTTCATTTAGTTACAAAATGTTATCATTTTGTTACAAAATAATAATTTCATAGACGAAATGACTGATTTCGTAACAAAATATTCCATGCGACACTTGGCGCTCCATGGTTTTTGTCCATGGTTGAAACCATGGTGTCATTTGTACCACCTTCGTGAATTTGGGCCTTAGTGTAGATGGCCTGTATTCCTGCATGCACATATAAACACACAAAACAGAGACACAAACCGACAAGACATTCGCACACACAAACACTTGCACACTCAAACATAACTCCCTCCACAGCTGCAGTAAATACACTAGTACCATAAAAAAATCCACTTGCTTATCAACCACATTCCATACACAGATGTTTTATGCTATCAATGCCGCAGCCATTAGTAGGGCATATGATGGCAAGAAGGAAATCAATATTCACCAAACAGAACAAAAAGAGTCATCTCAAAATTCTGCTTCAGTCAAAAAGAGACGTGTCATTATAATGTTTATTTCCAACAAAGTGTACTGCACACGTCTTTACATACATCAATCTTTGTGTCATACAAAAAAAAAAGAGAGGAAATTTACAAAAGGACAACATTCCTGTATCTCCATGACCACTCAAAATGCCTGCAGTTTTTGGGTGAGATGACGCAATGTGAACTCAAAAAAAAAGTTTCGAGGCCAAAGACCTTTCTTTCTTCCCCCCTACCAGAAAGGTCCGAAAAATAGGAAATAGATCTTGGCACAAAATCTCCTGACAGTATGAAGAGAAACCAGAGCCCTCTTTATAAGAGAGGGAGAGGGATGGGGTGGGTTGGGGAGGAAAAACAAAATGAAAAGAGAGGCATTGACAATGGGCTTACACCAGAAGGTGAGAAGTGTGAAGGGAATGGAACAGAATCAAACTCATTTTACCACTCGAAATTTATTAACCCATAATTTTCTAGCATCAAAGCAACCAACCGTTGCCTCCAGAGGATTTGAGTAAAAAGAATGATTTATTTATCTTTTCCTGGGTCTGGAGGTAGTTTGAGCTCACATTTGCTGCATGCAATAGACACCACTTTGAGGAAAACTTTCGTGAGGTTCACATGGCTTGCAATAGAAGGGCTGCAACCAACCATGACTGCAAACTTTGTGTTTATAAACTAGTGGTCATGATCACTTGTATGTGGCAGTCAAAAAAACAAACAAAAAAGTTTGAACATCTTTTTCCAATTCACAATATAATGATCAACCATACTAACATTGCCATTAACGCTTCCACATGGGAGATGGAGGCATAAAATATCTCTACAGATTCCTGGAAGGTTCTAAGGCCACACATAAAATGCACACGAGATGCCTGGGAACAGCATATGTCATATGTGAATGAAAATTGTCCCCTCCCTTCCCCCTGCAAAAAAGAAAAGTTTGCATTTAAAAACGCAAACAAAAATAAGCACGATGGAAACCCGCAGTCAGGACACTTTCACACTGCTGATGTCCCGGTATAATCACAATATGCATTGTACAAAGTCGTTGCGGGAATTTACATTAAACTCTTATTATCATTTGTCATGCCAATAAATATTTCCAAGTCCCAATAGGACAATTTGCATGTTGGGGAGGAGGAGGTTTGTCCAATTTTGATTTAATACAGTATCACAAACTGCAAGCACTACACTGGATTCCTTGACAATATTTGAGTGCCATCCTCCGCATAATGTCAGTTTTCTTTAGACGAAATACTGGACCTAGCAAACACCCTGGACAAAATGGTATCTCCAAATGTGCAAGCGCATTCATATCCTGCACTTTCTACCATCTCTGTGGAAAGGTCAACTTAAAAACAATGAAGGCATCCATTCTTCCGATTACTTCCTCACTCTTCTGCAGTCCATTCTGGACTTGCAGAGCAGTTTCTCAATAAATGTGAACTTCTTTCACAACTACAGCCGCCCATGAAGGGAAAATTTAAGTCATTGTTTACTCTTCTGAGCCATAGTTGAGGGCTGTTATGGGGTGATTCACACCAGAACAAGTGTAACAAGAATGAAAGTGAAACAACAGAAAAAAAAAACCCACACATAACTGAAACACCAATGGAATGAACCTATTCAACTAAATATTACAAAGCAAGATGTAGATCTATTTTTCTTTTCATGACGCAGACATTTGTTTTCTTCTCTTTTCGTTACGTTAAGACTAGCCATCAGTTCATTGGCTTTATAAGTTTATTTCATGTCTTGCGGTACCTGAAGTTTTACCTGCGGTTGCTTACATTGCAGAACAAACTAGATGCAGAACCTCACATAACATTTCTTGATTGCATTTAGTCCTCAGAACTTTCTAACAGTAATAGATGGCTGTACTCAAAAAGGATTAGCCTCTATTTCACTTTGATAATGCTGAGATTTCATCTAGCTCCACCCACTACATTCAATGAGAATGCATACATAATTTCACATTTGATTGAAAGGTATGGTGATGCGAGTACCTGGGTCTGACAATAAATGGGCTTTACCAGCATACTGAGGTTTTACTTGTCATTTCTCATAGCACAACAAATCATGCAAAGACCTAGATCCACACAGGACTGGACGCACAACTGTGTCTTGCAATATTGAATTTAAACTGTAATTTGTACATATCTTTTACTACAATTGAAATTCAGAGAAGAAAAGCACTTATCTACTACCGAGATAACAGTGAAACAAAACACAAAATAGCGCCCAAATCTATCTACATTACAATTATTGGCATTTACAATTTCTGCACCTCAGAAGCGAAAAAAAAAATTAAACATTTGTAAGAAGTATTTCTCCATCCATGACAGCAAAAGAAATTTGCACAATAGTCCGACTAACAAGCAGAACTGACTTGGGTATGACTACTACTTAGTGTTAGTAGGTGAACAAGTTCCCAGTCTCTGGCACATTCAAGGGCTTTCTGAAATTGAGGAGCAATGTGAAATCACTACAGTGTGTACATTTCCATTTCTGACGTCAAATTTCTTGGGCATGTCATCAAGCAGTCTAGCTGCTGACTTCCAACTGTCAGCTGGGCCTCACGAAGCTCAGAACGGCAAAGAGCAGAGTTCTTTGACAGATGTATGCAAACAGCAAATGAAGGGGGGCACTTGTTTCACGCAGAAGTATAAATATGCATTGGGACAGAGTTTCTCGCCATGCTCGCAGCAGACACAAGAGCTGCTGGGTGAACACTGATGATGAGGCTCCAGCCATTCTGTACGGATCCTGATGGCTTGGAGAATTTCTTGCAGGGACCAACTAGCTCTATGCTTGTTCAACTGCAGATTGGAAGATAAGAAGATGAGAAGGAAAAGATGCCAGCATATGTGAGTCTTGTGATTTCTCAACATGAGAAATGGTAAACACATCCTTGCTGTATTAAGTACTGAGGGATTAAACAGGAAACAAATTTGTAAAATTAATATAATATCATCTTGCACACACACCAACACATCTTCATTGACACAAATATTGCCACTTTCAAAACAGAGCTGGAAAGGCCCAATAAAGGCCTGAAATTAGATGGCAATCTTTATCTCTTTTTTTCCCCTTCATTTCAGACCCTCTTAGGACTTTTCCTCAGAAATTCTACTGACATCTTCAGCAGTTCATGACTGGAAGCAAAGACAGACGTTATAAATAGCAGGAAGGGCAGTCCACTCACTGTAAGAGGTTATGTCGATTTCGTCTGGTAGTTCCCCGATGTTGACCTCGAACCGATCCTGGACGTCGTTGAGGATCTTGGCATCTTCCTCATCTGAGACAAACGTGACGGCCAGACCTTTGGTGCCGAAACGGCCCGCCCTCGCAACCTGCATCATAGAGATTGAGACACTGGTTACAGGCAACACAATCACTGGGATTATGATGAATGACGCACGACTTACTGATGGGGTAACATGAAACCTGAAGGAAACTGCAGTCATTTTTGCAGCATGTACACAGCATGTACAGACAAACAGTAGGTTACTTTAATTGGTACACAACAGACTGACTATGCACAAGTGACAGTCGTGCGACTAAAGATGGCCATATTTGTCAGATGAATTGGTGACATTCAAATGGGGATGAATTTCTAAGGTTGCACAAAAAAACCTGGTTTCTGGTTTACTGCTTTCTCCTAATGCGATTTTAACTGGGATTCTTACAATAGGAAGTGACACATTCACACCAGAAGACAGACTGTTTACAAAGACTTAATAAGGATTACACTTAGCCAAAATTCTCCCTATCGCATATATCTCTCCGAATTTGAACGCGTGTGGCGCTCTAATTTTTTAACCTTTAATTCTTGGGATATAAACTTCGGTTACGAACGGGCAATGTGTAAATGTACACTTTTACGCACATTGAACGACAAAGTACTAGTATTCATAGATCATATCAAATTCTGTCTTATAATCTCGTGAATAATAGAGTTGTTTTCTAATCTGAAACTTTACATTTGATAAATGGGATTCTTCTGCGAAGCGGGTAAAATGCGGGGCTGATGATGCAAAACGACACAATTATGGAAAATATCCTTAGATGAAGGACGTGACGTGGGTAAACCGCAAAACCCCGAAGTATACGTCCCAAAAGCGATCGATCAGATATCGGTATTGCGAGGTGAAATAGCTCGATATTGGCTATATGCGACAGGGAGAAAAAGTCGACAATTTCACATACCCTGTGAAGGTAGGTGTCAGAATCTTCTGGCATGTCATAGTTGAACACAATGTTGACTCTCTCAATGTCCATGCCTCGTCCAAAGAGATTGGTTGCAACCAGGATGCGCTTCTGGAAGTTCTTGAAGGCTTGGTATCTCGATAACCTGGTGGAATTAAAGTACAAACAACAAGTTTAAATGCAAGCATAACAGCTCCCGCAACTAGACACAGTCTTCAAGCTTCAACTATGAATGGCAAAACAAGCGCAGAAAATGTTACAATCGGGGCAAGGTCCACCTTGATCTATCAGTTATGAGCATTACAGTAATAAAACTTTCTTTGATAATCTGTCAGTGGCGAGACACATATGTGCATTTTACAATGGGCTCTACATACAAGCGATGTAATTTGCGTCAAGGTGTACAAGTATGAAGATTGCCATGCAAAGATCTCGGGTATATCCCACATCGTGTGCAAATACATGCAACCTCTCAGATGAACATGACATACTTTTAGTTAAACATTTGAATCCTTCTTCAATTCTTCCACCACAAATCTTTTATAGAAAGTTATGATTTTTTTCAAAATTTTTGCAGCACAATATCAGAATCAGATCACCGTATTTCACTGCTCCATTTTCCCCAAGTCTGATATAAACTGTCCTCAAAATAAAGCATGCACGGAAAGCAATGTCCCTACCCCTTTTGGGCAGAGTAAAAAAGAATATATAGCAAGAGAAAGTTGTGTCACTGTCGCTCTTCAACCAGAAACTATGCACAAGTTTCTAATATGGGCAACAGAGCCCTCATCAGTACAATGTACATCCAATTTTCCCCTCCCTGCTAACCCCCCCCCCCCCCCCCATTTCCCCCTTCCCCCTAAGAACACAATCAAACAAACAAATAATTTATTTTAACAAGGGGATTAGGGAATCACTGCTCAAAGAATGCCTCCTAACCTTTCCTCCTGAAGCATGGCTCTGTGGATGCCGATGGCGGGGAAGTTCTGGTCTACCAGCAGCTGGCAAAGGGCAATGCATCGCTGCACACTCTTCACAAATATGACCACCTGTGGTGTGGAAGGTAAATTCATCATCAACCATCAAGTCTGTCAAAATCCACTTGGTTTGCGTTTGACGTGAATGGAGTTCTACGCGGCATGATTCCTTGGGCTAGTTCCGAAGTCGGTGAAAACTTTTCATGAAGTGAACTTAGGGATATGTACAACATGTACATTACATGAGTTAACATTATGGCTCCACTTTATTGGTAGTTATGACAGTTTGGACAAATGATTAAGGTGAACAAATTCCTTGTGACTGGACATGATCGACGGATAGGCAATTTCTACCCTTCATGGAATTGCTCATACAATAAAGTATGCTGATAGCATCAGCACCATCTTTTGTGTCTGCTAGATACAGTCTAATTGTGAAATTATTTGTTAAACCCCATTGTTCACTCAAAAGGTAAGTGAAGGGACAAACATCAGTAACCCGTCTACAAAGAAGATATGCAGAAAAATTGTGCATGAAAAAAAAAAATGTAATTGTCCCAAGCAAAGGAAGTCAAACTCTGCACATATTCCAAAGCCTTGTAAAGATGAAATGGGGTGGGGCAAACATTTCACAATGCTACTCATGGGTGTGACTGGATACATGGCCAAAGACTTCTCCAGTACTCCGAATGTACAATCTTGGGTGTTTGTGATCCCATACAATGAGAAGCTTGCAAATTGCCGATGAGGTAATTGTCATTTCCATTTTCCATCTGTATACTGCATTTGCACTCCTAATAAGCCCTGTTTGACCTTGCTCTTGACACTGCAGCGCACTGCAATTCCTCTTAACTATAAATGCCAGAGGTCAAGATTTGGGGTATGTCATTATCACACACAAAAATATGAAGTACTTTAATGAACCAATATGTGATATTGCACTGTAACGGAGTACATACATTATATTGTTGTTACTGAAACATTGAAACCTGAAATGATTTATGATGCGACTTCGCAAAAGTGTTCAAAAATTACACCACTTATGAATGAAAACAATTCTACTTTTGCTGAAAGAGACCTTCTGCACAGTTCCAAAACTAGTTACGTTCATTGGTTCTTAGTAAATCATGATATCCTAACTGACCGGGTGAGCACACTGACCTGGTTGAACTCCAAGATGTCAAGGAGATCAAAGAGCTTCCTGTTCTTCTCGTTGTCCTTCAGCTTGACGTAGTACTGCTGCAGTCCGTGGAGCGTCAGCTTGGTCTCATCGTCGACGTACACTTCCATCGGCTAAAGATAGGGGGTAACACAGAGGCTTGGGTCTGATGCAAACAAAACTGAACACACATAAGGACTACAGCCTTGGATATCCCCATATTCCCTGATCTGCACTAGAGACATTCAATAACAAAACTGGTACTCAAAAACAGAGGGAAAGAGTGTCTAATTAAAATGACCTAAAAGAAGATTATGTTATGAAAACATGTGGGTATTATCTCCCACTACTGCAGCTTGGTGTTTCGTTCTTCCATGTAAAGCACTGTTCATGTGGAAACATGAATGGATTATGCTTATCAGAAGCAAAGCAAAAATTGGTGAGACATAATTGATGTCAATGAACTATTCCAGAAAATACCACAAGCACCCTAATTTCTGTCCCAACAATGTGCCAAGCTGCTTGAATTTGCTGCTGTGTTAATTTCAAAGGGGTTAATAGACTATGCTTTCTTCCCCTATTCCAACCATTCTGTTAATACCTTACACTTTTTTTTTTTAATGGATCCCCCCCCCCCCCCCAACAAACCCTTCACGCCACCCAGATACCACTACGATATGCGAGGCAGAATGCACAGTTCTGTATGCTGCGATGTTCACCACCATCGCCAGGGGCAGGTCCTGAGCTCGTCGCAGAGCCGAGCCAGGCTGGACCGGGCCAGGGCACATCTCAAAGGAAAGGCCTGGTTGGTTGAGTGCACCGCTACAGCCTCTCTACAGAGTCCTCCGTTCTCCCACGAGCCACTAGGTACCCGCGTGGAAGCATCCCTCAGCCAGACTTTTGAGACGACGAAGCGACATCCCCTGTCCTCCTCATTTCACGACTGTGAAGAAGTGTCCCAGTTTTCGGATCGCTTTGGACAGATTTCTTCATTGCTGGGTGATACATTTGTGCGGAGTAGACACATTTCCTTGCTGGAAATTACTTGTAGTGGTACTTTTTGTGAGAAAGTCGCAGGAAGTTGCACTTCCTCGCTTCACACGTACACACTGGCAGTCCATCATCGAGAGAGGAATGCAGCTGGCAAACCTGTGCTTTACAATATTGTGTTCCTATTTGAAGCATGCTGTATCTACCATTGCCAAAATGCCTCACAAAGTGACATTCATGTCTATTGCAATCATTCACTCTTTGTCGCGAGGTTCAGGTTATGAACCCATTAGAAAGCTCCATGAGTTTGGTACTAACTGAAATATTTCATCCACCCACACCCGGTAACAAATTCCCTTACAAAAAAATGCGATGGTGATGTACAGAATATGCTTCTGACAGCTGAAGCAACTCTTCAAACACTCCCCTCCCTCTTCCCGCAATCAATCAATTTTCCTATTGACTATAATTACACCCTTCCTCCACAGAACTGTTGAATATGAATCTTTTTCACTTGGCAACTTAGCATAACGTTGATACAGCACACGGCTGGGTTCTGATCTTGGCAATCTTAGATGCAATTGTTTCCAATTTTCTCAACCCAGCTTTGAAATTAATTTGCAGGACATGTACTCTGCACTGAACTATCTTCTATCCTATTCAAGCCTTTGTTTGGAAGTTTATGGGACACTCAGAACACACAATAAATATGCCGTTCATTTTTATGGTACTCAATGAGTTTCCAATCAGTTTTGAACAAATGACACATATTTCTTATTACAAAGAACCAATGTTTTCTGGAGCTTTTGCAGACAAAGGTAAAACAAGACTTATTCTGACCATCACAGAATGTATACAACACAGACTGGGCTTTTTGATGACTGACCTGTGAGTCTTACTTGCCCCTTAAATGCTAAATAAAGTGAAGAAAAAATATGTTATCACGCAAACTTGTTACTCTTCAATTATCAAGGTAAACTGCTACCACTTTAAGCTACCTGTTTGGAAATTCTTTGAAACAGTACATCTGACTAGATATTGCAGACACAGAATCCAAACATTTTTCTCAGAGCCAAGAAGATCAATGGGCAAGAAATGCACAATTTTATGACAATCAAGCAAGTTTATTCACTTTTCTTTTGAGATTCTTCTTGATTGCTGTATCTGATCTATTCTGCTATTCAGCCATCTTAATGTGCCATTCAGCCATGGTAAGCATTTGAATAAGTCTCTGTGGGACACAGTTGTGCTTAAATCAAGAAGTAATGACGACCGAAACTGTACACTTCACTTTACGCTAAAGATTTTTTAGAATTTGAATAACTAATCTGCCCATATGTCTGTCTTTAAAGATTAAAGTCAGCAATCCTTGAGATTCATAATGCTATGAAGTCAGCTATTATCAGTAGAATTTATGATTGATACAATCACACAGTCACAGAGTAGCTAAAATGCTTTGACAGTGTGCACATGCTCTGTGAATATCACACAGCCACAAGATTTGCCAGTGCCATTCACACTTCATGATCGGACTTGAGAAGGCCACGCTCCCATTTCTGATTTGAACACCGATCATTTGAACGAGAGTCCAGCTGGATGAGGCAGGGCAATGCAGGGACACAAGCTGCCATCTGCCACCATTTTCTGCTTAGCGGCATCTTATTGTTCACTTCACGGGAGAGTTCAACGCACTGAAAACATACGCGGAAGACTGATCACGAAGGATCTATTTTGAGAATACATGTGCGAGAGTTCTGGTGTGATAGCTAACAGACAAAAAGGACGACAAGCTAATCGCGTTGACTCAAGCTGAAGTAGACCTATCACATTCCATTCTGATTTCTGATGGCGAGGTATGTGAGTCCTTGCTAAAACTTGGTGTGTGAAGACCTAAAGCAGAGTCCATCCTCATTTTCTATGCAACATAAACGCGAGATGAACAGAGCATGCTGTGACTGACCTATTACTAGCTAACTGGGCTGGATTCTCTTACGCTGCAATCCTACGCTACTGAACGCGCTATTTACGGACTGAATGATCCAGGAGGAAAGCAACTTGTGGGGCCGGAATGCACACACACATGCACATATCCGCTCCTAGGATGTGACATATTGAACACGCTGATACAGATGGTGATGGTGTGACCTCTGTACAACTTTACCCTAAAACTGGAAAATGCTGAAGAGACGTGAAACCTGACGCGCAAATGACAACAGAGCCTAGAATGCGGAATAAGATGCCATAGTACGGACGAAAAATGCGAGGATCTGGCACAGCGTGACACGAAAGCGCTCGTGTTATCTACGATAGCCGTGATGACAGGTTGAGAGCTAGACTAGCACTCCAGTGAAGCGAGACGATCATCCTGTGGGACGCTCCATGTCACCGCTCACGGAGCTAAGGCAGAAGGATGCCTGGAATTGAGAGCAAGGTGCACTTCCACTGCGACTCAGCCTGCAGTCGAGACCTGGAGGTCAGCTGCCAGCTCTGCCACTGGGGGCGTGCCGAGTGTAGAGGTGAGAGAAGTGAGGGGAGGTGGCATATTTACATCTTGCATGAACTTCTTGCAGACGGGGCGCACTTCCTTGCTGAGCGTGGCGCTGAACATCATGACCTGCTTCTCGTGGGGCGTCATTCGGAAAATCTCCTGCACATCCCGTCTCATGTCTAGGACAAAAGAATAAAAAGATATGCAAGGAATTAATGTCTACACATACAGTTGGCAGCAAAATTATTCAACCCCCCACGCATTTTCGACATTTTGGTGAAAAGAATAACATTGCAACTGCAGACTGTTACTAAATCATTCACGTAGTCAACAGATAGTTTATCACAATTGAATATCGAAACAAAAGTCAAGATTTATTTCATAGTCCATCCAAAATTGCAATTTTCACACAAAAACCACGTTGCAAAACTATTTACCCCCTGGATATATACACATGGATGAATACACAAATAATAACAAATGAAAAGCCACATGCACATGTTCTGAGGTGAATGCCAGATTTTATTTATCGTCCATCCCAAATTAGAACGTCTACATGCACAAAAAACAGGTTGTAACGTTACAGCATGTAGACCTACAAGCATTACTGACCTGGAGACCACTGCCAATGAGGAATGGGCCAAAATCCCCATGGAGCGCTGCCAGAAGCTTGTGAGAGACTTTACCTCTCGTCTACAGCAGGTCATTGCAGCAAATGGGTGCTGCACTAAGTACTAGAGACACACCTTAGTGGGTTGAGTAACGTTACAACCTGTAACCTGTTTTTGTGCATGTAAATGTTCCAATTTTGGATGGACGATAAATAAAATTTGGCATTCACCTCAGAACATGTGCATGTGGCTTTTAATTTGTCATTATTTGTGTATTTATCCATGTGTATTTATAGGGGGTTGAATAATTTTGCAACGTGGTTTTTGTTTGAAGATTGCAATTTTGGATGGACTATGAAGTAAATCTTGACTTTTGTTTCGGTATTCAATTGTGATAAACTATCTGTTGACTACATGAATGATTTAGTAACAGTCTGCAGTTGCAATGTTATTCTTATCGCCAAAATGTCGAAAATGCGTGGGGGGTTGAGTAATTTTGCTGCCAACTGTACATAACACATGACTGATCAATATCAAATGTAATTTTCATCTGAACACTTTGTAGCATTGTTACAATTTTTTGGTTAATCCATCATGACTGTATGGAAAGTTAAAAAACAGCATAAATAAAGACATGTGCAGGTGACTCTTAGAGGCACAGATTCTTTATAACTGAACTTATGATAACATTGGTTTTGCTATGATTAACCCATTGAGAAGGACTTGATCTTGCTATAGCATGCGTTCCCCCAAAACAGCTGCCTGGGTATACTCGGAACTAACAGGCTAAGGGCATAGCTGTCAATTTGCCTCTTTTACACCGAACACATGGAATTACAAAGATTGTTCTTGTTTTGAGTATTTTAAATCAGAAACTCACCAAGCTGTTCAAGCATCTTGTCGCATTCATCAAGAATGAAGTGCTTAACCTGCTTCAGGTTGAGGATCTTCTGGCGCCCTAGGGCCAGCAGGCGGCCCGGCGTGCCCACTACGATGTGGGGGCAGTTGGTCTTGATCGTCTGCTCGTCGTTCTTGATGCTGAGGCCGCCGAAGAACACACCCACCTTCACCGAGGGCATGTACTTGCTGAAGCGCTCATACTCCTTGGCGATCTGGAAGGCCAGCTCACGAGTGTGGCACATCACCAACACGGAGACCTGCAGCAGAGAAAAGAGAAATATCTACTCATTTGTCTGAACTGAATTCTTGCCTCCTGGCATATTCCCACTTAGTCTTAAACCCATGCAAAGAACAAGTTTCATGATTACAAACAATTTGCAAAGACAGTCACAGAAGCACTAATTTGTTCATCTATTCACTTTGTAAATATTGCATCTACTTGGGTGTAGGGTTAACCAATAAATGCCTAGTTCCTACTTGGGCCACCTTGTGCATAAATTCAGATGCCTATACATTGACATTCTTAATGCACTTGTTAATCCAAATCCATCTACACACTGAAAAAAAAAACTTCTCAATGAGTCTGTATAATGAATGGAATACAGTGGACTCCTGTTACAACGAAGTCCTCGGGACAGGCAGTTTTCTTTCGTTAGGCCCTATATCAAAATTTTGTTAGACTGGATAATGACGCAGCCTAAATTTTTACTTCGTTGTAACCGTAATTTTGTTATTACTGTGTTCGTTTTAACGGGAGTGCACTGTACAAAAAACACCAAGTGTCAAAAAAGTTCTTCTCACCTGGCCATCAACTGGGTCTAGCTGCTGAAGGGTGGCCAAAACAAAGACGGCAGTCTTACCCATACCAGACTTTGCCTGGCACAAGACATCCATACCAAGAATGGCTTGGGGAATGCATTCATGCTGAACTGTGGATAAAAGAGCAAGATATCATGTTTAAGCATTAGACTTTCATGGAGTCACAAAATGATTTATCTGAAAAAAGCATGAGTAACGATTTTCAGAGTTAAGGTTGGCTTCCCGGCGTCAAAATATTTATCTCAACTTGCAAAAATCAAGCAAGTGGAGTCTACAATTATCATTCCCATCGGTCCTATCAACAGATTGTATCTATCTGCTTTATACTTCACCTGGCAGAAACTTAAAAATTTAATGAAAATGACTCGATTTACATTTCATAGAACATGTGACAGACAACACAACCCTCTCTTACTCAGGGTATTACGATAAAATCCTTGGATAAGGAAGGCAATGGCAAAAATGGCAACAACAACAACAACAACAACAACAAAGGTGAATGATGCTTGTGAAAGGCTGGCTGGGATGTGGGTTTACAGCTGCAGTTCTGACTCTCTACACACATTGCACACTTCACATCTCGGCCAGGCTTATTCACCTTCTGACGGATGTTCAAAACCACAGTCTACAATAGCACGCAGCAATTCGGGCTTGAGCAAGAAGTCACGGAACCCGGAACTGTGGATGGATACGTATCCCTTGGCTTTGCCTTCCTTCTGCTGCTTGACTGCTGCATCTCCACCTGCATCGGCAGTCTCCTGTGCCTCATCATCTTCGTAGTCCAACAGTTCTTGATCGTTGTCGTCAGCCATGTTGATGTATGGAGATGATGTAGACCTGTAGTACAACTGTGCTGTGACAGTACAAAAGTTAGAAAGATAAGAAATTGTAATTCTGTATTGAGTTGAATTTAATTCATATTGTTCAGCAAAAATTAAACATAAAAATAATTTTTATTTAGGCCTACACTGTGACAATGATTCAAAAAAATCCTGAAAAAGTACAAAGTCTAAAGATTTTAACAATGGAAAGCAAACTGAAGGGAAGTAGCCAATGCCTGGGAAATTAAAGTTTTCTTAAAAGTGGGCTGTCTCTCCAACCAACCTATGTTAGGTAAATTGTAAAAAGTAAAAAAATAACCAGGCATACGCGCATGCGTACGCATATTGCATAGGGTCTACACTATGAGAAGCGAGCGGTCCCGGAGCCTATACTGGTGGTGGTACACTATTCGTTTACTCAAGTATTCTGCTTGCACTCGGCAATGTTTATCGCAATAATTTCATTATTCACGGCTACAGTTGCATCTTAATGACATCGTAGAGAAGCTGAAACATGTGTATATATAATATCTGTCACCCAAAATATCAATTTGTCGGTCAGTACAGGAAAAAGGGAAAAAAAGGTACACATTTAATCAGTACAGTACGGACAGGCCTGCTGCTTCTTCCAATATCTTGCACAAAGCATCTACTGCGTGACTACCAATAGTAGTAGTCCGTGCGATTGGTCATCAGCTACGCTTTTCACATAACATTTAGTTTCCTTTCATTGCATCTAATTGATCACGATCGACTTCTGAATACAAGAAATAGTTTGATACATGTATAAAGTACTTTATGATTCAATATTTTTGATGAATGATAAGTTGTATCTGCGATTTAGTTGGATTTCACTTACGTTTTCAAGCAGTCTCTCTTCCCTCTTCAAGCTGTTCAAACGCAACCAAATTGAGACGTACGTAGACGCACGCACGCGCACGCACTGCATCGCACGCGATCGATCCAGCATACTAGCAACGCCAGTAGCTAGCTGCAGCATGTTTGATCGGTAGTACTTACCGTTAGCATACTGAGTAGATACGGTTTACGTGCGCGCGTTTTTGGTAGTAAGTACAGCGTACTGTATGTATTTGTGTACTGGCTACGAGTACTTAGTATGGTACGTACGGTTGACGTAAACCATGGGGAGGTGAGGTGGGAATTCCCACGCTGTACATACAGTCAGTAACGTGACTCGTGCGTATCAGTGCCCCCCCCCCCAACGACTACTACATGTACTTCAATACAGTGTACAACATGTGTAGTACAGTGGAAACTCGATATAACGAGATGGTCGGGACCGAGTCGTTTTCCTCGTTATAGCCGATATCTCGTTATATCAGTAGGCATAAAAGAAGGCATAACATAAAGACATTAATTTGCACATGTGGGACTACCCATCATCTTTCAATCAATACTGATAACTTGGTAATGTGTGTGAGGTAATTACTCACCTTTATGGGTAAGAAGATGTTTTTTCGCCAATGAAATCCGATATCAAGAATGTTTTTCTTATCAATTGTAGATGTTTGAATTTGTAAATCTAAACTGCTTGCGATTGTGTGAAGATCGTCTGTGGATTGGTGTGTGGTTACGGTATGGGTGTGTGTTGTGTGTGGAAAGCTTGAATATGGTCTGCACAATGCTGTGTGTGTGTGTGACACATTTTGTATGTACATTATGACTGCGTGTGTGTGAAGATGGGGAATTCCCTACGTAGAAAGCCAATCACAGCATCAGATTGCCTCACACTTGCTAAACGTCATGATGATGTCATGTATACGGCCGTCCCACCACATTTTCTGCATGTATCAGTGCGCCCACACACACACATACACGTACAACATGCGGTGCTAGTTGTAGAGTGGACTGAAGAAAATATGTGTGTACAAGACAGTTTTTGGCGCATAGAGCTTTACAATCTCGGAACATGATAGCACAGGCGAAGTAAAGCTTCACCCGAAGACATTTCGCTTTACCTCGCTATATCAGGTTTGATTGGCTATGTTTTTCTTTGTTTGGAAATCACAAAATTTACCTCGTTATAGCAGTTATTTCGTATTAGCCGATCTCGCTATAAGAGTAGCATTTTACATAGACTTGTGTGGAAGGAAATTTGGGACCGGGAAAATTTCCTCGTAATAACCGATATCTCGTTATAGCAGTGTTCGTTATACCGAGTTTCCCCTGTACCACACAAAGGAATACATAAGGTGTCATCACTTTGGGCCCCCCCCCCCCCCCCACACTTTTTTTAACCCGGAAGTACGTATAAGTGGCACTAAATCTTTTTTTTTTTTTGCTTGTCAGGTGAAGAAAGGGGAGAGAATGACCTGAGGACTTTTTTTTTTTTGCTTGTCAGCTGAAGAAACTCGGAAGTGGACGGGGAGAAGAGATGAGCCGACGTGTTTTTTTTTTTTTTTTTTTTTTTGGCTTCTTAGCTCATGAAACCCGGAAGTGGTAAAATAATGAAATATGAACGAGTATATAGGAAGTAAGATGAAGGGGAAAAGACAAATAGAATGACCGGGAAAATTTGAAAGAGAAGATGAAAGAAGAAAAATACATAAGGAAAGATAAAATGGGCAAATGAGATATGGATGCATAGTATAGGGAATGATAAAAAAGAGATGGTAGAATGCTCAAAACAATGAATAACATAAGAAAATAAAAAGTAGAAAAACTAACAAAGAAAGAGAGGATACTCGGATCACCTAAAAAATAATGAAATGCACGCCAAAGGTAACCCTTTTACATCCATGGTCAAACTGAGAAATGTGTATATTTAAGCTCAGCCCCCTGGGGGGCGTTTCATCAATGAGTTTGTCGGAGTTTTCACCGACAAATTTGCTATCAGCCAATCAGACCAAGGATTTCATTAGCTTTTGACAGTTGTCAGTGTAAATCCTTGCGTCTGATTGGCTGATAGCAAATTCGTCGGTGAAAACTCCGACGAACTCGTTGATGAAACGCCCCCCAGATCCACAACGTTGTAACTTAATTTATTTGAGCAATATCTAATCGGCATTATGAACAAAATTAACATGTTTGGATAACATGATTTGATGTGTTACGTACGTGGTTCAAGCTTCAAAAAGTGAATGAGACAGTACCTAGGAAGAATTGTTTCAGGAAGTGATTTTTACCCTTTGGGACCTATACCCATGCATGTTCTTTTATAATTTAGATGAGAGCAGGTATCGTCCATACTCCATTATAGGGGAGATTGTGATGGGTGGTCATCAGGATAGTAATTTGTTCGGGGATGAAGTAATTGTCCATGGGGCAATCATCCCTAGGGATAATTGTCCGAAAGGAAGGGGGTACAAGTATTGTAGGACCCTGTTTATTTTCCTTGAGAGTATGTTGTTGTTGTTGTTCATTTTCCATCTGTGAAGATGGCTGGATAGCCCATATTCAGCTACACTAAGCTGGTCTTCCATGGGGTCCAGTTGGATGTGGGGTGGGACCACTTCACCGGGTTAGACACCCTGCTCTTTGCGATGAATGAATGAAGCGGGATCTTTTACGTGCATGAGCTGTGACTCTCTCATACACGGGACCTCCATTTTATGTCCTATCCGAGGGACAGAGTGTTTTGCCTCTTGCTAGAGGGGACGGTATGTTTACACACAACATTGCTCAGTCCAGACTCGGGTTCGAACCCGGGCCGCGTGATCGTGAGGCAGACGCGCTACCGACTGAGCCAACTCACCGCCCTATAGGCCTACAATACAGCAATGCATGATCTAGTAGTCTTAGTGTTTATACAGTTTGTTTTTCTGAAGGTTCATTAGTCCAGAACTGAAATAAAGTTTGCCATTCCCAAGTTCACACACTATAGCCTAGGCCTAGATATATCTGCATCTTTGGATTGACAAACCTTCTTTTTTTTCCATTTTTAGGATGAACGAGTCTTCGGAATAACAAACATTAATTCAATTTTAGAATTCTGTGAACCTTCAGAATAATGAACCTTCGAAATTGTGGCGGGGTCAATGAATAAGAATTTTTATACTTCGAAGTAATGAACCTAGCTCATTTCATTTTCGCAATAACATGGGTGATGGTTATGATTGTCCAGGAGTAGTTGTCAGGGGGTCACCCAGGGTCATTGGTGGCATGCCCAGTGTGGACGTTTTCAAAAGTGAGGGGGGGGGGCACTTCAGGCTTCTGGTGCCATTTCCAGGTTTCTTCAGCTGACAAGCAAAGAAAGAAAGAAAAACTTTTTAAACTTTCAAGCTCAAAAAGCTCAACTCTGTAGATCTTTGGAACAGAGAAAAAACAAAGCCGTTATAGGTCCTATACCACGCTCACACTTCAAGGTTTCTATCGATTTCTTTCTCTAGTGCCACTTAAAACGCACTTACAGGGTAAAAAAAAAGTGGGGGACCCAAAGTGATGACACCTATTCCTTTGCTTTGTATGGTGAAAAAAAAAACCGGGGAGGCACCATAGAGCTGTCAGCTGTAAAATGCAGTGGGAGGCACATGCAGCTCCCCGCCCCCACTACCACCACCACCACCGCACCGCCACTACTTCTGGGTACTTACTACCAAAGATCCCAGATCGTACGGTGCGCGAGAAGCGAGAGTGCTAGTGTACGTGTGTGCATACAGTGCAGTGTTAGATGTGCAATGTAATGATGATCGATCGTTTGATCGGAGTGTCATGGACTGATCTACCGACAAGTAAAACTCTTGCCACATCGCCACCCACCAGCCAAACTCAAACTGAAGCGTTCTGATCACACACGGGTACGAAGAACGACCAAGGACACACTCTGACGGACTACAGTCACGTCAGCAACCCTAGAATCTGGAGATTACTAACACTTTGACTATTGGGACACGGACTGTTGCACGACATACAGTCCCGCACGTTCAATAAAGTGTTAGTGTCAGATTTGTTGTGTGGCCTACCTTCCTTCGGAGTTCCCTTGGCCTAATCTTGAGCTGTGACCTAACCCCGGCGCGGGGCGCTGTAACATACGTATTGGGGTCGCTGCTGCGGTTAGCTGTGACCGTGCATGTTGTGGAGCTCGTGCCAACTAACACTGTAACAGCCGTTTCCTTTTCTCGGTCTCGGCAAGAGACAGACCTTGCGCACAGTACAAAAAGCCAGTCAGGTCGAGTGTAAGACACAGGCATTCATCATGGCAAATGGTGAAAGTAACCATCCTGAACCTCTGGAGGATCCCGATAATGGGGAAGACGGAAACAGTGACGAATCGCACACCAATCATGTTCTCCATGACCATGGCAATGAATTGCAGTCGGAGCAAGATGAGCATGCTCATGATGATGATGACATTGAAGTAGATGTCAGTGAAGAGGTTTTGGAAGGTAAATTTAAATCATGAAATAGTCCACCACTCCATTCACCGCCATTCATTTCATCAGGCATAGCCGGTGACTGTTTTCAACCTCCGTCCATAGACTTTGCACATAGTGAAGACGCACACGCAGAGCAAGAGGGGACCGATATCACGATTTGGCCTAATCAAGCAAAAGAATGCATGATCAGTACTTCCAACGAGGAAGAAGGAGGGGGTTATGTTTTAATCAGTGTTGTTGTGGTTTGCACTGTTTGCAAAATGTAAAAGACTTAAAAAGTTGTGAACAGATTTGATTGAAATTTGCAGGAAAAGTTTATAATGACACAAAGGAATAGAAAATCTAGCTGATTAAATTTTGGTAGTGATTTTTATGCATTTTTGAATGAATTTTTAAATGTTTTGGCAGATACGGTTTATGCAATTGGGAGTTTTAATGTCAATGATATAATGAGTTAAAGCTACACATATTTGAGGCTTACATTATATGTACATGTATGTGGTCTAAAGCGCATGCTCTGCTCGTGCTCGGGAAAGGAACCGCGTAGCTGGAAGCTGTTGACGTATACAAAAAGCTTCCATTATCCATTGTATTGGGAAATTGGATGATTTTCAACATGCTATCTTGATGGAAATGAGCTGCTTGGCAAAGGTCTGCACTCTGCGAGCGCTTATAATCTCGTTCATCCTCTTTCTGTGTAATCTTTCATTGGACTTCAGGTGAATGATCATTCCAATGAAGTTGGTCAACTACTGTCGGTTTGAATATTTTGGATTGATCTAATTTGTTTGCAACAGATGCCTTGGCCCTTACGCGAGTAAGAGACCATGTGTAATATATCTCAAAGACCTATTTCTTATTGTCTTGCATGTAAGCATGTTGCATACAACTGTATATCACTTCTCTATGCCCCTCTGTGGTTATCTTTCCAATAATGGACAAAGTGTGTGCCACTAAGAGATGTTCATTGAAAATTACTACACACCATGTGCTCTCAGAAACTGAATGACTGTGAATGAAGTGGGAAACAAATCACAGCAAATGCCATGTTTATACATGGTTATTGGGTTTCTTATACATATGTGAGTAAAGAATTCAATTAAGAGAATATGATAAGTAAAATCTGATATTTTCCCCTATTTTGCAGAATATACAGCACTGGAAGAAACCATGGACAAGATCAATTCATGTCTTGACGAACTGGAACAGAAGAATGACGACCTCAATGTAAAGCTGAGAGCATTACTGGCAGCCAGTAGGCAGGACTATAATGAGCTGGTGTCGGCACGGGGACCAGAAGATGACCAAACAGACATGGACAGTCAAGCTGGAGGGTCATCCGTGCTCTGACTGACCAGGAGGCCACCATAACTCAACTTCACTAAGAAACCTCCTGGCTGGGTCATCATATCCACTGCTTGTTGCTCCATGTACAATTGTAGCCCCGGCTTACAGGTGTACTTGTAGGTGCCTGCAAAGTGCTCAACAGTGAAAGACCCGATGAGATCACCCCAGCTTAGCTTTGCAGACAAACTGCTCTCTGGAATACTTCTGTAAAGTTCAACAAGGTTCAAGGGAGTCAAGATATCTTATGTAACCAAATGGCAAGTAGGGATGCATATCATATTTGAACAACTTGCCATCAAAATCGTTGAGATTCAACTCTCATACCAAAAGAGTATGTAGGTATAAAACTGTACGTTTAAATGGATTTCTCTTTTATTAGAATGTGCAGTGGGGTCAACAAAACAAACATTTTAGTTTTCCATATGATATACATTTATTTGTGACTTTTGTGATGGAAAAGCAAGTGCTGTATGCATTGTCATATCTGTACAAATCAGAGCCAAAGTATCAAGATTGCGGAAGATAACAAACAATGAAATTACAGTCATTGTCATTCTGTAATGTTGCTTCTGTGTGGACAATTTGTGTTGTTAGTGCCCTCATTATTCTACATATCGTGTATGATAAGCCCCCTATGAGCTCACATTATAGCCCTTGTTGGCTTCATGCAGCCCAGACTTAACTACCAGAATGGGACCCAAGCACTTTGTGTAGGGCCTACCCTGTAGCACAGGCCGGTATCAGACCATGTACAAAGCCCTGTTGCTGGAGACGACTGGGCGGAAGAGAAGACCTAACCAGTCAGTCTTTGACAGGCCTACCTTGACTGTGGAGGAGGTAGCCTTATTACATTGACTTGAAACGGATCGAAGACGCACTACAGGATTTAATAGTGGATACCTCCTAAACTGTACTAGAGTGAGAGATTCTGTGTGAGCCCTCAACCTGACATTTGACTTGATTTCTAGTGAGGAATTTAGCGATGAAAAGTGAGTCTTGATTATGCTTCATGAGTCATTTTAAGTTTGTCATAATCTTTCTTTTGAAACCAAGGAAAAAAACTAAGAAAACTAAATGTTTTGCCAATTCTTCTCGAGTACAGGGAAACCCTGTTGTAATGAGCTTATTACCAATGAGGTACAAATGTATCTCTTTTAACGAGGTGAATTCAGAGGTCCTGATTTTCCATTGCTGTGTTTAGCTGGTTTCTTTTTCATTACAATTTCAGCAAGGCACTAATGACATTGAGGTAAAATTGGCGATCCCAGCTACTTTGTCATTATGGGGTCTGTGCAAATGTGTCAGTAGTGAAACAGATAAGTGAAGGTTGGGGGAATCAAGTTTCATTACAATTTAGAATGTCCTGATTTTTTGTTTTGTCAATATTTACTTTTAAGATTAGACATCCAGACAAACTGAGCAGTTTTGAAAAGTCTTGCAGATTTTGATGTTCTTCCACAGGGAGTATGATAGCGCAACGTCGCGCTTAAAGCATATAAGGAGAATTGAAATGACATCATAACCAAATACATGTAGTAGAGATGACAGTGTCGGGTTGCCCATTTGATGTGGCATGCTAACAGCACAAACTTTGATGATGTCATAGTTTCTCATTCCACGAGGTTTCACTTCCTGTGTTGGTCTGGATCCGAGTAACAATTCAGGAAGTGAAGAGGAAATCTGTCGAGTGGTGTGTGAATCTGTGAATTACTCATCTGCTCTCACAAGCCGAAACAACTTCCTTTGTAAGTAGCATGGAGACGTGTTTACTTTATTGGAGTAGTTTTCTTCTTAATCATGTAAATACAATATTCTTGCGGGGCAGTATATGAATATGTGATATATAATGAAGTGGACATTCCAATGATATTGAAGCAATGAATCAATACCTGATGTCTGTACTGGAAAAATTATTCACTTTTTATGGCCATGCAATAAATCACTCATACAAATGTAGGTGGCATAGATATATCTTGTCCACATACAATATGGTACATAACAAAGGAAGTTCTGTTCTCATACAATTTTTTTTTTGGTGACCAATATTTGTTCATGTGAGATATTTTTGTTGCAATACATAGGAACTAGTGATCATGCAGTACTATTCAGGAGAACTTATATTGCTGAATATAATCAGAGAATAGACAAAAGAACTTGTCTTTGGTCTTCTCTTTACTGTCTTCATGTGTGTTGATATGGTGGATTCTCCGTTTAAACTGTATCCTTATAATTTCTAAAATGGTATCACGACAATTCAGCAAATATTCTCTTACTCAGCTCATCAGTAAGTGTGTGTGACAGCTACTGAGACCTTTGCTTCACTTCCGTGCCATTTGTGTGACATTGAGTTATAACTGCATTGTAGTGATGTGTAAGCATACAGTACCTGTCCAATATTTCCACAGTAAAAGAAAGAAAGAGTATTAAAAAATGGGTAGGGGAGAAAGAGAGTGACATTCACGGAGAGGAATGGGCAAGGAATAATGAAAGAATCTGGAGAGGAATGACAAAAAGAATACGAAAAGGACATGTATATTTACACTACACATGATAATACATACTACAGCTTGTATTTAATTTCTTTTGGAGAATTTATTTATTTTGGTGAATGAGCCTTTCTGTATGCAAGACTGTTTTCCAGACTTTCCAGACAGTATAGAGGCAATGCTTTTCTCTTGTAGAATTCAAGTCCTGATTTAAATCTCTTCTGTGCCCCTGCATTTTGGTTGTTGGTTTTTCGCTCACCTGAGCCAAAGGCTCAAGTGAGCTATTGCGATCGCTCTTCGTCAGGCGTGCGTCGTCCGTCGTGCGTAAACTTTTTATATTTTCATCTTCTTCTTGAGAACCCCATGACCGATTTTCACCAAACTTGGCAGGTAGCATCCCTAGGGGGATAGGATCTCAATTTGTTCAAATGGGCACCATGCCCCACCTGGGCCCCCCCCCCCCCAAATTAAGGAATCTTAAAAACTCTTCTTCTCTAGAACAAGAAGTGATAGAGCTAAGTTAATACTATTAGTTAGTACATTGATGACTGTAGTTTCAAGTTTGTTCATGGCGGGATCAGGGGTGCCCCCCTTGGGACCCAGGGGAGGGGTCCTAATGAGGCCCAAATTGTACCCGGGGGGATTAGAATCTCAATCCCATCATATGGGCACCATGCTCTACCTGGGGGGGGGGGGGGCAGGGGGCCTTCATTGGGCCCAAATTGTAAATTTTCATCTTTTTCGTGAAAATAAAAACCATAGTGAATTTTCACCAAACTTGGCAGGTAGCATCTCTAGGGGGATAGAATCTCAATCCCATCATATGGGCACCATGCTCCATCTGGGCAGGGGGGGGGGGGGGGGGGGGGCAGGGGGCAGGGGGCCTACACTGGGCCCAAATTGTAAATGTTCATGGTATCTTTTTCTTGAAAATCTCATGATGAGTTTTCACCAAACTTAGCAGGTAGCCCAACCCCCCCCCCCCCCCCCCCCCCCCCCCGGAATCTTTACAGATTTTCTCTAGAACCAGTAGTGATTGAGCTAAGTTAATACAATAACTCAGTATATTGGTGACTGTTGTTTCAAGTTTGTTTATGGCAGAATCAAGGTTGCCCCCCCCCCCCCCCCCCCCCCGAACCCAGTGGGGTGGGATGGGTCCAAATGGGGACTTAAAATTGTACATGTTCATATTCTTCTTGAAAATCTTCTTGAACACCCCTCGATGAATATTCACCAAACTTGGCAGGTAGCATGCCAAGGGATTAAGATCTCAATTTGTTCAACAGGGCACCATGCTCCCCTTGGGGGCCCCTGGGGGCCCCTATTCCCCCAACAATATTTACAACCAGAAGAGATAGAGCATAGTCCAATATTCTATAAAGTTCAGTGTACTTGGCAGATATTTTTACCAGTGTGATGGAATATGCAAATGGACACCATGCCCCCAGCTCTCAAAGCTAACCCCCATGACAAGTTTCCAGTGTTCTCAGGTAAGTCTACTAGAATGCATGGAAGGTGAACTTGCGATACTCGGGTGAACGCTAGACCCCCGGGTCTCTTGTTTTTTTCTACTTTGTTGTTGCTCAAGTACCAATTGCTTGATACATGTATTTGCAATTAAATACATGTATGCAATTTCTGTATTTTACTTATCATCTCATAGTACATTGTATCACTTCACAAAAATTTAGTGTGATTTTGTGATGATTATCATCAGTATTATCATTATTGACATCATCGTCAGCTTCCTCACTGATGTAAAATACCAACCCTTTATCATCAACAATCTACAATGTCACACAGCAGTGACACGACATTTGCTCCTAGTCTTATTTCTCCAAGGACTTAAGGGTTAGTGTTAGGGTGGTGGTAGGGTTTTAGGTTTAGTTTGATGTGAGGATTAGAATTAGGGCTATGTTTGTGGGCAGAAAATGTGTTTGGCCTAGCATGCAGATACAATGTACTGTATTTCAAGGGAGCAATTGTCGCCATAGCAAATGTCATGGAACCACCACAGCAGATAACTCACATAATTAAAGAAAAAACAAGGAAAAGTAGAAATTACGCGGTGCGTAACATATGTCCCCGCCGGAAGTAGCATTTTGTAACAAAATGTGCAATATAGGTAAAAAATCAAGGTCAAAGGTCAAAGAAGTCAAAGGTCAAAATTCTGTGTAGAAGTTTTGAAGCCCTCACCTAGTGCCATCACATAAAGCAAATGGAATCGAAATTGGGTTAGAAATGGCGAAGGAGTAGCATTTTGTAGCCAATGTACAATATAGGTCAAAAATCAAGGTCAAAGGTCAAAGAAGACAAAGGTCAAAATTCTGTGTAGAAGTTTTGAAGCCCTCACCTAGTGCTATCACATAAAGCAAACGGAATCGAAATCGGGTTAGAAATGGCGCAGGAGTAGCATTCTGTAGCAAAATGCACAATATAGGTCAAAAATCAAGGTCAAAGGTCAAAGAAGTCAAAGGTCAAAATTCTGTGTAGAAGTTTTGAAGCCCTCAACTAGTGCCATCATATAAAGCAAACGGAATCGAAATCGGGTTAAAAATGGCGAAGGAGTAGCATTTCGTAGCAAAATGTACAATATAGGTCAAAAATCAAGGTCAAAGGTCAAAGAAGTCAAAGGTCAAAATTCTGTGTAGAAGTTTTGAAGCCCTCACCTAGTGCCATCACATAAAGCAAACGGAATCGAAATCGGGTTAGAAATGGCGAAGGAGTAGCATTTTGTAGCAAAATGTACAATATAGGTCAAAAAATCAAGGTCAAAGGTCAAAGAAGTCAAAGGTCAAAATTCTGTGTAGAAGTTTTGAAGCCCTCACCTAGTGCCATCACATAAAGCAAACGGAATCGAAATCGGGTTAGAAATGGCGAAGGAGTAGCATTTTGTAGCAAAATGTACAATATAGGTCAAAGGTCAAGGTCAAAGGTCACGACTGAAATTCTGTGTAGAAGTTTCAAAGCTCCCATGTAGTGCTATCATATAAAGCAAACAGAATCAAAATTGGCTCATAAATGACAGAGAAGTAGCAAATTGAAGATTTTGATCACACACGGACGCACACACGGACACACGGACACACGGACGGACGGACGGACGGACGGACGGACACACGGACACACACACGTACGGAGCCCGTTTCATAGTCCCCTGCTCGAACTCGTTCGGCGGGGACAAAAAAAGACTGGAAGTACTGTAAAACATAATATATTTGCAGCATGAAATTTTCACGAATTGGAGCCGACAGCCTTTTTTGAAGCATGAAATTTTCGCGAATTGCCACTGGCATTCAACGCATATAGTGTAGACAAGAACTTTCGAAAGCATTTTAATTTCGCGAATCTTGGCGCTAAATTAAAGTGCAAGGGAACATTCCTCACTTTACACTAGTCTCGAATGTGATAGTAGGGCTGTTTTGATTTTGCAAAGAGAACATCCGATCTTGACATCAACCTCGCTTTGACTTCTGTTTCGTCAAAATCTGCACAGCTCCGTCCAGAAATGAGCTTGGCTCACATGCCATGGTGACTACAGGAAATACAGGGACATGACTCAAAAAGTGATCATACTTGATAAAGATATTTTTATTAAAAATTTCAATTGCATACAAGATGTGAAATCATACAAATTAAGAGATAAACAAAACACGAAGGAAAAACTCATAGCTCATGGATTTGAACTGTGATAAGTTCCTTCCGTTGTGAGTTCCCTGAGAGTATGTAATACATATATGGTAAATGTATTCTGACCCTCATGAAACACATTCTTTATAATGATGTCACTTTAACAATAGAAAGTTCATACTTGCCTACCTTAACCATATAAAAAAATATACAATTCCTCAAAATGTGAGACATGATCACTCTTCATCTTTGTTACAAATTGAGTCCAGGAGAGCTGCCACTATTTTGTTCTTGCATGGTGTGGACCCTAATGGTAGAAAGTACTCTGATTATTGTACTATCACAAGTGTAGCTCTTGATAAATTCTCTATGACACTGCATACATCACAACACTTTCCATACATGTACAAGGAATTTGAGATTTGCACCTGTGTTACCTACAGAAAAGAACAGGAGAGGTATAGCCCAGATAGGTACTGACGTATCCTTGTCACTATTTTTTTTTCTTTAATTGGCAGTAGTCCAGTACTGGCAGTAGAGATGTTAGGCAGGACACTAATTAGGTCATGTCTCAATATTTTTGAAAGTGTGCCACAATACCAGTACACATGCCGATATGTGGCAGAGTTTTTGGTTCTTGATTCACATCTATGAATGCTTTTGTAAATAAAGTACAACCTATGTGAAAGTACTTAATTCATGCTCCATAAAATTGAGAACGATATTATCTGTCACTACATCACAAATCAACATGGAATTGTACAAGCACATATACCTAAAATGATTTGCATTGATTTTGATTACAGCATTCTATATAGACTTCCTCACACACAAATTAATAAACTTTCATCAAAAAGAATCCCAAACTCAACAACAAGATTACTAAATCATGTTCATAAATGTGACCTCATCACCCTAATCTTATGTGAAATACACTGGCTGCATATATAAAACCGGGCTAAAGTCCAGATTCTTTCATCAACTTTCTTTTGCTCACCAGGTTTTGGCCCATTATCTCTGCACAAAGAACTCGTCCAAAAATATCAACAAGGTAGAAATCATCTTTTAAAGTCCAAATCTCTCATCGTTGCAACCCCTTGTCATGACAAAATTTGATGGAGCATGAGTTTTGGCAGTGGCAGCGGCAGGACTGGAATGGTCTCCCTGGTGATATCACATATACAAAAGCATTTTAATTCTCTTAGAATGATGCAAAAAACACATTTATCATTTTACAATAAAATGTTCTATCTTTCAATACCACTCTAGATCTCACTATATCAATAGAGGGGATCCCCCCCCCCCCTCCATCATCTACTCTTTCTTGTCTCTTTTCTTCAACTGTACATAGAGACTTCTTTCAAAATGAGATATGAGCTATAAAAAAAAAAACATTTCATCAATATTATAATTGGTTTGCCCAGAGCTCCATATTGAAAAAAAAAAACAACAATAATTATGGTGGAAGACTATTCAAAAAAATATAACAAGGCTGCACAACAGAGAGAGAAAGAAAGAGAGAGATAGGAAAAAAAAAAGAGCATAGGGTGCGAGCAGTCCTTTAAATTTGAGTCAATCAGGATTATTATTAGTTAGTATTCTTTGCTTGGTTGCCCCAATCTCTTATACTTCAATGATCATGAACTAAAGAGACAAATGTATTACATAAATGCATAAAAAAATGAACAGATAAAACACACATGGCACTTATTGGTCATATGATGCAGAACTGTGCAATTCTTAATATGAATATTATCATGAAGGAAAAAAAATGGATAGTTTGATAAAGAGTAACTCCTTTTCAAGAAACTTTCTGCTGCACTAAAAAATGACATCTACCAGTATTTGACCCCAAAAGACGAAAAGACTGAGAATTCACTGTGTTCTGGTGTAGCATACACATGCAGTAACAGAGGAAAAAAAAGTAAGGCATGCTTTGAAAGAAGACAATGGCACCCTTTGTTAGGATCTGGGAAAAGTGTGGAGGAACCATCCAGTACTGTTAGGGTAATACATATTGAAGATCTGTACGAGGTTCGTCATTGGTCTTTGTTCACATTGGACCAAATCTTGCATTGTAGTTATTCACCATAGCCATCGTTCAAATAGGTTCGAACAGCAACAACAAAATACATCCACGTACAAGCCAGCAATGCTACACTGTATGATGAGATACTCAAGACGGCAGAATTCTTCTCTTCATAACAAAATCTCCTGCGAACAAAAAAAGTCCATACGTTGCTTCACAAATATACAAAGGGTAGAAGGACTACAGACTGTTGTGACACATGGTACCCCATTTACTGACTCCCATTTTCATAAAGCACACTTTTATGAAGGAAGGCCTAAAACTCACTCATCTTTAGATCCTACATGTAACTCCTGCACAAACACACACACACACACTCACACACACATACACACACAGTTGTAAACAGCTACACGTATGCACATGCATTGTAAATTCATATGGACAAACGGTGCAATATAGCCTTCAAGACAAGACACACACGTAGAAATTACTTTCACCCAATAGATCGCCTTTAACATACCTGTAATATAAACTGTGTCTAAAAGGCAACATCGTGTGGGAATGACTTGTCATAATCTTTGGTATACCGGTACTGTTTTAATACTCTTCTTTTGGCAATCATTGATATTGCAGAAATATTCAAGTAAAGTTATAGAGTTCTGGTGGGGGGGCGAAGGTTACATGTTATTTTACAGAATGCGCCTCACTTTATATAGAATGGAATCTCCCAAATATCACCATTGCAGAGATCAACTAATTTGACTAGTTGCAAATGACATGATTTTGTATTGGGTTATTAATGAATCAAGTACCTGACTACGCAACAACACATACTGTACTGTGTTAATTTACCAATTGGACACTTCAGGTTCAGGCCATTATCTTTCTAGGCAGCATGAAACAAGGGCATTTGGATAAAGTTGGGCTTTGAAACTTCATTAGAAGTCCTATGAACAATATTCGTCCATTACTTGAAAAGGAATCTATACGCAATAATACAGTGCTGTCAATGGGACCACTCTGGCTACAAAACATCACAACATGAGAACTTGAGACGTTTTGCAATACACATCCTCACTACTCTGAAAACTCACAATACTAGCTTCGACCCAAAAAAACTGAGAAGTTTCTGAAAGAACTGCACATTACTCATTCGACCATTCCAAGCATGCTGTTCTGTACGTGTGAAAGGCGATTGGATAGATGCAAATAGCGCAGTTGCAGATATGAAACTCTCCGATACAGCCACTTTCATGTCTAATTGTCACATGCTATAATAGGAGGAGAGGGAGCGGAAGTCATGTGAGCGTAAACGCAATTTTTGTGCTGCGTGCTGTCTCATTACAAAACACCTGACAAAGCTTTGTGCCAAGTCAGAAAAATTGCACTCTGGTTTGAAATTTTTGGTGTGAAGTTTCCTGAGGAAAGTGGGAGAGCTGCTCCGTTCAACTTTTACCCAAGTTTTGGGATTTTTCTAACTTCACAAGTTTTTAAGCCCCATGAGAATGGCCCGTATGTTCATGAATCAAAACCGGAGAGATTCCAGAAAACTTTTGGGAGGACTATCGTGAGCCGCACCCCGGTGGGTGAAATCAGATTCCAATCGTGGCAGCTTTCACATTCATCCCTCATGCTTCCAAGAAATAGTCACTGAAACAATTTCATGAAGCCTCCAGCAAAATCAAGAAGAACTGGCAGGTACTGCAATACAATCTACTTAATCAACAAGGACATAAAGGAATGATTCATGAAGAATACTTGCAAAGTTCTTGTGCCGTGCCACATGCACAAGTACCGAAAATTCAATTCAGTACACAGCTTCTACAACAGAGAAGTACTCAGAAAGACTGACCTAGAATCACTCAGATTTTGTTATCTACACTTGCTATTTACTTGCAATCTACAAGTGTAATTAATTTGTTATGCTACTTTCTTCACAAATTTGAACGCATCGATGGCGAGTTTCGTGATGAAGAAAAAGGGCAGTGAAAATGAAAAAGAATTACAAACACACACAATTAAGACTCGTAATTACTTCCAAACTCAGTTATTACAATTTTACCCTGTACTGCACAAAAATTCCTGCCGGCCACCTCTTGTAACGGACTGTAATCCAAGCATTAGTAATTTTTAATCATCACAGGTATGTTACAACCACTTGGCGACTCATAACCTCCAAGCAAGCCCAAGTCACCTGAACAATACTTTGTTGGCATTTCAGTCAGTTTTGTCCCGACTGTGGCTTGTCCACATATATAGCTGATCCTCGTCACCCAATCTCTAGTTGTAGATGCCCTTTATTCTCTGGTTGGTGGGGTCAAAGGGACTCTTGAGGTGGATCTGGGCCGGGTGGACATCCCCCATTCTCTCCAGGGTGTACTCCCCTTCCTTCAAGTAGCTGTTTGTCACCTTCCCACCGTCCGGCCGCGTCACGTAGCCGTAGCCGAGGCTCTTGTTGAGCTCAAAGGCAAACTCGGCACGGCGCAGGAAGCCGACGACCTCGTCGTTGCGGCGGATCAGCTCGTGACCCAAGAGAGGTAGGGAGCTGCCGGGGAGAGAGATACAATCGACAGAAGAGATTGGAACCTGCCCTAACACGGGAAGGGGGGCATGGCGTGTCAAATGGGAACCTTCACTGGTTAATGTGGCAGGTGCCTGCAGGCACTGCTAGCTTGACTAAAACAAGACAAAATCAGTACCTTGCTTGAGGACACTACGGCTGTTCCGGGTTGGATAAGGTATTACCTACAAAAGTAGAATATCTCAATCCTTTAGAGCATTACATTTGCAGGCAGGTGACACATGCCACGACAAGTACACCCTATTGCAACCTCCATGTAACACACCGTCAGGTTTTGTCGTTAACTATCACTTCAGGAGTCTTATGAAAAATTATTTTCTTTCTTTTTTTATATGTACAGAAATATTATATGTAATGCAACTTACTTGAACGACCGCATAAAGAAAAATTGATTCATAAAAGTTAAAACCTTTGGGCCAGAAGGAGCTATGTGATGGGACAGAAATCTTTTTCCAGTAGCAAAAAGGCTGCCCCATTAATTGACCAGTAAAGAGAGCTACCTTCACTCACATAGTTTTTTTTTTCCCCCTCACTGGGATATTCATTATTCTCTTTTATCTGTACACGTAATACATCATAATATTTCAAATAACATCATATTTCAAATACAATACAATAATACATATCAAGAAAATAGGTGTCTAAATAGACACCATTTTTTTCTGAAACACTTGCAACTTATGATTATTTCTTGCAATGAATTTCTCTTTATCATAATATTCCCTTTTACTATATCTACATAAATCAAAACGAGGTATCATTTTTCTTATTTTACAAACATAAATTTCATATCTCACAAGCACAGTAATACAGTTCACTCATATAGTCGATCACCTCTTTCGAGCTCTGTTGTGCTAACCCACTTGTGCGCCTATGTTCATAATATGCACAGGTATTCAGAATCCAACCCTTAAAGGGAAGGTAAACCCAAAGAGCAATGTGGATTGAGTGAAAGCAGCAACATTAGTAGAACACATCAGTGAAAGTTTGAGGAAAATCGGACAATCGATGCAAAAGTTATGACTTTTTAAAGTTTTGGTGATGGAACCGCTGGATGAGGAGACTACTAGAGGAAATGACGTATGAGTGGACAACGATACAAAGAAAATATAAAGGAAATTCAACAAAAATTCACTTTTCTAGAATTATGAAAGAGCAGTGGACCAACTGCTTTCAGAAAGCAGGGGGAATAATTGCTACCCTTAACATATGTCAATATCAAGTTGATGGAATTTGTAATTTTCATGAAAAATGGATTTTTGTAGTATTTTCTTTATATTTTCTTGGTATTGTTGTCCACTCATACGTCATAACCTCTAGTAGTCTCCTCATCCAGCGGTTCCAACACCAAAACTTTAAAAATTCATAACTTTTGCATCGATTGTCCGATTTTCTTCAAACTTTCACTGATGTGTTCTACTAATGTTGCTGCTTTCACTCAATCCACATTGTTCTGGGGTTTATCTTCTCTTTAATTAGCTCAGAACACATTACGAAATCCCTATTGCACCATGATGGCCTTCATGTGGGAATATTCACTGCTACAACCTAGTGGATTGTCAAAATTACATGGCTGCTAGTCTGTCTACATGCTTGTTTGTTTTGTTTTGTTTGTTTGTTTGTTTGTTTGTTGTTGTTGTTGTTGTTTTTTTTTTTTTTTTTTTTTTTTTTGGGGGGGGAATCATCCAAATGCCAATAAAGGGTGTTGCTGACTGCACAGGTGCATAACAGGTTAATAGCCCATATTGGGAGGGCAGGGGGCTCGTGCAGCTCTAGTTTATTCCATGAAAGAGGAAAGAGGGCTTTCTTTAACTGGAAGAATACTGAAATACTCACGGATCTGCAGTGAAGCAGGCAATCTTCTTCGTCAGTCCCTCCGCCTTCTGTCGCTCAAGAGCTTCCCTCCCCAGGAAGGGAGTATCCGACTTCAGCTTGCAGGTGAAGCCAAGGGCGCCCTCAAGGGGTGTGTCGTCTGCACGCAGGTCTGCATGCCAATGCCTGTAGCCTAGTGACAAGGAGACATAAAAACTTTTAAACACAGAATTGGACCAGGTAACACTGCACAAACAGCGCCCTCACACTACCTTCAAGCATATACAGCAGCTCTCTGTGCTAAACCCTCTCATGTGTACACCAAAAAGCATCTACTGAGTGCTAAGTTCTTGTTAAGAAATAGTAGCAGCCAATTACCCAGCAGGATGTCAACCCACTGCCATGGTAGTTGCTACTATTGCAACTTAATTCTACAGAAAGCCTTTGATAGAACAAACTAGTTATCAAACTTCAAGGTTGAAGAAGGGTTGTTTTTCAGGCATCACAATTGCTGAAACATTGTCAGAAAATCAGATGTTGCAATCAATACACAAGATGAATCAAAATATGTCACCAAGGTGCTTTGATAGCAAAAGAATGCTAATTAAGGCAGAGTGTATAGAACTTTAAGCAATGAAACCATTACACAACTGTCAGTACCTTTCTCAAGGCTAAGGGAATCTAGCGCCCGGTAGCCACCATTGGCAATGCCGAATTTGGAGCCTTCTTGCATGACGGCCTTGTAGACGTCGACGGCGGCATGATTCGGCACATGGAGCTCCCAGCCCAGTTCGCCAACGAAAGTCAGTCGGATGGCACGCACGGCGTGCCCTGCAACGGTGACAATCTTGTGCGTGGAGAATGGGAAGGCATCGTTGCTGAGGTCCGCATCGGAGATGAGTGCCTGAAGGACATCACGACTGGACATTTTCAAGAAAGAGCAATAATATAAAAGATCTGGGTATTGACCACATTGACAAAGCTCAATAGCTCTAAATTCTGCTTCAAAATGGTGGATGCTACAGTGCTAATCAAATATTTTAGATGTCTTTAATGAATAAAGTAATGCAAACAGAGGAAATTTCATCAGAAATTAGACATGGATTAAGAAAGTTACAGAATTCCTTAGGTCTCATGGGAAGATTTTAATAGCACATACTCATTTCTAACATCTATATTCTGGTACTCTCTAACTTTGTCATGAACATGCATCCAACAAGATGCAAAGTCAAAATGCAGATATACTCTAAAATTGATGCTCTGTGGAATTGTCTTTGGGGCTGTCTATGTGGCACGCTACATACAATGCAATCCAATCATTTCTCTAAAATATATCAGGGCAATGGCAAAACTGATGAGAAAACACATTGACCAGGATGAACAAGGATTATCAACAGTCAAAAGCCACTCCTGGAATAAGGCACCCACGACATCATCCTCTGCCAATACTGCAAAACAGAAATTTTCACACACATGAAACTTTATCGAATTTCACGAGGAGCCAAGATTTGCATGAGTACAATGCATGCAAAATAAAGTGTTTGCCAATACACAATGAATTGAATGCCAGTCGTCAATTCACAAAAGTTTCATGGCGTGAATGTTTATTTCTTTTCAGTAATGACCTTTGACCACTGACCTCTTGCGCCCCTGCACACTGATCACCCCCATCTCCTCGGTGACGTTGATCACCTGACAGTCGAAGTTTTGGTCCTGAATCTCCGTCAGCATGTGGACCTTGACGTGGTCGGCCGCGCCCCCTCCCGCCGCCACGTAGAAGCCCCGCCCTTCGAAGCTGGGGGCCAGGGGACCAGAGGTCATGGCTGGGTCAATGACACTCACGGTGAGGTCACCCTCTGTCTGCCCCGCCGCATTGCACATACAGGTGTAGATGGTAGAACCTGTTTGTTGGGTATTTTCAGAAAAACAACAAAACATATACATATAAATGGTTACAGCTTTTATTCCATTGTCATTCCGTGCAGGGCACACATTCACACTATGTGACTTCAAATTTCAATGATGAATAATTCTTAGAATTTTTGTTCATGTACATGACCTTTAACCCTGACTATGCTTTGTTCACTGATTAGAACGCACACTGCAGTGCCATCCCATTGATGTGGATGTCCGAAAACTAAATGTCACTGAATACAAATTAACTAATCTCCCCCGCTTGGGAAAATTCGGGAAAATTTCCAGACCAAAAAAAAATTTTTGCATTTACAGCATATCAATATGAGGTCTGTACAGACATTTCCATGAAATATCAAGTACCCTTTGACATGACATATGGGATTTTTGGTTCTAGGACTTTCAACAAGTTATGCTGTGAAGCTGACAAGTACATTTCTTGGTTAATATTTGTTTTTAATTGATTTGAGGCTTTAAATACAGCTCCCTACTTCTACCAAAACTAAATTTCCTTTTCCATCCATCAAAGACAAGATTTCAAACACCTTAGGGTATCTGACAGCGCAGTGGCTACTGCATACCTTCTCCTTCAGACTAGGAATTGAATACTTTGATCCAACAACTTTATGAGTAGTCACATGACTTTGGAATGGCCAAATTCGGACAAGAGAGGGCAACATCAAGTCAGTTCCTGTCCTCACCAACAGGCTTGTTGACATTGTTGGTGAAAATCCAGTCTGCTGCTGCTTGAGCATCTGGGCCTGTCAGGTAGAACTGCCCAAAATAGGACATGTTGAAGATGCCGACACTATTTCGCACCGCTAGGCACTCATTTCCAATCTGAAAGTCAAATACAAACAAACAAATGAATTTGCAAACAAGTACAACATAGTCATTTCTGACCCAAATATATTTTTCTGAAAGATACGTAAATAAAACACACATAAAATTTTGTCTTCACAGCAGGTTCAGGTGATGGAAATAGTGGTAGAAATTTCATTTCTTTTTTATAAATAACAAATGTCACACTGAAATCATTATTTTCATCATTGGCATTCAGTATAATTCATGCTGTTTTTCATTTAAAATTTGTCTTCATTCTTTCTCCCCCCCCCCCCCCTCTCTCTCTCTCTCTCTCCATTCCTGGTAATACATTCAAATGAACAGTCATTTTAAACATAGCATTTCATTATTTCTCTTGCCAGATGATCCGCACCTGACAAAGTGCTTTACAACCATGAAAACTTTACAGTGATTTCTGCCACTTATGGCAGCAACTCTGCAACAACTTATCAGCTTTACATACATGTCTTTCATTTGCTGTCATCATAAAGTGGCATCGCTTGCAAGTACCCAGCGGAGAAGAGGGGTATGATGATCATCATTATTATTATTTATAATCTTTTTTAACACAGGGCACAGAGAGCAGTTGAGAATTGCATTTGAGACTAGAAATGTCGCTTTGGTGACTGGTATGCCTCCACCATAATGCATGATTTTCCCAATAGGTCTAGATAGTACATGTGGACAATGTGTGATTACATTTTCACAAAATTGGCAAAATATTGAAATGACAAGTTTGTCACAAATGTGTTCAATGTTCACCTTCCTTGACCTAGGTTTAATTGGATGAATAGGAGAGCATGTATCTAGGGATTTAAGGACTTTAACTTGACTTTGACCCATTTATACATTTAGGCATTGAGTAATTTTCAAGGTACAGGTGTGGAGAAAAAGTGCAATTTCTGAATTGAATAGTAAATTGTTACCATTTTCATCTGGCCCTTGACCCTAAAATTCATAAGATAATCACTTTCAGGTAAAACATGCATAATATGTACTAAGTTTCAAGATAACTTGAGCCACTTCCGAGATATGGAGGAAAAAGTTAGTTCAGCACTTTCACTTGATCTTTGACCTTTTGACCTTTGAGGCAAAAAAAGAAGAAAAAAAAACTTTCCAGAGAATTTCTATTAGGTTACACATGCATACACCAAGTGTAAAAAAAAATAACCCTGCTGGCATTGCATAAATATGAGGGAAATAGTAAAATTTTGAAGTGTTGCACTTGACCTTTGACCCCTGACCTTTGACCCCATGAACCCTACATTCTCTAGATAATCACTTCCAGTCAGTACATGTATATACTATGTTCCATGAAGATACCTTGAACAATTTTCCAAGGTACGGAGAAAAAAAGAAGTTTTAATATTTTTACTTCACCTTTTGACCTTTGACCTTTGACCTCATGACCAAAACTTTCACAAGAGAATCTTAATTGCGTAATACATGTATACACTAAGTTTCAAGAAAATATCTTCAGGCATTCAATAGATGTGGTGGAAATAGTGAAATTTTATGTATTTGACCCTGACCTTTTGACCTTTGACCTTTGACCTCATGACCCAAACTTTCACCAGAGAATCTTAATTGGGTAATACATGTATACACTAAGTTTCAAGAAAATATCTTCAGGCATTCAATAGATGTGGTGGAAATAGTGAAATTTTATGTATTTGACCCAGACCTTTTGACCTTTGACCTTTGACCTCATGACCCAAACTTTCACCAGAGAATCTTAATTGGGTAATACATGTATACACTAAGTTTCAAGAAAATATCTTTAGGAATTCAATAGATATGGTGGAAATAGTAAAATTTTATGTATTTGACCTTGACCTTTTGACCTTTGACCTTGAGCATGTGCACCCAAAAGTTGATAGGCACAACTTCACTCCCTAATACACATACATGCCAAGTTTCATTAGGATACCTCAACAGGTTTTGATAGTTACCTTGTCCACAAAATTCATTACGGACGGACAGAAGGACGGACGGACGGACGGACAACCTTACGGTGATATACTTGTGTGTCTACCCCTTTGTTCTCCCTTTTGTTAAAATAGACACACAAGCAAAAATTTTAGCCACACAAGCCTGACGGAATAAAGGCCATCTATTGTGCACTATTGTTTTCCTAGCCACACAAGCATACTCTCGTTAGCACGGACGGACGGACGGACGGACGGACGACCTCGCGGTGATATACTTGTGTGTCTACCCCTTTGTTCTCCCTTTTGTTAAAATAGACACACAAGCAAACATTTTAGCCACACAAGCCTGACGGAATAAAGGCCATCTATTGTGCACTATTGTTCTCCTAGCCACACAAGCATACTCTCGTTAGCACGGAAGGACGGACGGACGGAAAGACGGACGGACGGACGGACAACCCGAAAACATAATGCCTCCGGCACCACTTCGTGGCGGAGGCATAAAAAATGTAATATGTCTTGAGACACACAGCAGACGTAAAATACTGTATCACTGAATTCTGAAATGCCCATAGACTTAATACACAGAGCACCAGGTTCCCGTAAGGGAAGGGTAAACCATTCAACATTTCCTTGTATATATAGGTACCCATTCCATTCAAAAAGGGAAAAGCAAACATAATGCCTACAGCAGGGCTCCACACTAACTTTTATTATTGGTGGCCCAAAGGCAAACATCCAACCTTTTTTGGTGGCCCGATCAGGCCACCAAATTCTTCATTTCTGAAATTTTGGTGGCCCGACGTGCGTTTTTGGTGGCCCCGGGCCACCGGGCCACCGTTAGTGTCGAGCCCTGCCTACAGCATCTCTCCTGGATGAAGGCATGAAGAGAGACAGCACAAAAAACAAGGTGAAGGTATGCAGAAAGAGAGGATAGGTGAAAGCAGCTGAGCAGAGGACAAGAAAATACAGAAAATAGGAGCAGCACAGACAAGGAAAGGGAGGAGGGTAGAATAGGAGAAAATAGGGAGCTTTAGATTTTAGACACGCGGACATTCAGAGGAAAAAAACATGTTCTGAGCATGCGCAGAAGCGCGCGTCAAGTCAATCTATTTTTAGCTTGCGTCGCCTGAGTTTCTCACTACGCGTACTGGGCTATTTTTACGTCCGCACACTTTGCAACGTAGAGAGCTACTTCATGCACCGATCATTTGGGGGCGCGATTTTATTTTTTATACGTTGCGTCCCAGCGTAATCTAAAGCTACTTTTCTACATGACGCAGGGGAGAGGAGAACATCCAGCGCACTCGTCGGCTCAAACGTCTGCGCGTCAAAATCTAAAGCTCCCTATTAAAGAGAAGGAGAAACAGACAGGCGGATACAGTATGACACAACATCAGCTACATACCACATCATGGTGCTTTGGGAAGTCAAATGTGTAGTCGTCCTCCAGTCTTTCCTTATAGGCGTAATTCTCGTGCAGCTCGTTACCATAGTAACCATAGTAATCATACTCTCGTAGCTAAAAAACAATAAGGACGAAAAAAAATAGAGAAGCATTGTGAGATAAAATTCACATCTCTGGAAATGCTGCAAAAAAGAACAAGAGACCCGCGGGTCTAGCGCTCACCTGAGTATCGCAAGTTCACCTTTCACGCAATCACTAATCTAAATTATTCACAGCTCTACCAAAATTTGACCAGGCATTCTCAAGTAGAAGATGAAAATGTACAATAAGGGCCCAAATTTTTACAGATTCCTTAATTTGGGGGGATTGGAGCCCCCTGGGGCCCTCTGGGTGGGGCATGGTGCTCATTTTGATAAATTGAGATCCTGACCCCCTCGGGATGCTACCTGCCAAGTTTGATGAAAATCCGTCACGAGGTGTTCAGGAAGAGAAGATGAAAATGTACAATTCAGGCCCCCATTTGGACCTTCCCAACCACCCCCCCCCCCCACCCCTGCCCCCAAGAGGGGCACCCCTGGATCTCCTATGAACAAACTTGAAACTACAGTCATTAATGTACTCACTCGTAGTATTATCTTAGCTCTATAACTTCTGATTCTAGAGAAGATTTTTAAAGATTCCTTCATTTTGGGGGTGTGGGCCCCCCTGGGGCCCCCTTGGTGGGGCATGGTGCCCATTTTAACAAATTGAGATCCTAACCCCTTAGGGATGCTACCTGCCAAGTTTGGTGAAAATGGGTCATGGGGTTCTCAAGAAGAAGATAAAAATGTACAATTTAGGCCCCATTAGGACCCCTCCTCACCCCCTCCCCTGGGTCCCAGGGGGGGGGGGGCACCCCTGATTCTGCCATGAACAAACTTGAAACTACAGTCATTAATGTACTCACTCATAGTATTAACTTAGCTCTATCACTTCTGGTTCTAGAGAAGAAGATTTTTACAGATTCCTTAATTTTGGGGGGTTTGGGCCCCATGGGGGCCCCCTGGGTGGGGCATGGTGCCCATTTTAAGAAATTGAGTTCCTAACCCCCTACAGATGCTACCTGCCAAGTTTGGTGAAAATGGGTCATGGGGTTCTTAAGAAGAAGATGAAAATGTACAATTTAGGCCCCATTAGAACCCCTCCCCACCCCCCTCCCCTGGGTCCCAAGGGGGGCACCCCTGATTCTGCCATGAACAAACTTGAAACTACAGTCATCAATGTACTAACCCATAGTATTAACTTAGCTCTATCACTTCTGGTTCTAGAGAAGAAGATTTTTACAGATTCCTTAATTTTGGGGGTTTGGGCCCCATGGGGGCCCCCTGGGTGGGGCATGGCACCCATTTTAACAAATTGAGATCCTAACCCCTTAGGGATGCTACCTGCCAAGTTTGGTGAAAATGGGTCATGGGGTTCTCAAGAAGAAGATAAAAATGTACAATTTAGGCCCCATTAGGACCCCTCCTCACCCCCCTCCCCTGGGTCCCAGGGGGGGGGGGGCACCCCTGATTCTGCCATGAACAAACTTGAAACTACAGTCATTAATGTACTCACTCATAGTATTAACTTAGCTCTATCACTTCTGGTTCTAGAGAAGAAGATTTTTACAGATTCCTTAATTTTGGGGGGTTTGGGCCCCATGGGGGCCCCCTGGATGGGGCATGGTGCCCATTTTAAGAAATTGAGTTCCTAACCCCCTACAGATGCTACCTGCCAAGTTTGGTGAAAATGGGTCATGGGGTTCTTAAGAAGAAGATGAGAAAATGTACAATTTAGGCCCCATTAGAACCCCTCCCCACCCCCCCTCCCCTGGGTCCCAAGGGGGGCACCCCTGATTCTGCCATGAACAAACTTGAAACTACAGTCATCAATGTACTAACCCATAGTATTAACTTAGCTCTATCACTTCTGGTTCTAGAGAAGAAGATTTTTACAGATTCCTTAATTTTGGGGGGTTTGGGCCCCCTGGGGGCCCCCTGGGTGGGGCATGGTGCCCATTTTAACAAATTGAGTTCCTAACCCCCTAGGGATGCTACCTGCCAAGTTTGATGAAAATCGGTCTTGGGGTTTTCAAGAAGAAGATGAAAATGTAAAAAGTTTACGCACGACGCACGACGGACGACGCACGACGGACGACGGACGACGGACGACGGACGACGGACGACGGACGACGCACGACGCACGACGCACGACGGACGCCGGACGAAGGGCGATCGCAATAGCTCACTTGAGCCTTTGGCTCAGGTGAGCTAAAAAAGAAAAAGCAAAAGCAAAAGCAAAATAGCAAGGACGACAAAAGGTTTACACTTTTCAGTCACGAAATAATAGAATCTCATGCCTGCAGAGTAAAATATAAACATTACACAGCAAATCTGCTGTATACATCAAAATGTCTCAAAACTCAGCTAAAAGCGCAGAGATATAACAGCACTTTAGTCACCTAAAAGACAAGTATATCTCAATCCGTTTGGAAAATTGATATCAAAAGTTCACTTTTAGACAAAAATTATTCTCTATCTCCTTCCCCAACACTGCTTTATAAAGGGGTGGAGGCCACAAGTTTTGACAACATCAGTCTGCAAATGTGTGAAAAAAAAAAACTAGAGCACTCCCACAGGAGACCCGTTCGAGCACATGTATCCCCCAAACCTGTCTCCCATACCCCATCTGGATTACTTTTTAGGCCAGAATGTTGTATAATATGGCAACTGTCACAGGATACAATAAAATCCGACGAGAAATGAGGCTGGTATATAGCACATTTAAGGAATATGACATGTCATCCTATAAAAGTTTGAACAATGAGAGCGCTGGTAATGAAAACTTTTGTTACCTTGAATAACTCCCCATAAACCTAAATAGCTAATTTGAATAAAATCCGACAAGAAATGTGGCTGATAGAGCATGCACAAGAAATGTGACTGGTATCCAAGTCGGAGCACTGAGGGCACCACCACCACAAACTATTGTGTCCGACATGAACATGTAGAATGGCCATCCGTTCACCGATTCTTAGCAAGTCTGAATAAAATCTCAGGAGAAATTAGGTTACATGTAGTATGGCACATACAAGAAATATGACACAGCATCCTTAAAAGTCAGAACAATGAGGGCGCTGTCAATGGAAACTTTTGTTACCTAGAATAACTCCCCACAAACCTCCATAGCAACTTTGAATAAAATCCGACAAGAAATGTGGCTTATAGAGCATATACAAGAAATGTGACATGGCCTCCAAGTCGGAACACTGAGGGCGCCGTCACCACAAAGTGTTGTGTCCTTCATGTAGAATGACCACCCATACACCTCCTTAGCAAGTCTGAACAAAATCCAGTGGGCAACAATCAAGTTATTGCAGAAATAAGCACTTTTGCAAATTTTGACATGATCAGGGTGACCTTTGACCCTGTAAAAGGTGGAACAGTGAGGGCAGCATTATCAATAGGTATAGGTGTATAGATTTGACTATGATACATTTACAAATCTGAAAAAACATCGGTCAAGAAACAAGGCCAGCGTCGCACACACAAACAGACCCTGTTAAATTTACCTTTTCATGACATGTATAAAGACGGAACAAGCGAGGGCGCCATCACCAGAAACAACAGGCATTTACTGTAATACACCTTCATGCAAAATTTGAAGATGATCTAAGAAGAACTGCAGCGAGTAGAGCGCTCACAAGAAAATCTCTGCGGCGGACGCGGACGCGCAACGAGGCCAAATCCATAGTATCCTCCAAACTCTGTTCAAGGGATACAATTAGTTGCATTTTCCTTTTTTTCCAGGCAAATTGAAAAAAAAAATGACAATCACAGGGAATCCTGCAATCTGGTACGTGAATGGGGTGGTTGCATCTGGCTGAGGTAAACCAGACCGGGATATGATACAACGCCAAATACTGGTAGTATTCGCTCACTTTTGACACGCCCTTTGGTGAGAAGTAACCTGGTCGCTCCCAGCCCAAGGCCTCCTGATACACGCAGCCAGCATCCAGAAGAACCTAAGTATAGATTTAGCCAAACACACAACAAAACAAAATTACATACAAGTCTGAAATGGAATCAGCTTTTCTTGTGTGTGTGTGTGTGTGATTGTTTTGTTTTTTTTCTGCACAGGCAGCACTACAAGTACCTTAAGTTAAAGGCATAATTAAAATTTACCATTTGCAGATGAAACAAGGAAAAGTAGAAATTACGCGGTGCGTAATATATGTCCCCGCCGGAAGTAGCATTTTGTAGCAAAATGTGCAATATAGGTAAAAAATCAAGGTCAAAGGTCAAAGAAGTCAAGGTCAAAATTCTGTGTAAAAGTTTTGAAGCCCTCACCTAGTGCCATCACATAAAGCAAACGGAATCGAAATCGGGTTAGAAATGGCGAAGGAGTAGTATTTTATAGCCAATGTACAATACAGGTCAAAAATCAAGGTCAAAGGTCAAAGAGGGCAAAGGTCAAAATTCTGTGTATAGTTCTGAAGCCCTCACCTAGTGCCATCACATAAAGCAAACGGAATCGAAATCGGGTTAGAAATGGCGAAGGAGTAGCATTTTGTAGCCAATGTACAATACAGGTCAAAAATCAAGGTCAAAGGTCAAAGAAGGCAAACGTCAAAATTCTGTTTAGAAGTTTTGAAGCCCTCACCTAGTGCCATCACATAAAGCAAACGGAATCGAAATCGGGTTAGAAATGGCGAAGGAGTAGCATTTTGTAGCAAAATGTACAATATAGGTCAAAAATCAAGGTCAAAGGTCAAAGAAGGCAAACGTCAAAATTCTGTGTAGAAGTTTTGAAGCCCTTACCTAGTGCCATCACATAAAGCAAACGGAATCGAAATCGGGTTAGAAATGGCGAAGGAGTAGCATTTTGTAGCAAAATGTACAATATAGGTCAAAAATCAAGGTCAAAGGTCAAAGAAGGCAAACGTCAAAATTCTGTGTAGAAGTTTTGAAGCCCTCACCTAGTGCCATCACATAAAGCAAACGGAATCGAAATCGGGTTAGAAATGGCGAAGGAGTAGCATTTTGTAGCAAAATGTACAATATAGGTCAAAAATCAAGGTCAAAGGTCAAAGAAGTCAAAGGTCAAAATTCTGTGTAGAAGTTTTGAAGCCCTCACCTAGTGCCATTATATACAGCAAACGGAATCGAAATCGGGTTAGAAATGGCGAAGGAGTAGCATTTTGTAGCAAAATGTACAATATAGGTCAAAGGTCAAGGTCAAAGGTCACGACTGAAATTCTGTGTAGAAGTTTCAAAGCTCCCATGTAGTGCTATCATATAAAGCAAACAGAATCAAAATTGGCTCATAAATGACAGAGAAGTAGCAAATTGAAGATTTTGATCACACACGGACGCACACACGGACACACGGACGGACGGACGGACACACGGACGGACGGACGGACGGACACACGGACGGACGGACGGACACACGGACGGACGGACGGACGGACACACGGACACACACACGTACGGAGCCCGTTTCATAGTCCCCTGCTCGAACTCGTGCGGCGGGGACAACAAAAACCCAGCATTAGTGCTTTAAAATAGTTATAAGATGTGAGTTAGGGATAGAAATAAGCACTGTAAAAATTTGAATTGGTAAAATCGATGTGAAGTATTGTTAAATATACAAAATACTTCCAGACTAAACCGCCTACAGTTACGGTTTATTGAGAAAAATACAGATATCTCCTAATATTTTAGGCTTTATCGTGAACATTTTATATGATAGGAGGTTTTGTGATACAACAGACCTACACATATGCATCAAATGTCATATCTTGAAAAATTTTTAAATCACTATTCCCAAAGGTAAACAGGACCTTTAAGCCACAAACACAAATCAAAATAAAGACAAATACAAGTCTGAAACAGACATCAGTTTTTGGCTTGGAGATAAATGATGCATGTAAGTATGACACGATGGCCCACTTCAACACTGCAACTCAATTTGATTTCATAGTACATATTCAAAGGAGGGGAAGGGTGGGGGGTCCAGTATAAAGAGTATGAGAAACTGGGTCTAGTCAATACACACACACAAAAAAAGAAAAATTAATGCAAGTCTGAAATGAAACTAAGTTTTGAGCTTGGGGTTAAAAGTGAACATGAGTCACTCATAATGGGCATATACATTTTGCTTCAACACTTCAGTTTAGTTCTCATAATACAGCACACATTGAAAGGGGGGGTCCAATATCTAGGAGGACGTGGATTTAGCCAACACTCAACAAAATTAGATACAAGTCAGAAATGGATATCAGTTTTTGGCATGGGGTAAATGATGCACATATCTTTTTTTCTTTTTTTAATCTCAGTAGTATTATAAATCCTGCATCATTTAGATTGTATTGAAACATGTTTGGTGTGTGTATGTGTGTGTGTGTGTTTGTGTGTGTGTGTGTGGGGGGGGGGGGGGGGGGCTGACAGTCAGAGCAGCCGGAGAACTAAAGGTGCTTTCAAGGCTGGCACAGTTTTGCTTGGGGCCCTAGCTGTATGATTCAAGCATTTAACCCCTCACTGAATTGTTCTGCACATTTCCCTGACAGAATGCATTTATAGACTGGTGCAAGCTGGGCGTAGGTGTTCGCCACCCAACTGGTTGAAACCGGCATTATCCAGTCACAGCATGAGCACATGACGAGGTTTTCCAATATTCAATGACCTAGCTGTGCAAGCTTTGAATCATGAATGCTGATTGAGCACATCATACAGGAATATCATGGGTGGAAAGATACCTAGTGCACTTTTGGGGGCATTAGTGCAAAAAGGGCAAAGAAAGAAGGATATGAAGGATGGCATTATTTTTGCCTTCTTTAATAGAGGACTTATTCATTCAACAATATGAACTCAAAACAATAAATGACAATGAGCAAAAAGATACAAAGGTCTGCAACAATCAATCACAGAACTACACTTGAGAACAAACCAGCTACACAATTTGTGACTGTCCAGCTCAAAACCCTAAAAAAGTCACAATTAGGATTTGATCTCTATAATGGACCAAAATATGTCACTTAGGTTGACAGACTGAATTTTTGAGTATTTCTTTGCAGGGAGAGTAATCTTTCTTCTACCAAAGTACTGTCAAAAAAAAACCCCAACAACAACCCTGGTATATTCTTGACCCACTTGGGCAAAATGAGTGAAAATCACCCTCAACAACTACGGTATATTCCTGACCCATCCGAGCCAAAAATGTGCTAAAATCCCTGCTTTTAACTTGGATGTACGTCCCGGCCATCCCTGGGTACCCAGGGGTTGGGACTAATATTAACAACTGCATGATTTGAAGGTGGAGGTTAGCATGGTGGTGTCGATAACGAAGATTGAGTTTACGGTTCACCATGTGGCAGTCCTAGTCCTGAAAAGGACTGTTGGAAGAGGAGATAGTAGATAAAGTGAAGAGGGAGAGGTAAGAAAAGGGAGAGGTGAGATGGAGAGTAAGCGGGAGTAGAGGTATTCTTTCTTGAAAATGTGTGAAGTCCTGAAGAGGACTGTGAACAAAAGGAGAGGGCAAAGAGGTTCACAGTCATTTTCAGGACTTACCACATGGTGAAACGTAGAGTCTTCGTTAACTAGCTGCATAAATTGCTCATTGCTGGTATCAGTATATTTGTACACATCTCTGAATGCTATGTAGAAAATGCCCCACTGCCCCACTACCATTCATTGTTCCAGTTAAAATGACTCCATGTCACCAACAGCCAAGATAAACATATTTGCAGTCAAGATGAGATAAACTTTAAAGAGAGCCATTAGTAGACACACAAATGCACTTACATACACACACACACACCACACACACACACACACCCCTTCCTGTACGTGTGCCAGACTGGTAACGGACAAACCGGATCAGAGCTTTTATTCATAGTGCTGCTTCAAGCGGGTTCAAAACAAATATCAAAGGTCTGCCGTGGATAAATACTCCAAGCCTACAAGGATTTGCTGAATCAGCGAAATGCGTGCAAACACACACAAACACACATGAACAGAGATAAAAGTGCAAAGAAATGCCCTTCCCTCCTACAGTAATGTCAACTCTGTGAAAGAAGTAGGCCTACAGTTCACTGCACCAACAGTAGCATTTCTTACATCCACCACTACCTACACTACTGCAACCAATACTTATGTAACCCGTTGAGAACAGGTCCTGGGTATACTAGGGCAAGTGTCTATATGGGAATTGCCTTTTGTAGCAAAATCAGTCCATCCTCAACTGGTCAATGATACTACTTTGCATTAAAAATGTCTACAACATAAAATGTTGCCACTGAAACACTACCAACTGAAGGCAAATTTGATGTTCATTGATGAATATTGATTCAATTTGACAAGCGAAACAATTTGCATTCTCTAAGACTGACTAAGATTGATATCTGGTATTGTATTCAATTGCCACAGAAGTGTACAGTATCTTCCGAATTTATAAAATGAAAAGAATGTCCACTAATGTGTAATAAAACAGAGTATGTTCACACATCAATGTCCCCTCCTCTCCATCCCCCTCCCCTCTCAAAATCTGCAGACAATGGCTCGTATTCAGGGAGGTGGTCTAAATTTTGTCCGCGATTAATACAATTTTTTTTTCCGTACAAATTGTGTATCAAAATGTGTGTGACAGATCACGTACACCAAGAGACATCCCATGACAACCCTACAATGATACTTGCGTGCGTAAGGTACTTTTTTTTTCAAGCTTAATTTAGTCAATGGACTAAATGTGGACCATGATTTTGACCTGAATCACCACCTCTGTGAATATACTGTACAAGCGCCATATATTTCGCGAGTCTAAATTTTCGCGAATCGGGACTTCCCGACAATTTCGCGAGTGGTTAAATTCGCGATCGTGGAGTCCTGTACTGAATGGAGAAATGTATATTCGTACGTCACATTCATATTAGCATTAGAGTCAATATTTTCGCGTCTTTAATTTCGCAAATAGCAGCTGACTTGCGAAATTCGCGAAAATAAAAACCTCACGAAATATTTGGCATAACAGTAGCCAAAGCGCCCCCTCCACCCCCCCCCCCCCCCACCAAAAAAAAAAGAAAAAGCCTTTACATGAACATCTTGATACGGTATCAAACAGCTGCTAAAACCATAGGAGGATGTTCTACCAGCCCTTGCAAGCAACAAAACCACATGTACATGCATCAGCCCATGTTTGCACTCAGATACGAAAGGTACATTCGCAAGATCTTTAACTAACAGCTTGGCTTGGAGTTGTAAACTCTGATAATCGGCTGGTAGTTTGGTATCATAAAAATGCACTCAAAAATTGGCTATCTTACAGATTACTCAATGATTAGAGCCACATGACTTCTCGAGGTTTAGACTCTATACAAGAGCCATGTGAACCCCCAACTCACAACTCACCATTATGTGACACTCGTTACAGAACACACTCATGACCATTTGTTATTCATATATCAACACAATACACGCTGAAGTATCAGCATCAAAAGTCTAACATGGCGTCCTTCGGGCATTCAAAAAAGTTAATTCCTCATCTATTTGTGTTTTGAAGGCCACTTGTTTTACATCTTAACAAGGGGGCTTTTCTCCATGAGCTGATGACAAGTGAATCAATAATCCATGGTGGAACACACACACACACACCATTCCTTCAAGTGAGAGGTAAATATCCTTACAATTTACAGAATCAATCAATTGAATTCAGTCATTCCATCATTTTGTATTTATTTATTCATTTATTTATTTATTTTTATTTATTATTTTATTTATTTTTTTTTTTTTGGGGGGGGGGCACAAAAACATATCTCGTACCCTATAGAAGAAACACAGCCACGTACACACATACAGCACAATAATGTAAGATTCATCGATAATTTCAAATGGTTTACAACGAAAACATTCCGGGCATTCTAAATGTTCTTTTGTGTGTGTGTGTGTGTGTGTCATAATGAGGCTACAAGCACGCAAACAATGGCCTCGATGGTGAATATTCCTCCCCCCTCCCAAAAAAAAAGAAGAATATAACAAAGGTCACATTTTTCCTCCTTACTCACAAATTTTACAAAAGCACACACACACACACACACACACACACACACGCACTGTCTGTATTCACCTGCCGTATCATGAACACAAAAGACGACCAAGTGCCTTTGTTCACATGTGCATTCAAACGTGTTATTTGTGCACCTCTTCCACACAATGGATCAATGGCTGCTTATTATGTGTACATATGATAAGAATCAAGAATAGCTGGTGATTTTTTCCCCCACTACGCGACGGTTACCAAATTAAAGGGACAGATGAATGAGCAACCTGAAAACACAACACCTCTGGCTACCTTCAAGTTTAACAGGGGCATACACAAAGAAACAATATAATATTTGACATAGAGGGGATTTGCTGGACAGAGAAGGTTTTATTTGTTAACACAAATATTGTCCTTTTTTAGAATTATTAGGAATATTTGATATCAAAATAGCTGTGATGTGTTCATGAGTGATATATCTGTCACAAAGCAACAACAACAAAAACATTTTTGCCTGGCTGTACCCTTTAATTCTGTGTGTTGGGAAATTGACTTCTGATGCAAATATAGTCGGAACTACAAGTGTAATTGCGCCGGCATAGCCTCCCAAGGTCAAAGTCCATTTACCTGTATGTAACACAGCATTTGTGCTTCAAGAATTGTTTCTCTTGCTGCTATTGAAAAGAGAACTTAAACACTTCTTGAAAGCCCACCTCTAAAGGTATTGTTAATCATTGGGAGCAGTGATTTTAAAAATGTTCAAGTGATCATATTTGATACATCTGATATCTCAAGTAACATCTTACCATAATGGATATTTTGGAATAAAGCCTTAAATATGAGGGATATTACTATTTTTCTCAATAAAGCATAACTGTAGACAGTTTATTCTAAAAGCAATTTTTCATCAGACCTACTGTTCACATTTTGTATATCAAAAGACACTTTGAACACTGATCAAATTAACATCTTTACATTCGTTGTTTCTATCCCTCACTCACATTTTAGAACTATTTTGAAGCACCAAAGCTAGATTTTTGTTTTATCTGCAAATGGTAAATAAATGTGTCAAAGGCAAAGTATTGCATGTGACCATCAATGCATCATTACATCTTGCATTGTACATCTCCACATATCCACAAGTTCTGTCAACGCTTTAAACTTAAACTTAAAGGGACTATACAGTACTGGTTGAGGTGAGGATTCAGCTTGTAACGTTTTGTGAGATATCTAGAAACCACTCTATGAAATGTTAAAGAGCATACAATTCTAATGGGAATCAAAAATTTATTTGAAGAAAATCAGTTTTGAAATGACTGAGATATCGAAAAACAAGCTATACTACTAAAAGTCATGGCCTGTCAATTCTATTAGGATCGCTTTTTTGATATCTCAGCTATTTCAAGGCCAATTTTCATCAAATGAACTTTGAATCCTTTTTGAAATTACATGCTCTTTCATATTTCATAAGAGGTGTCTCATTATCTCACAAAAAAATGTTATAAACCTGAATCCTCACCTCAACCAGAAGGAACAAAACGAAATGAAATAAAAAATCACACACACACGCACGCACACACATACACAAAACAAATGAAACGAACAAAAACAAATAAAAGCAAGTGAATAATTGCTAGGAAAAGGGGCTGTCTTACCTGATGGAGGGCATCTTTCCTCATATTCCTGGAGGCCAGCGGTTGATCGTGTGGGAACACTGTGGAGTAGTTCTTAGCGTAAGCCTCGTGGCTCCTTTCCGTGATCCATTTTTTGTCGTGGACCAGGGACTGAGCAAATCTCCTACAACATAGGACAACAGACACAGCAAAGACATTATCCACTGTGATTTCGCCGCACTCGGATTAAAAGCATAGTCTCAACAGATATGAACCTATGCACTGTATGTCTAACTCCTATAAAATATTTTATTTCTATTTGCCAGAACTGTATTGCCCACACTGCAATAGAGATGGACTGGAAATAGCTTTACTGTGAAAGCTGTCATTTTCACAAGGGTTTGATTTTTGCCGATTTCATGACTCATTGTTGGGCTGTGAATTCAACAAAATGTGAAAATACTGCTATCTGATCTTTGCCCCATTAAATCTTTGGACAGGATTATTGCACTTACAATGGCCTCCGTGTTAAATCATAAAAACGATATCTCGCAAAAAATGTCTGTGTCCTCATTTGTGAAATAATCTTCATACGAAAATATCAGCTCTTACAGCATTTGGAAGATATTTCTAACCTGCAATGTATTATACTTCTTTGTACACTGTGAATAGATTTTTACTGAGGCAATATTTCTATGACACATACGCAAACTACATCGATATCAATAACCTTCACTTATTCCTAAACATCACACTGTGGAAAGTGGCAAACCTGTTGTGTGTAAACTCACCTGATGTCATAACTGTACATATCAAGGTCTGGTCTGCCGTTGACTATCCATTTGGCTAGCTCCCGACCCGACCCTCCCCCGTACATGAGACCGGAGCTGTTGAAACCGCACCCAAGATAAAAGCCCCTGAGCTCTGGGGCCTCCCCCATCAATGGTTTGTGGTCAGGTGTGAACGACTCTGCAGAACAACAACACAAAACACACACATATATGCAACATGGGAGTGTGAACATGCTCACTTACATCATATAGCAATCAAGGTCTTCTTTTTGTGATAATACAATGTACAATGTATTGACAGTATCTCTATCACAGTACTCATTTTGTTATCACCTAATGCACTTCCGCTGCACTGTCAAAATATTGTAGACAACTGAAGAACAGGTATTTCATATCTTTTTATCTAGATATTCTAGATATGAAAAGTTCATATAAACTCAAGCAACATGCATGTATCTTCCAATTATATAAAACCTTAACTAACCAATTATGATATGCAATGTATACACACAGCTCATAGTCATCACACTCCAGTAGTTAGAAATACTATAGATTACAACCACTATTGGGGGGGGGGGGGAAGAGAAAGAAAAAAAATGTATGTATGTCAGTTTCTACCCTCAGCCAATGACTTGAGAGTATGCAATTTAGATCTAAATAACTCTACTTGATAATACAAACGACAACAACATCAACAACAACAACAACAACAACAACAACAACAACAACACATTAAACTAATCAGGCTGAGTAAACAACTCATGGAAAGAGTAAATGTTGCTGACGTGACTGACTGTCATATAACACTTACCTGGCCCACAGACTGTGGATTTGATACCAGTCTCTCCTATGATTGGTAACCGGTGAACATTGCCCTCAATGTGAGCACTGAAAACATCCCAGTCCAGGTCGTACAGTGAGAAGGCAAAGTTTGTCTTCATCTGCAAGTCGGGGAAAGATAGAATGGGTATCATACTCATGTATAAAGGCGGTTGTGGAAGTGATGAAAGAGAAGGAAACAGAGACAGACAGACAGACAGACAGACACACAAGCAGGTATATAGCAGACAAACAGATAAGCACACAGGCAGGTACATAGAGAGACAGGCAGGGATAGACAGAGAGACAGACAGATGGATAGACAAAAGGGTAGACAGGGTAGACAGACAGACAGACAGACAGACAGACAGACAGACAGCCAGAGAGACAGACAGAAAGACAGCCAGACAGACAGACAGATATGGGAAAACGAACAGACAAATGAACCGATGGACGGACAGACAGAAGAACACAAGAGCACACAGATTGACAGACAAAAAGAGATGTGCAAACAGACAGACAGATAGATGAAAAAAAAGACAAGACAGGCAGACAGCTAGAGAGAAAGACAGACAGACAGAGACAGACAAACAGATGAACAAACAGACAGACAGATACAGACAGGTACTGTAAAAGTAGATATTTTTGAATAAGTAATCTTTTGCATTGGCCATGTGAGATGCATTTTGCATGTTTTTAATTCTGCAGGAGCAAGACTTTAATTAGTGGAACATATGGCAAGCAAACATATTTGCCTGCTTTGACAAGATGGGCACCCTTAATGTTGACAAGTGTAGCTTTTACTGTGACTTCACCACACCAGTGAATCAGGTTTTATGTATGATTCTGATTTGTATGTGCTACTACATGTACCAGTACATATGTTTTGATTGATCTCTATTTATGCAAGCTTGTATTGATGTTTTGAGAGAATTTGATTGATGAGTGATAACTTAGAGACATGTTGGATGTGTCTTCTACTGCGTGGAAGATAGTAAGCAAATAATCAACGTTGGTGAAAGATAGCGTACACATTCAGATTGCCAAGGAAGTGATAGTTTGTCTCATTGCCTGAAACTAAAAGTTGATTATTTGCTTTATATTCCACATCTAGGGCCCTAGATATTCCCATTTTATTCCACATCTGAAACCATTTTAGCTGTCTAAGGGTATCCTCAGGGCTTAGGCTACGTAGTTTACTTTAGACATATGCGCGTAGATGACAAAACAACGAATTTGCTCCGCGCACCGCACGTGGCACCAAAATAAAAGTGCGTTGCACTGTGGTTTATCACTTGACCCAGGTCAAATGATAGACCACAGTGCAACGCACTTTTATTTCGCGCGTACTCCAAATTGTAAGTTATATTACGCGTTAGGACTGTGTGGACTAAGAGATCAGCGAAACAAAATGACTATTATCATAGAGTGTAACGAACTTTCTTCTCAGGTAATGTGATGGGCAAAACTACGCTTTATCACATGATCAGCTCTTGACCAATCCTATAGCAAAATTCTTTAGTATGTGGAATATAATTCTGACTAACTCTGAATGAACTGAGAAAAGTGAGTTTACGGGGTACCTCGTCCAGGATGATGGGGTTGGCCTCGTAGCCTCCAATTGACAACGCATCACCCTGGAGCTTCATGTAGATGGAGGCATCGTGGTCCCGGACATTGGGCATGTTCTGGATGCCCTCAATCCTCTCAGTGACGATGTAGGCGTGCTTCATGGGAACCAGGGGTACGGCCACGCCCGCCATGGCACCAATGCCTGGCGCCCACACACCTGTCAATGACACAGCACCAGCAAAAATCTGTCACTGCTTGCTCTACGACTTGTGTTTCCCCATGAGTGTATCAAAACATGTTTTTAAGTCAAATTCATGTTGAAGCTATTTCTTCAGTCCACATAGATTCCACTTAGGTGAGGTTGACTGCTCTTCTAACAATACACTCATAGCAAAACAGCCAATATTAACTTTAAAAGTAGCTCTATATAAAAGCAGGATTAGGAGCACATTCATCACATATCTTACTACAGGCAAGTCAAATGTACCAGGTTTCAACTACAGACAAAAACCTATAGATACGAATGAATCTAAAGCTCAGTACACACCTGTGCAGTTAACGACAACGGGCGTCTTGATGGTGCCTGCGGACGTCTCAACAGCCTTGACCCGCTTGACCCCAAAGTCGTCCTCACCGGTCTGGATTCCTGTCACCTGACAGTTGGTGATGACCTGCATGTATGTTCCACAAAAGTGCACTCACCTCAATCTTTCCAAGTGACAAAGTTAACTGTCGTACTGTGGAGAATACCTCCATCTGATAAAACTTTTGCAGTAATACTGTATGTGGCACAAAAATGGAACTTAACAAAATATTGAAGGCAAAATATATCAAATCTATGATGATATTGAATGCTGCTAGAATTACTGCCTGTTCCCCTGGAGTGGGAAATTTAACTGACTTTTTAAGTTTATGAAATTGAACACAACTCCAGAGCAGTTTAAATATTGCTGTATATTTCTCAACGAAATTTTTCTGTAGAAAAAAAAACAAACCTGACACTAAACTACTACAAGTACTTTCTCTCACATTTTGAGGCATGAATGTCCCCCCCCCCAAAAAAAAAACAACAACAACAACAACAGCAACAACAACAATGTTATACCACAGTCAACCAATTTTACAAATGTTCACTCAAAATGTTCTCAAGCAAATATAGTTTGGTACAAATAAAGAAAAGACTAGGGTACAGACTTTTGCTCCAGCTGCTGTTGCAGACCGCGTGAGAGCGGTGCAGAAGCCAGCAGGGTCGATGGTGCCATCCCCAGGGCTGTAAAGGGTGCCGTAAAGGTCGGACACATTCATCAATGGGTACAGCTTCTTCGTCTCTTCAGGGGAGAGGACGTGGGATTCTACTCCAAATGCCTTACCCAACTATAAAGAAATACACACACATACACACACTCTTAAATAAAAGGGAACATGGGCAGTTACATAAAACTCTGCACTCTATCTGAACAGTATATGGAAACAGCTCTGTATGTAAAACTGAAAAAAAAAAAGACTCTTCAAGCTCATTATTAAAAGTGACACAGAGTGTCTCAAACACTTCAAAATGGCAGGCAGAAAACAGATCTTTAAAACTGAAGATACAGTATGCCAAAACACCAAAGGGTCAATTAATTGACTGTTTATCGAGAAAGTGATATCTCCGTATATTTTAGGCTTTATTGCAAAATTTTTATAAGATAGGATGTTTTGTGATACAGCTGACCTCCAAATATGCATTTTAAAAAGTGATATCTCGAACATTTTTTAAATCACTGCTCCCAATGGTAAACAGTACCTTTAAAAACAGGGTATAGCAAATTCTGGTTATTCAATATTCTGATCAATTATCTGATATTTCTTCCACAATTGTTCCTGAGAAGGATTCTTTATGCAAGTTGACAGAGAACCAACAGATTGGTAATCCACCAGTGTGAAAGCAGTCAAGCGGTACACGTATGCCCTTTCCATGGTCCACTACATGTACTATCAAATAATAAAAAATATCACTTAAGGTGATTAATACCCCCGCCCCGTGACGACAGTCTTACCCAAGGAATGAACTTTCCTTGATCTTCTGCCATTTAAATGCCGTTACCATGGCAACGCAGCTTCCGACACGTCCGAAAAATATGTCTTGCACATCTTCCCACCAAGACTATTGTGTGTGCCACATTTCATAAGCTTTTGTCAAAAACTGAGGAAGTAGTTCAATCCACTAGATCTTTCCTTGATCTTCCACCATTAATATGCCGTTACCATGGCAACGCAGCTTCCGACACGTCCAAAAAATATGTCTTGCACATCTTCCCACCAAGACCAATGTGTGTGCCACATTTCATGAGCTTCAGTCGAATACAGAGGAAGTAGTTCAATCCGCAAGATCTTTCCTTGATCTTCTGCCATTTATATGCCGTTACCATAGCAACGCAGCTTCCGACACGTCCGAAAAATATGTCTTCCACATCTTCCCACCAAGATCAAGGTGTGTGCCACATTTCATAAGCTTTGGTCAAAAAACTGAGGAAGTAGTTAAATCCGCAAGATCTTTCCTTGATCTTCTGCCATTAATATGCCGTTACCATGGCAACGTACTTTCGGGTACGGTCAAAAAATGCGTCTTGCACATCTACAACCAAAGGCACACATCTATACCAAGTTTCATGGAAATTGGGCAAAAACTGAGGAAGTAGTTTGCAACACAAAATTTTCCATCATTTTGGCTCATAATATGTGAGCTGTTACCATGGCAACATACTTTTTGTCACTGTCAAGAAATGTGTCATGCTGACCTATATCCTAAGACAAACATTCAATATGAATTCCATGAAAATTGGAAGAACACTGATGAAGCAGTTTTGCCATGAAGCATTTTGCCCTATATTTTACCAATAACATGCCGTTACCATGGCAACGCACTTTTTGCCATTGCGGAAATATGTGTCTTGCACATTAACATATTCAGATAAACATCTGTACCTAATTTCATAAAAATTGATCAAAAACTGTGGGAGGAGTTCGCGATGCAAGATTTGTACCCATTTTTGCCCATAATATGCCATTACCATGGCAACATACTTTTGGGTACTGTCAAAAAATATGTCTTGCACATCTACAACCCAAGGTACACATCTGTGCCAAGTTTTATGGGAATCGGTTGAAAAATGAGGAAGTAGTTCGCGACGCAAGATTTGCAACGGACCGACCGCCCGACCGCCCGACCGCCCGACCGCCCGCCCGACCGCCCGACCGACCGCCCGACCGACCGCCCGACCGTCCGCTGATTCCTATATACCCCCTTCAAACTTCGTTTGGCGGGGGTATAAAAATATCGTATGAATAGAACGTGCGTTGATGGGCTCACAAACTCTTTTGTTATACACAAAAGAGGCATCTGAACAGGGTCAGCAAAACCAGAAATCTATTGAACTCAACTTTCCCTGACATCTTCATACAAGTTTTATAGCAAAACAAAGTGCACACTACATTGGATAAACGGCAAATAATTCCCCAATAAACACACTTTTCATACAGAAAGAAAACATATCGATACAAAAAACTCGAAATCTTTCTATCAAAGCCATTTTCTGGGCAGCAGAATAAAAACAACATGAATTTAGGCCACCAATGCAGGCACTCTTGTCTACATTTTGGGGACCTGGTATACTGGCTCCTGTAAAGGAACGGGTTAAGCGTGCCATTATTCCCACCTGCCTTCTGAAGGAGGTATTACCAAGTCAAGCACTTACTTTATATGCTAAAACAATGAAAATGTGTGGAATTTGTCTAAGTTACAATCTTTGTATCATTTGAGTACTGTGACATCATATACAGGTACTGTTGTAGCCTTCTTACAATTGTATCTAGTGAAAAATGGCACATGGATTGAACAAGAACTATTAAAATTCAGAACTATCGAGCAGGTTCAACTTCACTGACATGTTCTACTGATGTTCCTGCATTTACTGATTCCACAAGAGCAGTAAAGTCCACTTTAACAAATGCAACCAAACTCATCATGAAAAGAGTGGAATGGATTCATGTTCAATTGAACCAGAAAGGTCAAACCGTCCCCCAAAAGTACAGAAATTCCATGAGGAAATTCTCAATCCCGAGAGAAAGGCATACTCACCGTGCCCATGCGCTTGTATTCATCCAGCCTCTCCTTATTGGACGCTATGAATAATCCCCCATTTTCGATCCAGCCCGGTACCACACCCGTTTCTTCCTCTAGTACGTTGCGGACAAGATGCCGCATGTAATTGAGGAGTTCCATATCTGTATCTGCTGGACGTAGTCTCCATACAAGCCCTACAGCGTGATTAAAGCAACATAAAATGTATGGAAGTATCAAAAATATCAATGTGCTGAGCTATTTGGTTTAGTTCTTCAACATTAAGTGACTGCTGGCATTAAAAAAAAAAAGAATGAAGAAAGGATGAACTGTATAGAGTGTAATTAGGGCCCCACTTGCTGCACTTTATTCAAAATGCAGGGGTTATCTGTAAATACGATCATATTTCTTTTTTTTTTTTGTCTTCATCACTGACTAGTCATTTTCACTTCCCTCGCCAAATTGACCCCTGACCTCTGACCTTTGAGATGGAAGATCTAAAACGGTACCACACAGCATCTCAATGATTTGCCTGCCACAAGTGAAACCCGCAGTTAGATAGAAATGATAAAAACCTTGCATTGTCCTAAAAGTTGTATGAAATTAGGTTTTTGCTGTGACTTCTCACCTTCAAAAGTCTGTCTGGACCTTGTAAACATGATCACATACAGAAAATTTGAGCTCCATCAGATTATCACTGTTGGTGTGTGGATGGACACACCAAAAACAAAGTGCAACCAGGGGGGCATTTCATGAAGCATTTTGTTCGGATATTTTTCTGACAAACTGTTACAAGCTACTGAAATCCTTGCATCTGATTGGCTGAGAGCAAATTTGTCTGACAACTTTGTCGGACAAAATGCTTCATGAAATGCCCCCCAGGACTGTTGCAAGGTAGAGGTGTCAAGCCGTCCTGAAGGCAGGATTTACTCTTACCTGCAGTGTGCCACGTTGTTCCTGCGGTCAACTGATCCTTCTCCAAAAGTACAGCACTCTTCACACCGCACTTCATGAGATGATACAGCGTGCTACAGCCGATAGAGCCCCCACCGATCACCACCACGTCTGCCGACTCCGGGACCGTGGTGGGACCCTCGGAGGCAGTCGCCTTCAGTTGCGTCTCGTACGGGACACCGCTCTCTGCCTTGCCAGTGCAATACCTGGCGCTGGACAGTCCTGTCCAGCGCTGTAAGAGGGAGCGCCTTGCCAGGGAGAGCGTCGCATTTCGCCACATCCTGATTGTTTGTCCAGCTGGTGTTTACACACAACCAAAAAGGAAACCAAAACACAAATACATGTGGGTAATTCTGTGAAGTTGGGGCACAAAGTGTGACATTTTAGCATAACTCAATACTAATTATGCTATACATATATTGTTTATAGGCTTTACATTTGTATTGAGACCATACATTTTCCTGGAAATTTTGTGCCATTCAGACTCAATTTTGATGAAGTTATCAAAAAGATATGTAACGGTGTCCTGTAGCATCGTGACGTGTCCATGTAGCATCGTGATAGTTAAAATCTGGTCCTAAAAGACAAATTAATGCAATTAGCTTGACCAAAATTTGATATAATATGCATAATTACTAGATTAGTCAGATACTGGTAGCTAAATATCTTAACTCTCCTTTCCACAGTTTTACTTTTACAAGAAAATTACACAATGTGTCACTATGCTACGCGGTGTCCACCAAATGTCACAAAAAAGGACACCGCATAGCATCGTGACACATTTTGTAATTTTCTTTTAAAATTCAAACTGTGTACAGGAAATTTGAGATATTTAGCTATCTCATTCATATCTTGTAAATATGCATATTGCATCAAATTTTGGTCAAGCTAATTGCCATAATTTGTCTCCTAGGACCAAATGTTAAAATATAACGATGCTACATGGACACGTCACGATGCTACAGGACACTGTTACATATTGTTTAATAACTTCATCAAAATTGAGTCCGAATGGCACAAAATTTCCAGGAAAATGTGTGGCCTCAATGCAAATGTAAAGCCTACGAACAATAGATATATAGCATAATTAACATTGAGTTATGCTGAAATGTATTTTTTAAATATCCCGATGCTACATGGACACTGCCCCAACTTCATGGAATTACCCATGTACGAATGCAGATTGACTGAAAGCAGCAATGTGAATAGTGGAACACATAACTGGAAGTTTGACAAAAATCAGACAATCTGTTCAAAGTCATGAATTTTTGAAGTTTTAGTGTCATCATCCCTGGACAAGACTACCACAGTTCATGATGTCATATTGGGACAATTTAAAGAAAATATAAAGATGCATATATATATATTCTCACTTTTCTAGCATAATGAAAGATCACTTGACTCACCTCTTTCAGAAAGCAGAGAGAATTATGTCAGCAACAATTAGATGGAATGTGTACTTTTTATGAAAAATTACATTTTGTGGAATTTTCCTTACATCTTCTTTACAATGCATTGTTTCTTTCACTGGTGTGTTGTACTGATGATATTGCTGCTTTCACTCAATCCATATATTCATACCGGTATTTGGGTTTCAGTTTCCTTTAAAAAGGAGATTGACAGCAATAATGATAGTCACTGGCAGTGATAAAAGGGGGAGGAATCAATCATGGTACGGTATATAGATATAGGCCTCACAGCTGTCTTTCGAAGCTATAGATGGCTGGGAAGTTAATCAATGTCCAAACACAGGGGAGCTTTGAAGCATTTCTTTTTTGTCTGGTTTCATGTCTCATGCAAGTGGCTGCATGCTGCTTCCGAAACATATCATAAACTAGAAGCACTCTGAGAGCGCAAACTTCCGCCAAACAGCTCATTTCCACCGCTGATCTTGTCCACTGACCCACTGATCTCGCTCTTGCAGAAACTAGAGCATGCACTGTAGTGCGCATACTACATGCAAACCTCAAAAAATGCACAAGCTTGAAGTTCATTGACCCTGTCTGCCACAGTGTTGAAAATTCTTCATAAAATCCATAAGAATTCCCGGATCACTACCAAAATTTAGTCATCTGTTCCTTGTGTCATTCTCAACCTTTCCTGTAAGTTTCATCCCAATCTGTTTACAACTTTTTGAGTTATTTGGCACACAGACAAACAAGCAAACAAACAAACAAACAAACGCCGATGAAAACATTAACCTCCCTTCTTGGTGGAGGTAATAAATCATCTTCACACACTTATGACAGATTCAGCTAGCATGGGGCAACAGAAATTCCCAAAGGCAAGAGGAAGTGCTACAGAATTGTAATGTCAATTGCAGAATGCATCTGGCCAATCCAAATCATCAGGGCACATAGTGCAGACATGTTCTTTGTAATTTGAACGTGATTGCAAAACCACATGCATGCTGTTTTCACACTTTTTCATATTTTGCGAACACTTTACCCCTCTAGTACTTTAAGGTTGAAGGGTGCACAAATAAAGACAGTATTAGTGTGGAATGGACCAAAGTTGAGGCTCCAGAATATTTTGAAGTTTTCTTCCTGTGTGTGATTATATTGCATTTCTCTTTCTTTTCTTTTTTCCATTTTCCTTTCACAGAGGGGTGTCATTTGTCAAATTTGCCAAGCCATTATGGTCAAACCATAAATATTTGCTTGCGGCATGACATTTTTTCTTGTGAAATTTGAAAAATTAAAATGCTTGCGAAAGTTTTTGTTTACTCTAATGCACTGAATGCCACTGGCAATTCACAAAAATTTCATGCTGCAAAAAGGGATGTCTGCTCCAATTTGCAGAAATTTGTGTCACAAATATTTCTGGTTTTACAGGTTAGGTAACTGATGCACAATTTCTCTGCTGTGAGAAGAGATGTTTCCAGATGATGAACCTCGATAAATGAGCAAGCAGATATCTACTGTACAGTGTAACTACTGGTAACACGTCCTTGGCAGATAATGGGACTTTTAATTTACCCCTCCTTTAATCCTGTCAAAAAAATGCCCACTGCCATTTGTTTGTTTGCTTATTTGTTTGTTTGTTTGTTTGTTTCATTTTTCCATCTGAGAAGATGGCTGAATAACCCATATTCAGCTGCACTACAATAGCTGGTCTTCTGATGGGGTCCAGTTTGATATGAGGCGAGACCACTTCAACAAGTTACGCTCCCTTATACTCTTTTTGATGAATGAATGAAGCGGGATATTTTACATGCATGAGTTGTGATTCCCTCACACACAGGACTTCCATTCAATGTCCTATCCGAGGGACAGAGTGTTTTCCCTTTTACTTAGGGAATGGTATAATTACACACAATAGCAGATAGACTCAGGAATCAAACGCGAGCCCTTTGGATCTGGAGGCAGACACGCTATCGACTGAGCCAAATCACCGCCCATTCAAGTGTGCAAGCTATTCATCACGAGCAGACCAAGGCCAAAATACTAGGCTTTACAAAAACATTTCCCACTTTTGATCTCTAATAGTTTGAAAACTATATTTAACAACTGTAATTGAAATGAGTAATAGCTGAATAGCGTAGAATATAGTTGGAGGTGATTTGAATATGAAAGCATGAATCAGTTTCATTAAATCCATGATTGATTAGAATTAAAGTTAAGTTCCAGAGTCTGGTTAAATTTGTTCCCTCTGTACAAAACTGAACTTTACACAGGAACCACTGATGTGTACAAGAGTGTGTGCTTACAATGACCCTGAACAATAGACATGAATACTATGAATAAAATGTACCTTTTCAGAGCTCTGCTGACTAGGCTTCTGGTCTCTTGCTTCAAAGCACATGTTTTCGTGTGCTTGCATACTCTATATTTCAGGATGAATACAGACAAGCTGTGATAGTGCCTAAGGGTGGGATTTCACGGAGCACGCGAACGATTTGCGAAGGACGCGAATGGCAAAATCCAGCATTCGCATTTTGGTCTGCAAAAGATCGCCAAACGAACGTGAGGGTTCGGAAACGTCGTCAATTGTTCGCGAATGTCGTTTTTACTTCGGCGAGAATTTCAAAAAAGTTTGAAATTTTCTGCGAACCTTTTCCGCACACTTGGTCGTGATTTGCTCGTGAATTGTTCTCGAAAGTGTCTTTAAAGCCTCGTCATATGCGCAAGACCTTAGCAAGACACGCGCGATGTTCGCAAAATGTTCGTGAAACCCCAAACAGACTCCGAAACTTTGGAGAATGTCTCGCGTATGTCACGCGAAATCTGCGAAGTTTTTCCGATCATTTTACGACGTAATCGCAAACTGTTCGCGTACCTTTTGAGACATTCTCGCGAACATTTAGCGCACGTTTGGGGGATGTATGACCTATACGTTTTCTACAAATAAAAATCGTAGCATACACCTAAACATCAAACAATTATTAACAACTATAGTAACAAATGAAATTAAAGACTAGCAAAGAGAAAGAAATGTTTGATATATTAAAAAAAAATCGCAGAATACAGTTAAAATTAATCCAAAAGTATGTAGAATTTTATTTGAAGTATAGAGATTCTGCAAAAAAAAAAAAAAAAAAAGATCATATGCTTTACTAGGGAGATACGTCCTAGGAAAAAAATGTAGGCAAGCACACAATAGAAAAATGAGAAAAGAAAGGAGAAATAGAGGAAAGAAAAAAAATTCAACTCAAGACAGCTTCCACCTCTCCTTGGGTACATTTTCTCCCATGATTATTGAAAATTTTTCGTTGTTCGCATTTCCGTCGCGTGTTCTTCGTGTACGTAACAAGCTGTACTTTAGCAATGATACACACGACATTCGTACATACGTCGTGGAAACTTCGCACAAATTGCGCAAGAATAGTTTTCGGCTTCATTGTCGGAAAACATTTGGAGAAAAACTTTTCCGAATGTTGGATTTTGTCATTCGCGTCCTTCGCAAATCGTTCGCGTGCTCCGTGAAATCCCACCCTTAGTGGAATTTCTCATCAATATGTAATAAGAGCATTCAAACCCTGGTCATTGTCTGGGTGTTTAATAACCACACACTCTCATAAATACCAATTGACTCCTGAGCAAAGTTAAATTTTGTACAGAGGGTTGAAATTTAGAGCAAAATCAGAGCCCCAACTTAAAAATAAATCTTGAATTGAATGAAACTGCTTTATGCTTTCATTTTTAAATTACCTCTAACAAAATTGTACACTTATTTGGCTATGGTATAGCTCATATCAATGTCAGTGATTAAGGATCAAAAGTGGGAAATGTCTTTTGTAACACCTAGTAAAAGTTTGAGGAAAATCAAACAAAGTCAAAAGTTAAGAATTTTTAAAGTTCCAGTGATGTCACTGCTGGATAAGAAGACTACTGCAGTTCATGGCATTGATTTTGGACACCAATACTAATAAAACAAAGAGAGAATTCCACATGAAAAGTATAGCTGTACACATTCCATCAACTTGTTACTGATGTGCGCTATGGGTAGTATTTATTCTGCATCTGCTTTTTAAGAGGTAAGTCAAGTGCTCTTTCATTTTGCTACAAAAGTGAAAATACACATATTGAATTTTCCTTTTTACATTTTTTTTCATATTGTTGTCCATTACATGCTTTCATGAAGTGCAGTAGTCTCCTGTCCAGCATGAAACTTTTAAAAATTCATAACTTTTGAATTGATACAAGTCTGATTTTCTTCAACTTTCACTGATCGATGTTTTTTACTACACTACCTTCAATATTACTGCTTTCACACAATTCATGTATATTCATATTTGGCTTTGGTTCCCTATAAATGCCTCGTCACTTGTCAGAAAAATGATAAAGACCAATCTACAGTGATTCTCCCATTTGAGATGATCTACAGTACTTCATATACAGGGCTCGACACTAACGGTGGCCCGGTGGCCCGGGGCCACCAAAATTGAAAGTCGGGCCACCAAATTTCAAAAAAGGGCAAATTTGGTGGCCCGCCTCGGGCCACCAATTTTTTTTTGAAAAGTGTACGTCAATTAATTCGTAACTTTTTGCGCCGGAAATTAGCAGTTATATTTGTTTAAAGGATGGATGAAAAGGACTGAATGAGTGCCTTAGAGTGAGTGTTGCGAGTTTGTTGAGGTTTATTTATGAGTAGATGTATGTCCAACTTCCAATTCTTACTATGACTGGATAAAACTTAGATATTTGACTCAATAAAAAAAACAGGACTTTTAATGTTTTTTATTGTTTTTTTTTCGGGGCCACCAAATTTTTCTCTCGGGCCACCAAAAATTTGAAATTGAGGATTTTGGTGGCCCCATCGGGCCACCAAACAGAAAAGTTAGTGTCGAGCCCTGATATACAATTTTAATTCTATAATGCTTCATGCATTATTACTTTTCCATCATCTGGCTGCACAGTGAGCATGTACTGCAAACCACAATCATTCCAATAATTCTTCAATCATTTCATTCCCTAACTGTTATATAATGAGTTGAAAAATATGCCAAGTTATTTTCCTTTTTTTGTGTGTGTGTGTTGATTCTGGCATCATTACTTTGGCGCTAAAACAATGTTCCCAGAAGTGCTCAAAGTTCATCTTCTGCCAGTTGGAATCTGCTTGCAACTTATCAAAAGGGTCATTAAAAAAAACTTGTCTGGCTGACACTATTTGTCAGGATAATGAGTCATTTTGGAGTACTTTGAAATCAAAAGAGTAAAACAATTTTGATCATACGGGTAGCCGGGGTAGAAGAGCCCTTCTCATTCAGCAGTGGGTGGGTAGAATGCTACATGATGATTGATCTTGCCCGAGTAATTGCATTTCCCAACAAGCTGCATGCGATATGCTCGCATGCAGAAGATCGATGGATAACTGCTATGGCCCGCTTGGTCCATAATCATTAATACTGTAAAAGTGGATATTTTCCCGTGACTAATTTTTCGCTCTCGGCTGGGTGAGAAGAGTTTCACATGTTTCTAATTCCGCGGAATCCAGACATTGAATACTGGAACATATGGCAAGTAAAAATATCTGTGTGCTTTTATTTTCGCGCTGGTTTCGGATTGCGCGAAATGCGCGAAAATTTCAACACTGCCAAAATTTCCACTTTTACATTATTGATAAACATACAGCATTAGGTAACAACAGCGATCAGGTTTTCAGATTGCAATACTGGCAGCCTACCTTTTTTATCTATACAACACATTGTCATTGTTATCCAAATGAAACAATGTTATCATAACTAACTGATTGATATGCAAACATATTTTATGCGTCCATTTTGGAGCAAAAGTTTCTGCAGGCATTTGAGACAGCGTTTAACTTGAAGTATGTAAATTATGCAGATCTGTGTGGGCCTTGTTGGGCAGGGAAGAAGTACGCACTTGTACCAAGGTAGAAATACACTGCATTATACTGTATGTATCTTGCCTTAGTCCAAACATGGCTGCTGTGAATACTCAAGTAAACACCTTAATCCTCCACAGCACCCATACACACAAAATACAGACACACACACAAAAAAAAAAAAACAGAAGAGATATAAAAACAGGCATTTATCAGAACTGTAAAAGTCGATATTTTCGCGCGACTAATTTTTTGCGCTCGGCCGGGTAAGAAGAGTTTCGCATGTTTTAATTCCGCGGAATCAAGACATCAATGACTGGAACATATGGCAAGCAAAAATATTTGTGTGCTTTTATTTTCGCGCTAGTTTCTGGTCGTGCAAAATGCGCAAAATTTCGACACTGCGAAAATATCCACTTTTACGGTACCAGGTATAGCAAAGTACAGAAGGAGGCTTAATCTGTCCAAAAGAAGGGGATAAAATGGTGGCAAAATGATACAGTGACATAAATGTGTTATCACCGGATCATCTTCACAAATCCAAAAAATACAGTTAAAGATGGAAAATATGATTGGTAAACCAAAATACTTGCTCTCACAGCCTAGTAGTAAGACTTACGTACATTGTACTGTGGAGTACATGCTACCAAGTGGTATACTCCATGTACATGTAGGTCTTTAACACTACCTTCATATTATCTACAATGGGCAGGAGGATCAGAAGTTTAGAACCACTGGCTGCTGTATAGCTGGGAACTGATCATGATATAATCTAAGGCAAACCCCTCCGGATATGTGACCTCCTATCTATTAACCTTGGTACTGATGGTACATTGAGACCACGAAACATGCACAGCTGCTGTGCTACAAGTGGTATACATCACACAACACATACTGTCTTTTACCCTGATGCTATTATACTGAACCATGCAAGAAACTGAACAAGCAAGAAGTGTACAATCGTCTTGTAGTTGTATTATACCTGATATGTGTTTGCGAGGAAAAGTGGTTTTCAAAAACACCATATTCTTTCAGACAGGGTATGCAAGAGGGACCATTAAGAATTTAATTCACTGGAAGTCATGATTATGTCAGTAGTTCAGAAATGTGCCAGCTCCATGTATAGAGTCAGGGGTCTGGCCAAACACTTATTGGAGACTACTCAGATATTGGAGACTACGCAGATATGGAAACTGTTACACAAGGTGGGTGTTGTCCGATAGTCTATGTATACTGACAAATTTGGGACAGACGACTACCCCAGGTGAACACAGTGCAGTGTCTAAGGATGCAGAGTTCTCTGGTGAGAGTCCCTTTGGTATTGTACCCCTCCCCCCCCCCCCTCAAAACACACACACACACACACACACACACACACACACACACACACACACACACAAAGAAAAAAACAAACAAGCAAACATATTTTACATAATTGAAAACAAAATGTCCAACCATATTCATTAGGCCTAATTGCTTAAGTCATAAAAATTACTAGTTTAGGGTTAGGTCAGAATGTCGACAAAATGTGATCTGTCCTGGATTCTGGAGTTCTTCTATACTCCGGAGAATCAAGTAGTTAAAGCATTACATAATTAATATGTAATAATTGTTTTATAGGCCTAATGACAACGTTCCCCCAAATAAAATACCACACCCTAGAAATTCATTCAATACCCATCAAAACTGTAACAGTGTCAATTAAGTTAGTGTTACCCTCAAATTTGAGTGGTCCTACTAGTGGTGGAATACAGCCCCCCCCCAAAAAAAAAAAAAAAAATACATATACAAAAGTAACTTTACACAGGTCGCTGTAAAAAAAAAAGCAACTGGGCTGTGTATACACGTAGTTAATACAAAACAAGGTCTTTCAGATTCAACTAGAAAAGCACTCTGAGAGGACAGACCTCCGCCAAGCAGCTACTTTCAAATTCCACCTATGATCTTGTTCTTCCATAGGGATCAGTGATTTCCACCTATCCTTTATGCCTGCTGACAAATCACTCAATTTCCCAATTTATATAGAAGCCTTGGCTTTGGTATGTCATAAAACCTCAGCTGGGCAGTGTGCCTAGCTCTAGCAGAAACTAGAGCATGCACTTTATTGCGTGTATGAAAACCTCACAAATGCGCAGCTTGAACTCCCAAGTTCATTGACCCTACCTGCCAAAATATCAAAGATCCTTCATGAAATCCATACAAATTTCCGGATCACTACAAAATTTAAATCATCTGTTTCCTGTGTCATTCTCAACATTTCCTGCAAGTTTCATCTAAATCTGTACACAACTTTTTGAGTTATTTTGCACACAGACAAACAAACAAAACCAACGATACCTACCTGTGCCTATGGATACCTATACCTATGCTACGGATCTAATACTGAATGCAGGCTTTAGGCCTCGTATGTATCAGATTCAGATTCTTTGGCTAGATCATGTGTAGCTCCATGGTCTGGACAAGCTTTGGCAGTGTGAACCCATGAATGCCATTCCACCTGGCCATGCATCATGCCTGATCTAGCCATGGAGCTACACTGTCACTAGCTCCATGTCCAGACCAATTTCAAACTGTCTAAATCATCCAAATCATTGATAATTATATTCTCTTTTCTTCTCAGATATCAAATTTATCACATCAACTTGACAGACAATGCAAATATCATCCACTTGGAAGTAGAGTACATCATCAGATTCAAAGTACAATACACTGTGCATAGAATTCTGAAACAGACAGCATTTGATTGACCACTTGGCACTGACATCAGTGACAACTGTAGTGTTAAGAGTCTTTACCAAAGTCAAGAGGCTTTGTTTGATGAATGTCAAGAGTCTTTCATTGAAATATTTCACAAATTTGATTTTGATAGGATTAAATACTGTGTATCATGCTGGGGGTAGGATCAGCACAGCTCAGGGTAAACCTACATCCAAGAATAAATTTTGAAGAACCTAACCAGCCTGTGACTGCGACCCTGGCCCTGTGCGTGTGCGTGTGTTGATTGTCTTCAAGACACGTACACAGATCTATAGTGATATACAAATACTATTCTTGTGCCACTTTCGAATGTTCTACTTTCCGAGGCGAGGCAGATTTCGATTTAAAAAAAAAAAATGGACAAACATTTACGATATAAACATAGCAATTTATTACTTACCCTATACTATCACGAAGAATTACGTACACGTTTGGTTTGTCGTGACAACCGATTTTCAACGGGAATTCGACTGAGGTCCCCCTGCGGCCTGCCGGCTCTTCGACAGGCTGCTGCTCAGACTGCACTAGGCATCCAGCTAGCTGCGTATTACGTAAATAACACAGCGCCAATCACCACTGCACAATTCCAAGACGCGGCGGGTGCTTGCCGGTGCGGATACGGTGGGCACCGGCGCGGTACGCGGTACAGGGTACGGAACAATTTTGGAGGGGCACTTTCCAGTGAAGTAGACAACCTCTACATGTACGATGTACATTGTGCGGCGTTTATCATGGGGCGTCGTTCTCTCAAAGGCTCAAAGGCTCTCTCAAAGAGAGGGGTGATACAGTTTCGGTTGGGATGGGGCTGGGTTCCAACTTTTTTGTGTTGTCGTGTGTTTTTTTGGATGATGATTTTTTTTTCTAAGATTATAAGAAACCTCCTATGATGTATGAAATAGCATAAAATTTTAAGAGGAATTCAAAGTTTATTTGGAAGCAAATTGGTTTTAGAATGACTGAGATATCCAAAACAAAGCGATCGTAGTAACGCAAGGTGGGACATTTGCATCTTTTATTATGATTGCTTTGTTTTACTTTGTCTTTGGATATCTCAGCCAAATCAGAACCGATTTTCATCATATGAACATTGAAATCGTCTTAGAATTGTATGCATTTAAAGGTTTTCGAAAGTGGTTTTTAAGTATCTCGCAAAAAGTTAAAAGCTGAATTTGCACCTCAACCAATATCATCCCTTTAATGCTTTCATCGTTTATCGAACAAAATGAGAACTATCACAGAAATCAAAACGAACGTTTTCTTTTAGGAAAGATGTTTCCTCTTTGCGTGCTTTTGCCACTGCATAAAAACTGACAGATCATCTCTTGACATGATTAGTCCCATGATGATTGAGTTCTTTTCAAAGCTTCTTTAAAGTGCCACTGAAATACACGCTCTGGTATCATACACTGTTATCATTTCTTACCATGCTCCTCGTATTATTAAATCACCATACTCTTACGATATTTTCTAGCAGTTCCTCTTTATTGTATTATCTTGTCTTGGAGAGCACGTAGCGAGTCTCAAAAATGTCATCTACTCCTACTTGGGGATAATGTGGAAAACTGCGTGATTCATGAATGCAAGAATTAAAGTCTGAAGAACATCTTTACGGCTCCTAACTAAACATGCAGGGGCTGCAGAATGGGAGGGGGGGCTGAGAGCTGCCCCCAAACGCAGATATACACTCACACACACGTTTTTGACAATTTGAAAAAAAAAAAGAGAAAAAAATCGGAAAAATCACAACACCCATGACATTCCAAAAGGTTCCGTCCTTTGATCGTTCCATTGACCTTGGCCTCCCGGTCGTGCGGCCCCCGAGTTTTAACCACAGAACTCGGTATAGGCCTACTATGTAGAGTTCTGTGATTATAACCAAAATCTGTGCTAAGCTAATTTGTGTACTTATAGGGCCTATTATGAATTATGGAGACGTGTTTGCAGTGGAAAGACTTTTCCATTTTACACGTTTACACCTATATAATATGTACATATATATTATATATATATGTATACATATATATATATATATATATATATATATATATATATATATATATATAACTTTATTGCGAAATGAGCTAAGAGCCATTTTTAAACATTTGAAAGTTTTATTAGTCCATCATCAGATAGAGCAAAACTTAACCTTTTCAGCAATAACTCACTTGTGACATAACAAGGCATATTCTAGAAGTTATGATTAAAAATGTTCTGCTCTAATTATTTTCTTTGTTTTTAGCTGTTTTAATCACAAGTATATCAACTTAGCAATAATGGAATTAGCTCGAAGTTTGCGATAAAAACTCTTCATGATTAAGGCCTGAGAAGATGCATTACAAAAAGTTATGGGAGTAAAGTGAGTCGGCGCGAAATGTCGATGTGGTGTGCAGGATTCATACGTCGACAAAGCTGTGGTCCTCTAATCAATTCATTTCGCCGAGGAATTATAAGCATGTGTAGTGCGTAAGATTCAACTTCTTCAAATATAATTGGTCCTATATATACATATATTATATATACCTGTATATAATTTTATATTGAGTATAAGTCGTCCACGTGTTGGCGTGATGATACCATCAAAAACAAAACTGAAACAAAGTTCATGCTGTATTCACAAACAGTTTATTTCGGCACACAAATTTTCGAGCGCAATGTGTTCGCACTCTCCAAAGTGTTGATACTGCAATGAGAGAACAATGTTGTTATTATTCTCGGCAGTATCTGTTCTCTCAGTATCAACACTTGAGAAAGAGCGAATCGCTCAAATTGATTTGTGTGCCGAAATAAACTGTTGGCGAATACAGCATGGACTTTGTTTCAGTTTTGTTTTTGATGCGATGATGATGATGATGATGATGATGATGATGATGATGATGATGATGATGATGATGATACTTTGTTTATGTGGTATCCACTTGAGTCTCTCATTGAAGATCTCTCACCAATTTGTTTGGTTTGGTTTGGTTTTATTTCCCGTCATAAAAGAGACATGCAAATGAAATGACTTTACAAATATACAGAGTTTACAGAAATACAATGTTTTACAAGCGTAATTATATGCAAATAAGAGAAAATTAACATCGTTGAAAAGTAAGAGTTTACAGAGAGAGAACATAAACAATAACAGCAGAGAAAGGGTAATAGATGAGATAGAGTATTAAACGACTGGACAAGCCATACTTGTATTCTTTTGTTGTTGTGATATTTTCTGTCAGTCCATTAGAAGATTAGTATGGAATAGAAATCTTATTCGTGGCGAGAGAGAATACTAACGATGATCGATGTTTCTGTGTAAACTTGTAAAATTTCAAACCATATTTTTTTTTTTTTCATGCAGAATATCAAATAGGGGCTCGATAATGCATGTATAATTACTCTGAATGTGCGGCGTTATCATTGTCCGGTTTCCAAACTGACTTCGGCACATTTACGACGGCAGATCTTGCTGTTGTGATTTCAAAAGGTGCAAGCATCGATCAGAGGGTTCCTATACGTGTATTATGAGCGGACTAGCACGGGAGAGCCCTAAAATGACCAAACGACATAAGATTTTGAAAGTGACCGTTGGAAGTTCGTCCGACGTTGACTTACCCTGCATTGAATTACCGAATTTTGCTATTCATGATACATTATTGCTATTTTTCTTTTTTTAGAAACAATAATAATTTATAGTGTTTGGTGCATAATATTATGGTTAACAGTCAGAGAGCGCGGCGGCCGACGTCCGTCCCCAGACCACTGCCCTCCCATCTGTCCCAAACCAAAGCACGATCGAGTTTAGAGATGATCGTAGCGTAGAGCAAGGAGAGCAAGATCCAGAGCGGGTTGATAGATAGAGTTGCGACACCGGAAGTTCGCGCTGATTGGTCAATCCCTCAAAATAGTTCCCCCTGGTCGTATGATGTCGATAAGACCTTAGAAAACCGCGTACCATATTATGACGCAAACAATGCATTCATTGTTATTTTGCTCCGTGGCTCGCGCAAAGTAGAGTTACGCGCTCCGCGCATGGGTTTTGCGCGAGAGTGCAAAATAGCTTCCCCTCGTCCTCATAACAACAATAAAGACCCACAACCCGGGATTTTGAATTACAACAACTATTGTAAAGGAGTGGGACTACATGATATTTCCGTCCTTACATTTTGACGTTCGCCCATCAACATCATCTAGGAGTGTTAAAACAACTCTGAAAATATTTCATCCTTTCCGGTTGTTTGCATCCGTTTCCTTGACTTCGACAGTAAGTACTCCTTTCTCTACTTCATCAAGTTTACATGATTGCCGTAAAAACAGGACATTTTTCTCAACGAGTCACACTCCCGTCGCAAGCAACAATGGTATCTCACACTGCCGCTGGGTCCGGGTACTGCGCGCCTATGTGAAAACCCTGTAGAAATAATTCGTCGACATCGACGACCAGGGGGAACTATTTGACGTGACCTTTGTACCCCAGTGTCGCAACTCTATCTATCAACCCGCTCTGGCAAGATCAATAGACCGCCATCTAGCGGCAAGAACACGTACATTTTCCTCCAGTAAACAAGCAAGATGGGTGCCTTTCAGTCGAACGCCGACATAATTGATGTCCTTGACGACAGTACTAACAAGTGGCCTGTCCTAGAACTTGAGAAGCAAATATCTGTCTTCACTTATGATGAAGACAAGCCGGAAATCAAGGTTAGTATCGACGTAACGTCGACCAATGACATCTTGCAGAAAAATAAAAAAACTTTTCTCTGACGTTGTCACTCCCTGCTTTCGCTCGTACGTACTCGAGCCGAGCTAGGTTACAGTGCTCTGCAGTGCTGTAAGCCCGCCCCGCCCGACCAGGGGCGCTCCGCTGCAGCTGCTTCGCATTCGGGCTGCGGTCCCGATCCCATTTGCACTCTAGTGCAGTAGGCCCTAGCCAAGGTCTAGTTAGGCGGTCTAACAGTTAACTACGTATCTGTACTCTATAGATCTACAACGAGTACAATTATTATAACTGCTGAAAATAACTGAAAATAACGTTGTGAAATGTAAGCGGGTTCCCATCCCGTGCCGTAGAACTAGAAGTTGGACAGTAAATTGACGACCCGATCCGACCTGCCCTGTCATGTCGCCGAGCCACATACAGCCGCTCTCTCTATTCAGTAGTGTAGTAATAGTATCACACTATTAACCTCCCTGCTCTATGCTCTAACTGCGACCAGCCCAAACGCCGTGCCGAAAGTAAAGAAGGCTATTAACGTTAACGTTTTCAGGTCCTACACTAGGCTAGTCTAGGGCTGCCTGTCTTTGTAACCATTTTTGAAGATTGATTAAAAAGGGACATCACACGAAAAAAATACATCATGACTATGTATTCGGGTCTCAACGTAAGAAGAAAACTAGGCGTGGCACCATTGCATTAAAAGTTTGTACTTTGTTGCTTAGAAGTTTACACATATTGAGGATGCATGGGCCATGGCCAATACTAAGCGTTTTTTACTCAATTGAGTACGAACATTTCCTTTTTTTTTTAATGTGTGCAAACCTTTGCTTTGAGTGCGTATGCACAAACTCTCGCTACAACTTCACAAGTGTGTACACCATAACATGTTTATCATCATGTTTACAGTGCAGTGGCTGTTCTCTGTGAGACAGCATGTGGCCAGTAAAAATCAACACACAGCTCTTGACCAATGAGATCACAGGATTTTCACTATCCACTCTATATAATATTTTCATTCTATTCTTACAGGTCTTGGTCTTAGGCGAGACGGTGTCTGCAGATTTGCTTCTAAGAAAGGTTGCCAAAGCCCTTGGTGAGCAAGATATGAATATGGGGGGGGGGGGGGGCGGGCAGGGGGGCGGGATAGGATTAAGATAGGCAGAGGGGCTTCATGAGCTTCAGAAATAAAGAAATTAGAAGAGGATATTTTTATTTGACTTTATATGTTGGTTATCATTTGTATTTTGTCAAGGACCATGGCTGTTGACTTTCTAGGAAAGTAATTATTTTGATGTCTTTCTTCTCGAGAATTTCAACTTCATTTTAGTCAGTCCTTCATGTGCATTGCAACAGATTTAAAAAAAAAAGAAGAGAATGAGATAATTATTTGATATCATTTTCCACGAGGATATGCAGAATGATCAATGGTTAAGCTCAGCTGTAGTATGGCAGAGCTGCAAAATCACCCTGATTCTGACGTAGTTTTGAAAAAAAAAGAAAAGAAAAGAAAGTTTGGTTACTGCCAAATTATATATTGCCCTGACAAGACAAAAGAAAAGCAAACTAAGGGCCTATTGGCCACTCAAATAAAGCAACTATTACATGTATCTCCAGCTGAGATGCATTAACACACATGCATCTCCTCAATAATGCGTTGGAATTGCCCTGAATATGATGAAGTGGTATTAATGCCTATAGCCGGGGAATTGTGGTTAGTTGCCTCTCGGTTAATTCCCCAGAATATCATGAAGCTTGTCACTGACTGACAGCAATGTTAAGTCATGCATAGCATTACTTTCTACATTTTTACCTTACCTGTTTTTCTTCACTCTTTTTGTTTTCTTCTCCAGATATGAAGGCGAGCAGCCTGAAACATTTTGGAATCTGCGAGGGACTTCACACCCCCATAAAGAAATACAAATGCTCCGATCGCATCAAAACCAACTCAAAAGGTGTTTTAACTTTTAAGATTATCTAGTAGTGTGAGAACATTATTTTCTTATTTGCTTTGAGAAGCACATATTTTGTTAAGGACATTCTACTGCTTCAACAGTAAGATATGGAAAATAAGGCATTGAATTACTGCAACTCAGGGTTGGAAAAGGAATGGACATCTTTTAGTGCAGCATTAAGTACTGTGTCGTTAGATTTTAAGGTACAAGTAGTTACAAGTATCAGTAAGTCTATTACATTAATTCAAATCTTCACCATTTGAAGTAATCTGAAAACTAAAAAGTCAATGTAACTTTCAAACAATGAAGATTTTGGTATTGAATATGTATTATATATTAGACATTAGATTATCTTTTAGTCTGTGGGCTAACATTGTGCACCATGATATAATATTATAGGAGACAAGGGTCTTTCTTCTTTAAACAGGAGATCCTAATTATAAATCTTGCTCAGAGAAACGACTCTATAGACAAAATATTCAATGTCCAGTGTACTGTCCATCTTGACCCTTGTAGAAATATGTTTTCCTGGCATTGAGGGTTCAACAATAGTACGTACTGATACAGTACCAGTTCTGATACTAATGAAAAGATCCTTGGGAACAGTGGTGCTGCCACTAAGAAGAACATGGTATTAGTATTGTGTCAGGTATAGTGTTTTGTTTTTGGTTATGGGTTTTTGTTTTTGTTTAAAACTGCATAGTGGACAAAGATTAGTCTCCACTCAAGACATTTATGGAACAAAAAAAAAGTAGATCCAGAAGCAGAGAAGTGTTTAAGATATTGTCTTGTATTCTCACCTGTGACCTTTGACCTTTGCCACAGGTCTCAGTCTGCAGAAGTGGTGCTTTGACCTCAAGCTCGAGAAGCAGGACATAGTGAATGACCCGGTGGCCTTGTATTTGACCTGCTTACAGGCGCGATCCCAGATAATGCAAGGTCAGTGCTGCGCTACACGTCAAGATTTCATTCGTTCCATTATCTATACCAGTATAATTATCTTTGCGCACTGACACACCATTACACAGGATTTCAGTGATGTGGAAGCTTGTGGAAATGACAACCTGAAATAATCTATATTGCAAGAATCAGCTCTGTGTAGAGTATGTGTGTATTTGCATGCCATGATCACAATTTTATTTGCTGTTGTCACTATTTGATATAATTATCATCACCTTGGTCTAAGGCATTTAAAATCACTTATTTGTAGAATAGTGGTATTTACCCAAGTTATTGTATGATAGACACCGTCCCTCCCCTTACCATGCATCAATATTTGTGTACATCAAGGAAACCTGTTCATTTACAGTGTATTTATATGCATTCATTTACTCTTCCTGAACATTGTTTATTTTTATGCAGGCATACTTAATCCATCACCAGAACAGTTAACAAAATTAGAAGGTAAGTCTGATTCAGAACATTCAATCACTCCACCATGCTACTGCATTACAGCTCCTTTGTGCATAGTAATATGGTACTGAATACAGGAATTCTTGTTAAAGGGATCGTATAGTTTTGGTTGAGACCTAATTTCAGGTTTCTAACATTTTTTTTTGAGATGATGAGAAACCTCTTATGAAATATGAAAGAGCATGTAATTCCATGAGGAATTCAACATTTATTTGATGAAAATTGGTTTTGAAATGGCTGAGATATCCAAAACAGAGCGATTCTAATAGTTGTGGGACCCACACTTTATTACGATTGCTTTTTTTGAATGTTTCAGTCCTTCCAAACCCGATTTTCATCAAATAAACTTTGAATTCCTCTTAAAATGGTTAGCTCTGTACTACTTCATAAGTGTTTTCTTGGTATCTCGCAAAAAGTTAAAAGCCCAATTCTCATCTCCACCAATACTGTACTATCCCTTTAAAGTCCTTAATATGCAATTATCTCTCATTACTCAGGGGGAAAAAATACCATGCTATTCACAAAGAGAAAATAAAACATAACTTTGTTCATTGCATAATTTCCTGAATCATTTCCTGGTATTTTTGTTATCTGGCATGGCATATTTCCTCCCCATCACCCAGTGTAAACAAATATTCTGGCTCATATGTATCCAGTGGTATGTAAATGATCTGCATATGGTGTTTCCTGTAAACATATGCACAGGGCCATTCTCTACAACCCCCCCCCCCCCCCCCCCAAGCAAAATCAATTTCAGTCACATGCAATAAATTACAAATAACCTTAGTTTTGAGTGAAAGATTTCTTTTTTTTTTTTTTTACCAAGAGAGGATCATGTTTTATGTATTGTAGCAATGATTCTTAACAACTAAATTGTGGAAATTTGAGGAAAAATGCGCAAGAAGTAAAGAGATTTCACAGTTTGATGATATAATATGACATAAAGTAGCACTTTGTTTGGACCTCAAAATGGCTGCCACCTTGTTCATGTGATCATGTGTAAAAATCATATTCTCTTTTTACATACAACAACCAAGCTGGTTTTTTTTTGCTTCCTTTTTTTATTTTTGTGTTTGTTTTTGTTGTTTTTTTTAAAGGAAAAATCCATACTTTTTTTTTTGGGGGGGGGGGAATGTGTAACAACAAAGCATCCTTGAGGCATACAAGCAGATTTTAAAAGAAAATATGAGAAACATATTTTTCAAGAAAATATTTAGTCAGTTATAATTAATGTAAAAAGGAGATGTTCACCATTGTGTGATCAACATGACAACCGTATGACCAACACACTGTAAAGTGCAAATCTATACACAAAGAGTCAAGGGAGCCTAGATGATACTGTGTTTAACAACTTCAACTCTTGAAATACCTTGGCAGTTATAACCTTACTGTTTATGTCCAGTGTAACTCTGACTGACACTGCCTGGTTGCATTCATCAACAGTTTTCTTCTTGGAGTAGATTATCCTTTCAAAGGAAGTAGCTGTCTCTTGGATCATGTCATATTTCCTCATAAGATTTGTTTCTGTACAAAGTTCAGAGAATGCACCCTGCACAGTAACATATAATGGCAAGCTTCCACCAAGCATTACTTGTCTTCTCAGTACAGGCATGTTGTAACTTGGACATTACGACATTACATTCACTTTCTTTATCTAGTATTCACAAAATGGGTATCATTCTCGGCATCAACAGGAAAATTCAGATATACTGGACCAGGTTTAGTTTGTATTTCCCACCATTGAACTTCTGATTTAAAGGACAAGTTCACCTTCATTAGCTTCATAGACATGTGGGTAGAGAGAATGCAGCAATATTGATAGAACACATCAGTGAAAGTTTGGGGAAAATCCGACATTCCGTTCAAAAGTTATGAATTTTCGAAGTTTCTGCTCGGTCACGGCTTGATGAGAAGACTACTATAGCTTGTGATGTCATATGTGTACAACAATATAAGAATAAAGATAATTGAACATAGTTTCACTTTTCTTGCATAACAAAGAAATACTCAACTTCTCTCTTTCAGAAGGCAGGGGGAATAATATTACCCTCAATATATGTCAGTAACAAGTCGAAGAAATGTGCACTTCATTCAAAAAGTAAAGTTTTGTGATATTCTCTTTTTATTTTCCTTAAATCGTTGTATACCTGTGACATCATACACTCTAGTAGTCTTCTCATTCAGCAGTGACTGCGCGACACTTAAAAAATTAAAAAACTTATGAACAGATTGTCCGATTTTCCCCAAATTTTCACTGATGTGTTCTACTAATATTGTTGCATTCACTTGAACCACATGTATATGAAGGTAGACTTGTCCTTTAAGTATGACTTAAAATGTAACCTGAACTAGTATTACTCCAAAGCCTTATCTCTAATTCATCAAACTAATATGTTTGTTTGTTTGTTTGGTTTTTTTTTTTTTTTTTTTTTTTTTTTTTTTTTTTTTTTTTTTTGGGGGGGGGGGATTACAAGAAGATGTAACGTCTCTAAAAGAGGATGGGAAACCTGACTTTAAGCTAGTATCATCCATGTCTGACCCAGCTTTCATGCAAAGATATTATTACATGATTAATGATAGTGATTAATATTATTATTATTGTTATTACAATAATAACAATAATAGTAATGATACTGATGACAACAACAGTAATAATAATAATAATAATAATAATTATTATTATTATTATCATTATTACTATTATTATCATTATCATTATTATTATTATTATTATTATTATTATTATTATTATTATTATTATTATTATTATTATCATTGTTATTAATATCATTATCATTATTATCATTCACACATGCAGATCACAATGAGCCAGGCTTCCTGGACTCCCTCTCCTACATGTCAGTGTGTCACTGTATGGAGGACTATATGACCGCATATTTCAAGCACTGTGAGCTGAGAAAAGAGCTCTTAATTGGAAACCTGAAGGTGAGTTAAAGGAATCTCCTGATTTTTTTCCCCTCTTAAAGGCACCACTTGGTGTAACTTTTGGTGTATTTTTGTCAGTATGATGTATGATAAACAAAACCAAAGCAGACTTCAGTATGGAAAAGAAAACTGAGCATTGATTATGATCTTGCGGTTATCTCCTTTCATAATTAACACTATGGCATTTTAGTCTGCTCAATCTATGTCTAATCTGCTGAAAGAAAATGTCTTTCCAATGCTTTCGGAGTATGGGATGCACTCTTTATGGTAAACGTTACATTGTAACTATGAGCTGTAAGCTGTACCAAGCATATACAGCTGTAAGCTGTACCAATCATGCAGCTGTATTCTCTTTCCAGGCACTTTCTTTGTTGTACCACTGACTGGCTTTGTTTGACCTTTGACCTTTGAGGCAGAACTAAAGAAGCCAATGGATACAGTGCTACAAAACAGCCCTGTTGTCAGTGTCTCCTTGGACTGCGCCAAGGAGAAAAAGCTTCTTGACATATGAGATTGATCCTTCTGATTGTGCAACATTTATATTACATTGGGTGGCAATGAATGGGATACCAGGGGATATTGCACGAGTTAGGGCCAATATTGCACGAATCGAAGATAATTGCAATGTTAGCCCTAACAAGTGCCATATTCCCTAGTATTCCATGAATCAAAGTCTTCTAATATAGGTATTATCATCTATAATCATTATTTTGAGATGGAATAAACTGTTAAAGATTATGATGCTTCTTCTAGACTTTGAAATCGACACTGCACTGAAAAAGGAGCAACTCACACAATACTTGCGTATGTAGCAAGATGTTTGCATGCTTGTGAAGTGTAACAATTAGAATGGCGCACTCAGTACATACCAAGAGTTTGCGCGCTCAGCAAGTGCTCACGCTAAAGACGAGGCATTGCAATAGGGTGTATTATTGAACAGCCAGTAACAAAGGTAGCCTATGGAGAATTAGTAAATTGGCCTATGCATTTCATTCAATAATATGCTCTCGTATTGCACAATAAAAATTGAGCGGACAACAATACGTGTTTTTAATGTACGGCTAAATCGTCCTTTGTAGATGATAATGCATAATATTTGTTGTGGCTCTGTCTCCAACAGCTCCCCACTGGGACGAAGTTCACCCTCCGTGCCAGCAAGCGAGGCATGCGGCTACAGGTCTACACGAAGGAGTATTTCATCTCATGGAGGAAGATTAAGAGGTGAGAGAAGAGTCCGCTGATAACATTTTCGAGAGCTTTGCCACATTTTGCACTCATACCCCCACAGAGACTCCAACTCTCCCGTTTTCGACGGTAGATCTCCTGCCGAAAACCCATTTTTGCAAAATCTCCCGTTCTCCCGCTTGAGATTTAATTGCTCCCGCTTTGGCTCTGTGTCTCCTGTTCGAAAGGATTTCTTACTTATTGCTATTGTATGTTGAAAAAAAAAATAAGCCTTAGAATACGTGATAGCACCAGAGAGCATCTAGAACCCTAGGAACTTCGCGCTTCGCACACATCAACTTGGAGTCTCCCGTTTGCTGGGGGTTTCAGGCGGGAGAATCTCCAGATCAGAAGGTGCTTTGGGTTGGAGTCTCTGCCTTCAGAGCATTTTTCCTTGTGCTATTACACATTTCAAAAGTTCAAGACTTTTTTTTTTGGGGGGGGGGGGGGTTATACATAAGCATATAGCTGAATCTATATAAAGAAAGACAACTCAGGGAGACCATAACTGTGGTTTGTACAGTGAGATGTCTTTGTGATTAGGAGTTGTATTGAGCCATTTTTGATTTGAGGAGACCCATTCATTCAGTTACATTGTTACAACACAGATGCTATAAGCTGCGCTGGACATGAGCATGCCGTGCATTTTGTATCATTTCAGCAACCTGATAGATATTGTGTGGCATAATGAGGAAGCCAGGTGCCTTTGAGTGTTCTTTGGAGATAAATGGGGCTCATATAAATGATGTTCATCATCATCACCACCATCATCATTACCATCATCATCATGAACAGCATCATCATCATCATCATCATCATCATCATCATAATCATCACCATTTAGGCTCAGAACATTATATGAATATGGACATTGTGTTTAACCCGTTGAGGACGAGTCCCGAGTATACTCGGGTAGGTGTCTATGGGAAATGCGTGTTATAGCAAAATTAAACTGTCCTCAACGGGTTAAGTTCATACATGTATAATTTTAAGCACACACATTTCTCGTTGTCCATGAAATTACAATGTTCACTCAACTGAGCTTTGTTAGGTGGGCTTCCTAACCCTTTCTACGCTTTTGCTGGCCCGGTTTCCACAGTGAGTTTGTGTCTTATCTTCTCTAAGCTGTCAAGTGTATGTTGTCATGCCATTCTTCATTCTTCATTCAGAGATATTCTGAACAAAAGCAAATTTCTCGATGTAAAGGATGAATGTTGTCACATAACCCATTTTTGTGTGTAGGTTTGGTATGCTGTTTCAGTACATGTAATCAGTTCTTTGGAACAGTGAAACACATAATCTATTGTGATTTGGAAAAGCATTGTATTCATTATACAGATGCATGAACCAGGTTTCATGAATTAATTATTACATTGCCATCTGAATAGAATATCAATCACTGTAAAATATCAAGACCTACTCTTGAAAAGTGATTTCTATGTTACAGGTAGATACTTTGTCTCAACTCTGTAGAGTCTATCATTTGAAAAGGAGGACATTTCTGGGATTGTTTTTGTTTCAGGTGGACAAAAGCTGAAGATGACCTCTATGTGACCTATGAACTGTACTCCGTGACCCACGACAGCAGTAGTACCCTTGTGATTGAGACGCCACAGGCTCCTTACCTGGTTGCTGTCACCATTGAAATGATCAAGACGCTGCAGGTATGGGATAGCAAATGATTGTGAACCATAAAACCAGAATTCACAAAGGTAGCTTAAGTTTAGTCCATGGTTTATGCAAGTTATGACTTTGTATTTGAATATGACATATCATGTTCACCAACAGACCTCCAGTAATAAATGCATGCTGACATGTGCATGTGCAAGGTAGACATGCATATTTCAAGCTTGTTCGTGCTTGTGGACTTTGAATTGAACCCATGCATTTCATGTAAACCAACTACAACATGTACTTTAAAGATAGCCCTTCCCTTTTGCATTCCTTCCCAAATAGCACAGAACATGATATATTCTACCAGAATGACAAGACTATTGTAAATCTATAACATTTATGTGATATTAGAAGGTTGTTAGCCATTAAAATTCAAATAATGCACCAAACGCTCACCGTAACGTATGCTGTGTACTAGGCACAGCTGCATACATTAATCCTACTGTGGTTGTAATAATTATACTTGTACTTCGAACAAAAGATATCCATATTAAAGCTGTCAGCTAGAAATGAAGAATTCACTAGCTTCTCTTACTTTGTTGTCGATAGCAAATAACAACACACCACTTACATGAACTACATGTGCAACTAAGTGCATCACACAGGTCTGTAAAACTAGACTAGTAGTTTTGATTTGTATTTTTTTTTTTAGTACGAAAAAAATATTCATATCTTAACGGTCAATTTTCTAAACAAATAAAGACCCTCTTGAGGGCAAAATTTACAGGAGGTTTCCAAATAATGTTTTCTTCAATACATAAGTGTTCTCACCAATTTTTCAAAAATTTGCATGTAAAAGGGATTGGCTGTCTTTAAAGGGGATGGCTAGTAATTGATCAGTGGGAATCAGTGGGAATTTTGGGGGATGATTGTTCCAATCCTTGTGGGATTCATTTAAGAGCACATGTATTATATATCTATTGTTGTGTGAAAATTGTTCGCTTCAGAATGGTCTCATATTAAAGTAATGTGCAGTTTAAAGGGTGTGTACAGTTCTGGTCGAGGTGAAGATTTAGCTTTTAATGTTTTGTGAGATATTCAGAAACCACTCTATGAGATGTCAAAGAGCATGCAGTTCTAAGGGGTATCAAAAGTTTATTCGATGAAAATCGGTTTTGAAATGGCTGAGATATCCAAAAACAAGGTGAAACAAAGAGATACTAATAAAGTTGGGGCATGTCGCCTTTTATTATTAGCACTTTTTTGGATATCTCAGCCATTTGAAAACCAATTTTCATCAAATAAACGTTGAATCCTTCTTGAAATTACATGCTCTTTCATATTTCATAAGAAGCTTTTCATTATCTCACTTAGGAATGTTCAAAACATGAATCCCTACCTCAACCAGTACTGTACAGTCCCTTTAATGTTTCCAGGTTAGCATGCTTGTACAGTGACGGGGCATTGAACTGCACATTACTTGAATATGAGACCGTTCTGAAGCAAACAATTTTCACATAACAATAGATATATAATGTACTCTTAAATGAATACCACAAGAATTGGAACAATCATAACCCAGCATTCCCACTGATTCCCACTGATTCCCACTGGCCATCCCCTCGTAGTGAAATGGAAGAGTTTCAATGCAGGTGGAGGTAACTGGTTCACGTGACTAAATGATTACAAAATAAAAGATGGAAATAGTGGGCAAGTTTCTGTCGAAATGATCCAGACACTGTAGCTTTAAGATAACAAATATTGGTCATAGTTTTAAAGGCAAAACATAGTTCTCATACATGTATGTCAGCAGGAATCATTGAATTTTATTCTCACAAAGTTGTTCATCTCTCTTTGATTCTGTAGGCGGAGATGAACGGTATGATCTTTCAGACGTCAGATTTGAGAATAGGGGAGAACGGGGAAGTAGTGGAGTGGAACAATATCACCTTTGACCCCAGGCAGTTCACCGCGGAGACAGAGGAAGCCAGGCGGTACACTGACCTTGCCACGCTCGCGTAGGACAAAACCCTCCGCATCATCCTAGTGATGTAGATGCAGCCCGCATTGCAAGTACGGAGTGGCATCACTTTCACTTTATGCAGATGCAGATGGTTCTCTTTTCGAGGAGGATGAAGAAGCAGCCATTTCATTTGCTGGTGTTTGATTGGAAAGGGGTGGCGCAGATACTCCTCTGTTGGCACAAGATTTGAGCGCACAGCCCAAATAACATCATGTGGGACCGGCTGTGGGTTCTTCATGTGAGCACAGCGAAGCTGACTCGTGGCATCCATGAAAGTTGTCTTCAGATGTTTTTGAGAGCAGACCACATCAAAAGCAGTGCCAACTAAACAGCCTCTTATTTAGGGAAAGCCTGTTATACTGCTCAGTCTGTTCCTGCCCAGTAGGTATTGTGAGCTAAAGATCAGATATGTCAGAGAAGATATACCGGTATATACATTTTTCAAACCTCCAATTGAAGGCCATTTTCTTACCAATTTCTACTGCAGAAATAGAGGACTCTCTATATATCAGGGAGCGTGTGAAGTCAGCGAAGTAAGAAAAGCCAAACTGTACTTGGTTTGATATGAAGATAGAGATTTCTACTGAAAGTGTATTTCTGTGAAGAATATAAGTTATAGAGTTTAGCTGGGTTTCTTGATAGTTTTTCATACTCTGACGAGATGTGGAGCGAATTTCAAAAGTTAGAGGAAACTGATATCCCACTGTACATGTATCAGTTCATGCCAGATGCAAGAAAGTAACTCTTTTGTCAAATTACTAGATTCGACTTACTTCTCAACATTTTATACCATGACTCGCTTTGCAGTAATGGATGTAGGCAGACTTTTACCGCAAATGGTGGATTTCGTGTGCATTGGTGACTAAACCTCCTTCTCTGCTCATGTGATACTGAATGATGTACATTGTACAGTGGCTGTTGGCTCTTGTGCAGCCATTATGATTACACTACCGGTAGACATTACAAAAATGCCCTAAGGTCGGGCCCTATGGTGGAGACTTAGATACTAAAGTATTGTGTCATGAGGTTTATGTGCAATGTATGATAGTTTCACAATATTCTGCCATACAGTATGCTCCAGTTGTGGTTGCTTTAGAATCCTAATCTCAACCAGAAAAGTGGAAGTCATTACACGCATAAATGATATTTTTCCCACTAAAAGATGAAGGCGATACTGACACAAATGCAGTATTCTTACTTTGAGATATGCTGAATATTTATCTTCCACAGATAACTGTAAAGTAAGATATTTTTGCAGCATGAAATATTTTGTGAATTGGAGCTGACAGCCTTTTTTGTGGAGTAAAATGTTTGTGAATTGCCACTGGCATTCAATGCATACACTGTAGACAAGAACTTTTGTGAGTATCTAATTTCGCAAATCTTGGCTTTCATGGACTTTGTGAAATTAAAATGCACACAGACAGTTCTGGTTTTACAGTAAGTCCATGAGATATGTGAATTGTTCATGTTTGAATCTTCTACATTGAACTTGATTTTGCAACTTTGAAAAGAAATGGTATGTGTAAATTTGCTGAAAATATTTCAAAAATGATCAAATGTACATGTGTGATCAGTAATGAAAAAGAGGTCTGAAAAGTTCTCTAACTTCCTTTATTGTTCCCTATTTCCTTCTTAAACCTGATATAGACTCAGAACATTATATGAATATGGACATATAAAGGGATGGTACAGTGTTGGTGGAGATGAGAACTGGGCTCTTAACTTTTTGCGAGCTACCAAGAAAATCGGGTTTGGAATGACTGAAACATCCAAAAACAAAGTAAAACAAAGCAATCGTTATAAAGTGTGGGTCCCACACTTTATTAGAATCGCTCTTTTTGGATATGTCAGCCATTTCAAAACCAATTTTCATCAATAAAAACATTGAATTCCTCATAGAATTACATGCTCTTTCATATTTCATAAGAGGTTTCTCATTATCTCACCAAAAAATGTTAAAAACCTGAAATTAGGTCTCAACCCAAACTATATGATCCCTTTAATACCACACTTGTTGAGTGGGATACTGTAGGTTTAACTGTACCATGAGTTTACATATTCAATGCCTACCTTGTACTAAATCAACAGGTTTGTTACTACGGGTACCAGTGTTTGAAAATGAAATGTTTAATGGCACCTTATTCTCAGATATGGATTTGTGCCTTGAGATAGGTAAACAATATGTGCATGGCTTGCAAATTGTTATACATGGTATGGTAACATGATAGAAACTATACAGTGGACTGGCAAAAGATGGTCTCCATATTCCAGCATGACATACTCTTGGCATGTTTTTTTTTTTTTTTTTTTTTTTGTGGGTAGATTTTGATGTTGTAATCAACATCTTGATTGTGTAGTTTCGCTCTACTAACACTGACTTATGTTTTTATGTTTGCTTTCTATCTTTATGAATCAGTTTTTAAAGAGGAAAAAAAAGTGTTGAATGCTTTGATTGCAAGTTTAATAGCAGACCATACTATGTACCAATTTGTTGTCATATTCCAACAAATGGTATGGTTTATTCAGTTGCCAGTTGCAGAAATTTACATTTAAGTGACTTACAATGATGATCATATTCCAGTACTACTTTGATGCTCACAGTGAAATTAAGGTATTTGTGTAGTTTGATTCAATCTACCACCAGATCTCTTAGTTGTTGTTTTTGCATGTGTAGGAATGCGGCAATGAAATATAGCAGTTTATGACTCCTGTTCAGAAGTACAGAAATGTAAAATCACATATTAAAGAGTAACCAATAGTACTAGCTTAAAATGGAATTTGAAAAAGATATGAACATTGTTCTTCAGATTTACAAGATGTTGCATTAATGAAGTAACTATATATATATATATATATATATATATATATATACTGTATATATATATAATGATTGAAAGTATGTAGCAGAGAAGTCTAAAGATTTTAAAAGCATGCTGAAAACTACATGAATTCACTGTGAAATAGCCTGCTTATCCTTGACCCTAAGGAATGTATTTCAAGTAATGAGCGCACGTAGTTACAAGGCAGGCAATTTTACTAATTCAAGTTGATACAACTGTACAAAAATTTGTTATTTGTTTCTTTCTTCTTTTTCTTAACTTTTGTTTTTTTAAACAGGGCCGTTGACATTGATACTTGAACATCTCAGGCCTAGATTCTGGTTCAGTTTAGTAGTGGTGCTGTTGAAAATGCTAATAGCATGAAGAATATAGCATTTATTTGAAGCGAGAGATTCTGCAAATATCTGCAGAAACTGCTTTAAAGAAGTCTTTCACAAAATTTTCACATTGATTCCTGGCGTGCTGTGCCTTGCCTTTGTTCTTTCAAGATCATTTTATATATTGAATTTACTATCCGGGGAAAAAAAAAGAATGAATATGCATGCTGTGGTAATACATTTCCAGACGGTGTGAAGACATCTGGGGATAGGAGGGGAATTAAATCTACCAATGTGTATAACTGGAAGAACAAGTTTCAACTCCACTGGGCATGGTTTTGATGGTCTAAATTAAATCAAACACCAGTTTGGATTGAATCTAGGAGATGTTTGGGAGCTTTTAATGTGGGACGATATGGCATTCAGGATGTATATAGGGTTAAGCCATCATGACCGTCTTTGCTCCGTCCTGATTTGTTAGATGTTTTAATTTCTGAGGACAGGGATGTTTGCCTCCATTGTACTGTGTAAGCTGTCACACACGAGCTGTACCTAAACATACAGCAGCTAACCGCTCCATCCTTTTTACAGACCTAATGCTCTTTCTAATGAGAACAGCCCTGTTTTTCAGGATGGAGAGATATTCGGTTTCATGCATGTGTCGATCGATTTTACGTTTCACCTACCATCCTGTGCCTGCTGGGATAAAATCCTTATTTTTCGTCAGTGTCTTTCATACCTCAGATTTTCTCTAGCCACAGGTACAGCACTAGCTACAATACAGGATTGATGTAATTCAGTAAGTGCATTTTGGGGCTTTTTCTACCCACACTGCGCTTTAAAGCAATTTGCTAATATTGGCAGTAAAACTATGTGTCGTTATGGAACTATTTTCACTTTTAATCTGCGTCTCAGCAAAAATTGTGTATGATGTATGAAATTGTGTATCCATGTATGTGTATCAAGATGCAATAAGTAGTTTGAGTCTTGATAAAAATTTGTGTTCCTCAATATTTGGGGAGTCTAAGGTGTTTCCCCCTAAAATTTCAAGAGGAACATGACTGCAATGAATAAAAGTGTGTTCTCTTTGGGAGGGGAAATTTTTTAAATGTGTAGCCCAGAATTCTTTTCACCAATCCACCTGCTTGAAGTTAGTCTTCCACTTAGCACTAGGGAAAAAAAAAAAGTTTTAGTGCCAGTTACATCACCATGGTAACTCAATGTTTATGGGAATGTTTGCTCTGGATAGTCAAAATTTTTATGGCATGATTAGCATATAATTCTCAAGATCCTGAAATTATTTCAGTATGAATGCTACCATCTTGAAACAGAAGGCTTTTAAGACTTGATTATTTAGTCTGTTCAATTAGATTTTAAAAGGAAGAGCGGAAGAAAATGTCCATACCAGTTGTCCATCTGTGGAACGTTGTATGTTCAAATTGCTAAATTGAAAATGAGAAGAATATTGTAAGTGTATGTGTCAAATTTGTGTGAATGAGTATCTTATCAACTTCAAGATTTATATAAGAGGTTTTAAATCAGTAATAGTATGTAACCATGTATTAACATTTTGTGTGTATGTGTCTTTTACTTTCAGTTGAGAGAACACCTCGCAACACAACCCAGATTATGTGTACTTGTCAAAATGAGATACATAGAGTATGTGTAGCATGGAGCTATGTGTATACCTGTCTTGGCAAGACATGCTGTTCTCAGTTACCCTTTAATACTGCTTGTGTGTCTTACATGAGTGATCTGTGAGTGCAAAACTTCTTTGGTAAAACACTGCATCTTGTTGTGGATTGTAGCAATAAGGTCAGATGTGCTTATTAGTCATATTCTCCCGTCCATTTTTTTTTTCTCTCTCTTTTTTGTGGTTACTGTCAAGAAAAGAGTATTGATGATTTCGCATGAATGTTTCTTGTCTCTGTTCACAGCATATCCTGATAAAAAGTCCAGTTTTGAGGTGTGGCATTTCAAGATTAGAGCTCCCATACAGTATTTTGAAACTATTCATACTAGTATTTCAAGCGTAAATTGTATAGACTTTACCAACGAACACTCAAAGGATTCTCTATTTCAATATTATGATGCATTATTTCTTGTATGGGTTTCCAAACTGTAAAGACAATGGAACTTCTTCTTTTTTTTGGGGGGGGGGGGGGAAGGGGGGTGGGAGAAAAAAATTGTTGTAATGCTTAATCTATAGACACTTACAACCTCCCTTCTGAACGTGGACTTGGGTATGTGCAAATATATTGTGTGTTCTTGCGCTGAAAGTTGTTCTACGATTTCTCAATGCTGTCATAATGCAGAGCTAGTGGGACATGATTGCTTTATCAATTCAATTATTTCTCATGACTTTATGAATAAATTGAGTGATATTTTCATGGGAAGAGAAGTGACACTGTATTTTTCTTACTGTTTATTATAATAGTAAGGATGGGTAACTTATGAATGTGTTATGGTATCATGAAATACTAGTACTTTGGTCATTTTTGCATGGAGGGATTAAAAGGTGCTGTAGGCCACCAGCTAATCACCAGTACAATACTTTGGCTAAAGAAGGCAACAGACTTGTTGAATCACCAGCAGATGACCTGATAGGTAATATGATTTCATGACTGGTGTGTCTGGCTGTTTATGAATACTTTAGGGCAAGACTCCTGATGCATGTGTGGATTGAACATCAATGACAGGGGCGGATCCGGGAATTCCGTAAAGGGGAGGCGCCTTTACAAAATGAAAGGCCCCTCATTTTTTCCTTTTATTTCTTATGTTTTAACAAAAAATAAAGAGGGGATGCACATGCCCGGCGCGCCCCCCTCTGGACCAACCACTGAATGAGCTACTAAGAATTGGGATCAGAAGGTCATGGAGTCATAGCCAAGACTGAGAAATTAACACTTTGGGTCATTTTTTATGAAATTTCTTTTAATTGTAGCTGATTGAGCCACCATACGGGAATTCGCCATTGCCATTGTGGATGAATGTGGAGGAAATCATAATTTGATTGCTGAAATGTTTTTATTCTTGCCATAACTCCAAAATAAGTATTTGATGATATTCAATCTAATCTGGTAACAAGATATGTAAAGAGAAAATGACAGGGTAAGGGCATTTTTCTTAGCAAGTTACAAAATGCCGATCATATTATGAAAGTAATATACAGGTCATTGAGGTCAAGCAAGACTGAGTATTACCTGTATCAAATTTACAAACCCAAGTTTCCATGTTGAATTTCAATTTTCAATCCAATTACTGACAAATCCAAGGCAGACCTCTGAGAGTTCGGCAATTTTAACCTTTTGAGTACCACATTTTATTCCCTGTCCAAAGATATGTGCATGAAATTTGTGCACATTTGATTCATTGACATAGAAAGGGTTAATGAAAATTATGCTTTTTCAGAGACTTTTAAGGATGCTTATTATGTTTTGTGGAAACATTTTGTTGCCTCCTGTTGGTACACCTTATTAGGGCTCACTGTTTGCTCAGCTCCCCCCCCCCCCCTTCCCCTTGCTGTTGTTGCTATTTCACTCTTTTCCTTTCTTTATCCTTCTGTTGTTCCTTATCTTCTAAGGTGTTGCCTCCCTATTCATCCTTTTCCTTGAATGGTTGCCCCCATGATCCTCATGATCATTACTGACCCTCCTCTGCCTTATGTCTGTCCACCCTCCAGCTATAATCCCCCTCCCTTTACCTGTTGGGCTCCTTGCCCATGACCTCCTACCCTCTCCTTTTGTTTTCTTTGTTCTCTGTACCCAGCCTATCCCTGACTATTCTTGTTGTGTGAAGTCCTTAGTCTATGTGATTGCTTTCCTGACCTGTTTGTCATTTGCCTCTGACCAAGATTCTGCTAGGATTGAAAGCTCAGGCCCCTTTTGACTGCATTTTGTGGAAACAAGTACATCACCTTATAAGTGGAATGCAATCCATTATATTGTCTCAGTATCCAGAAATTATAGAATATTTTTGGTATTTGGATTGCATCAGTTGTTGAAATTAACTTCATTAATGCACAGATTCTATTTTGTATATTTTATGTTTTGTTAATTTGATCACACAAAAATGAACTTCATGACTAGATGCTTTCATTGTATATTGCCTCTAATGATTTCCTTTATGTATATGTACATACCATATTTATAAGAGAAATACACCTGTCTTTGAATTTGTAATAAAGTTTGTCAGTTTATTCTATATTAAACACTTGATCTGGAATGTTGGTGTGTTTCATATTCGAGATACTTCATCTGTTTCTTTTATAGAGAGAGAAAAATGATTCAACAAGCATATATATATGTCAAGTCAAAGAATGTGTGTTTGTGTGTGTGAATATATATATATATATATATATATATATATATATATATATATACATACATACATGTATATATAGTGCAAGAGATAGTTCCCTTCCCAAACGTATGTGGTGACTCATTGTGGGTAGCCGCATAGAGTGAAAGAAATTAGACTTGAGGCGGATGTTGCTCTTGATCTTTTTCTCCCTTTTAACCCGTTGAGGACGGTTTCATTTTGCTACAACACACATTTCCCATAGACGCTTGCCCGAGTATACTCGGGACTTGTCCTCAACCGGTTAATCAGTCGAGCTTTCAGCCTGTCATCGGGCCTTCATCAGTGATGATGTTAGATTGTATTTTCATGTTGAACTGAATGATAAAGGTAATACTTCCGAAGATTGGCATTATATGACATTGCGTTATATATCATGACATATTAGGCCATTTAGATAGTCTTGTTCCGTTGGTAGATCCTGATGAAGGCCTGATGACAGGCCAAAAGCTCAATTGATTAAAAGGGAGAACAAGATCAAGAGCAACCTCCACCTCAATTCTAATATATATATATATATATATATATATATATATATATATATGTGTGTGTATATGAAGGGTTTGTTTGCAAAAACCGATAAGTCCAATTTTGAAGATTTTGAAGTGCGATCTCTGTCATAAAGTTCAAAATAATACCTTTTAAATGATATATTGTTCACTACATATAATGGTATATTCTTTAAGTTATGGTCAAAAGAAGCAAAAATTTTCTTATTATTCTCTTTATTTTTCTTGACCTTTAATCGCAAATATCTCCATTTGACAAATATGGACTTATCGGTTTTTGCAAACAAACTCTTCATATATATATATATATATACATATATACATATATATGAATACATGTATTCATAATGATGGACATGACCCTATGATTATGTATACCTAATCATTGTTTTCATTCTATCACTGTTTTTTTTTCTTCATATGTGATATCAAGCTCTATTACTGTCAAATGTGTTGTTGATCATGTATCTATCGTATACTTACTGATACATTGATTGTACGTGTATCATTATGTTAGCATTTTTCCCGCGGAGGCGCAGTTTCTGTGAAGAGAGAGAGAGAAAGAATGCGAGTCCTTCGCCAGAGTCGAGTGTCTCTTTCCAGTCATGTGTGAATAGTAACGAGGCGCAATAACAGAAAGGCTGCAGCTCCCGTTGGCTTATGCGGACAGTGAACACAAGAGGGCGACATAAAGGCCAATACGGACACACACACAAAAAAGGACAAGAGCCTTGTCTGGCTGCAGAGGGGCATCGGCGCTGAAGCGTTCGCCCGACCGGCCGGGCGGCTGGGCTATGCAAGAGTACTAGAGCGTGGTACGCTAGTTGGTGACCCGTGTTCGGCTGGCTTCGTACCACATTTCGCTTGTTAGGTATCATCATACCATCACTGGTTGTTACTTACGGTGTGTATTTTGATGACACGTCCTTGTCCCGTCTTCTGGCATAAATTCGGGCCTAACTTCGTCATAACAGCAATCGGTATGTACCACTTTGAAAACATGCCACGTTAGTAAATAAACGTTGTTACATATTCCGAATTATTCGGCAACGTTTTGACGCTATTGCTAATATTGGTAGGCATATTGCTGTAGAAGTACAACTTGTATACAGCAATAATAGCGTCAAAATGTTGACAAAATATGTAACAACGTTTATTTGTTAGACTTCTAGACAGTCTACTAGAAGTTCAGTTAACCATGACTGGTCCATGGGCATGGTTAGACTTAAATTTACAGATAAATTCGAAATTTAGCATGGTTAGAAGCCTAGATAGAGTTGTGCATGTTCCTCAATCGTTTAGCACGTTTTATTACTAGGCATCCAGCTTGCCCTCCCCCCCCCCCCCCCCCCCCCCCGCCCATCCCCAGGATTGCTTTATTACTGTATGATCTAACGTTAGACAGAGAGATCTGTCTGTCTGGAGAAGTCTTTTTTTTCTTAAACATCATCACTCTCCTGGGGATTCAGTGAAGCCAGACGCAGTCTCCGGCCGCGGAACGTATCCCCAGACGACCAGATACAGACCGATCTTTTGCCTGGCTGGTCAATGGATGATCGTGGTCATGCAGCAGTCTTACTAATCATACGTGTATCGGCTGACTACATTTTATATGCATATCGTTTATAATAACTATTAAAACTAGAAGTAGAAACTTAACTGTTTGAATGGGAGAATTAAATGATGGAATGCGATATCATATCAGATACGAACTGCTAGTGCTACCAGCCCAGGGAAGGATCCAGGGAGGACAGCAACCGGCGCACGCCCCCCCTTTATTTTTTGTTGAAACAAAAGAAATAAAAAGAAAAAAATGGGGGGAGGGGTGCGTGCGCCCCCCCTTTATTTTTGTAAACACGCCCCCTCTTTACGGAATTCCTGGATCCGCCCCTGCAGCCTGAACACGCCAAGCGTTTGGCTGCAGTATAAACTGTGAAGAAGGAGCGCTCCGGGCGGTTTAGTTGAGTTTTATCATGCAACTCATTCACCTCCTGATTATAAATCAGCAGTGCAGTGTCACTGTAAACCTAAAAGATGCAATTGAATTTTATTCTCATCATTTTGCTCCTGCTCAGAGTGAGACGAACTCGACCGAGAGACAAGACTGAACATGCCTGGGTCGGGCAGACTGCAGCTTCTGGACACCAAGCAGGTACTGGGGGAGCATCTCTTCTCCAAGGTGACGGAGCTCCACCCTGAGAAGGCGGACCGCATCACAGGGATGCTGCTGGAGGCAGAGAACGAGGACATCATGAAGATGCTGGAGGACGACTCCCTCCTCAGGCGGAGGATAGAGGGCGCTCTTCGGGTCATGCAGGAGTGAGTTGCATTACGTATGAACAGAGAGTAGAATGGTTCATAAAGTCCCTGGCCTATCTATTCACAATCTAATGCAATATAAGGAACAAAATAATACACTAAAATTGTGAACCTATTTGACATTTAATCTGTACAGTTATGCTGTAAGGCCCATCCCAGTATATTGGCTCAAATGCAAAAATCAAAATGCTGAAATTAAAAGTTATTTAATAGACATGTATGACTATTGTTAACTTTCTGAAAGGAAGCCATGAACTTCAGAAATATCTTTCTGACAAAAGAAACTTTAAGTACAGTGGTGTTGTAGGTCAGGAGAACATTGATTCACAACCTCGATTTTCTTGCTTGAAACTTACATTACCACTCACTTCCAAAGAAAAACATTCAGTGAATCTTTTCTAGAGGATGTGACAGTGCAAATAAACATTACAAATGTTACATTGTTGAAATATAGTTTTCAAACTTTCTAGCAAATGGTATGCCCTACAGTATTGCTGTTTTGAATACAGAAAAACAAGCTTTTGAAAATACATGATCGAAAAAATCGTTGAAAATATATGGAATGTTTCTAGATATTCATTCTCCGCAAAAGTGATGTTGAGGGTACATTGGTATCATAAATCAACACAAATCAACATGCATTTGGATTTCACGGCCCCTTTAAGATAGATTGTGGTATTCTTGAGTACATCCAACACATCAGATATTCATATTCAGGCAGTTGGTATGGATGTATTACAACTTTTATGTAAATTTGTCACTTGCCTGGCAGAAGAGCCTTAACTAAGGCTTGAGTGCTCAAAAAAAATCACAAATCAATGATATTACAACAGCTTTCTAAACTGTGTCAAATTATGTCACATTAGTATACCAAAATTCTATTTGGGGGTCAAAATTTCATGCTGATGCCCTTCTGCTGGGCTGAAAGACATAAGAGCTTTTTATTTACAATTGCTAGGCTCTGTCAATGGAGGACTAAAATGTAAATGGAGAAAAATATTCTTTAGTGAACCTTAGCATGTTTACATTACTTCACTTGGCTACCTGTGCCTTGAATTTCATGTCTGGAAATCCTTACTGAGAAACTTTGCCGTGCTTTTAATGTGACAAAGAAACAGTGCCCTGTTGGTCTGTGATAACGATTCAGATCGTCATCAGAAGATATATTCAACGTCAAAAGTAACCAAGTGGTGTTCGTTTTCTCCAGACAAGACAACATCTGTGGTGGTGGTGGTGACAGGGAGAAGTATGGAGAAGAACTGTATTCCCAAATTTCTGAAATAGAGCCCATCCAGTGTGCAAAAATAACAGGTGGGTATGGTAAAGGGAGAATTTTTCATAAAGTAGCATCATAATTTTGTTTTGTTTTGTTCTGTCTTGTCTTCACTGAGAAATGCATTCTTTTTTTTTGTACCAAGACAGCGGATGTTGATTTCTGTAGCACATGACACTTGTTGACTGGATTTGAAAATGTCAACCTAATGGCGTAAAAACTATAAAAAGCGAAGTAGCAACAAGAATTAGTGAGAGATGAGACAATGAGATGTGAAAAATGTCACATGAAATGTGTGTTTTTTCACATTCTAAGTCAATTGAGAAGCATGAGCCTTTGTATGCATACCTCCTTGGTGTCCAGCCAACAAAATGTAAAATCAATTCATAGATGTGTTTCAGCTGTCTCTCTGGCAGTGAGAGAGCAATCGCGTATACTTACTTCAGCAGGTAAGAAATTTGAATTAAAGTATATCCTTTCAGGCCATGCCTCTCAATATTCTGTTTACCTGAGGCCCGCTTTGGCTCCTCCAAAGTCTTTTGAGACCGAGTTAGATCAAATGTAAATCCTTTTCTTATTTATTTATTTTTTATTTTTGGAAGACAGCACGCCCCACTGGCTGAGAAACACAGTTTTGAGATATCCCCCAAGCAAATGTTTAGAGAAAATCAGGAGTAAATCTTGTTAGTCTAGAACTGATAGAATTGCAGGTCTTTCTGTGGTTGACTTTGAATGCTAGTACTTACAATGTTTGATTACAAACAAACATTACTGTTATTATTGCAGGGATCCACATGACAAGTTGTTACATGATATCTAATAAAAAAATGCGAATTCATTTTAATATCAATCAGAGTTCTTGTCATGATTGTCATTGTCCAGGCATGCTCCTGGAACTGGATGTTCCCCTCATCCGCCACCTGCTCTCCTCTCCGCCGGACCTTCGGGGTGCCGTGCAGAAAGCCATGGCAACGCTACGGGCAGACGGCGGCCAGAGGGAAGAACTCGGAGAGAAACTCTACAGGATAGTCGCTGGTCGATATGATGCGGATTCAGCTGCAAAAATTACAGGTACAATTCCTCTGAATAACCTTGCACTCTGTGAGTGACGATCTTTTTTTTTCTCCTTTTTTTTTATGGAGGAAAATGTGGTATACAATGTGGAGAATCATTCTACCTTTGTTCCAACTTGATTGATGTATTGAAAATATGTTTATTTTGAGAAAATGCATCAGTAGGTACATTTACATGATGCTTATCATTAAATAAAGAACTTGTAGGAAGTTAGCAACAAGCTACACACAATGATAACATCCTGATCCTTGTCTCATGCAAACCAAAATTGGCTCGCAGATTTTAATTTTAACACCAGAAGTAATTCATTGCTTGCAGGAGTTAAGCCCAACCACAAGCTTGTTTTAAAACCATGTTGCATCACATCAGCCCACTGACATCTGGTACATTGCATTGCTGGGTGCCCTACACTACCCTTATCATTAAGCTATGCACGTCCTAACCACAAGGCATCTTGTGGGTAGGAGCGTGGTGCTCATTTTCTTAGCTTTCCCATCACGTTTCCATAGTTTAAAGTTGGAGGCACATTGGGTACGTCTGTCATCAATGTTTGCCAGCTATGAGTACTAACGTTAGGTTATGGCAGCTCCATATGAATCTGACCAGTGACATTTTGTGTAAGCAGCGAATGACAGCTCCACGACATGCAAATCATCCAGTCTTTTACCAAGTTTGCTTCACTTGAGATGCCTACATGAAGTAGTGTTGAATAGGCCCTACTCATAACTTGTAATGCTAACTTATGACTCATCAGAGATAAATCCAGTCTTTATTGAAATATTTGCCTTCATCTTGACAAACACCTCGTTAGAACAAATTCTTCCTGTAGTCCTAAATGACCTGTACATACTCTTCAACTGTCATTTCAGGGATGCTCTTGGAGATGCAGGACGCCCAGCTGACCCGCACCATGCAAGACCCATCCCTCCTGGAGGACAAGATACGCCTGGCGGAAGAGGCCCTCTCCAGGCAGCAGCAGGCAAGATGACCTCCGACCTCAACTGCACCCTTTGCATACCAATGGGACAAGCAAGGCCAAGTTTGTAAAATGCATAACAGAGAAGTTTTGCAGTTTGCTGTATGAGAGCACAAACCTTAATCTTGCCTTTATCAGAAGCGATATAGCACCATACTGGAATGTTGCTCTCAACTGGAAGAGGGATTTACTCGGAGGTGTTCAACATTTATCTTTTTTTTATGTAATTGGAGCTTGACTTTCCACCATAAAGTTTCAGTATATCTCTTTACACATTATTTTATGTCTGGAATAAGAACATAAACAGGGCCAACGAATAATGCTTTGGGGTTAGACTTTGGAATAGTTCTTCCTATTTTGTGCTGTGTGGAAGACCTGTCCCAGATTACATCAACAATATATTGCTTTGGTTTCCTGCAATCCTGTCGACTAACAGGATATGGATGTCTGTGATTTGTGATTGTGGATATGAATTTTGTGGTTGGGATCGTACAAGATAGTATCAACAGATTTGAAATCAATGTACAAATTGGCTGGCAGCATTTTGTGTTGCAGTTAAATTGTGTTGAGAATAAATTTGTGAGATTTCCCTCCCAGATATGAAGTAAGCCTGTTAAGATCCTGAGGGGCAATGATATTAGCTATGCCCCAAATTAAAAGCAGTCTACAAGTATATCTGTTTTTGTACTCAATAGAATTAATGAAAAATTTACTTGGTTTATTGCAATCAATTTACTTGCTTTATTGCAGTCATGCTCGCCAGTTCACACATCAGATGCTGCCATAGACGTTTACACTGTGATCACATCATACATGGGTCACCTCTTCTGCTATGGAAGCCAAGTGTTTATAGTACATGTACACATTTCCGCGTATGTACCATATACGTACTAAACAGAGAGTAGTTTAGTGGTATGGGGCCGTTTAGCGCTATGGGGGCAGTTCGGGTCCTATGAGACTATGGGCAATTATTTCATTTATGATCCCGATGTCAGCCAATCAGACTCTAGGATTCATCAAATGAGGTATGTAGTGAAATATACCTGTAGCAGTTTGATGTATACTAGTAGGATTTAACGAGAACTTACCTTTTGATGTTCGCATGCATAGTAAATATTCAAAACTACAAATGTGACTACTCTCTGTTGTTCATATTAGAGATTCTACACTTCCATTTGAATTTTTTTATGGGTGAAGAGGGCATGTAATAACTTCCTCTTCAATATTCATATATGAATCTAACCACCCTACTCTCAACCAGCTCACCCGCCCTGGTCTGGGGCGACCAGCGGCAGGGGGTAGGCTGGGCTTGTGTCCGGTCTGTAAAGACGCGAGGGGATTGGTCAGTGCACTCACTGACTCATCTGCCACATTGCCATAAATTAATTTAGCTAAACAACAACAAATCAAAAAAAACAATATTACGCCAATTTCATACGGCTAATCCTCTTGTTAATTTGGCGCTGAAGACACAAAATTCAACTCGGCATGTAAACATTCGTATATATAGTTTCCGTTGCAGGACTTACAAACACAGCATCGATGCAAGGTGTAGGGCAGGGGGAGGGGATTAATAGAGGAAAGGGGGTAATTGTCAGCGGCCACGTAACCACTCAACAATATAGCTCTTTGCAATCTTCTCGCCTTATCACCTTATTGCTGTACCACCAATGGGTAGGGGCCTACTCACTAATACAGTGAAACCCCGTTATAACGAGTTCGGATATAACGAGGTACTGCTTATAACGAGGTGATCTTGCTGGTCCTGTTTTCCTTTGCGTGTTAATCTATGGCAGAGCGCTTCGGTTATAACGAGATTCCGGTTATAACGAGGTAATTTTCTGTGTATCATGATAAAGAAAAACATAAGCAATCTGATCGGATACAACAAGGTTCCTTTTCTTGACTGAGCGCCTCGAATGCGCGACGAATAAAACACCGAAAAAAAGGACGAAAACAACTAACCATCCACCTTTTTCCTGCTCTGCAACTTACGTGTGCAGCAGCTCCATTCGCATGTTGGGCATTCACCCAGGTAGGCACCCTATATGCAGGTATAGTGTACATTTTACGTACATACACAACATTCCGTGAACTACTCAGTACTCGTCGAAGCACGGAGACATGGCTGTAACACACAACGATTTGTGTGTGTAAATCTTGGCACACGGGAAGCCATCTAACTTGTGTGATTGACAGAGTGGGCGTGACTTCTGCAAATTGCGAAACATGTAGCGTATACAGATGTATGTAGTACTCTGACGTGCACAACCATACACACACGTGTGCCATGTGAGCTTTCAAAACTGCTTGCGTGCAGTGCGTGAACGGCGGCGCTGTGGTTAGTTGTGTAGATTTTGCTGACGCATGGCATGTGAAATAGAGCATGTGGTCCCCTCCTGCTTGGTTCTCTTTCCTGATTGGACAACAGGTAGTGTCGGAAATCGGGGATGATTCATTCGAGGAAGGGTAAGATGTGGTGCGAGAAAATCAAAGGAAGAATCCAAGCATTACGTAAATGTCGGATGATTTATCGAGTGTGTAGAAACCAAGCACCCATTAGTACAATGGATTCTTCTCTGGCTAAACAGAGCTCAAGATAATGAATTATTCATTAGGGTAGTTTTTTGTCTGGGAGTGATTACCCTCTTTCGACACCTACGGGATGTAGGCAGCTTGTACGTAATTAATTTTTTTTTTCTCTCTCCTTTTTCTTTTTCTTCTTGTATTCATTTTCTTTCTTTTTCTCTTTTTCTTTTTTCTTGTATTCATTTTCTTTCTTTTTCTTTTTGTTTTCATATTCTTGTTTTCTTTTATTTATTCTTTATTCATTCTTTTATGTTTCACCTTCATTTGTTTTCTTTTTTTCACATTCATTCATTTTCTTTCACACTACACATTGTTTTGCTGTACATGGGGGTTTGGGAAAGTTGTATATTTTGTTTGGCATTTGCTAAAAGATCGTACACAGGTACCGGTACATATAATTGTGTACAGGGTGGGGTGTTTTTGTTTTTTTTCTCTCATTTCTCTTTTTCATTTCGGTGTTCATCAAAGTGTGAAGTTACTTCAACACACGTTTGTCGCATTCGTAATCAACGGCTGAAAAACTCTGTTATCTTCTGCTGAACGAGAGACTTGTCACGACGCTTCTGCACGAACTCCTCCAGGCGGGCAAGTCACTTGAACTCGTCGTCGGTTTTTCTCTTTCTGGCTGTAGAGAAACTCCTTGACGTGGGACAAAGAGCAGAGAGCATCTGCTGCAGTCGGTGGTGGAGGAGGAGGAATCGTCTTCCTCGTCGTCTTCTTCTGTTTGCCCTGCCTGCTCGAGTGACGTCCTCGCCGCTTTGACCTTGTCGATCAGCTCCTCCTCTGTCGGGGTAACGCTGCATATCACGTTGTGGTCAGCCATTGTGTACTCCTGAAAGGAGGATGAGAGTTGCATGTGACGACCAAGGCGATTCCAGATATTCCGGTCGTCACGGAATGTCTCGTCGGACTGATCTCCGGAATCAACGTCGTGAGGAGTTGTTTCTAGTGCGGTATGCCCGATCCTCTCCCAGATGTTGTCGGGACGAGATGATGGCCCAGGAACATCAACATCGATGTCGGGTTCTTGTCACGCCTCCTCCATCAGCTTGAAGCCTGCCTTGGCGTAGCAGTGTTGGATGCACGATTCCGTTACCTGCTGCCAAGACGCCTGAATGAGGTCAATCGCGTCCTTCACAGTGATGGGGGCGGGTGAATCTCCAGCCTGTTAGCTTTGAAGGAGCCGCTTTACAAGGCGTCGTCGGTAATGAGTTTTGAAGCTCATTATGACACCTTGATCCATTGGCTGGAGATGGGACGTTGTGTTTGGCGGGAAGAACTGGAGCTTGACTGCCTGTAGTCCTTCAACATTCGGATGTGCAGAACAGTTGTCTACGGAGAGCAGGACACGTCTGCTTTCGGCCGCAAAGCGTCTGTCAAGTTGCTTTACCCAAGCGGTGAACTCCTCCGACACCATCCAGGCCTTCTTCTTTGCTGTATACGAGACTGGCAGCGATCAAACATTTTTCAGTGATCGGGGTTTTTTTGCCTTGCCAATGACGAGGGGCTTAAGTTTTTCTGCCCCACTCATTTTTACACTGAGCATCACAGTCACTCGGTCTTTATTTTGTTTTGTTCCGTGGCATTCTGTCCTGGAGAAGGCCAAAGTTTTGTCTGGCGTCATCCGGTAGAAGAGCCCCGTCTCATCTGCGTTGAAGATATCACGCTGATCGTAATCCTTCACGATTGCGGGAAGTCTCTCCGTGCGCCATGCATCCACGGTGACCTCGTCCACACCGGCGCTCTCACCACACACTCGTAGCTGGTGAATGTTGTGTCTTTCTTTGAAACGGGCAAGCCAACCGTTGGAAGCCTTGAACTCGGTGTGTCCCAAGCTTGTAGCGAAGAATTCTGCCTTCTCCTTTAACAGTGGGCTGCTCACTGGAAGGTTTTTATCCCTCACATCGCAGAACCACTTGATAAGGGCCTCTTCGACATCGTCAAGTGCGGCTGTACGGAAGCGCTTGCGTGACGGGTCGAACTTCGCCGATTCAGACTGCTCCTCGATTCGACGTTTATTTTTTATGATAGTGGACATCGTGCTGGAAGAGAGTTCGAATTCTTTTGCGACATCACTCTTCTTCCTCCCACTATCAACAGCCCGCAGAATTTCGATCTTCTGCTCTAGACTTAGAGACCTTCGCTTTTTCTGAGACGCCATTCTTACAATGGAGATTCGACGAAGTGAGAGGACGAGCGAGATGCAGGAGGCGCGAGATACTGAAGAATCCTCCCTCTCAGCAGCAAAGAAAATTTATGCAAATATGCAAATACAGTACTCAACCATCAAGCACGGGAGGGGGAAGCTAATCACAATTAACTCCATTCTTGTATAACATTTTAATAATTATGAAATATCACATTTTATATGGTTGTAACACACACACCTTACACTGATTCTTAATCTTTCATTGCTGCTCAATATATTAAACATATTTACATTACTCTTTTGTCAACGATATTGCCCCACAGCTAGATTATGAACAATCCAGTTGATTACTGTAAAAGTGGATATTTTCGCGCGACTAATTTTTCGCGCTTTGCCAGGTAAGAGTTTCGCGTGTTTTTAATTCCGCGGAATCAAGACACCAAGTACACAAACATACAGCAAGCAAAAATATTCGTGTGCTTTTATTTTCGCGCTGGCTTCTGGTTGCGCGAAATGTGCGAAAATTTCAACACCGCGAAAATTTCCACTTTTACAGTAGTCCAATGAAATCACTGTTACTAAGTCATTAATCCCACCATTTATCCAGTCAAAGTGCACTGTTTTGCATACGTACACTGCTTTCTCACCTTGTTGTTCAACATCACTAATCTTATCTTTTCTGCTCGTTGTAATAGTTTGTTCCCACATCCACTGCCTCCACCGAACACCCAAACAGCACCTCATAGAACCTCTTTTTTCTTTTTTTTTTCGCTGGATTAGCACCTCTACTAATTGGATTCCGTCATCTCTCTCCCTCGTAATCGCGACCTATACAAAAGCTCTCTCGCTCTTAAAACTTTCTTCGGTTCGTTAAAAGAGAAAAACAACATACCTCATTCAGATTTCAGTAGGCTAAATTTTGCGCAGTGAGCGTTGAGACCTTTAAAATATTAGATTATAATCTCCAAAAGAGTTGGCTGTGCGTACGGATATAACGAAGTACCGGTTATAACGAGGTAATCCCGACGGTCCCGAGGACCTCGTTATAACGGGGTTTCACTGTATTGTCAAATAACTGATTGTCATTAATTTGACCAGTTTCACCTGTGGCATTTGGCTCAACATGCCAAACCATGGCCTCATTCTGCCCTTCATCCAGGGGGTCATCATCAGCTAGTTTCCTCCGATTCAAAAGGAGGAGGGGAATTAACATCTTGTTTCCGTTTGAGACCAGAGGCCATGGTCACTTTGGGGATGAAATTACATGGCATTAACCGATTTCTGTGAAGCATTTGCATTCTCTTTTCCCCGGTTTCTGGTCAGACTTGGTACGCAGGTTTATCTTCATTTGGCTGATCCACCACAACGTGAACATCTCTACCCCACCTATCAGGTAACTTCTGCTTCCGCTTCAACCCTACGTTACGAATTAACACCCTATCACCAGCTTCAAGCTTATTCTCCGTAGTGTTTACATCATTCTTCTTCCTATTCTTTTGAATCTGCTGGTTGGTTTCCGAAGCAAGTTTGTATGCGTGTTCCAGTCTTTCACTTACGCAGGCAACATATCCATCTGAGAAGATAGACTGCTCATCTGCACTCACTCCTAATAAGGCTTCTACTGGTACTCTGGGATGCCGCCAGAACATCACGAAAAAAGGGGTGTACATAGTGGACCCATCTTTAGTGCAATTGTAAACATGGACGAGTGTAGAAACATGCGCCCTTCTAGTTCGCTTTTGCTCCTCAGGAAAGGTACTGAGCATTCCTTCCAAAGTCCTATTCATGCATTCACAGGCAGACGCTATTACCCTGGGGATGGTGAGGGGTCGTTCTGGTTTTCTTTATGCCAGCTAATTTACATAACTCACTCATGGTTTGTGATTTAAAATTGCAGCCTTTGTCGGAATGGACGCGCTCTGGAAAGCAGTAGTAGAGGAAAAAATGTTCATACAGTTGTTTCCCGGCTCCCAGGTAACTGGGTTGAGTTCACAATCCAATATCACTTTCGATCTGTATGCAGAGAATGATGTTCAGTGGTCCCAAAATTTTGACGATTCATTTTAACAATACCTATAAATGAGCAATATATTTCTATACTAGTGGTCATCAATCCGTTACTGGTGCGTCCTGTCCGTCGTCTCGGCATTCTGGGATGGCAGGCTCGCTCAGGGTGGGTAAGTTATAGGTTGACCATAGGCTTGGCTCCTGGGATCCTGGGTCCATGGTGGTGTCGGGTATCTGGCTTTTCTGCATCCTTCTTTTGGATCTGCAGCTTCTCTGCGAGGAGATGGAGTTGGTCCTCGTGGAGACGGTGCATGCCCTCCTGGACCCTCAGGGTGACCTCTTCCAAGCTCATTTTGGTCGATCGGGTAGATGTCTTTTAGCCAGGTACTGGTTGGAGGCTCCAGGCTATGGTCCTAAAAGTTGGCTAATGTTTGACAGTTTATGATATACTTCTGTGGCGTCCTTCTCTTTGAAGTGGGCCTTCAGAACTGTCCTCAGAGTGACCAGGGTCAGGCGGGTGTGGTTCTCAAAGTAGGACCTTAGGCGTAGTCTTGGGGTGATGGCTCTCACTACTGCCTCGATCACTTCCCTCTCGCTGTAACCCTTCGAGAGGGCAGTCTCTATCTGGTGGTTGAGGCTGGTGCAGGTTAAGCGATCCCTCTGATTCGGTTCTTCGATTTGCCCACTGATCCGCAGTTCCTTCCAGAAAAGTGGAGGAACAGTTGAGGGTGGCATAGCCATCGCATGGTCCGGGCTGGTGGCAGCAGGTGGTGGCGTGGAAAGAGGCAAGGAATGCGGTTCTTCTTGTCGATGCGGGTTCTCTTCAGCACGGGCTTCCAAAAGACGCAACCTCTCCTGGAAGTCGCTCTCCTGGAAGTCGCTCTCCAGCTGGCTCATCCTGGCCTTGTGAGCCTCTCTTAGCACCTGCATCTCGTCCTTGTCATCACTGGAACCACGCTTATTCGCATCAATCCGTGATTTCAAGGTCTCCAGTTCTTCCTTGGCTCCCTCCTCCTCCGGGCTTAATTTCCAAAGGGAAGACTGCACCATCCGCACTAGGGTTTGTCTGGACCGATCCTCGTCAGGTGTGGTGTGTGGGTATGCCCAAGAGAGGACATACCTGTCGTAGCTCCTCGATGCAAAGACCAAACAGCTTCTCTTCTATCTCAAACTGAGCTTCCTCAAAGGCTTCCATGTCTAAAGTGTAGAGTTCTTGGATCTGCAAGGTCAGGCTCTCTGGCAGCTTCTTTGCTGATTTTCTGCCCCTTATCTGGCCCTGTAGACTAGCTTTCCTTCACTTCCACCCAAGCCTTCGCTGTGAAGTCTCTGTATGTACAGCTCCGTAGCCGATTGGTCATCCCATCACTAGGTGGTTACGCCAGGTTCAGTATCCAAGGACATTAAGTCGTCATCCTTTAAACCTGTTGATTTGCTGTCTTGGCAGGGTCGCCAGAAATGTTACCCGGGTCTCGGGTAACTGGGTTGAGTTCACAATCCAATGTCACTTTCGATCTGTATGCAGAGGAAGATAACACACGTCCAGTCAGGATGGATGCAGGGATGAAAGTGTGTCTTTAAATATTCTTAGTATAAATCATGCTGATTTTCAGTGATCATATTGTGGCGGTCCACCCCGGTGACAGTCTTCGATCTTATGCGAGCGGCTGGACCCAGGGCAGATGCAGTGTTGTGTTCACCTCCACTATCGTCTATTGTGGGCGCTGTTGCCATCGTCCCTCAAATTGTCTTAGTTCAGTGCTTGTTGGAGGCTTGACGTGAGGCCGTTTTCTCCAAAGTATATGAAGTGTGGAGGTTTGGGAGATTGACTTTTCCGGGCCACGTCTTAGATTTGTCTTCCCAGCCAGGGAGAGGTGATAAGGGTTGTGTAGTGAGAGAGTGTGAATTAGGTCATTGTGAAACCTTCCACTGAGGTGTATATTGGGATACTTATAAACTGTCTATTCTTTTTAAAACTGAAACTCGCTGCAGATATAGCTCCCTAAAATGCATTCTGGTTGAATTATTCTCACTCAATAAGTTACAAAAGTTATTCTATATGTAGCAGGCTTGGTCTGCTACAATATTTCTATACTAGTGGTCATCAATCCATTACTGGTGCGTCCTGTCCGTCGTCTCGGCATTCTGGGATGGCAGGCTCGCTCAGGGTGGGTAAGTTATAAGTTGACCATAGGCTTGGCTCCTGGGATCCTGAGTCCACGGTGGTGTCAGGTATCTGGCTTTTCTGCATCCTCCTTTTGGCTCTGCAGCTTCTCTGCGAGGAGATGGAGTTGGTCCTCCTGGAGACGGTGCATGCCCTCCTGGACCCTCAGGGTGACCTCTTCCAAGCTCGTTTTGGTCGATCGGGTAGATGTCTTTTAGCCAGGTACTGGTTGGAAGCTCCAGGCTATGGTCCTAAAAGTTGGCTAATGTTTGACAGTTCATGATATACTTCTGTGGCGTCCTTCTCTTGGAAGTGGGCCTTCAAAACTGTCCACAGAGTGACCAGGGTCAGGCGGGCATGGTTCTCGAGGTAAGACCTTAGGCGTAGTCTTGGGGTGATGGCTCTCACTACCGCCTCGATCACTTCCCTCTCGCTGTGACCCTTGTGAGAGGGCGGCCTCTATCTGGTGGTTGAGGCTGGTGTAGATTAAGCGATCCCTCTGATTCGGTTCCCCGATTTGCCCACTGATCCGCAGTTCCTTCCGGAAAAGTGGAGGAACAGTTGAGGGTGGCATAGGCATCGCATGGTCTGGGCTGGTGGCAGCAGGTGGTGGCATGGAAAGAGGCAAGGAATGCGGTTCTTCTTGTCGATGCGGGTTCTCTTCAGCACGGGCTTCCAAAAGACGCAACCTCTCCTGGAAGTCGCTCTCCAGCTGGCTCATCCTGGCCTTGTGAGCCTCTCTTAGCACCTGCATCTCGTCCTTGTCATCACTGGAACCACGCTTTATCACATCAATCTGTGATTTCAAGGTCTCCAGTTTTTCCTTGGCTCCCTCCTCCTCTGGGCGTAATTTCTGAAGGGAAGACTGCACCATCCGCACTAGGGTTTGTCTGGACTGATCCTCGTCAGGTGTGGGTATGCCCAAGAGAGGACATACCTGTCGTAGCTCCTCGATGCGAAGACCAAACAGCTTCTCTTCTATCTCGAACTGAGCTTCCTCAAAGGCTTCCATGTCTAAAGTGTAGGGTTCTCGGATCTGCAAGGTCAGGCTCTCTGGCAGCTTCTTTGCTGATTTTCTGCCCCTTATCTGGCCCTCTAGACTAGCTTTCCTTCACTTCCACCCAAGCCTTCGCTGTGAAGTCTCAGTATGTATAGCTCTATAGCCGATTGGTCGTCCCATCACTAGGTGGTTACGCCAGGTTCAGTATCCAAGGACATTAAGTCGTCATCCTTTAAACCTGTTGATTTGCCGTCCTGGCAAATGTTACCCAGGTCTCGGGTAACTGGGTTGAGTTCACAATCCAATATCACTTTTGATCTGTATGCAGAGGAAGATAACACACGTCCAGTCAGGATGGATGCAGGGATGAAAGTGTGTCTTTAAATATTCTCAGTATAAATCATGCTGATTTTCAATGATCATATTATGGCGGTCCACTCCAGCGACGGTCTTCGATCTTATCCGAGTGGCTGGACCCGGGGCAGATGCCGTGTTGTGTTCGCCTCTACTATCGTCTGTTGTGGGCGCTGTTGCCATCATCCCTCAAATTGTCTTAGTTCAGTGCTTGTTGGAGGCTTGACGTGAGGCCGTTTTCTCCAAAGTATATGGAGGGTGGAGGTTTGGGAGATAGACTTTTCCAGGCCACGTCTTAGATTTGTCTTCCCAGCCAGGGAGAGGTGGTCACTAAATCCCCCTTTTTGTACTACTTGTGGTACTTGTCAGTTTTTGAGTGACTGTGTAGTGTACATGTGTCTATGTAATTCTCATACAGTGCTTTCTCTATTTATGGTGTGGATGTTTCATGTGTCTGTGCATATAGCTCTGAATCCCAAACGCTTATTATTATCTACACATTCACTCCAATCATTTCAGTTCGGAAACGACAAATCTGGACTTTGCCAGTTTGAAGTTTAATACACATAAATGAACACCGTATATATATATATATATGTATATACATATACATGTGATTTATTTGAACGCCAGTGTCTTATGGCCAAAAAGGTAAAACACTTCAGAGTTATATGGACTATACATGAATGTCTTTATTAGAGGTTCTTAATCTTTCACACATAAAATTTGGACTTAAACATTTTGCATGCAGGTTTGTTTGCTGCCTCTGCCTAATGCGATGCATACACCACCACTGTGCCTTCCGAGATAAGTCTGAGCCCCAGTGGCTCGACAGTATATGCCTCAGTGTAGTTTCGGTACTTGGGAAATTTTCATCTTTCGTCTATACGTCTGTGTACAAAACCTTTATCTTCTGGCAGTATCATCTGTGTATACACAGCCCTTCTCATCTGTAGCCTGTAATAGCCAGTATCGTCTGTGTACTATGCCAGTATCATCTGAGCCCTCACTTCTATTCGTTTTCTTCTTGGAAGAGATCCCTGGCTCGTCTGTAGGTATCAGTTTACATCTTCGTCCCCGTTTCCGGTGGTGGAAGTGGTGGTTAGTGCATCATGCCTAGGCGGAGGAGAGCTTCCTCTTACCTGCTTGGGCTAAGTGCCCAGTCCCACTGAAAATTCCTGTGCTCGCACTTGCTTTTATAATGGATCCTAGCCAATCAGCTTACACCTCTTCTCCGTAGCTTGTAACATGTCAGTCACAGAGCTTTTCACCAATAAAAATATGAGGAAGGCTCCCTGGTATCCCAAACCGCACCCACTTACTACACTACAGGCTCTACACACGGACCGAATGGGTATGACCCTAAGGTCAAGCCGTTCCCCTGGCAATGGGTTGCCTGCCTGATAAGGGTTGTGTAGTGAGAGAGTGTGAATTAGCATAACACATTTACGCTTGATACATCATGTTTACAAAACATGTCCCAGTGTTGTTTGCATTTATACACATCGCTTATATTGTGAGATGAGGTATAGACAATCGGCAGGGGGAGCAGAAAGGAAGTGGGAACAGAAAGTAGCTGTCAGCATGTCAGAAGATCTTGATGAGAGAAAGAAACCAGAGAACTATAACAGCTTGACTGTGGAAGGGTGGTGGTGAGATGGATGACTATAGAATGAATGAGACATGCTGTTCACTGTTACACCATATAGACATAATACTTCTTGTATAGACACAATACTGGCTGTCATTGCATTGATACCCGGTACGTGGGCATTGACGATCTAATCAGCGGGCTCGGCCTATCAATGTTTTGGTCTTTTGGTCTCAAGGCAGTCTCTCATTTTCATAAGAGACTGCTTTGGTAAAAACCTCTTACAGCTCTTCGTTGGTGGCACCCTCTTTCAGAACCAGCCTTAGTTCATGCTTTATGGTAGCCTTTTGTCAAGGCCCTCTTGCTGTAATGGGCGAGCAAAGCGAGCCCAGCCGAGCGCGCCAGCGTGAGGGCCTTTTGAGATCTGCTTCACACATTATTATTTATGACACGTGAACCCTTCTGAGTACTCATTTTAATGGGTTGCGGTCAACCAATGGAATGGCGCGCTCCCCGCATCCTCAGTCTTGGTGTTGTCATGCCTGTTCGCATGCATCACTGACCACCCGCAGAGGTCTGCCACAGAACTCTACGCACTCAGTGTGTAGAGTTCTATGAGGTCTGCGGCGTGCATTCGCTCTATTCAAATCAGGTTCGAGCAGACAGACACGCAGATTGGTCGACTTTTGCTCCCGAAATCGGGGAGCAAAAGTCAGTAATTCAAGGGCTAACAAAAGGATGCGAAGCAGATCTCAAAAGGCCCTCGCGCAACCCCACTCAGCTGGGCTCTCTTCACCATACAGTGAGAGGGCCTTGACAAAAGGCTAGCTTTATGGTTGCGTGCTCATCCTCTTCATTTGGACACCGTTGCAGCCGATTGTAGCTCCAGACTCCTCTTCTGTTAAGACTCTCCATTTTGCCAAGTCTGTGAGGCATTTCTGTGAAGTCCTCCTTTTCGTCAGGCTTTTTGTCCTTCTTTCTTAGGCCTGAGTCCTGGGTTTTTTCCTAGGTCACTTTTCATTTGATTTAATTTGATTTATTTTTCCATAAAATCATGTATATAATACAAACAGTAAAAGATTACAAAACATCAGTGAAATTATTGATAAACAAAACATATCAATTCTTAATCTTTGTAGAGGGACCCACTGTGGTTTCGCCTGGCAAGATTCCAGTTGTGCTCAGCATTTTGCTGGTTCTGTGACTTTAGGGCGGTGTTTCTGTTTCCTGGCGTGGCCATCTTGTTTGCGGATTTTGGTTAGTAAAAACTTTCATTGTCCAAATCTGTCATCTCCATTTCTCAAAATTCTTCTAGAAGACAAAGAAGAGTTTCTCTCTGTATGGAAATACAGTGTAGTTATTGTGGGCTGGCGGCCTTAAAAGAAAAAAGAAAAAGGAAGATATAAAGCCCAAATTATAGTACATGCACAGTGCATTTTGGGTGTTGAGGGAAAGTTGCTTTCCCTGTGTATTTTAAAGGGAAGGTAAACCCAAAGGGCAATGTGGATTGAGTGAAAGCAGCAACATTAGTAGAACACATCAGTGAAAGTTTGAGGAAAATCAGATAATCGATGCAGAAGTTATGAATTTTTACAGTTTTGGTGTTGGAACCTCTGGATGAGGAGACTACTAGAGGTTATGACGTATGAGTTGACAACAATACATAGAAAATATAAAGGAAATTCAACAAAAATTCATTTTTCTAGCATTATGAAAAGGCACTTGACTAACCGCTTTCAGAAAGTAGGGGGAATAATTAATACCCTTAACATATGTCAGTATCAAGTTGATGGAATTTGTAATTTTCATAAAAAATGCATTTTTGTGGAATTTTCTTTATATTTTCTTTATATTGTTGTCCTCTCATACGTCATAACCTCAAGTAGTCTCCTCATCCAGCGGTTCCAACACCAAAACTTAAAAGATTCATAACTTTTGCATGGATCGTCCGATTTTCTTCAAACTTTCACTGATGTGTTTTCCTAATGTTGCTGCTTTCACTCAATCCACATTGCTTTTTGGGTTTGCCTCCCCTTTAAGTGTGCAGCATTTTGACTGCTGCTGCAGGAGTGGGTCTCATGTAATAATGATTGGAGTAATATGAAATAAGATTCTCTGTGAGGTTTAACAAGAAAAGGGGGACTATTGCAGATAGATGTTTGTAGGCATTTCATTGTATCCATGACTCTGCTCTGAATATGAAATTCCGTGTGGTGTGTAAGACAGCACAGCATAACTTTGTATTAACACAGGTGTGTAGTGTTAACCCATTGAGGACAGTTTGATTTTGCTACAACACACATTTGTCATAGACGCTTGCCTGAGTATACTCGGGACTCGTCCTCAACGGGTAACAATCGTTCAACACTCACCATGCTGTCCTGATGAAGTGACAAGTCCGTAAGAAGAGAAAATGTCACATAAGGTGATCACAGTAAAAGATTTTTTTTTTTAATCGTTTTTGTTGTTTCTTTTTAAAGAATTTAAAGTTTGGTATCCACACTTCCTTCCTAAAGTTTGTTGTCTACAAAGGTTTAAAAATGTGTGTTCGCTGAAACATGTTACTACATTTGTGTCTTTTTTCACTTTGTATCCATCTTTTAGCTACCTCCTTCCTGAAGTTATGTCTACAAGAGTCTCAAACTGTTTTTGCTGAAGCATGTTGCTATATTTGTGTGAATGTAGCCAAGTAGGTGGAGACTCGGCATTGAAGTTGGCTGGAAAGTTGAGAAAGGATACAGGCTATCTGTTGTTGTGCTTATGTAGCCATCCAAGAGTGATGTAATTAGCTGTAATATGTATAATGAATATTGATATGTATGGCATAACACATGGTGATACAGTGTATTAATAGTACAACAAATATCGTTACTCGGTTCATGTTTCATAATGTAATGGCATTACAGCTCAAAACCACAAATGAATCTGTGAATGCAGACATGTGAATTCCATTTCTGAATTTTATTACCAATAGTACTTCAATGTTAATTGTTACATGTGTTACTGAATGCTGATCATGCATTTATGAAATATGTACAAGCAGTTTTTAATAAATATATTCCAACTATCTCGTTCAATTGTTTTTTCCATGTTTCTGCTTTACAATCTCTTTTGACTTCAAAGTTTCGATCATTATGAGCATGGATGATATCACCTCATATCCAAATCAATCGGCAAGTAATGCTGTGAATACATCCTCACAACATTCACATTTTCTTAGCCTATTACAAAAGATGTATGAAGTGCATCTTGGTATGATATATACCATGTCAGTCAGTTAGGATGGCAGCTAATTCTAAAACACTGCAGTTTTAATGGTACATGTACTATATCATTGCACATCAACACTTCCCTGGTGTATTATGCCCATCCAACATCACCTCCTGTGCAGTCATTATGCTCAACACTCCTAGGTACAGGGAAACCTCATTAGGTAATGAGGACACAGAAAACCATAACAGTTACCTTATAAATATCAGGTTTCTCACTTAAACAGGGTACATAAACAAAGAAATATACATTGTATTTAGGAGTTGCAACCTGCAATATCTTGTTATTTTGTTATATTCATCCTTTCTAACAACGTTCAATTATATTGTGGTACTTGTATTAATTATGCCTGTTATCTTAAGTCTCTTATACAATGCCTACAATAGTCTAGTGTTACTGAGTAGTTTTAGTGCAGTTTGACACTTTCATTGGTTTGATTGTCGCTAATCACAACAACGGTAATTAAAAAAAAAAACAACACACACACAACTAAACATATAAACAGCACCAAACCAATATTCACCCATTATGCTACAATCTGATATAAGCATGGCAAATAAAGATCACCGAATTCAAATACTGAAAATGAATTTGCTTCATAACCCCTCCTCCATCCCCCAATAGAGAAGGAAAACATTTACCAGCTGTATACGAGGATGAAAAAGGAGCAAATTGCCTGCAATCATCCAAGTGCATATATCAGAAGTTGCTGAAACCTTTTTGCATTGAATTCCATTGTACAGCTATGGGTAAATACATGTATCTTCAACTTCATGTTGTCAACAAACTTCCTAACAGGTGAGTAAGTCCTATGTGGTGTTATTCTACAAAACATTTCGTTTTCACATTTGTTTTCACTTTGGTAACTACATTCTGCCTTTCATCAGTGTCTAAAAACACAAACCGTGTCAAACATGTCCCAAATAATCACCTTTCTTGTACACGTACTGTACTTTATGACGATCACACACAGAAAATCCACTTTACCTAATGTACAAGCAATACCTGGTAGGACCTATATATGTGTACAGAAGTAAATATCAGATGTTAATTTCTGTGGAGAAAAGATAGAATTAATAACACACAAATGGGGAATGTACACAAGTACCTGTTGTACATGTACCATCTCAACGTGGCATGGCAAATGCTCTTTCAGTGCAAAGCTTCTATCGAGCATGTCATATCTACACTGTAAGTATACCGTAACACACTACAACGTCACAAAATGGAGAGTGCTATATCTTTAATACTTGACAGACTCCGTGGTATGATTTGGATCTGTGTGTTGTACAAAGCAAGGAGCATGTAACAGTGCATGCCAGGACCACAATGCAAGCTTGCTGGGTTATGTACTACCGGTAGTATTATACAACAAGTTCCACATGGTCTGTCTGTGTTTGGTCTTCGGGGTTTTCCTATTTCCCCTTTGGTCAATGCAGGTGTGAGATAAGATATGGAATATTTCACGATGGAAAAAAGAAAGAGAATGAACACGTGTGATCCAAGTCCTTTTTTGCATGGACTTGGTGTTATGCCGTAATAGATGAGGCCGACTACAGCTCAACATGCTGATTTTGATTACATAGACAACTCTGCCTGATGTTATTGATAAATGCTCCAACACAGCAATAATGCCATCTTTGTCTGTTATATTCATCCCGGTAACTGCTCATTGAGACTGATTGGAATACATGTACATGCATACACTACATCCTGCAATCATACTCCCCCCCCCCCCCCTTAGAAAGTATTTCCTCACTATAACATCACAGGGTTGTACATCCACGAAATGCGTCTTATATATGTTACATACTTACAGTCAACATGTCAACATGTTTTGTTTTGTTTTGTTTTGTTTTCATGCCTGACATGGTGTTTGTGTGTTTATTTGAAAATGGAGGAAATTAAATGCTTATGAGCAAGCTACCAAAAATGGCTTTAACACCCCTCCAAAGGACTGGGCAATGAGTGTGAGGGGCCTTAGCTAGGGGCACAACTGCTGCTGCTATCGGAGTTGAACCTGGGACCTCACTGGCTGAGAGTTCTGGGTCTTAACCACCGAACCGTGGCTATGGATCCTTTTGATACCAAGCGTGTGTAGAGCGTCATTCGATAACTAATACAAGACTTCCACAGTGAAAGGTCAGAAAAATTAACAACCATATGCTTATTAAACAACAACAACGAAAACATACAAGCATTTATCCAATGCTGCAATTATCGAATGCGGAACAAAATACACTTGCCTGGTATTAAGACAGTATGCTAAATCAGTGCCCTGCATGCAATTCATGCACTGATACACAAACCAAACGGTTGACAGCTACAGTGAACTACTATACATGGGCCTACCTGGTCTGACATAAGACAAAAATAATCCATGTTACAACGAACTCACTAGATATTGAATAAAATCATATTAATTCCATTATGAAAAACAATTTAAATTGTAGATAGCAAAAAAGACTGAAAGTAATACACATACAAGACTTTACCATTTGTGGCATGTCTATAAAACTCAAGCTGCTTTACCTTTTCTGTAATGAAGAGCACAATAACATAAAAATGTTCTGTCATTTTTTTTTTTTTTTGGTTCACTATTGTTACAAAGGAAACTTGTGAAGTAGGGTGGTGCAAATACTATTTGCTTGATTTTGAAGTGATTTTCTTTTGCTGTGGGTGATCTCCATAAAGAAGCTTACATAGGTATATGTTTCTGGGCAACATAAATATGTGACAAAATAAAGTCTGCAGTTTTAAGCACCCCTTACCTCTACAAAGTAAGTACACAGGCATATTATTCACACAAACACTATACACATACGCAAGTTTGATACTAAAATTGCCCCATGGCAGTAAACACACCACATGAAATCTACTCATTCTGGAAGCTCAGCAAGAAACGAAAACAGAACAAGGCATCAAAGAGAGCATGTTAGTCTGAAAGCAACATTTTGTATGTTCTGACTAGTACCATCACTGTCCATCATGCCTCTTAACCCATTGAGGACGAGTCCCGAGTATACTCGGGCAGGGGTCTATGGGAAATGTGTGTTGTGGCAAAATCAGTCCGTCCTCAACGGGTTAACCTTCCCCAATACAATTTGCTCTCTGGCCCCAGTGTCCGATCACTACTCTCCATTTTTACGTTCATACCTTTGCGACTCGCCTACTCAGTCTTATTTGCAGACTGACAACTCTCGATTAATTTCGAAAAGGCCACAAGCTGCAGAAACTAAGAATGCAAGATAAATATTTCAAAACAAAATGACCCTAGTACCAGAGCATTATTGCATAGAACATATATACATATTGTTTTTGCTACAATATACACAAAATCCAACAAAGGCATGCCTGTTTTGTACACTTAAATTAGTAGCAAAACACAGTATTTCCATACTAAAGGAAAAATTGCACTACACCGTTAATGGCCCAACAACTGAAGGGAGTAAATACACATAGATTTCATCGCTACTTAGAAAATTTACAGTAGTAACCACAACTCGCCGGCAATAAAAGCACTGCAACAAGTGTTCCAGAAGCAGCACGGAATTATATGTACCCACAAATTCTCACTTCTGTTGTGAGTAAACCCGTACATCCCGCTTCAAAGGGACAGAAGTTTTGGATTTATACCACAAACTTCCACAGGTAAAGGAACATAGTGTCTTAAACTTTTGAATAAACAGCAAGACTTATAACCATTAAGTGTAAATAATCCTTGACTTACCCTCACCTGAAATCACTGAAGCTTGCAAATTTATTTCCCTTTGTATTATCTGTAGTAACCATGACTACAGACTTAACTTTAATTAATCTAATTAAGCTAACAATCTACTAGTATGTCTACTATGCACTCGTAAACAGATACATACATTGACTAATTGTTCGTCCAAACATATATAGATTAACAATAATTCCTACAAAATTTTTGGGGAAAAAAATACATCTGTTTACACTTCAGTTCTTACGGTCACAGGTGAAGGGAGATTTACCATTATGATCTCTGATATGTAGGCCTCAATGAAGGGGGAACTCCGCTCTGTTTTCACATTGGCTTGAATGAGTTTAAATCAGCAATGTCAAACAGACCTGCAAGTTCCCCTTTTACTCTGAGGAAAGAGCAAGAAAGTTGTGAAATTCTGCTGCTCAGTTTGCAACATTTTCCTCTTTATAATCAATTCAAGTGGATTTTTTGATACAATCTTTTTTTTTTAACCTCATGAATACCCAATGTGAAATCCACAAGGCAGCATCTCAGACAAAAAGAAATAAAAGAACTACTCTATTTGCAATTATGCCATATATCAACAAAGTTTCATGTAAGCTCGAGGAACATACACATACAGTGTATACATATTTGAATTATACACAGGGAGTCGCCTTATCTGCAAGCTTTCCCGGACGCAATATATTCAAATTAGACATGACAAAAACCAAAAACAAAACAGAGATCGAATCTGTTGCCCTGTTTCAGATGACACCAATGTCCTTCTACAAAATCATTCACAAAAAAATGCCAAGTTTGATTGACTGTTGAGGCAACTTCCAGAATAAGATGTATGCTTATATTAGACAGGACGGCAAGTCCATATAAACCATTCATTCATATCACTCATCCAGTGCCCTATATGTATATGTGAGAAAACATATCTTTATAGCCATGAGGGCTAATTAGGATTCAATACAGTACACCAGTTTACCACAAATGCATAACAGTACATGGATATGACCAAAGATCATGACATGAAAAAAATAAATCATAAACTGCATGCATCACTTTCAATATAGGATCCAATTTTCCTCTGAATATCAATACTCAGTATAAAAAAAAATGAATGTGAAAAAAAAAAAATGTAGGAAAACCATATGGGCAATGTCTGAAAACGAGTATATATAGTCAATCCCTGAATGCCCACATAAATGTTGATGATCTGTTGCACTGGATGCATATTTTGATCACATTTTAGATGTGAATACAAAAACAAATACATTTCTTGAAAAAAAAAGGAAACTGCAGACAATGCTTCCAGAGAAATGGAACTGCTCATTTCAACCTATGGCACCTTGTAACAAAAAACAACAACCAACAAATAAACGAACAAACAAACGAGAAAGAAATACAAGAGATGGGGAAAATGAACAAGACAGAAAAACAACATGGAAACAAACAAACCAACAAATGAGAAGTGAGATTAATAACAATTTTGAAAGCAGAATGTAGTCACACACAAAGGGGAAAGAAACTGTGTGGAATGTACACTCTCATACTTCATAAATAAGTGCAGGAACAAATTTCTGCACTACTTTCATGAGATTTACAGTACATCTTGGTCCCGTTGCATAAAACTTTTTTAGCAGCAAATTTGGGCAAATCCCAACCTGAATTTTTTAAGGTTGCTAACCTAAGAACGTAAAATCCGTTGCATAAAAACTCTGGTTGGGAGTTTCAAACCGGAATTTTGTGATTTCAACCAGAAAAAAAATCCGGTTGGAGTTTTATGCAACGGGCCCCTTGTATTTCGTGCATACAGGAACAACAATAACAATGTACAACAACGCTGCTTGTCGTTCAATTTGCACTATATCAATGTGACTAATAAAAACGCAATGAGCACAGACAAACCAATGCACTGAATGACAAAAAGTTTCAGAAAAGCGAATGGATTATTGGAACCTCCGCCTGACAGAAGAGGGCGCTGTTTCCAAACAAACCAAATTAAAAAACAATAACAAAAATAGAAAGCCTTCACCTCATAGAAGGTTTTCAAAAAGATGTACAGGGTTTACAGTGAAATATGCAGTCAAGATAGCACAGTGTGGTATCTAAATGGCATAACACTCAATAAACAGACGCATCTTCTAGGGTACAAACTGTAAAATGAGGAATGTTCGCGTGCATTTTAATTTCGCAAATTTTGCGAGCACCAAGATTTGCGAAATTCAAATGCACGCGAAAGTTCTTGTCAGCACTATATGCACTGAATGCCAGTGGCAGTTCGCGAAAATTTCATGCCGCAAAAAAGGCCGTAGGCTCCAATTCGCGAAAAATTCGTGCCGCGAATATATCATGTTTTACAGTATGTACATGTGTACCAAATCACTGAACCAGTTTTATGTGAGATTTTAGGTGGTACTAAATACATGTCCGTGATAATTGAGAGAATCAAAGTTATGATTTCGACACCAATTGAAGTTGGAAAATAAAAATGCTCACCTTTGCTGCAGAGGTGGGCATACACTACAGTCATGCTGCCGAGATATTGTCTTGTACATTGTAAATTGAGAGACTTTGGAATACAACTAATGTTCATGTGAGTCTAATACCACAAGATGACAAACAAGTTTTCTTTTAAACACTGCTTGCCCTTACGCAGCAAAAATTTGTGATTTTTTTTTTTTTTCTTGGTGGATATTCCACTGCCTCCATCTTTAATTTGTGTTAGAAGGCAATAACAGATTAAACAGAAGTGATGTAAAATTGGCCATAACAGCATAACTGCACCCATCCTTGCACCAAACATCTCGATATGAGTTGTATGGAATACAAAATGATAAAAAATATCATCATACAAAAGAAAAAAAAATAAATGACTGACTGTCAAACCTAGTACAAGGAGGAAAGAGTGAAGAAAAGAAAGAGAAGAGGAAGGAGAGAGCAAGAGAGAAAGAGAGAGGGAGAGAGTGAGAGCTGTGCCATTTGATTACATGCTTGAACAGCTACTCTGTACCTGCTACTAAAAGAGTTGGCTAAAATACAAAGAATACCAAATGCCATCTTAAAGGGGACACACACACACGGACACTTTGATTACTGTAAAACGAGGAATTTTCGCGTGCATTTTAATTTCGTGAATTTCACGAAATTAAAATGCAAGCGAAAGTTCTTGTCTACACAATATGCATTGAATGCCAGTAGCAGTTCACGAAAATTACATGCCGCAAAAAAGGCCGTCGGCTCCAATTCGCGAAAAATTCATGCCGCGAATATATCATGTTTTACAGTATCTAAATGAGACAAGGGGTACATTTGAGCGCTTTTCTAAAGCGTACCATACCGTACCCATACAAGAGGAGCACTTGAATGCTCCTAAATTGTACTGTACCATACTACATCAAGCCAAAAGTGGACCAATTCGTGATGTGCTCCAAAAGCGTACTATAACCGTACTAGAAGCTGACATGAGAAGAATGCGCATGACACGCACATAGCATTGACTCTCTTTGTTTGGGACACCTGTAATGTAGCGTAAGCATGGTAGGTGCATGAGCCTGTTGCTACAAAACGTGCGACCACCCCTAAAAATAACTTATGAGGTACGCTACCTCCACAGAGCACTTGAACACGCCACATCAGGCATGATATGTTACAGTATGCACAGGACTAATTTGTTTTGGTTCGCTTTAGTGAACGCTTGAACATGTCCAAGGTAACAGAGGGTTAGATCTGGACAAAGAGAGACTGAGAGAGCGGGAGCTTAAGAATGATCAGGCCGAGCTCTTGGAGCTACTGCTGTACCTAACCAGCATGACGTCCCAGCTGCGGTAGGGGCAGTAGCAGAAGAACTTGAGGCAGTTGCGGCAGTAGCCCTCGTCGAAGGGGTTCGCCGACTCGTCCAGGTTGCGCAGGTAGGTGATGCGGTGGCGCGACATAAACTCCCACGTTGTCTGGTTGGTCAGAAGCATGAAGGTGTGGCAGCCGAGCAGCGAGACGACGGCCGCGGCGCTGATGCTCAGCACCAGCATGCAGATCAGGCAGAGGGCGTTGGCCCGCAGCCAGTCCTGGATGGTGGGGTGCCAGTGGAATCCGCCCCTGCCGGGATTCACGAGAGAGAGCATCGCAATTCAGCATTCCATACTTGAGTGCACTAGAAATAAATTCAACTCCTTCTTGCTTGCCTCATTTTCACTTAAATACTATTTCAACTTCTTAAGCAAAATAAAATACAACAACAACAACTGTATGCACCATGGAAGCATTCCACTGTCAAGGCAGATATTAGATTCCATATTCTTCCATTTTACAAATAGTTGCATTTCATTTCCACTGGAAGTGTGATAGCACTTAGTATGCAGACATAAGCCAATGTAATTTTTTTTCTCTAATCAAGTGTGTTTTTCCTCACAACAATCATGAAAATGTCTGGCTCCATCAATGACTGGTATGGACAGGAACAAACAGAATCCAATCTCACCAGGTCCATCGTTGAAGAGGCAAAATACTTCATTTACGAAGTGCAGGTACAGGTTAAGACAATGCCCAATAACTAATGTAAACTTTCCTCAAAGAGTATCAAAAGTCAAGTTTATGTAACAGTACAATAAAGTAACAACTGACATGTTTTAGTAAGACACACCATAAGATATTGGGGAGACAGTATGCCGTATTACAAAAGCTTTTGTAACCATAGCTCAGATATGTTTCTGATTTATATCTACAGGTAAAATACTCAGTGGTAGCTTGTAGTAACATGCAGAGATAGTGGGACCCTAGAGCATTCTAAAACTGAATTGATATCTAAGATTCCTTTCAAGTGTGTCATACCACGTGATTTTGATGGCCCAAATGATGAGAGTGGACTGGAAGAGGAGGAAGAACCAAAAGAAACGGTGGTTCCTCTCTCCGACACAGTTCTCCAGCCAGGGGCAGTGGTGGTCAAACCTTCGCACACATCTCCCACAGTCATCACAGTGCTTGGTCCTCACAGGTTGCTAGGATGCAATGGTAAAGGAATATCATTGTCTTAAACGTAACATATGGGTAGTGTTTTCCTGTTGCTAGGATGCAATGGTAAAGGAGACATCAGTGTCTTAAATGTAACATAGGGGTAGCCTCTCAGGTTGCTAGGATGGAATAGCAAGTAGAAATCAGTGTCCTTACTGTATTACATGGGTAGTAAGTCTCAGGTTGAAAGGATATAATGGTAAAGTAGGCATGACCGTCTTACAAGAAACATATTTTCAGGGTAATCTCTCAGGTTGCTAGGTAGGCTGTCATGGTAAAGTAAAAATCAGTGTCATCTACTTAATATAAAGGTTGTTGGTCAGTTATCAAAGATGTACTGGCGAAGAATAAAATATCATCTCAAGCCAAGATCTAATAATGAAAGTAGAATTCATGGTCTGACCTGTAGAGTAGGCTGAGAGTAGCCTCCAGAATCTAACATTTACCCCCCCCCCCCCACACACATATACACACACACACACACACAATTTCAAGGTATGCACTTCACTTTGAAAAGTCATGAGCACCACATTAATGCAATACATGGAGGGGGGAAATCATAATTGTTTGTGATCTTAATGAGAGTATTGTTGATATAAACAGAGTTGTTGTACCAGTGATGCATCAAAAACATTACAAATTAGAAGTGGGGAATGGTCCCAGAATTCAAAACAATCATTTTGTGCATTATTAAGTGGGTACTACCAGTGAACTCATTAAATATAGGCAGATGAAGGATCAATACAGCCCTAAAGTTCCTGCTGGCAACTACTGCTGGCAAGTAATTGACAGTGGTTGCTTTTGATTATATTCCACTGAAGCTACTGAGGCAGCAGATGCGCAACCACCGATCACCTATGGGCATTTTATGTGGTATTTGTTACTATGGTAACTGAACAAAATCTGATTGAGATACAGCAAAGAGAATGGCTGGAGTATGTGGTATGTTTGCATTACACTTTAATCAAAATGAATCTATTGACAGAGCATACCTGGGTGGCATTTCATGAAGCATTTTGTCAGACATTTTTTCTGACAAACTGTTATTAACTACTGAAATCCTTGCATCTCATTGGCTGAGAGCAAAGTTGTCAGAAAAAAAAAAATCTGACAAAATGCTTCATGAAATACCCCCCCCCCCCCTCCCCTAGTGACTGCATAGCATCTTTGATAAGACTCTCCAAGTAACAAATTGGCAAAGTACAAATGTTAAAACAAGTTCTGCACAAAATGACTTTCTGGAGTCCAGATATCAAAGAGTAAAATTACTGGAAGGACAAATAATGTAGTAGATGATGAGAATGTAGACCACATGTTTTTGACTTACAAACAAAAATAAATACAATATCAATTATTACAAGAGGATTACAGATCTCCATAAGAGATCAGATATCCCTTCACTAAAAACGAAATCAAAGAAATTGATGTCTGTGACTCAGAATGCAAAGCCGTTATGGCACAACAAACTAGCTTCGGCAGTAACCACTTCAAACCAACCTTCACTCTGCAGTAGCTGCACTTCCTGTTGGCCTCTGCTTTCTTCTTCTCTTTCACCATTTTGGCTGTCTCCCCACTGTCTTCTTCATTCACCGTCTCATCGGCACTCTCGTCGTCGCTGGAGTCGACCCTACTCCAGCCATTCTGCAAAGGAATTGAGGGTGTCAATGGTTACTGTCTTTGACGCTTTGTTTTTTCTTTCTATCTGCAGTTTATGTCCCTGAATTGATTTTACATTTTGTGTCATATCATAATGAACACCTCATCTCAGATCTACGTAGCACACTGAATCTTAAAGGGATGTTTTTCTTAAAAGCATGATGACTATCACAATTTAGTACTCATCTGCTAGTGAAACAAATTTGTAATTTTCTCTGATAGCAATATACTGCTCTCATACAATACATAAAACATCATACAAGCATACTACTGTAAAAGTGGATATTTTCGCGCGACTAATTTTTCGCGCTTGGCCGGGTAAGAAGAGTTTCACATGTTTTTGATTCCGCGAAACCAAGACATCACGCGCAGGAACATATGGCAAGCAAAAATATTTGCGTGCTTTTATTTTCGCGCTAGTTTCTGGTTGCGCGAAATGCGCGAAAATTTCAACACCGCGAAAATTTCCACTTCTACAGTATATATCCCTCTGTGATACAAAGACAGAATATGAGAGGAAAAGAAATGAGAGGGAATATAATTTGCTCAAGTTGATAAAGTGTGAGTATGCATTTGAGATGGAAGGGAAATATACATGAATACACTGTTTATACTGATCATATTTCCCAGAATATACACTATATTTATTTATTTATTTATCTCTCTATTCATCTACAGTATCTTATTTATTTACTTATTCATTCATTCATTTGTTTATCTATTTACTTATCTATCTATCTGTCCATCCATCTATCTATCTATCTATCTATAAGATTTATTCATTGTCCATATATAAATTTCCTTTTATGGGGGGGGGGGGGGAACCAGTAGATATTGGCTCTACTGTGACCAGACAGCAATTCTATTACATAACACTTCGTACAAGCTTTCAGAGGGTTAGCATATTCCTGCGTGCTTTGGCAGAGAGATCACACCAAGGAAATTCAAAGTCTTTTGTTATGATAATGAGTTTGGCACCCCAGTCCCTATAAATAGCAGGTATTCCCACTATTCGACATCTTTTCTTCGTGTGTTCGGCAGAGAGTTAGCTTGCACAGTGCGACTGTGCGTTATAAGCTTCGCTTACTGATCTTTTTCGACGTGTGACAAACCTGAGTGATACAGAAGACAACGGTTCACAGCCGCCGGTAACGGGGCTGTATATCAGGTAGAGCTGCGGTCTAATCTTTCGGCGCAGAAGAGTGAGATTCAATGTTTATCGGCCCAATTATCTCGCTTTATGGATGGACAGATGTCTGTCTCCAAAACCTCTGAGCCAGCCCGCCATGCGCTGCATGCGGGAGCACTTCAGACTGGCTCCTTCGCGGTGTGACCGCGAAGTTGATTTACTGAGCACTTTGTGGAGTCAATCAGCCAGAATTCTGCAACCACTCACCTGCTCAGCTCCTACCCGAAGGCGGAGTTCGAGAGCTTAGTGCAGGAAGCACAGCCCGTGGGAGGCAGTGCAAATGCCGCTTCGGCGACCAGCTCATAGAGCTGGAAGCAGACAATTTGTATGAAGGCCCTGAGGAATTCGGCCTCACAGTTTCTGATGGATTGACCGCTCAGCTGACAAGGCGGTCACATTGCCCCCGTAAAAGGAGAGCGTGGAAAAAAGAATCCATTCACTACAGTACATGACGCCCTCGACGCCCCCTTTCGGTGTGTGCACCGAGAGTCGAGGAGCAAACACCTCGATCCCCGGGAAAACCGTCCAGCTGACAGAAGTGCAAAAGACGGTGATTCAGTGAATGTTCCCTTTAGTAAATGCTAAAATCACCCGGGAGCTGCAGACAGCAGCTATAGGGAGCAAAGGTCAGTCCATTCAGCCCCCGTTGCTTGACTGGCGGTCAACGGAGTTACTCTGCGGGGTAAAATCCTCATATGAGATGAACATGAGACCCGAGAGGAGCTCAAACTTGCTTTCAATCAGAAGTACAGGGGCATAATAATTTATGCAGTAGATCGATCGACATAGGGAAAACGCTATTTGAGAAAGACTTGCAAACAACATGAAAAATGCTGGCGAGTCGCCCCTCGATCGTGCGTGGGCCAAAAAGTCACCTTCTTCGACCGACCGCGTCGTCGGTCGTTCGGTAGCACGCGGATAGAACATACCGTCATATTTTCCAGCAACGCACCATCTAAGGTAGAAAAACTAGTAAGTCCCCGTTTACATGCGGGACGACTCAGATTTTTCAAAGAGACGTGGTCTCTCATTATTTCTGATCCCTGGATTTCAGACACTACATGTATTTGCTGTTACAAGATCTTATTTGACGGTTATCCCAACAAAAATTATTCCTCGTCAATTACTACTGTCGGAGGAGGAAAATGCGGCAATTAATTTGGAATTTCTTTCGTTGCTAACCAGAAAGGGGCAACATCAGAAATTTCCCCAGGGGAAGCTTCATTTCTGTCCACTATATTCACAGTTCCAAAGAAAACCGAGGATCTCAGATCCTTCATTGATTTGAAAAATCTGAACTCGTTCGTTCAGTATGAGCATTTCAAGATGGAAATTTTTCGAAATGTTAAAGAAATCCTAATCAATGCAATCCGACTACTTAACGTCACTGGATCTCAAGGATGCATATTTTTCCATTCCTATTCATGAAGATTATCAAAGTATTTGTTCTACGTGGAATGGTCGTTTTTATTGTCTTACTTGCTTACCCTCTGGGTTAAGTTCAGCGCCAAGGGTATTTACTAAAGGAATGAAACCCGTTATTGCTTCTCTTAGAAGCAGAGGCATGAGAATAATGATTTATTTGGACGATATTTTAATTGTTTGCCCGCTCTAAAGAGGAGAGTATTGCTAACACAAACTGTGTTTTGGATTTACTGGCATCATTGGGATTGTCATTAATTTTGGGAAGTCACAACATCTCCGACCTACTCAGGCTTTAATTTGGTGGCGAGCCATCTGGACAAAAAAAATGACAAGATAAGGAATCTTGGGTATCCTATTTTGTCGTCTCCCTCGACAAAAATTCGAGATTTAGCAAAGTTCATTGGTTTCTTTCTTCTCCATTAACATTGACCCCGTACCGGCGGGTCGTTGGCATTATCGTGTTCTAGAGTCGTGCAGAACCAAAGCAGTGCAAGAATCAGGTGGTAATTTTGATGCATCTCTTTAATTCAATAAACAATAATGCCATTGAAGAAATTCGTTGGTGGCTTCCCTTGCCATGCAAGGAATTTGGGTCCTGCATCGACATTCCTGTCATCCATTGACAATATTCGTACAGATGCCAGCACCTCAAGATGGGGTACACTCTGTGTAAATGATAATTCCTTTGCTCAAGGTGTCTGGTCTCGAGAGGAAGCTAATCTGCATATAAATGCGCTAGAATTACTGGCTATTCATCGAGGCCTTGCCTCCCTGTGCAACACCTCCCATAAGCAACACATTCATATTAAGTCAGATAACAGTGCAGCTGTCAGTTACGTCAGGAAAATGAGTGGTAGTATTCCATTACTTAATAAGCTGTCATATGACATTTGGGCGTGGTCGCTGGGTCGCTACTCTTGGCTATCTGTTTCCCACTTGGCTGGTGTTGCTCATATAGAAGCAGATAATTAATCTATCTCGGAGAGATATGAAGAATTAAATTAGTCTTCGTCCTGATATATATTTTCGTTGCTCTTATCTATACCTTCCTTCAGACCCGAAATTGATCTTTTCGCATCCAGTGCCAATAGGAAATTGGTTACGTACTTGTCTCGGGAACAAGACCCCTAAGGCCATCGATGCCTTTTCAATATCATGGGAATTGTTACATCCCTACTTTGTTTTTCCTCCACTTTGTTTTTGCCTACTTTCCAGGGTCCTTCCCAAGTCCGCAGGGACAATATTAACTGCCAGAGAGCAGTCTCGATCACCCCCTTTGTGGAGGACACAATCGTGTCTCCCGCTCACCCGCGATCCTGGCAGCCCCACCCCTCCTACCAGGGACTGCCTGGTTCCCCTTCCCATTCCAATGCCTGAGCTGAGGTTACTCGCCTGACCCAGGGAGATATCTCCTCCCACCTCCCTGCCTGACCTATCTCAGCGAACGTTGGCGAGCATTAGGAATTTCAGAGCACACTTCCGAGCTCAGCGCAAATTCATGGCACAACACCAAAAAACATTATAACTCAGCTTGAAAGCAGTGGATTAGTTGATGCCGCAAACAATCGCTTGAGCCATTTAGTTCATCTATCACCAATATCGTAATGTCTGTCTGACCAGCATGTGTTAGGGGAAAATAGATTCGTATCGATCGGCCTTGTCATCTGTGCTGCCCTCTTCTGACGGGTTTTCCGTGGGAAATCACCCGTTTGTAGTACCTGTGTTGAAAGGTAGAACCTCCCAAACCACGGTACACCACCACATTTCTTAAGTTTCTCAATTATGTTCATTAGGTAATAATGCAAGACTGTTACTTCTAAGCGAGAATTTGATTGCCCTGGCGACTCTTGTTTCAACACAGAGATTGCAGACTCTGAGTTTTTTGGACATTACATAATGTCAATTCCTAATGACAGTACAGTCTTTCAAGGGGTTGAGTTACTGAAAACAACTACAGAAGAAGGGTATTGCCAACCAATCTATTAAATTGTCTTCTTTCTTCACAAACGAGAAGTTGTGTGTTTTATCAGTGCTCATGGAGTACTTAAGTCGAAAAGAACCCTTGCGTCAGGTTCACGGTGTGACTAAACTTTTTATTTCTACTAGAAAACCTCACAAAGAAGTAATCACTTCTACCCTGTCTAGGTGGTAAAAGGGCACATTGAATAAGCAGGCATAGATACATCGGTTTTCTGCTCACATTTACCGCAGTGCCTCGAGTACTGCAGCTTTTAGTCAAGGCGTCACCATTGAGGAGTTGCCAATGCCAAAACCTTTCGAGATTTTATTTTAAGCCAGTTCAAGAAGCAAAATTCGCTTCAACCATTCTCAGCTCATCTTCACAAGTTATAAGGAAGATGGGGGACACGATACGTATGTAACTCACAGAAGCTGTCAAAACTATGCACTGTTCTTTCCTCCTTGTGATCATGTGTTCATACGGAACATACACCTTGTCATGGTTACTACTCAGATTGCTCACGAATAAAATTTGACCTATCATGAACGCCCATGTGCAGCAGTTTTTTTTTTTCATTTGCCTGAAACATATCTCAATTGACAGTTTCTGCGTATTACTTTGAAGATGCTAACCCTCTGAAAGCTTGTACGAAGTGTTATGTAATAGAATTCCTAAATTATGCGAATAATATTATGAAGTATAATTAGAATTCTATTAATAACAATGAAGTACAAGATGAAGAGGGTCCCACCCAACGCGTTGTGGGTTCATAACATATTGTTTGATAACCCTCCCTCTCTCTTCTCGTCACAGAAACTGTCAACTCATTTGCCATACTACCTGCGGTCGCAACTTCCGTAACCAGGCTCATTACTTTACTGTCTGGCTTCATGCCTGTAAGATATATATGACTGATCCGGATGAATGATTGTTGATAAGTATTCTGTTCAATGTTAGTGGAGACTGACGTTGAGTGATCGTGTGAATGTTTGGATACTGCCTCGTATACTTTAAAAAGATGTCGAATAGTGGGAATACCTGCTATTTATAGGGACTGGGGTGCCAAACTCATTATCATAACAAAAGACTTTGAATTTCCTTGGTGTGATCTCTCTGCCAAAGCACGCAGGAATATGCTAACCCTCTTCATCTTGTACTTCATTGTTATTAATAGAATTCTAATTATACTTCATAATATTATTCGCATAATTTAGGAATCATATTCCAATTCTCGCTATCGCCAATGATGTAAAAAACTCCTGCGCACGCTAAAGAGCTCTGTCACAGGTGCACTGTGGGATTCCTCGGTTCATTGTTCGCTTCTGGTTGTCTCACGCGAGTCGCAGTTCCCATACAATTCAATGGAGTTCTTTGTTTACTTTTCCATTGTTGACCCTTTTTTTCTTGGCTATAATTCAGCATAAAGGAGTTGAAAGTGTCTATCCTTTACTGATTTGCGGTCACTAGAGTCATGGTTCACTACTGCAAGGCTTCAATGTGCTGGTCACATGATGGAAAGCGAAGAAATCTTTAACAAAAAATACCTCTTTATAAGGACAGAGCGTGTTGTTAGTGCATGTGCAGCCAAAACCGGGGCAAGTTTGCCCCATGAGCTATCCCACATTGCATCTAAAACGCTGCTCTGCGCACGGCACCTACGTATTGGCGATACCCTCAATTGTGTAATACATTTCTTGCCAGGCAGTATTTTCCACTACCCCTTCATGGCTAATCATACCCACATTTGTAACACACTGCACTCTTATGTTGCTTGTCATACAGCTTGCTTTTGCTCATTGTAATTGATTGGTCTTGTTTCGTTTTGTTTGTTGCTTCGTTTTGCTACAATGCTACATCACAGCACGAAGATGAAACACGCTTGATCGAATCAAGATGTCCACTTACCATTTCTTCATCATTTGTCACATAGCCTGGGTTCATGAGGCTGGCGATGAAGTAGAAGATGCTCGTGAACACAACAAGGCAAACGAATGCGCCTGTGTACAGTATGCTCCTGTTGTAGATAGCATGGTGTAATTCTGTCAAAAGAAAAATGACAAGGCAAGTGGCAAATTGTGTCTCGCCCATTCGCGTAGAAGTAATTAATGTTTTTCTAACTCTTGGAAGTTCATTGGCCCGCCTATGACCTTTGAACTTGTGGTGACCTTCAACTCTCCAAGGGACATTTACCATCTTAGTTTGGTCACAAACGGACAAAGGGATCAAATGTTATGAGCCATAATCGAAACGCGCCGTAAAAAATTAACATTGGGCCCAAAAAGTTCGTTGACCACAGTCTGTGACCTTTGACCTTGTGATGACCTTCAACTCCCCAAGGGACATCTATCATGCAAGTTTGGTCACAAACGGACATAGGGATCAAAAGTTACGAGCCATAATCGAAATGCGGCGTAAAAAATTAACATTGGGCCCTAAAAGTTCGTTGACCCCTGTCTGTGACAAACGGACATATACATCAAAAGTTATGAGTCATAATCAAAACGTGCCATAAAACTTAACATTGGGCCCTAAAGTTCATTGACCTCTGCCTGTGACCTTTGACCTTGAGGTGACCTTCTTGTTTGGTAAAATGTGTTACTTTGTATAACCACTCTTCCCTCCAAGTTTGATTCAAATTGAAGTCCTCAGTACAGAGTTACCGTAAAGTTCCGTGTATAAGACGCACCCGTGTATAAGACGCACCCCTACTTTCGGACCTAAAATTTAAAAAAAAAAAAGAAAAAAAAATTTCCACGCAAACATTGCGTGTCTCATACATATTATTTCAGCACAAAATTTCCCTAGAATGCAGCATGTATTTGCTCTATTTTTCGTTTCCTTTTATACTTTCTTTTAACGGTATTCATCGGACATCGGCAAAATATAGAAAACGCAAAATGCGAGACTTGTCTCGGTACTCACTTGCTATTGTTTCGCCTTTCAATCATGGTTCATGTGTCATGCATATCGTACTCATGAGTGTACAGTACGATCTTTGCTGTCATACATAGCAGAGGGTACGTGTTTCGCATATTGACGCATGTCAGACTGGAAGGTTCATTACGAAAAATAAGAAAAACATCAACAAGTGTAGCAGAGGGATCATACGGCGAGACGTACGGTGCGTACGGTAATTACACTCACTGTTGTTTCGCCCGGAGGGATTGCCAGTAACATGTGTGTCTCTTGTACCATGCTTGTATGCACAGTGCTAGCCTTTTGCAAAAGGCAGCTCGCTATAATTTCAGCACACGCACACAGAGAGCAATGGACTTGCACACACAGCGCGCAACGGGCAAGCGCGCTACGATCCGATCGCTGTGTGCACGCGAGTCCATTGCAAAAGCCTCTCTGCTCTGCAGCTGCTACCTTTGCCAAAGGTTTGCTAGCTAGCTAGCTAGCTACAGTGTAGCTATGCTACAGTATAGTATCCTAGCTGGCATCATGAAATGAAGAGCAAACGCATGCTTCACACATCGTTCATATTTACGGTGACATAGTGTCGATCCTACTCAGTATTTTACAGCTTTTGTCTATGGCCATATTGATACTAGTGCATTGATAAGTTTTACGGTATCGGTAATTTAGTAATGATACCTGTACATCGCGTATTCCAGCTACTAGGTTGGCTGTTAGTAGCTTGGTAGACTGACATCGGTAGAATACAGCAGTGCTGTTACAGCTGTTGTCTATGGCCAGATTGATACATCGTTACTGCACAAGGCCGATCGTAAGTTTATCTCGTATTTGCAGCTTTTGTGTGCGTCCAGATTGAAAGATCGCCCATTTATCCGTAAGTTTTAGTGATTGCTTACCTTCCAAACGTCGATGGGCATACATGGCCCCAAGTTGGCCTTATAAAATTGGGTGTACATGACAGATTTTTTTCCGTGATTCGACTGTACCCGTGTATACGACGCACCCCCGATTTTCAATGTTTTCCGACGAAAAAATAGTGCGTCTTATACACGGAACTTTACGGTATTCAAGTTTTTGTAGCATTACCGACGGACGACGACTAGACAAATGACAGACACCTCTGGTGGGCTCGACAAAAAGCAAAGAGAGGGAGACAATGACTAGAAGGGCACTTCATGGCATTAATCAAAATCTTTTAAACTTAAACCAGTGAAGTAAAGAAATGCTGTTGGTAAATGACAGTATTGCAGGGGCAGATCCATGAATTCTGTAAAGAAGGGGCGCACACACCCTCCCCCATTTTTTTTTTTTTTTTTATAAACAAAAATAAAGGGGGGCGCATGCCTGGTGCGCTCCACTGGATTCGCCACTTGTCATTGTACAGTTGACACTGACGCCTTCCCCAGATGCTTCATCACTACACCAAGGATCCAATTTGTGTAAAGATGAAAACAATGTTAAACACACAGGTTACACCCAACACTAGATGTCGGTGTTCTGACACGGGAGGGCCACATTACCTGTGTCGGTGAAGACCAGCACGCAAAAGATGCCCACTGTGAGTCCAGTGTGAAAGAGTCGGATGAAGATGGCCGATGCCAGACGGGACAGACGACTTCTAGCCTTCCTCATGACTCAGTCCCAATCTCAACACGGTGTACAAGCTTCTGCCCATATGACTCTATAGGTGTGTCAGTAGAGTCTCTGTAATGTCCAATTTGTCATAAATGTAAAACTGGATCCAAAGTCCAGAGTTGATCCACCTCAAGACTTGGCCATTCTTCCCCAGGCTGTCTGGATGGAAAAGATGCAGAAAGAACACATATATATTTTAACACCAAATCACAACACTTTCAACAAAATAATTGGATTTAACACAAAATGGCAGACTTTTAAATATAAGTGACAGATTAGATAACAGAAGCATGCACTAGCTGGTTGTTGTTTTTTGAATTCATGTAATTATTCACTGGTAGAAAGTTGATAAAATCAGTTTGCAGCATCAGCAGAAAAACAAAACATAATACACATACATAATTATAAAGGGCCTTTAGAAAGAATCTTACATAGAAATGTTAAAAAATAAAGCATGCAGTATGTATTTGTGTATCACGTACAAGTGATCGAGTACCTGTGGTACTCCATTGTCATGCAAAATCTCAAACAAGCAGTACGGTTAGTACCAGGTCAGGATGAGGTAAGTGTACTCTATGTTAAATGGCAATCTTTTCAATGTACAGCAGTGATAGATTCTTTCGGAGTATCTTAGTATCATTAACTTGTTTCTTTATCTCTAGATGTATTCTGCCACACTTATAATAAATGTTTTTTTTTTTTTCTGAAGACACAAGTAGTCATTCTGTTGGCAGTGCAGTAGTGACAATTCATGCAAATGTAAAATAATTTATGAAAGCGTCAAAATAAAGATGTTTATAAATGAGACCGAGGCAGAAAATTTGAATACGGACTAGTGCTACTACTAGGATATTTCATATTTGTAGGAATACCATACCCTCCCATCCCCAACCCCCTCCATAGAAAGACCATAAATCAGGAATGAAGAAACACACATGCACACACATACATAACAAAAAATGTTGTTGCACAGCGAGCTTGCTTACACAAGTCAATACCAGGGCCTTGATCTTTCATGCCCATACTACATCAATTGTTGTTCAGGATTTCAATACAAAATACAATATCAGTGCCTAGCCAGGAAGGAGTGATGCCTTATATGCTGAAAACATACAATAAAGATATTTCCAGTTAAAATTCATGCAATCATGGCTTACCCACTCACTGGTTACGGGCTTTAAATCATTATTTTTTTTTCTTAATTTCAGAAAATCTTCAATTTCAGACCATGGCTATAGTGTCAGTTGATTGTTTAATAATTCACTACCATACGTCGTTATTTCCACTCACAACATCCCAAATTTTGATCGTTTGTCTACTTCTTTCAGTGGACTGGACATTTTACCCATTACTACAAACGTAAAAAAGACTTTTCTCTTTGTCGTCCACTCGAGCTCGGTAAGATTAAGAATGTGTATGGTGAATCATGGGTAAGATTCTATGAATTGTGATTCTGGTGCACTGACAAGATGTGACAGACATCAATTATTCCATTACAAAAATCGTGTCCAGAATTATGATGCGATTTTACACCACGCTAAAAGACAACTTTTCATTTGTAGAGGGGTGCTTTTGAAGTCTATTTTCCAAAAATTGGAGTGAATAATTTTCACAATTTTGCTAAATTCGTAATGTTCAGGACTTTGTGAATGACTGGTGCTATTTTTGGTCGAAATTTCATCCTCTGAGTACGGAATTATGAGCCACAGAAGAAGAAGAAAAAAAAAAATCCAGTGAAACGATCCACTCTCTTACCTCAGCTCAGTAGCCCCCTGACTCTTTGAGCCGAGCCATGACTCATGAGCATGGCATGATGAGGGGTTCACTACAGTAGATATAGATCTAACCTTACTTGACGAACACTCGGAACAGTTCCTCTGTACAAATCTACAACCTTGTCAATGCAATGGAATGCTTGTCTCCCATTATCTGAAATTTAAGTTAAAATGTGATGTAAAAATGGGAAATTTATACACTCACATCTCTTTACGCCACAACATTCAAGTAAGCCGAGCGAAAACGTCAAAAGCGATAGCAGCTAGCAGCCAAGCAATACAATTATGCATACAACACAGCACACGGAACTGACATAATAATGCATGCGTATAACGCACAGCCCGAGTGCTATTGATGGCATCGGGGCCCCAGCTCACTGCGGCCGCAGAACGTAGCGGGTGAGGGAAGGGATGGGAGTGGAGCAGTACTCGTTCAGTGATGTTGCACCGCAGCGGCAGTACGAGTTCCGTACATGTACGTGTACCTCATCGACTTTGGCGTTGCAACCAAGATAAATGTCATCATTTCAACCCACGGACACCGTATTTCATAAATCTATAACTACCAAAAACAGTGCTAAAATGGTTGAATGGTATGTCAACACCATTTTCATGACCTACCTTGCTATTACCAAAATGTTGTAGAAGCTGGAGATGTAAACAGTCGTCAGATTGTGCTCCTCCCGGCAAAGTAAATAAGATGGGTGTGATAAAGTTTATTTTCCCATAACGATGATGGTATGGTAAAATGTGAAATAGTGCTAAATTCATTGTGTGCGCTACATTGAGGAGTTAGGACTGGTCCTGGACCGTTTCCGAACTAATTATTATTTATTCCTTATCGTCAACATTTTGCGGCTTCCTTTTATTTTCTCATCATTTATATATTTCTTATTATACTACACAAAACCAAGGAAACATCTTGGATTGTTCAACAGTTATGGTGATCATTATCAAGAGAGAAAACAAATGAAATTAAAGTATGTCAAAGACTCTTGTCACTTCAAGTGATTGCACACTTTAATATTATGAAGCTAAATAAAATATTTTGAAGATGCAATAGTACAGCTCAGTTTTCACCATTTATACTGATGCATGTACTACTAAACTTAGTTTATAATATGTCAAACTTATAGAATCCAGTGGCCAGATTTATGCAATACATGAAAATAAATGGTTATTAGTTAATTCATATACATGCCCTTTGTGTTTAAAGTCATATTCTCCACAAATGAAATACTAGAATATTACCCAAGCTTTATAAAAGCCACATGACCATGCATGCTTATTTCAAAGCAAAAAGTAATTCTGAAAATCATCCTTATTATTCAGGGTATTTACAACATAGGCCTGTTTGGAAAAATGTAACTCAGAAATAAGTCACTGGTATTTATCTCCAACATGCGCTTCATTTTTCACAGGGAATTGTCCTTTATTTCATTGAGTGCTCTTCAGAATCGAAAACTGTTTATAAGGGCGGACGTCCACTTGGGCGCGGACAAGCCCCGGAAGGGTTGCGGAAGCAAATTTTGTCATTTCGGCATCCTGTCCGCGACAGACGCGGAATAACTTTGTGAATCGGCTTGTCCTGGGACATTCCTAGGACTGTCCGCGGACAGTCCGCGGACTGTCCGCGGACTGACTGCGGACATTCCTAGGAATCACTCCGGAAGAGCGCGAAATACCTCGGAATATGCTAATCGTAGCCGGGCAGCGCGGAAACATCTAGGATTACACCAGGAATGAACGCGGACAATCAGGATGCCTTCCGGACAACACAAGTTAGGCATGCGGACAAACTGCGGACAATACCAGGAAAATGGAAAGGTATACATTTGGCACTGACTTTGACTTTTCCTCATTTGACTGTAGCCGTCGTTGATGTTCCTTGTTGTGATTCCGCAGTAGCTGCTGATATTATATATGATTGGTCAATATTATTTCATAAATGTGACCACCAAAAGTCGAAGAATAGGATTGTCTGCATGTCGACTGACGACTCATTTTTTGTTATAGTTTTTCTCATCTGGGAAGACAATCTTTTTTCTGCCTACAGTCACATGGATGATATATTCGCAAACTTTTTGAACCATATATATATATAATATACATAAAAATGTAAATGTATATACATTATATATATATATATATGTTGATAAGGTAGTCCACGTATTGGCAAGATAAAAAGATAAGTAACAAAACTGCAACAAAGTTAATGCTGTATTCACCAACGGTTTATTTCTTCACAAGAAATAAACCGTTGGTGAATACAGCATGAACTTTGTTGCAGTTCTGTTACTTATATATGTATATATATATATATATATATATATATATATATATATTATACTAGTATACATATTCTTTATTCCCTTTTTCTAGACCTGTGCTTTATCCATCTTGAAGTATATACATGTTTTGTCTGATACTTCTGCAGAGCATGTCAAAATGATCCTAATCATTCAATTTGTTTTTCTCTCTCTCATTTTCACCCTTGTGCATCTCTAAATCTCTCTTATTTTGATCACTTTTGAACATTTTGCAATGATTCAAGTCCGAGAAGTTTTTTTTTTTTTTCATGCTTAGAGCTTACTAGCCTATTGTCAATGAAGTGTAAAAATGGGGAAATATTTTTAACCTACTTTAATTTACTTTTTTTTGGGGGGGGGGGGGTTCAGCTGGGCTGTCAAATTGGACAATCGAGTTTATTTGCAACAAAAACAAAAAGAGAAGATAAAATCATTAGGTAATAACAACTACGAAAAACATTCAAGTAAAGAATATTTCTGGAACGATTTGTGATGCTTAATGTGTACTTAAATATAATTATACACTCAGCAAAAAAAGAAAGAAAGACAGAAATACTTTTTCGAGTTCATAATTTATTGCTTTTTCTCTCATTTCACTTGAATTTTGAATTGACAGAAAATTCTTCATTTTCCTCCATCATCTTTAGCTTTCATTGTTATTTTGGGCTTCAAAGATATTACATTGTAATGAGACCACAGGTATATCTTTGCAATTGAATTCATGCCTTTTAGTGTGATGAATTTGTCTTTTGTTCTAATATGTTGTATCATTAGAAAGCATTTACGTACGAATAACAGCTTGTTCATGTTTATATAATACATTAACATTTAGCTAAAAATTCTATACTTTGTTCTTCTGAGTGTACTTCCACCTACTTTTGTGATTTTTCAGCTGGACTGTCACATGGGACAACCTAGTTTGTTTGCAAATAAAATACGAAAACAACATAAAGGAAAATGTACCATAGTAAGAAATAGGAACCAGGGAAGTCACTCAGATAAAAGATAATTTCTGAAAAGATCAAAACAACATAAACTTACTAGGAAGTTAGTGGGCTGATTACACTTCTTTCTGGTTGCTTTTGGCACAGTCTCTTATACTACCTTCTTCTTTGCCTTCTGGGACCGGAAATTCCTTAGATTTACCTGTTCTTCATCACTAGACGAAAGGTGTGCCTGTGATGGGGATATTTGCATGGGGGCCTCACCTCCCTTCTTGCTCATTTTGCGTTTCATTGGCATGCCGCTCGCGGAAAGTGTCGACATTTTCGTGTCTGGATCGCAAAATTTCCGCATCGGTTCCGGACACTTGCATATATAGATCCGCATCGGCTCCGCGCTGTCCTAAAACATTCCTGGTGTCTTCCGCTTTCATTCGGGAAGCTTCCCCACACCGCGGGATTCTTTCCGGAGCGTGTGCGGAAGGAGCGGAAGGGTTCCGGACAAGCGGGACATCCTCAGGACATCGTCAGGACAAGTCGCCGAATGTGTCAGGAAGTTCATTTCCGCATCCAAATTTTGGTCTCGATCAAAATTTGGACGCGGAAATTTTTCTCTCTCCGGAAGGTGCGGAAACGCCCGGACATGTTTAGGACAGTGAGCGGACACGATCAGGAACGTGCGGACAGGTTGCCGAAGGAGTGCGGAATACCAAATTTGCATTCCGGGTCTTGTCCGCGTCTTGTCCGCGCCCTAGTGGACGCCTGGTCTAAGCAAAGAAATAAGTTCAGTAGTAGCAGGGTGGGGGGGGGGGGGGGGAACCCAACTAAAGAGCTGTTTAGCAAAACAGTAACAGCATGGCCGTGCAGATATCACCAAGTCTGCTATCCTCTGGGCCATCTTGACTATAGCATCCATTATATTTACTGAATTGGGATATCCGCGCCCTGTTGTATAAAAGTTGAGATCCCGTCTGTGAATACTCAACATGGCCAGTGGAAACAATGGGGGGGGGGGGGGGGGGGGGTGTGGAGGGGCTTGCCCCCCCCCCCATATTTTTTTTTTTGCACCATACAAAGGAATACATAAGGTGTCACCACTGGCTCCCTCCCCCCACACCTTTTTTTTAATCCCGAAAGTACATAAGTGGCACTAAAAAAAATAGAGACCTTGAAGTGTGAGCACGGTAAGGTTATGTCTTTGCGCTGAAGACCTTTTTTTCTTTTTTCTTTTTTTGATTGTTTAGCTCATGAAACCCGGCCAGAAGTGCCCCCTCCCCCACACTTTTGAAAACGCTCTGCCGGCCCTGCTCAATTCTGATTGGCTGATACTTGGCTTACGTTTGATTTTCCAACTAGCATGGTTGATTGCATTTTTTTTAATGTAACAAGGGGCCTGTTCTGATTAATGAAATTCTTCCTTCTACTAAGTTTTCATGCAACTGATTGACAAATTGCCCTACACCGACACAAATGAACATTTAATTGATTAGCATTATTTAGCCATGCTTATTGTTGATGTAGGGCAATATGTCAATCAGTTGCATTAGGGGCCTGTTGTCTTCTTATATCTCCTATCGTAGACTATGGCAGAAATATCAATGACATTGGGTAAATTCTCCTTCCCTCTCCTGGATCATTCCTGTCTCCTCACACCACTCTTCACAGTCTACGACAATCTCCTCCACTCTGCACTCAGCTTCTACACTCTACACCAGTTTCCATTATGTCTACACAAATATCCTTCACTCTACACCATTCTCCTCTTATCTACACCATTATCTTCCTGTCTACATCATTTTTCTCTTGTATGGACCAATTTCCTCCCATCTAACACCAACTGTCTACAACCACCTCCTGTCTACACCAACCTCATCTACTCTACACCATTCTCCTCTTGTCTACACCATTCTCCTCGTTTACACCATTCTCCTCGTTTACACCATTCTCCTCTTGTCTACACCATTCTCCTCGTTTACACCATTCTCCTCTTGTTTACACTAATCTCCTCCACTCTACACTGTTCTCCTCTTTTCTGCACCGTATCCACTCTATACCATTCTCTTCTTGTCTACACCATTCTTCTCTTATCTACACCATTCTCCTTTTGTCTACACCATTCTTCTCTTATCTACACCATTCTCCTTTTGTCTACACCAATCTCCTTCACTCTACACCATTCTCCTCTTGTCTACACTAATCTCCTCCAGTCTACACCATTTTCATCTTGTCTACACCAGTCTCCTCTCATCTACACCAATCTCATCCACTCTATATCATTTTCCTCTTGTCTACACCAACCTCCTCCACTCTACACCATTCCCCTGTTGTCTACACTATAATCTCCTTTACTCTACACCATTCTCCTCTTGTCTACACTAATCTCCTCTGATCTACACCATTTTCCTCTTGTATGCACCAATTTCTTCCCCTCTAACACCAATCACCTCTGTCTACACCAACCTCATCCACTCAACACCATTCTCTTCTAGTGTACACTATGACAGCACTCTCTCATTTGCACCACAGTACACTGTCCCACTTCCCTCCACACTTTACCACAATACCATTACACTTAACTATTGAGTGATGGAGTTAACTTTCTTTTTTTGTAACAAATTTCCATTGTACATACCAAATGACTCTGCAAAATTACTCCTGAATGTGTCAACACATTTGTTTTAATTAACATTAAAATTGTATGTGACCACCTAGCTCAAAACACACAAAGTTGTACATAAGGATTCTCTGTAAAGAGCCAAAATGTCATTTGGGTCAACTGACTCAAATTTTCAATCTTTGTCTTACCCGATAAAGTAATATATTCTATACTTACCGTCAAAATTTGATGGCTTAAAACAAAAACGAAATTGAGATATTAGTGTTTTTTTTCTGAACCACACTTTTTTTTTTTCATTCGTTGATACTTCCGCACAGCATGCCCGAGCGACTCCAATGTTTGAATATTCTTTTCTCTCTTTTCTATGGAAACTGCACCTCCTAATACTCTCTTATTTCAGCCAATTTTACGATGGGTTAGGATGGTCCAGTTGTAACAAGTTATCTATTCAAAACTTAAGAGTTTTCTTTTTTAAACTATATGGAAAGTGAAAATTCATTTTGGCCTACTTTCTCTGGGTTTTGAGCTGGGCGGTCACATATTTTACTAAAAAAAAAAAATTGTAGTCACACACACATTGTCATACAAATTTAAACATACAAACTGAATGAATCTGCTCAACATACTGCAGGACTGAAGCATATAAATCATACGCAATACCACAAACACCACACGAGACAAAAGCTCCATTTATACAAAGTCTTGATTACCCTGACTTGCTGAACTTTTATTTCACATCAGTGCTCACACGGTCTGACATACAGATATAAATAAAACATGAGAAAGAGCACGTCTTGCATGCAGGGACACAAAATTCAAAACTTCTCGACTTCTAAGAAATCAAGTGAAATGCATGGATAACCTATTTTTCCTCGGAAGGAACTATTTTTCCTCTTACTCCTCAAAAGTAAGATCACCTTGATTTTCCCGAGGAAAAAAAAAGTCCCAAGCCCTGACTTTCAGAAACATAAATAGTGACAGGACAGAACAAAGTCATAGTGAAGAAACAATTACTCATAAAACACCATTTGATTATTAAATCAGGGGGAAAAAAAGTTGCACAAGAAATGCACCTAACGAAGAACAAGTTATCAAGAATGAGACCAGAAGAGATTGGATACTTTTTACTGGACAGTGACATAACGTCGCTGGGGCGACAAGACCTCGTATCTGAAAAAATGTTCAGGAGAGCAAAATAAAAAACAAAACATGGCAGCCAAAGCACTGTATCCAATGGGATAGACATTCCTTTGACATGCTGTGGTGGCCTCATTTTTTTAAGATACGACAGCTAGGATTTGGACAGGACATCACTTAACTGATTATCTGACCATTGATAAAAAAAAAAAGTAATTTTCACCAAAATTTCAGATACAAGGTCTTGTCACCCCAGACATTGAGAATTACATGCTGCGTGAGGCGTCAGGTTTGGGCGTAAGCTATCCACTGCAGTCAACACAGAGAAATTTACACCAATATCTTTTCGGAAAGACAACTTTTTTTTTGTTTAAAACCAGCAGCACAAATCTATGAGGTGCCAAAGAGTTCATTCATTCATTCATTCATTCATTCATTCATTCATTCATTCATTCATTGTTCATAAATTTGGATGATATCATTTCCTCACATTTTATTGAAAGGATTCAATCAAGTAAAAAAATCAAAGGGCTGACATAATGACAGTTTCTTCAGTGGCGTTTGAATTTGAGAACTTGAATCATGCACAAAACACAATAGTCATTACCTGAAGAACAGAGGAGCAATAACTCCATCGAATATGTATATATATCTAAAACCCTGCTGATTTTCAGCAGATGATTTGGCAGAACAAAAATACTAAATGCCTTCATAACTCCAAAGTAACGCCAAGACAGAAATACACCTTGCACAAAAATAAAAATAGGAAATTAATCAATGCTAAATTATTATAATTTGATAGTGAATGACTGCAATTACATAGATAAACAGGATTCTTAATTTCTGATTAAACTGTGGATGGAGTGCTGACACTGATACATGCAATAAAAGTGTTTGTGTCACTCATACCACTTCTTGGTGTTAGCATTTTATTTTATCTGATAAGAATATCTATTTATTCATGGATAGCTGAAAATAATAAATAATAATCACAACTAAAGGATCCTCACAACCTTACATAGCTCACTCCAAGAGCATTGAAATCAGCAGGATCACATTGTCATGTTAGGTTACAAATTTTACTCATATTTGCAATATGTAAGTATGTACTGGTATAATCAATAGAGAAGTACATACTGTGTAAAGTACTGTAATGAATAGATATTATCTAATCCATGCATTCTGCAAATTTATCACTCACCAATGATTACATTTGGAACTATAAATGAAAATTACATAGTTCTGTTAATCTACTTTTGCTTGATAATGATTATCTGTTCTTTAACCATGCCAAGGTAAGATACATCATAAAAATATCAGTAAGGAAAGTACAAGATACAAATGAATTGATTCTACCAGTGATCATAGGAGATAGTAATACAAATTCATGCTCATCAATTTTTCATCTACAGATGGGAGATAACAGATTCCGGTTCTCATACATGTTGATACATGCCTAATCAGTCTGCAGCACAAGAGATTGGTCTGAACATATGCCTATACTTTGCTAAGTCACAAAACAAATGTTTTATCACAGAACAGGCTCTGACAATATTTGGAAAGGGCGCCATCTTGTGGTGGGATGTATGCAGTGTTCTGGCTCACATGATCTGCATTTATGATGACCAAAGTCAAAATTTAAACAGCTGTATGATGACGAATACATTACATATTCATGATTTAAGACATCAGCAGACATCTTTCAATATGTATGAATTACCTTTATGACAATGAGAGCAATTGTGAAATGTGAAATATCTACATCCCAAAAAACCTTTCACTGTTAAACAAAATTTCATTTGTAGCTAGTGATTCGTATCTGGACAGAAGTTTAAGTATTTTCTCAGACTAACTTTGAGTGCAGTAGTTAGACGACATCGCATTACTCGTTCATCTCTTCAATCTTTTACACACTTCATCATACGTCTTCTACTTCTTAAGACCAAATACCATGGGTACTTTAACACTGTTAAAGCTGATCTTACATGTTTAGCATGGAATGGAATGTTTGGCAGATTTCCATCATGGGCCATGGATTCAGTTACACATGGTCAATATCTTTCTGTACTTTCATACAATGGCAAGTCCTGCCTTTAATATATGCAAGGTTCATTGACCCTGACCTATGTCAAAATCTAAACTTGTGCACTGTTCAAGAACGACAAGACATTACTCGAAAGCTATGGTGACTTACGACAATAAATAGTTATTTCACAGCTGAAGAAATTGGCAGGATAAAGACACACGAATGTGTGAACCTGTGCTGCTTGGAACACACACAGACACATGAGAAGACAAGATGAAAGTACTGAAAATCACTCACTATCATCCATGTTTTTTTTCTTTGGCATTAAAAAAAATCAATTAAACATGATTCAAAACAAAATGTATAGGATGCAAATTGCATTTCGATCAGAATGGAAGCAAAAATAATGGGACATAAGTTATTTTCTAGCACAATACAGAGAAAAATTCCAAACAACCATCAAGAGTATAAATTAACTCTGAGTGAGGAACAAAAAAGAAGATAATGGCTGAATATGGCATTCCACATGACACTGGTGCACATATAGCCTACTTGGCAATCCTGTTATTGGTGAAGAGACTAACACCACAAGTCATCACACTTCTATAGGCATTAGGTTCCCTTTAATCACTATGGCAATTGTTGGCTGCACTTCCACAAGACAGCGGTGTTGTGCAAATTCTGTAAAGACAGCCAGGCATGAAAAATCCTTCGTTCCAGTTACGTTCGATAAATTGAAGTGCGCGATGTTCTATCTGTTTTTGTTTTAAGTTTTACATGCTATGTTTAGCAGAGTCTTGCCATGTCCAGACAAATAAGAGGTGGCGGGAAAGTGCTTTCAACCAGAAACACAATTCATTTACTCTCATTACATTACAAAGTGGAAAAGTAAGAAGGTCTACACAACAGTGGCAATTGAAAAAAAAAAAAAGGATTTTTGCAGAATGAACAAAATTTTAGTAAACTGGTAACTTTGATAATTAAACCAGCAAACATTGGGATTCAGTGGTATAAATGTACCACAAAAAAGAAAAGAAAAAAAGAAGGTAACATATATGTTAAGACCTTCTTCCTCTGAAAAGCTTTCACTGATTTGGAGATAAGGGTGCAATCACCATGACAACAGATCACTGAACATGGCATCTATTGAGAAACCAGACCAAGTTGAATCTCCTCACTTTCAGCCCTAGTTTCTTGACTTTTTTTTTTTGACCCCTGTTTATTGTGACGTTAACTGATCAAGCTGGGTATAAAGTGATGGGGATTATAAAATCAATTGTCCTTGTGTGAAACACGACAGCATCAACAACAGGATTATCTGGGGATGGATTAAGGGACGTCCTCTCTGAACAATGGAATGGCCAGTGTCAAAGTGAGTGCTATCGATTTGTTTCCAACGAACTGAAGGTCCATACTCTCCACGTAAAACAAGATGCCCAAAAGGTTTACACTAAGTGGCAGCTGAACAAAAATGCTTTTCTCATCGAGACACAATATTAATAAGAAAATCCCTCCTTTTTATAGCACACAATCTTCTAAGAAATGGAGTACTTTAAATACTGCAATTACTTGTGTTGGGCTTAGCAAATGTGTAAAAAAAACAAATGTAGCATTTAGTGTCACTAGGTTCAACCCATCAGAAACAAACCATTATCTTTGTTGAGAAGGTTGCTCAGCATTTTCTCCTCCTTTGGAAATCTTCTCATGAAATTGAGAACTTTGCATAATCTACCAATACAATCCTTAGGAAAAATAGCTTCGATTGATGACAATTTCGGGGGGGGGGGGGGGGGGGGGGGGGAGGGAATATCATGTTTGACACTACCACCAGAGCCAAGTTCTTATGAGCAGAGTGAAACAGCAGATTAAAGAATTAACAACAGTCATAATAACCAGATGATTGCAAAAACTTTGGTCGCACAAACCTCCACCATTTGGACATTTCTCTCAAGGTTTCAAAGGAAAGTGCTACACAGGAGAAAAAAACAAAACATCAACACATGTTTTGCAGTAGCAGCTCCAATAGTTAGCTTCATTGACATTAGCACTGATCAAAAGTTCTACCTCAATCATGCATCAGCTACACATCAGAGCGCAAAGTCATCCAGCATTATCTACGGCATGAAACCAACAAATGCAAATGAATATACATCAAATACTTCCTAATCAACACTACTGATTGCATTGGTGACAACAAAATCAAACAAATTTCTTCTAGTTCTTTAGCCAACATCACTGGACTAGTGTGTCTTCATGGAGAATGTGGGTGTGGCAGTGGATGTTGTTCCTCCACTGTTCGACCATTACCATAAATAATTCATTACATTCCAATGAAACAGTTGCTCAAAAATATTCCCTGCATTAAAATATACATTGAGTCTCTCTATAAAAAGTTCATACAATTCAAACTACTCTTGATAGATATCTCCACATCTTCAAAATGCTTTTTGTTTCTTATTGAACTTCAACTTGGAAGATAGACTCCGAAAGTAGCTGCTGTAAGCACCTAATGCATACATATTTTGCGTGAATGTGTTGTGCGTACATGAAATAATCTGAAGGGATACTACACTTGCAGAACATTGCCAGTTAAACGGTTCAAATTCGTTTTTGCTTTCGAGCCGGATTGTCACAGGGTTGCAAAAAAAAAAAAAGATAAAAAACTGATTATGCATGCCTGGGGTTTCTCTGCCTCAAGTTTAACAGAAAAGCAAAGAACAGAAAGATCTATTGATTGGAGACGCCCTACGTTTATCTATCAATACTGCCACAGGGTGATGTCCAATTATGACTGGACTGGTCAAGCTCTTGATTCATTCACAAGCTAAAAGCTGACCACCCAAGACCGGAAGTCTTTACCTGTCCAGTATTACGTATATCCTAGCACAGTGGGCAGTGGGGGGTCAAACTTGTGAATTGATTTTGATTGGCGCTCAAGCCAGTTGAGTGCTCCATCTACAACAACGCAGAAGATACATGTGCAGTTGTAAGCCCGCTACAATTGACAAAGGAAAAACTTGCAATATCAGTGCATGTATGATAAGGGAAGGGGTGATATCATGCCTTACAAATTCACAGATTTGTTACTAAAAACAAGCTAAATGTTCAAAGCATACATTTCTACAATGGAAAATGTCACCTATGATATGTGTAGAAACTCTGTTTGGAAACCATGGCTAAAGAATCACTTCTTTTGGTATACTTCACATTTTTGGAATAAATTTAGCAAGAGATGCACTGTTGTATGGCAAATATATCAGTGGGCTGAAGAATTCCCTTTTGTTTCCACATGATTACCAGACAAAAGTTTTTAAAGCTTGCATATTACAGAAAAAAAAATATGGACTGTTCAACATCCAAGTTTTAACTTATTTTGCACCTTTGCCATGAAAAGAGTACAGAATAAAATAACAGTTCAGCCAAGACACAAATAAGTATTGTTTCACAGCTATCTTCAATGCAAAACTTGAGGCTATTCACATCTAGCTGGGAAGTGTATGAAAAAAAACAAAACAACCAAAAACAAACAGCAATTGGCTGTCAAACAGACCGCATAAACAAGACTTTGTACAAGCCTTGTGAAGCACTTATGAACAGCAGATATGAGATACCATCAACCCTGTATGACATGAGTGAAGTATATTTGATTCTGCAGCAGGCAGATGGACAGTATCATCTAGACAATGCAAGGTGACCTCTCTGGCACAAGTACTATTCTCAAAAAGGACCTTGCCACTTTTACAGTCCTTGTATTGCCATGCACATTATTGCATATCTGTCTCGGGGGCTGCCGTGGTTATAACATTTTTGTCCCTGGATGAATGCACCATGCGGGATTTGAACTGGGAGGCAATAAAGAAGGAGTGGAATCTCTTTGCAAGTCCTGCAAATTAAGGTGAAGGTTAAACAGCATGACAAGTATGTATGCCTAGTACTGTAAAAGTGGAAATTTTCATGGTGTTGAACTTTTCGCCCATTTTGTGCAACCAGAAACCAGCGCGAAAATAATATTTTGCTTGCCCTATGTTCCTGTGCGTGATGTCTTGATTCTGCAGAATTAAAAACACACGTAACTCTTCTCACCCGGCCAAGCGCGAAAAATTAGTCGCGCGAAAATATCCACTTTTACAGCATTCCACTGGCTTTGATGTTTTAATACATGCTTCAAGTTGCTCTCTGTAGAGTTTGGATATGGTGACCGAAGAAGTGGTTCGTAATTTGAACAATTTTAAGGTGCATTTCAGAGGAAATGTTGAAATCCTATATGGCACTAAGTGGTGACATGGCATAACAAATCCATCCATTTTTTTCTTTAAATGCCTTCTCATCAATGTCCCATGATCTTGAATATGAATGACAGTATCTCATAAAAAGGTTTCATTTAATCATCTTGCACACATTTGCGCATAATTTTCCTCGGCAGTTTAGCACTTGAATGCTAAATCTTACATATTAAGTCATTGGCTAATGATAACTTCTCCATGGCAAGAAGCATGGGTAAAATGTTTCTTCTCCATCCATAACAACTCCTTGATTTGAACCTAAGATGTTTTGATTAAGAGTCTAGAGCCATAACCACTATACCACTGTGCTCCCACTAGATTTTGTCATTGATATTACCATAGAGCATGACCATTGTCATACTTGCACATATATAAGACTTTCCCATCATTGCTTGCACCCATGGCTTACTTTGGTAATTGACTTCGAACTTTACAGGAACAAATTCTGCTAATCTCTCATTTACAGGGATGGAAACTTGTGCATGTGCATGTGTCATGTTTATGATACAAGATATGATTTAAAAGAAAAATATTGATCCTACTTCTGCAGCTCACGGTGCATTGTCATAACAAAACAGTAACTCTCTACCCCCCCCCAAAAAAAACAAAAACATGTTTTCAAACATTGTTGAGAATTCAAATTGGCTATCTCAAATGAATCCTGGTTTATTACTATCACTATTCCTTTTTTTTTGGGGGGGGGGGGGGGGGGGGGGCAAAAGGCAGCAATGTCGATAACGCTGTTTAACCAACACAGCTGACAAGGGGTGGGGAAAATTGGTTATCTACACACCATGCTGTAATAATCAACAAAGTTGTTTGGTTTCAAAGGAAAAAAATTGAAATCTTAACAAGAGTATTCTAATTCTTCTATGTATTCTACGTGACAAAAAAAAAAAAATTTTTTCATAGAATTTCAATGGTGCCGCTGGTCATTCCATTGGTCTCATGACGTTAGGACCGGGTTTCCTGTTTGGCAGTGCAAGCATCCATCCATAAGAGAGCTGGACATGGTCAGAGTGACTCTCAAGCATGGTCATGTCCCATTGTCCATATTTCTTTTTTTCTTCTTCTTCTTCTTTTTTTCACTTGTGTCTTGGTCATTGAGAGACACCATAGAGCCCCACATAGCACTTCCTAGTTGGCTATGGCCGCTCTGCTATAGTTCTATGGAGGTCCGTTATGTCTTTGCAGGATTTTTTTTTTTGGCGATGAACGAGGAAGACTTTCTCTCACAGGAATGTGGTGTTGTCGGGCAGGTCGCGTTGCCGACCCCTCGCTTCAAACAGCTGCCTTATGAGGGCAGCCTTCTCCTGCTCTAGCTCTGCAATCCGCTCACTTCTTTCTGAGACCTCCTATAAGCATAGGAAAACAAGGGAGTTAAAAAGATGAACAATAAAATTAGAAACTGACAGCATTACATTACTCAAAATGTTGATGGTAACAAAAGAACATCAACAGCACAACACAAAATTCCATCTACTTTTACTGGGACATTACAATCATCAAACATAATTATTGTATCTAAATCATTTTTTTGAGTGTGTGCATATGATTCTGCACACAATTCTAGTCAAACAAGCAAGCTCAAACAGCAAATACACAACAAATGCTGATAGCTTACACCTTATAATTTGGAATTCACATTTATCACACTAAACTTTTATTGGTTCATTTTTGTTAACTTGTTTGTTTCTGGTGGACAACATGCCGAATGGGATCACATGACAACCTATAACATTGGGGTACTCAATTTATAGTCACTACCATGCATTTACTTGTGAAATGTAAGGACAATGCTTGTTTGAAATTAAATAATATACAAGGAGAAGGTCTATCCATTTTCTTCATGAGACTACCCCCCAAAAAAAAAAAAATTACAAGGACTTTTCAACAACTTACAGAAGCAGTGCCAATGTCAAATTCATCTTGTGTAAACATTTCAAAGAACCTGCTATAAATATAAACTATGACTACATATATTGCTGCTTGCCAATGCTATATATTCTTTCTTTCCCTGATATTCCCCCCCCCCCCTGTTTGTTCTGAGATCAAAGTTTCTTCGCATGACTTACCTCCGTGAGTAACTTGTTCTGCTGCTTGAGTTTGTCGACCAGGAGCGGTGGGACCGCCGCGCTCTTTGGACCGTTACGTTCCCTGTTGATTGCCAAGTTCATGTGGTTGGGAAAACCCTGCAGGCACGGGGAACAAACAGATGGAGAGTAAAAGCAGGAGAGCCCCCACATGACTGCCCTTGAGTACCACTTGACTCCTATGAGAGCTACTGTCGGCAAACAATCTTGTTTTATCTTTTATTTGATTTCTCAGTACTTGCACTATTTACAATGCAAAATAGCACTGGATTCTCAAAGCAATGTTTTAGTTTTGGTCGAAAAGGGAATTCGGGTTTCCAACATTTTTGTATGATAATGAGAAACCTCTTACGAAATATAAAAGAGCACACAATTCTACGATAAATTTACAGTTTATTTGATGAAAATCAGTTTTGAAATGGCTGAGAAATCAAGAAAACAAAGTAAAATAAAGTGGTCCTAATAAAAGGTGGGTCCCACCTTTGATTAGGATTGCTCTGCTTTTGGATACCTCGGCCATTTCAAAACCAATTTTCATCGAATAAACTTTGAACTCCTCTTAAAATGGTATGCTCTGTCAAATTTCATAAGAGGCTTCTCATTGTCTCACAAAAAGAGTTGGAAACCTAGAGTCCCACCTCAACCAAAACTATATCATCCCTTTAAGGTGGTGATTGCAAAGTTTCTCTATCAGGAGGAGCTCAGCTCAGAAAACCGGCAGTAACCTTTTTTTCAGTGTTAAATCCCATGCTTGCATGATTCAGTATAATCAATATTTCAAAGATGCCAGTCCAATATTGGTGAAAATGAAAAGATGCTTGGAATCTGAGACAAGTGGTTATGCATTTAACAGCTCATAGGTAGCTGCCACATTCAAAGAGGGGAATCATAAATCTACGACTACTGGATACAAGTTCAACAGCTCACGGGTGAATAGCTGTCACATTTAGCGAGGGTAATAATTCCAAACCATGCATCGAATGTCCTTTTCTTTCCTTCTCTGCATGGACTTTCAGTAACATAAATCTTTGTGTCACAGGGATGAATCCCATACTAGATTTAAACCAAGTTTCGCTGGCACCTCGGAAATCATTTCATCACATCTACACACCACATCAAGGCTGGACGAATCTCCTGAACGGAATCCAACAGACTGTCACTTGCGGGTGAAGAGGTCACATGCTATTGTATGAATAAACATTCCATTCCACCCACGGTCCACTGGATAAACAGTTAGCATCTCAGCCAATGCATTTCAAGGACTACAGGTAAATGCACCCTAATATTTTCTAATTGTGGACTGTAATTGCCTGATTTGTATAGCAATTCATGATTTCCTTCTGTATATTTATAGAACTGTTGTATCATACCAGCTAATCAAAGAAGGGGGGGGGGGGAGAAAAGATCAGCACAATTCTGAGGATATTTTCCCACAAGTTATCAAAAAGATTTTTGATAACCGAGACTTCTACTGTCAGTTTGATAGGACTCAGGACTACTAACACACATGTTAACATCCTGCTTCATCACAGGGTAAAACATTGAAATATGAATGTGAATAATCCTCAGAAGAACACATCAAAACTGCAATGAAAGATGGCAAGATGATTTATGCAGAGTGTTGTCTAAAAATAAAACTTTGGGAAAGTGTCAAGAGCCGACAACTCCTAGTTCTTTCCACACATGGATCCTTTCTGCGGTGGAAACCAATGCACGAACATGCACCAACATATCATTTGTTCCACGAATTCACCTATAAAAACCATTAGGTCGTAACCAAAGAATATTCCTTTTTACCAAAAAAAAAAAAAACATTGCCCGTGTTATGGGTAACATACCACTCTATCTTCTGTTTAGTTTTCACACGCTGTTTGAAGACGGGCGAGCGGCTGCATGGCTGACTGCGACGCTATGTCAACAGCGCGGGGCATCAATGTGTTTTGCTCTCATCCATTCTTTCTCTCTCTCTCCCTCTCAGTTCTTTGTCTCTGAGATAATACCTCCATCACTATGCCAAAATGACTGTCAAGCATTACATCAATCTCTTTCAACTGGTTTATTTTCTGAACAATGTGACCCGCTTTTAAATGTCACGGATGCTGCATCATGTGTGAACTCGTTGGACGGTCTTTCGAGCTCTTTTCTAAAAACAATGAATTTATGTCACAAAAGAACCTTAAATGATGTCACACCCCAGGGAAAATATTTCAGAACATTGAAAGAAAGAGAGGAGATCTGCTGAAGAAGAAAAGCCGTCAAATATTTTGTGACTGTAAGAGGTATATGCATGATTGATTAGGGTGTGGATCTTCCTTCATTTAATACCAGCTAAATACTTCTACTTATTTACAGATGACAGTTAAAATCCACTGAAATATTTGTGAACACTGCCATTTACTAGCAGCGTGGACAATCATGAAAGAAAAATGGACAAAATAACATAGAGAAAAGACAAGACAGAAGATTTTTTTTAAAAGGGAGGTAAAACAAGAAGCAGAAAAAGATGAAGAAGAGGAAGAAATTGGAGAAGCAGAAAAAGAAGGCAAAGAAAGAAAAGAAGAAGCACTTCATTAGCGTACATAGCTGATGTTTGAAATATTGTGAATTGAATCTTATCACAATGATAAACCAACTGCAAAGGCAATCTGTCATTTCTGTGTGTCACATGCAGCTATGTGCAAGGTGCTTGAAAGTATTCCTGTCCAATATCACAGGACTCACAACATAGAACTGGCCAACACTGATGAGAACGTGGGAATATATAGCTGGACCAATCCATGTCGATCACGGGTAATCCTATTCAAGCAGCTGATTACCCTGCTAATAAATGTTGCAGTCCCCTACAGTGCAAGCTACCAATACGTGAGTGAGTTCCCCCAATAACAGGGCTCTTCATGGCCCATTAAGCAGCTTAACAGTCGAGCAGGTCCAGCTGGGTCATTTTCAGTTTCGATATATGGCATAATATTTTTTTTCCCCTTCTATTCCCAACACGCCACTGATGGCTCTGCAATGACACTGGTATACCTCACTTTTATGTTGTTTATCAACTACTTTTTTTATTTCTTTATCTCATTCTCTTTGTCTCAATATTTTAGCTAAAAATAGGCACTAGTTGTTGTGTATTTCGACTTGCTATTGATCTTCCAAGGGCTTTGCAGCTGGGTAGTGTAAACCAAACGGGCAGCTGCTTCTTGAGGGCAATTATGAAATACCGAAGGTCTCATAAGAGGGACCATTGAAGGCAGAGAATTCTTAAAGGTATGCCTCACTGGACTCTTTGTCTATTCTTATCTCTTTCTAATTCACTTTTGTTTTGTTTTCTCTATCTCAACCCCCCACCCCCCCCCTTCTCATGAAAATGCCTTTTATGGATTCATATCATCCTTCACATTTCCTTTCTATTCTTACCACTATTGTAACTGTGCCTTGATGTGTGTCGACATACTTTTAATTGCCAAATAGACTGAAATCTATTGATTTTGCTGCTTTCTTTTATACATTGCATCAGTTAATACCGTTTATCCCATATTTCTAAAAATTTGATGATCAAAATATTCTTCCTGTACTGTGACATTACTTTTTTCCCTACTGTAACATTTCCTCAGATAGCAAATGAAAAGTTTAGCAATGCTAAAATTTCACACATATTTCAAGTCATTGTAGCATTTACAGTATTACATTTTATCCACTTATAGTACAATTCAGGCTTTCCATTACAACCACTGATTTGGTCCTCTGTGTTAAACAGTTCATCACTCTCTTTCCTCTTCTATTTGCTATATCCTGAAAATTGTTTTCATTGTAATCGTACCTTCTGTGGATACAGGCCGAAAGATCTTAAATGAAATCATATCACTAAATCAAACATAACTAGTTTCTACCATCAATTACAAATTCAGTATGCATGACAAAGATTTTGTGCCCAGTTTCAAGTTTTTTCCTGCAGCTGAGCCCTTAAAAATGCAGTCAACTAAACTCAACTCCTAATCTTCATCCCTCTGTCTGTCTCTTCATTTCTAGTCATATAAATATCTGTCTATTTATTCATCTATCTATCTATTTATCTATCGAGCAAACTATGTATCCGTCTGTTCTCTCATCTGATCTTTCTCTTGAGTTATCTGCACTATCGTCACACATATCGGAAGCTTTTTGCAGGGTAGAAGAATATATGAAAATAGGTTTTGCGCTTTATCAATTGATATTGTTATTATTATCATTATCTGTCTATTCAATCTATCTTTCTTTCTACTTGTCTGGCTGTTTGTCTGTCTGTCTGTCTGTCTGTCTCCCTGCCTATCTACTGTATATATCTAAACTGAGAACACCTCTTTCATCCCTTACCAACTTATTTTTGACCAGATGATATGCATTCTTTTTATCTTCTCTTGTCCCTACATTCTCCTGTACATGGCTTTATACATGCACTCTTAACTTAGCACTGGTATCTCTTGAATCAAAGCCCCTGATTATTATCAATATCTGGTTGCCAGGCAACGACGTCTCAGGGCTTGAAGACACACCGTAACTTTTGGGCATCGCAGAGCAGCAGACCAATCTGTCCAATCAGGCTTGTCAACTATGTTTCATCGGGCTGCACAGCGGAGGGAGGAAATGAGCTTCGCAGGCATGCAGATTCGATTGCCCTCGTCTGGCGCCCGAAGGCCAGAGCCGTCACGGGCACACGATCACACATCTTTCCCCCTGGAAGCGCCCAAATCAGAGCTAAAGTATCCTGTGATTAGGCTTAATGATCACTCTGATTTGGTAGTCCCAGTCTCAAGGGGCATACGTAGAATCCAGCGGAAGCTTGGATGGGCCTGGTGTTGTGCTAAATATTTGTCCGCGTTTCATATGTGTCTCACGGATACCTCAATTTGTAAGAGTTTTGAATAACTATCTACTGAATGTAAACTCTGATGAAGTAACATATCTTTAGTGATACTCTACAATTAATAATTCTACTTAACAAATTACTCCAATCTGCCTACTATGTAAAGAAACACAGATCTTCTTTAAGAAAAAATAAAGAGAAAAGGAAAGACGATTCCCTGTGTGATGTCTTCATGTCTCAGCACTAAATATACAACTTATGCAATAATTACCTTACAGAGTTGTAAACTCTTTTGAGTAATGGATGAGCAGCATCGTAAATTAAGTGAACAGAGACACTGAAAATAGCAACTTTCGTTTACACCATGATTGAAAGTACCCACTACCACCAGCATCGTGCTCCCTTTGATGAAACCAACCTTTTCTGGGGTAGCAATGAGTGCCCTGAGTTGTCGGTTGACCTCTGTGATACGGGTCGTCCTGTATGTCACCAGGTCTTGATGGTTGATGTCCTAAAAGGTGGAAACAGAGCGATGACATAACCAGGGTTATCAAAGGTCTCCATAGCACCAGACGAAGCTTAAAGGACAAGTTCACCTTCATAGACATGTGGGTTGAGTGAATGCAGCAATATCAGTAGAACACATCAGTGAGAGTTTGAGCAAAATCGGACAATCCGTTAAAAAGTTATGAATTTTTGAAGTTTCTGCTCAGTCACGGCTGGATGAAAAGACTACTGTAGCTTGTGATGTCACATGAGTACAACGATATAAAGAAAGAATAAAGAAAATTCAACAAATTTCCATTTTTCTCCAATAACAAAAGAACACTCGACTTCTCTCTTTCAGAAGGCAGGGGGAATAATATTACCCTTAACATACGTCAGTAGCAAGTCGAAGAACTGTGCACTTTATTCAAAAAGTAAAGTTTTGTGAAATTCTCTTTTTATTTTCCTTATACAGTTGTACGCATGTGACATCATACACTGTAGTAGTCTTCTCTTCCAGCAGTGACTGCGCAGATACTTAAAATATTCGTAACTTTTGAACAGATTGTCCAATTTTCCTCAAACTTTCACTGATGTGTTCTGCTAATATTGCTGCATTCTCTCAATCCTTATGTATATGAAGGTGAACTTGTCCTTTAAAGGGTGTGTACAGTTCTGGTCGAGGTGAGGATTTAGCTTTTAACGTCTTGCGAGATATTCAGAAACCACTCTATGAGATGTCAAAGAGCATGCAATTCTAAGGGGTATCAAAAGTTTATTTGATGAAAATCGGTTTGAAATGGCTGAGATATCCAAAAACAAGGTGAAACAAAGAGATCATAACGTTGTGGCCTGTCGCCTTTTATCATTATCACTTTTTTGGATATCTCAGCCACTTGAAAACCAATTTTCATCAAATAAACGTTGAATCCTTCTTAAAGGGCATGGCTAGTAACCGATCAGTGGGAATCAGTGGGAATGCTGAGGGATGATTGTTCCAATCCTTTTGGGATTCATTTAAGAGTACATTACATATCTACTGTTGTGTGAAAATTGTTTGCTTCGGAACGGTCTCATATTCAAGTAATATGCAGATTAATGCCCCGTCACTGACCAGGCACGCTAACCTGGAAACATTAAACTGCGCATTACTCGAATATGAGACCATTCTGAAGCAAATAATTTTCACACAACAATAGATATATAATGTACTCTTAAATGAATCCCACAAGGATTGGAACAATCATCCTCCAGCATTTCCACTGATTCCCACTGATCAGTTACTAGCCATCCCCTTTAAACTTACATGCTCTTTCATATTTCATAAGAGGTTTCTCATTATCTCACTTAAGAATGTTCAAAACATGAATCCCCACCTCAACCAGTACTGTACAGTCCCTTTAAAGTAAAGACTCCAGACTTGCGGCACCACAACCCTCTCCAATTCTGCTGTGACTTTGGTCTTCACTTTTGGCATTTCAAGTTAAGGGAGTACTTTTATCTCATGTTTGGCATCCTTAACTCCCTTGAACCCTCCTGCTAAACCCATAACCTCCTCCATCCTACACTTGGGTGAACTTAAGTGGCAGAATAGATCTAGAAATACACATTTCCCCTGACAATATCTTTCTCCAGGCTAAGCACAGTGCGCATGGGAAAACCTCTTTGTGCTTCTCCTCATACACAGTTCTGATTCACATGCCCCAATACTTTTCCCAAGTGTCCTCCACATCCCTGTCACCATGGCAACAGCAATATCTGCCTTTTCCTCCTCCTCTTCTTTCTCTTCTCACTCTTTCTTCCCTGACTCTTCCACTTCCTTCATTCTTTCTTGTTCCTCCTTTTTAACATCCTCTTTTCCCCTCCTCCCCTTCTTTCTTTTCACTCCTTCTACCATGACTCTCTCTTTCCCTTCATCCCTTCTTGTTCCTTCTCCTTTTTAACTTCCTCTTTTTAATTTTCCTCTCTTCCTCCACCTCTTCTCACTCCTTCAACCTGGACTCTCTCTTTTCCTTTATCTCATGTTGTTCCTCCTCCTTTTTACTCTTCTCTTTTTAATTTTCCTCTCTTCCTGCCCCTCTTCTTCTCACTCCTATCCTGGATCTCCTTTTCCTCCATATCTTCTTGTACCATCTCCTTTTTAACCTTTTTGTCCTCTCCTCCTCTGCCTCTTCTTCTCACTCCTTCTCTGAATCTTCCTCTTCCTTCATAACTTCTTCTTCCTCCTCCTTTTTAACCTCTTCTTTGTTCTTCTTCCCTCTCTTCTATCAGTCCTTCTTCTGCCCTCTCCTCTTGATCTCCCTTCTTTTTTCTCTTTCTCTCTCATCCTCCTTCTTCTCTCCCTCCTTCTCCTTCTCCTCCTCCTCTCCCTCCTACCTCAGAATAATCCACTTGAGCCTTGTTGAGTCTGTCCTGTCGTTCCTTGATGTCGGCCAGCTGCTGGCGGTACCAGTCCCGTGCGAGCTCCAGAGCCTCTAGACCATGGAGAAAGGTGTCCCGTTCTTGCTCCAGTTGCTTCATTCGCTTCAGCTGCAGGGCGAGCGGGAGATCATAACATACCATTATACAAAATGATTTGACACGGAGTATATATCTCTTTATCAGCCTGTTCACATTTCAATCCCTACATTGTTCCATGAATAAAGTATCAGCAACAATTCACTATATATGGATTACTCTTGGTCTAGACATCGCTGGGTGAAATGCATTTTCCCCTTTTCCTCATGGGACATATAAATGCTTATTTGGTATTTGTCCTCATTATTTGATTCAAATCATCACAAAACAAGTGAATAGTTTTATCAGATTTTGTCAAACAAATACAAAAAGCGTTCTTTTCTTGATGAGATGATGAATAACATATCTATGATTAATCATGTCATGATGTCAAACCATAGTAGTACATAATGATATACTTGTGCTAAAAGGCATGGTGTCTTAAAAAGTGATCATGCCTTCACATTACTTCTTCACTGGCTTTAAAAGAAAATACGAGGGAAAATTTCACATTTATACATACAAAAATAACTCTTGTTCTAGAATCCTGATTCAAAGTGAGGAAGACAACTTCATTATATTCTTGTACATATTTTAGTCTCCATCTAGCCACAATCATTCTAGATTTCAATATATTTTAAGGCAACAAGATCAAGGGAAGTGTATCATTGCTCGTTTTGAAAAGCAAAGAGACTGCTTGCAATCAATAACACTTTGAAAGTTTGGGAATCGGTCAGGATATAATTGAGAATAGGGAGGATGAATAAACGATAGAAAAAAAAAGAAAAAAAGAGAGTAATATTTGAACAAGTCTAGACACGCATGGTGAGATTATGCTATCTCATTAACCCAACATCCCTGGGACCTCTACGGATGACCAACTTCATTCTCTTCCGACTATTTTATATTTCATAAGCCTCCCTCGTGAGACCACTGTGCACTTTGTATTTTGCCACAATTCATCCGGTTTACAATGTCTTTCCCTACTTCACTGACCCCTGTCAGAGGAAAAAGGAACAACATCAATGACAAAAAAAAAGGAGCCTGATCTGCGGATGTGAGATAATTGATGTTAAATGCTGCCGCTGACTTCTGTCATATGCAGCATCGCATGCTATGAAAAAAAAAATGAAGAAAAAAAAACGCTGTAGCGTCTACCGAGGGTAGCGGTAGTTATTATTTAGAGCACTTTGACTGAAACCCAGACAAGAGAGAAATCAATAGGCTAATCTCCTTTGTGGAGCGGTGCTCGCCGTACAAGAGAAATCGATGCATAACGCTTGTCATTGACTCCGATCGATATGCAGCTAGAGTGTGGCCCAGGTGATCTTTGGGCCTTGTGGTGGTGCGGTCAGACGGAAGGACCTCAGGATGGACACGAGTCTTTGATGACCAGCGGGATATTTTTCCTTGATACAATTAATCGGAGGTATATCGGCAAAATTGCTCACTTGATTCTTCATCTGTGAATTAACAGCTCACTTCCATCAGCTGAGCTTTTGCAAAGCAAATTCCATATAATGAAACATTGTCTAGTAACAATTACTTGCCTTATTATCATCATTTCCCTTTCAGCTGAAGGAAAAATGTAGAGAAAAATTGTACGAAAGATACATTTATGATAATTTGTATACTCTCTCCCTGTATAAAGCAAAGAAGCAAACATACAAACAATCACACACTTCTTTGTCTCAATGCAATGTATTTCAAGTGCATGGGATAAGCACTGCTTACCCTATTCTTTCCTTGGTTCTATTAAAGGACAAGTTCACCTTCATAAACATAAGGATTGAGAAAATGCAACAATATTAGTAGAACACATCAGTGAAAGTTTGAGGAAAATTGGACTATCGATGCAAAAGTTATGAATTTTTTAAATTTTTGTGTTGGAACCGCTGGATGAGGAGACTACGACAGCTTGTGAGTCATATGCGTACAACAGTATAAAGAAAATGTAAAAGAAAATTCAACATATTTTCACTTTTTTCGAATAATAAAAGAGCACTTGACTTGCCTCTTTCTAAAGGCAGGGGGAATAATATTACCCATAACATGTGTCGGTAAGGAGTCAGGGGAATGTGTACTTTTTTCAAAAGATGGAATTTTGTGAAATTCTCTTTATATTTTCCTTATATTGTTGTACGCATGTGACATCTAAGTTATTCATACACAGCAGTAGTCTTCTCATCCAGCGGATACTGCACAAAAACTTCAAAAATTCATAACTTTTGAACGGATTGTCTGATTTTCCTCAAACTTTCAATGATGTGTTCTACTAATATTGCTACATTCTCTCAATTCTTATGTTTATGAAGGTGAACTTGTCCTTTAAACTTTGTTTCAACACTGCTCACTTGCAGTCATATAAACATAATACTATGCCACTTTAAGTTTTAATACATTCTGAATAGATTTTAAAAAAATGTTAATTTTCTCCCTTGAATGTCACTCATCATTAATCTATCTTACGCTGCATGATTTGAAAAAGTTACAGACTGAACTCTTGGATTTTGTGGTAACTTCATGAAATTCCTGATATCTTTTCACGTCTGGACAAGAGAATATCAAATCTTCCTGATTTGGGAATAATTTCTGGCCACTGAAATGCATATGTGACACACAAGTACCTTCCTAATTGCTATGTGGCATCTCCCTGATTCAAATATATGTGAATGCTGGCAGGCATGACTTTCGAAAATTGGTTTATTTTCAGAGCTATAGGCTTCCCTTTATCTAAGACAGACGAGGTGATTGCCTCATATTGATGGAAGGGCTTTGGCAAAGTGACTTGGACATGAGGCATCATTAGCAGCATTCACACTGACAGGAATTAGCGTGTACAAATTTCAAGATTTGCATCGCAATCCGTATCTTTGTTGTTTCCAGTACGGACATGAAAATCTCACTAGATATTAACACAATCCACATTGTGATCCAAATACCACAAAATTTTGTGATATTTGGGAATGATCACAATCTTTTGAGAAATTGCCCAATAATTTGCACTGCGGACAGTGTGTGACAGCTGGGGCAAATGTTAATCTCGAAAATTTTCTTTCCCATCATTCAAAAAATTTGCACAATCACAACGGCAAGGGTCACCGTTTCAATAGATTTCAAGCATTTGCAGTTTGGTCTGTTCTCAGTTTTAAGTCTGTTCCCAAGTTTTTTTCCAAACTTACAAAGAAACTTAGGAAGGGGGTGGGAGTATGCAAATGAGGATGAGATATGCAAATTTCTGATTTAGGAAGAAGTTGGTATTCTAGAATGCACTTAGGAAAGAATTTTAGGAAGATATTTAGGGAAGCTCCACCCCTGTCCTAAGTACGTTGTTAAGAATAGCAAGCTGCAAACACTGTGATATGCTTGCTTGTCATTCACTGCACGCACATGTACTTTGATACGCGAAATGAGCATGAGAAAGGGGACATGCCGTGCACATGTGTATTTGACCCTACGTCATAGTAATATGCGATTGTCATTGGTTGGTTCATTATGATACGGCATTTTGTATCGGCTTAAGAAAGGACGTGGGTGGGGATAAGGATGGCCTAATTTGCATTAAGAAGTTCCTAGGAAGAAATTTCAGAATGCCAATCTTGTCTTTCCTAGGCACTTCCTAAGTTTCTGATTTCGGAAGAAACTTAGGAAGAAACTTAGGAAGATTTTCAAAATACCAACCCTGGGTTCTTGGATTGTGATCAACGTCTGACTATTTTGTCTGTGTGAATGACACAAGTGTCATGGCATCTTATTCAGCCATGCACTTCAAACTCTCCTAGCAACGGCAGTGAAGACTTGGGACACAAAAGAGAAGAAATTGATTCAAACTGACAGGTCCATCACCGTACGTCAAAACTTATGACACCTCTCGGCAGCCGAAGCGTCAGTACGCGTATCAATATTCATAATACAAGAACGGAAAATACACTAATTATATACACAAGCGTTCCTACAAGTAATCAATACAGCCCCATTTAGGAGGGGTTGGTAATTTTGGGGTCTGCAGAGTAGCTTGGTGAGTGAGCAAAGGAAGCCGAAGGGGGAACCGCACAACGGTCATCAATGGATCTTTTGTTCTCTGCCCTTTTGTCTCCGGTCAGCTGATGTGAGTTAAAAAATGCCCTGTCCCTGGCCGCTCTGTTTTGTTTGTGGGGTGTCTCATGGGTACCATACACACGCTGTCTGGCTGCATGTCTGCATTATACATGTATAATGTCCATTTCTTGTTTGTTCCTTAGTTTTGTGAGAATGCGGTTTCTCGGCTCTTCCACGAATGTGTGTACTGTCTGGTCTGTGCTCTCATTATTGTCCATCCATCTCCTTGTTTTGTCTGTTCAAACTCTCCATGTGTTTGCCCAGCTGTCTGTTTGTCCCAAAGTCTGTTGATGAGTCAATTTGTCTGTTTATCTGTGTCTTTCTGAATACTTTTGTTCCTAACTGTCTTTCTACTCATTTGTTTTTCTGATTACCAATTAACCTGAATTGGTCAGAATCTGGAAAGAGTGAACAAATATCACCTAAGCATCATCTTTTGTCTTTTTTTTTTTCTTGTTTTAAAAAAAAAAACGTCTCCAAAAAGCATTCCTGTTAAAGAAGTTGAAACAAAAAAACAAAATGTCATATACTTCTTTTTCCTCTTCTTCTTCTTTTTCCTAACCTTAAAGCCTTAAAGGGTGTGTACAGTTCTGGTCGAGTTGAAGATTTAGCTTTTAACGTTTTGTGAGATATTCAGAGACCACTCTATGAGATGTCAAAGAGCATGCGGTTCTAAGGGGTATCAAAAGTTTATTCGATGAAAATCCATTTTGAAATGGCTGAGATATCCAAAAACAAGGTGAAACAAAGAGATACTAATAAAGTTGGGGCATGTCGCCTTTTATTATTAGCACTTTTGGGGATATCTCAGCCATTTGAAAACCAATTTTCGTCAAATAAACATGGAATCCTTCTTAAAATTACATGCTCTTTCATATTTCAGAAGAGGCTTTTCATTATCTCACTTAGGAATGTTCAAAACATGAATCCCTACCTCAACCAGTACTGTACAGTCCCTTTAAAGTGCCATGAGCATCTTTTTAATGCATTGTTGTGCTATAGAAGTATACTATAGACTACTATTATCATTATTAAATATTTTGAGAACAAAGACTAAAATACACCAACCTCTAAGAGATATGGACCACTATATAAGGTGCCTCTGGCAAACCAAAGAACAAAACTGGTTTCCGAGAAAATTGAACTACCTGCCCCATTCTTATACCAAACTCAACATATCTGACATCTACCTGCTCATGGACCCGTTTTAAAATATGGCAATAATTTCCAGTGTGGTTCTACTTTTGTTCGAGATTCATGCGCTTGTAGAGCATCTCGGTAACCTCACAAGAAAATGTACCATTAAAAACCACTGAGAAAAGGTTCTAATATTGAGGTTTTATTAAAGCATTTTTTAATTCATCATCATCTTAATAAGGGAGACTTCATATCACAGGTGGTCAAGGAAAGTAGGGACAACTTTTGATTGGACACAACTTTTGATGACTGAACAATTTGATTGAACTTGACTGGAATTGGACCGATGGTATGATATCTTTCCCCATCTATACACAAAGAGCAATCATGTGCTTGAAACATGTGATCATATCTGTGCAGATATTGATCAACACACTTGCGGAAGCTATTAACTAACAAGTTAGTTTTCAACCTAAACTTGTTATTTTTTACCAAGGGTTTGTCAAGGATTTATACTGATGAATTAAAAAAAACAACAAAAACAACAAAAACAATCATGATTCCCCACTCAGCTTCTTGAATGGATGCAGGACATAACTTCATTCTGCTGTCGCCTATTTTCTCAGAGTACTGGTTTTGGGATGGAAAACAAAGAAAGATATAGTGAATAAACTAGACACTGTCAAGATTAAAATATGATAGTAAGTACAGCAACTGTGACCCAGCTTGTTTGTACGATGCCTTTGTTTAGTCTCTGCTTCAGACCCTGATCCTCGCAATCATTTTCTCTACTCCAACTTCATTCTCCGTGTCACAATGTCATGCTCGACTCACATAGCGGTGGAGAGAAGTACAGCATGGCTGCACACCTACCACTTTTTCAACTGGCCCAACCTTGCTTGCCATATCGGACCAGAGGAAACCCAGTTTTTTCCATTTTTCTTGGTATGAACCTAAAATTTTCTGCCATTCCTGAAAAGTTACTAGTCCGATAGTGATTTTTCCCTGTTTGGGACCGTCCAACTGGTGCCAGTATTCAGCACTGACAACAGTTACTGCAAATTCACAAGTAAATGGCTGGAAGCGAGACTAGAATCAATACTCCCAATGGAGTCATTAACCCTGTAATCTTCAGTCCTTCCATGAAAGATGAGGTTCAATGACTGGCCACATGAAGTACAATGACTGCTGTTGTAGACTCCCCTATTTTCTTTTTCTTTTGGCCTTCTTCCTGCACAACTTTTGTTACTGCAAACCTCTCTGTACCAACCCTTCCTTTTTAAGAGGAAAGAAAGAAAAGGGGGTGAATGTTGTGGATGATCAATATCAATTAGAGTCTTGTGATTGTACAGCACGTAGATTACTGCTGTCAATGAAATTTTCCATGAATACCTTGAGGTTAATCGGACAAGATGGACGGATCAATGCACCCATCCCGTCAACAAAACAAGAGGAAACTGTACAAGGAGAAGCAAAACAAACCCTGTTGACCGTTCCCTGCTGTTTACTGTTTGGACGCTTGTCTTTTCCAGTGTGATAATCTTCATGGACGTGTTTGAGGTCTTTAGTCCAGTTCAGTTCAGTTTGCCATCCATTACAAACATTGCAAGGATGACATACAGCTATAGACAATATGGGCTCATATAGGGTATTCCAGCCACAGTCCCTTTCATTGAACAGACTTGGCAACGACTGATCAAACAAAAATACAAAAGAACACCCCAAAATGCACCAGACACTCATTACATGAATGGTGTAGACTTCAAGGAAGTACAGAAAAGATTGTGCCTACAGCTCATAAAAAGAGCTTCTAACATTTTACAAGGTTTTTAATACAAATTACAAATATTTGAGAAAATATTCACAGTCATTTTGATCACACACACGCAGACAGATAATCAACACACATATAAGCACAGAGGGATGATTGTATACAGCATACTCTTAAATTGTAGATCAAGGAAGAGACGGATAGAAAGAGAAGAAAAGGAGGGGTTTCTTACTCCCCTTTTAAGGACATTCACCTGTCCCAAAAGACACGTTTTACTGAGAAAATAAAACAGAATATAGAGTGTTTCATAGAACGAAAGGTCATTGAACCTAATGCTTCCCTTGAGCAGACTTGGAAACCAGTGATATCATTGTATATAAAAGAGGAAATTCTGCTTCAGAGACTCTTTACGGCAAACGTACACAAGGGTTATTGATCAATGGACATCCTAGTTCGTCAATGCAGGACAATTCGTCTGTTGTGTCCTGCCAGGTCCCAGTGTCGGGTAGACCACGTCACGCGAGCCTCAGCTCTGATTAGCTAAACGCAGTGGAAAACGTTTTCATTTGTTTAATTCATTCACGCCAGTGGTGAATAAGATATTGGTAGTCCTCATCATCTCTACCATTCAAAGAAGGATAATTCAGGTGAATGCCTTGGATTTCAATGATACAAGACTTTCATCTGATTATTATCAGAGCCGAGAGGGGATGGTCACTCCAAACAAGATACTCCTTCTTCCACTGGTTCCTGCTACCTGGTGAATGCACACTTGAGGAGTACATATTACGAGTTGTTGTGTACATCTGTTGATGTGCTTTGGTGTTTAGATGACACGACAACAGTTTGTTGGTGATACCTGCTGGAATGGATCAACTTTCATCCTTTTTCCTGTTTACATACTGGTGCAGGAATACCCTATGGAGAGCCCATCTCCTGCCAAAAACATGATTCCCCCCCCCCCCAACTATTGCAGAGCAGCAAGAACTTATGATATGACAACATTATACGGAAAAACATAATTTTGGTTGCTGTCTTTCAAAACACAAAATTTCAAACAATGTCTGATGGTAATCAATACGTTGCATAGAATTTCTGGTACATAACTCGGAGCTGTATCATGTGAGGCATATTATATTAACCAACGAACATATCTTGAAAGTAGATAATCTTATGTTGAACTGCAAGTAAGTGTAAGCAATTGAAATAGAAAAAGCTGCATGTGATGAAAAATGAGTAATTGATAGAAAATTTAAATGAGAACTTACCTGTTTGAAATTTAAATTGTATTTTATGAGGAAGGCGAAGGAAGCGACTACGATGCATAAAGAGTAATTACTCTTTATGCATCGTAGTCTCTTTCAAGACTTTCGAAATAAAATAAATTATTATTATTATTACTATTACTATTATTTATAGTGCGCTTTTCCCACAAGGCCCAAAGCGCTTACAATCAATTCAAAACATGTACGACAGTATGCATAACTGGATAAATGTTACAGCTACGAACTAGTTGCTACTGAAAAGATGTGTTTTCAAGGCTTTTTTGAACACACTGACTGATGGAGACTGTCTAACGGTAAGTGGTAAATTGTTCCAGTGCTTTGAAGCAGACACAGTAAATGTCCTATCACCGGCTAAGGTGCGAGTAACAGAGTATGTGAGACGAAGCGGATCACTAGATGACCTCAAATTTCTAGTAGGTGTATATAAAGTCAAACAGGCGTCTAGATATTTCGGAGCTTGCTCATTAAGGATCATTAATAGATGAGCCCAGTGGCTGTTTATATTGTCATTTACACACATTTGACATATCTGCTATTCTAATAATATCAAAGAAACCCATGTCTGTAGTCTATTTAAGTAGTTATAAACGTATGAACCAATTTCCAAAACTTTAGTGTTCATCTTTGCCGTTCTATACGACAGTGAAAAACTTTATACAGATGCTAGAATCTCACCACATTTAGATTCTCCTTTCTTTTTGGAATTGAAAGATATTGATTTTCTGATATATGTTTAATGAGCATCTAATAAGACTATAAAATCATTGAAGTTACCCATATACGTGGCACACACACATGAAATACTTTGTTGTTGTTGTTGTTATTCAGTTCTATTCTAATGCCAAAGACAGTGAATAGACTGTTCTTATACTGTACCAAAGCAACAAAGTTTCATCATTTGTTCACAATAGACAGATGTACGCATACACAGACAGACAGACAGATACACACAAACACACATCCACACACACACTCTCACACAACGATAATCTTTGCAGGAATTACTTGACAGAAGCAATGAAGGGGAAAAACAAGATGTATATCAGAGGTACTGGTACCAAATGTGCATGCACCTCCATATGCATCAAGGAAGAACTGAAACTTGCTTCAAGCAAAGACATCAGATAAAAACAGAGAGGAAAAAGGAGATAAAATAAAAAATAAAAGGAAAACATCACCACCAAGCCCACCTCGGAGTCCTTTACATGTCTGTCATTGTTCCGTATTGATTGGTACAGTGTATGAATGCTCTCAATTAGCGTCGAGTGAAGACGCTTCCTGTCACTCCACTGCCTGGGGTGAAGATGTGCATTTTGGGTGGTGTGTGCAAGTGTGTGTGTGTGTGTGTGTGTGTGTGTGTGTGTGTGTGTGTGTGTGTGTGTGTGTCTGTCTGTCTGTCTGTCTGTCTGTCTGTCTGTCTGTGCATGTGTACATCTGTCTATTTTGAACAAATGATGAAATTTGTTGCTTTGGTACAGGAAGAGCAGTTTGAATCACTGTCTTTGGCATTAGAATGGAACTGAATAACCAAGGAGCTTCAAGCTCTTTGGAATAACCCACCAAAAAAGTATTCCTTGTGTGTGTGCCACGAACATGAGTCACTTCAATGATAGTAATCTTATCAGATGCTCATTAAAAACATATCTGAAAATCAATATCATTCAATTTTATTCATCTCCCTCACCAAAATGGGAGAGGGGATGACAGTTCAAGCAAAGGTCAAAGTTTAATGAACTTGAACATGAAGAAATTTGTTAGGGGTAGTACAGCTCGTCAGAACCAGGCTTCCTGCAAAAGGGTAGCCATAGCAACTGGCCTTGCACGGACGGGCTCAACGTCCATTCGTTTTGCTCACAATGACAATGTTCTGTGCGAAAAACAGCATGAAAATAATGAGAGTCCCTTTGCAAAAGGCTAGTGGAAGAAGTTCATTGCCCTCTCTAATGCACACATGCCCAGATTACGCTGGTATACCCCTCCCCAAAAAACTTTCGGGGGGGGGGGGAGGAACAGACGGGAATCATCTCCTTGAGCCTCCAGACTTTGAAATTCGAGGGAAAAACCACGCCTCACAGGGTTTTCTCCTAGTCCTGGGAACTAAAATATCTGTATTGTGAGTGCAAAGGGATTTTTATCCCTGTGGGCCAATTTTCGGCTTACAGTGAGGATCAAAGGGGGAAAGCCTGCCATCACGCAACACTGAGCACAAATTGGTAATTATTGAACCAAAGAATACACAGTGGGACTGTGAACTTGGTGAGGAACAATGCAAGCTTTGTGCATATTACAGCAAAACATCAGGCGCACGTGGCATCACACTTGACAATCGACCTTGGAGTCCTCATCTGCATTATCACCACTTCATTTTGTATCTTCATAAAGTATGTTCATTGATTAGCATTTTTTCACCTTTTGTTTTTTTTTTCATTAATTGATATCTTCATTAATGTAGTAAACTTTTCAAGGCAAGTGAGGCAAATACCCAAATAAGTGTTTTGCATATATATGCAGTCTCATACAATCATATTGTCATGCTATAAAAAAGGTAACAAAACAAATACAGCAACAATTACATTCCAAGTATCAAATAGGTAATATGGCAAACATAGATTATTTGAGGGGCATCTCTGAAACCTGAAACCTAACCCTTTTGTTTCTTTAATAGCCAACTTGTACTTCTGTAATACCCGAGTATAGTTTACAATTAACTGCTGTGCAAAATTAATGTCCATATAACGATGATAGCAAATTATGGAATATCAAAAAGAAATCAGCTCTAAGAATTCTTTGATTAAAAAAATTGTTCGATGTTTCTTTGGTCTACAGTAAAATAAGTAAATATATAATTAAATGAATGAAATAAACCTGGCAATTAAATTTCTTGGACCGCAGATCAATGACCGCCTCATTATGCGCAGCACACAGAGCTACAATAGGAGAGGTGGATGCTGAGAGGGCAAGAACACATCTATGACACGAACATTCACAATCATACAGTGTCCCCTCTGTAGCACTTGCCTTGATGGGAAATCTAGTCAATATCAGACATTTTTCAAATAATGATTCGACGAATGGCATATTTTTCTGATAGCAACTCATCAAATAGTGTTATGTACACCTCAGGAATATTCAGAGAAAGAGAGAGAGAGAGAGAGAGAGATGAAAAAAAGACAGAGAAGGGAGAGAGAGGAAAAGAAAACATGAACTTTACTCCTCTTATATTTGCAATGACTAAATACAAACGTACAATCATAATTTGTGAGATCGTTGAAAAATATGTGATGACAGCCAAGAGTTGTTATGACTGTGAAGATTGTCTGCGAGTCAATCGCTGCAAACTTTTCTCTTCATGTAGCCCCGAGATGTGAAAATATCTAATCGTGTCAGTTTTCACATTTATGCAAGTATCACATGTAAAATTGAACAACTATATTAAGGCCCCTACACCTACATTTGTAAAATAAACAGCATACGGTAAAATCAGAAATTTTAGCATGCATGAAATTTGAGATTCGAGAAAGTATAGTGCATGGAAAAGTGACTGCCTACACAATGCATTGAATGCCGGTTGCGATTCACAAAAATTTCACGCCATGAGAAAGGCCGTCTCCTACAATTTGCCAAAGTTTTTGTGCTGCAAATGTTTCTGGATTTTACAGTAGCTTTAATGGTGATGCAATCAGAGCCCTGCTTTTCTGATGGTTATATGACTGTAGGGCTTTTTACACTTGTAAATTTTTGCTTAACCCCGGACCAACGGTGGGGCTAAGGGGGGGCCTTAGCCCCACCGTTGGTACGGGACTATCCTTAGCCCACTTTCTGTTTACACTCGTTTTTGCCAAAGTGGGCTAGCCCCACCGATAGTACGGTACTATCTGGCCCTGCAAAATAGCAGGGGTTAGCACCGCAATTGCGGTGCCAAGCAAGTGAGTGTAAACAGAACGAAAAAATAATCCTGGGCTAAGCGACGGAGACGAAGTCCGACCCTCACTGACCAATCAGAAACGAGGTAATCAAGTGCTGCCGGTGCGTGCGTGTACGTGTACAGTACACAGCGTAATTATGAATATTCATGTGGTTTGGAAAGTCCGGGGCTAAGAAATACGAGTGTAAAAAGGTCAGTTTTCTCCTTAGCCCCGGACAAGAGATAGTACGGGACTAATTGGCGAGTGTAAAAAGCTGAAAAAATTGGTACGGGACTAACGATAGTCCTGGGTCAGAGAAAGTCCGGGGTTAAGAAACACAAGTGTAAAAAGCCCTTGTCAGGAATAATCTTCGCTTGAACAACCATGCCTTCCGCAGTTTGAGTTTGCGGTCCAGTAAGCAGGGAGAAATTTTGGTATGTGTTAAACAGACAAAATACTGTCAAAATCCTGTTCGCACAATTTGTGAAAACAGAAGCTCATTGTGCACACATGTCCTATACAGTCATCCATCCATGCAAAGGGACCAACCAGGTCTGTGAATTAAAAAAAAAGAAGAGATAATGAAAAAGAACTACATGTATTGTCATACACTAGGATACGTCCATGGGAAACTTCTCATGATTCCCACGTACATACAAGGATGAGCATCAAATTTTTTGCCATTTTTCCCCTCCTTGCAAAATAATGAAAGATGAACAATCCCTCCTCCCCCCTCCCCCTCCCCCCCCATATGATAGGCATACATCAATTCAATATTAAAATAGTATTTTTCAATGAGAGCAAGAGAGCAGCAAATACATACTATGTACACTGCTTCTGCAAGCTAAAATTTTACCTAGATCATGTCCATGCTATTAAAAATGTTACCTACACTGGAAATGGGTTAAATTTACAGTTCTATGCAAGAATGGCATTCTCCATCGCAGAACATGTCACTACCTCATACGTCACCAAACGAACTAACTGTACACAGGTATGTTAGCTACAATGTAGATATCCTATTCCAGACATGGTGTCAGTATTGATGATGCATCTTCTATGCATCATACTATTGTAGTCTCATTAATAACTTGGTAAACAGTTTTCAGGGGTAGAGAGGCTGCAGAGGTTATTCAAAATCACCGAACAAATATAAGATTTTGATACAATTTCTATGTATCAACCAACAGCCGAGTTGTGCAGCGATGACATTACAACATGGATCCAATTTGCATGTACTGAAAACAGATAAGATTTTATATTTCCAAAACTGTCTTATTTAGGGCCTATGTCTCTTTTTTTTTTTTTAATGAAACTGTCAGTGATTCTGTCCGTCTGATTTACTCTATAATATATCACAGTTAACTTGGGGAAGCGGTAGAATAGCACTGAAAAGGAGCTTTTCATCAGTCTGAAAAGTACATTTGCCTTCACCTTTTTTTCCTACCAATTATTATTCCCTTAACTGTAAAAAGGCCATTCATGCCTTTTTTGAGAATGATTATTCCCTACATTGGCAAAGGGCCATTCATACTCTTTGGAGCATACCACGACACAGATTTACAGCAAGGAGTCTAAATACGGGGGAAATTGTCACTTGTGCAATAATCTGGCACCAATTGTTAAAAAATGGGAGTAATTTGGATTCTGAAACAGCTGACTGCATTTTCACTATGCATGTCAGTCGTCACACTCGGTGCAGTTTTAGTTTTATTTTTGTGTATAAGGATGACCCACTGTTGAACCTGCCCTGGGGAATCACTGATATACAAATGTTTACTCCCATATTTACCCTTACAAGTTAAACAAATAAAAACAAGTTTTTTAAAAAATTGTTTCTTAAAGGCCAATTTCCATCATCTCACACCATAGTGCTCAATTCTATCTGTAATTCAAAACGAATTTCCAGAAAGTTAGCTAACAATAAGAGGATCATAATTGACTACAAATTAGCAAAAACACATCATTTATGCTGAAAAATTGATTCACTGCCACCAGGAAAAGATTGAATTGATACTGATCTTACCAGTTGAAACTGTCAGCAATGCCTACTGTTGTCACAACAACTATAATATACAGATTTAATCAAATATGGAGTACAGCATCTTACATTTAATCTTCTCCTTCACCTGTGGAAATAATTTCAGTACATGAACTGCCGGAAAGTGAATCATAAAATCAGCCCCAAGGAGAATGATGTCAATTCCAAACATTGCTTTCAAAACATTTTCCAAAACACATTTCATTCTGTACAAATGCATAAATTGCATTTTTTTTATACACACGTTACAATGGGGGTGGAAACGCGGTGTGTGGAGGACATAGTGTTAACATACTTTCCGGCATAGTGTGTCGTGTGTGTAGGCGACAGAAATCGGGTGAAATCTGCAGTTGTGATGTAGTCTAGGACCTTATCGTTGCTTTACAACATTACTCCATCACTATCAATCAGTTGATTACCTGTGTACAGCACATGTACTCAAACAAGCATGCCACTGCAGACAGCAGGTGGCAAGCGACCACTCCCACCATTAACATTATCACCACCTACGAAGGAAATGCACCAGTCCGGCGAGAGCCATCATTGAGAAAAGAGATGGAACGTGGAATATATTTGGTTGTTTCTGCTCCCACACATAACAATTAATCTTACGGCTGCCATGTATCCAAATAATGTCTCACATTCATACATAAATATCTGGATATTAACTTGGATATGACATTTGGTGACAAAGCATACTTTCCTTTAATGCTCTCTGTAATATTGATTCATAATGTGATACCTGTATATCAAACAGAGGTGACATTTAATACATTCATGTTTAAAAAATCCTCAGCAAAAGTATTTCAAAAATCATCAGTAGCTAGTCCTGCAGATTTAAAATATTGTCTTTCAATCTCACACTTAATCACAGTATTTTTCTACCATACTGAATTTTCGATCAAGAAGATCTCTGAGGTATTCTTATTAAAAAGTCTGCACGCCCATTGATTGGTTCACACTGATTCAAATGTCCTTGTGCAGCAAACCAAAGGGCCTGCCGAAATCTCATAATCCCCTGTCTCTCAATGTTTATCAGAGTGGAGAACAATGCCATACCCCTCCAAATGGAAGACAAGTGTATCACAAGGATAGCAAATCCACCCTTTGAAAGGGATGATACGGTTGAAGGGAGAATCTTTAATCGAGGAGAGATGCTCCGACAATGGTTCCAAGGCAGACCGGGGGATGATCGTCACACTCCAGTTACACCAGAAATCGTGGCGTGTGTGAGATGGACAACATTGGTGGGGTGACACAGGATGTGAAACAGTCGAATACTCAATTACTGAGATTTTTGTGGCACAACAAGAAAGATGTTTTACATACTGACATTCTGATGATTACTACCGACGGTACTCCATTCATATTAATCCCATTTGCTCTTCCTCCAAGAATATAAAATCCCTCTTGGAACAGTTCTTCCCTTTTTTCTGTTTTTTTTTTGTTTTTTGTTTTTTGTTTTTTTTTTGTTTTTGTTTTTTTTTTTGGGGGGGGGGAGTTGGGGAGGAGGAAGACAGATGGGAAACTGGGAATGGGGGGGGGGGGGGGTAATATAACCTATTCAGCCTTCTTATGTAAAAGTTGAGGGTTTTTTATATCTTTTTTTGGGGGGGGGATGGGCAATGGGAAAAAAGAAGTCAAATTCCTAAAGGCATGTCATTCAAAACAACATTCTTTTAAAAATGTTTATGTTTTGAGCAAAACCACCTCCAAAAGGAATTTTAGTTCGGTTGTCAGGAATTCTTTCATGAGTGGGGGCGGCAGTAGTCTGTCTTTACCTTCCATCTTTATAGTCTGTGAACTCAGACCTTGTACAACATCTTTTTTTTTTTTTTTTTGGCAGGCCTCTGAGCAGTGAGCATCATCAGCAGTCAGTTGTCATGGCAACATGACAGCTTTGGCATTGACACATGTTTTTCATGCTTGTCAACACTGAAAAATAAGAGCTAAAGTGCCACGTAGCTTCTAGAATCACTAACCAATGGCATTCTAGATATCATAAGAGGGTAAAAATAGCAGTGCAATCTTTATTGTCATGTGTGGGATGAAAATAAGAAACCTAGAGCTGCAGATTTCTTTATAAATCATCGATTTTGATTTCCATTCTTTGTCTTTACAACAACACCTTCCTACACATAGAGTTCCCCATATTACAGTGCAAAACAGGCATCCTGACTGAAGAAAATTTTCCATACGCACATACATGTACCTAAGCATTCAGATATAGTGCAAAGACTGGGTATGACACCGGTCGTCAGGAAAACCACATTCATATTGTATAGACATGCCCGTGTAACAAACATCCTGATTTCTAGTGCATTCATGAAAACCAAAAAAAAAAATATCACTTACAATGTACACACCATTAAAAAGTGCAAACCTCTTCCCAGGCTCATTCAAGAACATGGAGATAGTTGTTTTACCTCAAAAGATAACAACCTTTGCATTGAAGCTATCGCTAAGACTAAGAGGATCTCCAGGCTCGAAATGAAAACTGCACAGAATTCCAGTTTAAAATCAAGACTACAATGTATGTCCCTGGGCACATTCCTCCTTGCATCTGATTGGATGCTCTCTGATGGAGATGATTGTTGAGGTATCCCAAGTTATCCTTTGAAAACATACACATTCCATCATGAGATCAAGCTCTGGTCTAGCTCACAGTGAGAGCGTGGGTGCTGTCCCCATATATATAAAATAGATTTCATAATAAGATAGGATCAAAGCATGTTATATCAGCACTTTTATGTAGACATACCCATGGAATGCAAAAGTGTTCATTCATCATAGAGCAACGATCCCATGACATTTGCTCTACAACTGCTCCCATGACATATCTGCAGGCTAAGTCAAACATAAATTCTACCCACACAAACATAACCCTAACCCTAATCCTAATCCTCAAATCAAACTAAACCTAAAACCCTATCACATTCCTGACCCTAACCCTAAGTCCCTGGAGAAAATAAGACTGGAGCAATGTGTGTCACCTAGAGCAAAATACGTAGAAGTCAAATCACTCTGACTCAGGACTAGTTTATATTGTTGTCCCCGAAAATCGAATGTATAGCTTGAAAATACCAGTAGTCCTATTGCACTTAAAAGCCTGGCTCTTGAATTCAGTTGTAATTGCTTACTTGTCTGACGAAATTTTTAGTGAAATTAATTTCAACAGACACAAAAGACAGCATGTCACTGAAGGCTTGGGCAAAATCTTCCTCTTAGAGAATGGTCATGTATTCATCACAAACTTTAAAGGTCAAGTTTACCTTTGGGAGCAGTCATTTGAAAAATGTTCAAGATATCGCCTTTCATGCATATGTGTACAAATGTAGGTCTGTTGTACCACAAAACACCCTCCCATATAAAAGTTTTGCAATAAAGCCTAAAATATAAGGAGATGTCAGTATTTTACTCCATAAACCGTAGCGGTAGTCCTATACGGTTTAGTCTGGAAACATTTTTATTATAATTATTGTTCACATTTTGTATATTTAACAATACTTGCCATCGATTTTACTGATTCAAATTTTCACAGTGGTTGTTTCTATCCCTAACTCACATTTTAGAACTATTTTAAAGCACTATTGCTGGGTTTTTGTTTCATCTGCAAATGGTAAATTATGACTTCAACTTTGAAACTGGAATACCCCACTACAGAAGAAAAGGGCAAGTTTGGTAACCTGACAGCCAAAATCTCCTTGAGCAATATCATTTTTCCCCAGTCCTCATTATTTTCTCATCAATGCTCATCCCAATATTGGATGTCATAAATATGGCTAGTCTTGTTAATAGGCATCACTTCTTCTTTTTTTTCCCATCAGATGTGTCCTATATTCCACCTCCACCAATGAGTCTTGGTATGAGGTAAAATGAAAGAATTGAAATTTACAATATTGATTTTCAGCTTTGACATTGCTTTTAATAATACCATGAAAGCTGCTAATACATTCAACATTACAAACACACAATATTCCACATTCTGGAAGCTAGACTAGCCTACCCTATTTTCTTCTTTCATTCTTCCTAGGATACCATTTAAGTCGAGTTGCCAATTTTCCATCTGGTAGCACTGATTGAGTCAGCAGGCATCCACTCAAGAGAACCCTCTGAACTCAGCATGACATCCAAGGTTTGTACAGTGGCTATTTAAAGATACCATACCCAAACTCTTGCCTGCAAGCCATGAGAAGCCCCATATACGCCAACTACAATTATGCAAAAATGCCACTACCATTTCAGTAAGAAGAAAAAATTAATGGAAAAACATACTGGAAGGCAAACTTCATTCTTTTTTCTTTTCTTTTTTTTTTTCTTTTTTTTTGGAGAATATGTCAATCAAGATGTATGTACAGAAAAGGTTTGAGAATGAAGTTTTCTTCAAGTGCAACAAAGTGACATGCAATTTGCTGGCTAATTGTACTGTGTGCATGAAATATGGTAATCAGAACTACAAGTCCCATACATCCTTCATTGTGTTGGTATGTTTATGTGCAATAAGTTTCAAGCACGTAAGGTCCACTTCATTTCACTAAAGTTTACTTCAATAAAGTTTCATGGTGTTGCAATTTTCGCGCATTTTGCGAAACCAGAAACTAGCGCGAAAATAAAAGCACACAAATATTTTGCTTGCCATATGTTGCAGTAGTCGATGTCTTGATTCTGCGGAATTAAAAACATGCGAAACCATTCTTGACCGGCCGAGCATGAACAATTAGTCACACGAAAATATCCACTTTTACAGTAAATGATCTTAAAAATATGGAAATTTGTACAATAACCATCAGCTGTTTCTCTTGAAATGAATTCTCATTTATCAATACTGCATTGACAAAGGGACTTTATAGCTTTAGAGAAATAATCGATTGCTCAGTTCCCTTTTAAAATTAGTGAAAAACATACCATATCTGTCATACCACTTCATTTGCAGTCACTATAAAAGATTAACGCATGAATTATTACAAATTGACATTTACAAACTGGAAAGTAACTACTAGTAACACAATCCTAAATAGATCTTATTGTCTTATTGTATGCCCATGCATATATCATTAGCAAAAGATTAATATGAAAGCCGACCATAATTTTTTACAAATATAATGCAAATTGCGGTGTTGTGCTCTTTTGAATTATCACGGGCAGTGTGGTGAGTGTGTACAATGAGCTGGTTTTCAAGATGCACCTGCAGAAGGCAAACAAGATTAAATGCTTAGGGTGACTCTGAACAAGTCTCGCTTCTCATCTCATCTCATTTGGGAAGGAATCACGATACCTTCAGGGGCCCGCTCTTCTTAGTTACCGGGGAAACTCGCCACTTGGAGGTTTACATCCCTTATGGCCTACCTTACACACTGAACTCCTTGTGATTCCTCACGGAGAAATTTTGATTGGTATCTGTGATGAATCTCTGCAACTCCACCTTCAAGAGCAAAAGGTTACAAGGCCCTGAAGTTTTATTCGCATGAACCTTGCACATCACAGAGCTCTGTTCATGCATGCATCACTTTTTATTGCCACAAAATCGAGCATCAGACATAAACTGTTTGTGTTTCTATCCATGGTGTTTCTATGATGTTTCATCAGAAGAGCTTTTAGGACTGGTGTCTCCCAATGACTCTTAACAATCAAGAGATGCATGTGGGGTGAGGGATAACTAATGCTCCAGTTTTCATTGATTACTGTTTCATCACCATTTTAAACAGGAAATAATCAAGAAGAATATTCCGACCAAAGAAAGTGCTCCTTAGTGGCCTTAGCCTATCTGAAGGGATACCTAGGAACATGTTCATATCAGTTTTTCTTGGTTACAAGCATGCACAAAATCCCATTCACACTGGGCTCAGTTCAAGATTGGTCTAGGCTTGGGCCAGGCTTAGCTCCAAATAGGATTGCCTTCCATCTTTCCAGTCTGGGCCAGGCTTGGTTGGGCTTGGCCTGCCTGAGCTTTGGACCCTGGGTTCACCCCTGAGCCAAGACTGAGAAACTGCCTTTTTAACCAGGAACCATGATGTTTCTCCGCTGAAGTGTAAGGAAAGAACTTTTAAGCCAGAAGATGGCAAAACAGTGGAAGTTTTAGCTTCCAATTACACAGCAATCTCCTGAGCTCTTCCAAAGTCTCATCTTTTTACAATCAAGCAGAAACTGGGCCATCAGATTTTTGACCTCTATACTATACAACATTAAGAAAAAGAACTGCTAAATCATATTTTACAAATGCTGTGAACAATTCCACACATTACTCATTAAGTCCGCTAAAAGTTGCAGCAGGCAACTTGAGAGGCAATAAATCAAGCGGTTGTTTACCTCAAGCTGCAGACCACTCCAGGAGAGCCCTGTGAGTCACCGCTCTTGGAGGTAAACCATGGGTAAACACTGCATCCTAGATGCACACCGTCCATACAATTACAAAGAAAAAACCTCAACATTAATGACTTCCTTGTTCTTAACAGGGAAGCAGCCTCTAGTCTTCACTCCTGAAGAAGGAATTGATTGCGGGAATAGCATCTTGGCTCAATTGGCAGGTGCCACATCTGGATGTACTTTTAATGGCGCAGCCTACACTTGCGATCATACATTAGCATCCATGAATAATACTTCATCAATAAAAGAATTTCATCTTGACAGCTTACTTTGCCAGCATAAATAAAGACTTGTGTGCGGTAGGCATTCTGATTCTGTCATAGACAATTGCACTACAAGGTGTATGTAAAAGCAAATTTCTGATCAATTAATACAAAGGTACAGTGTATACAGTGTATTGAATTACAATGCACAATAAGTGATAGATTGTTTTGTTTTTTTCCAGTGCACTAAAATTGTCAAAACTCCTGAGAAAATGTGAACTTGACCTTTTCCAGTGTTTTTCTCATCTTTATCATCAAGAAATCACTTAAGAGCTCCTGACATGCAAATGCAAGGTCCCAAGATTTGATTATCCTTATTTTTTTTCTCATTACTGAATTCCTGACCACACTACAAACTGCATAAAATTTTTCGCTCATATGAGTAACTTCCATCTGTAATTTATGTAAGAAAATGAAAATACTAAGGGGCTTTCTTTATTTCTATTGTAAAGGTTGCCACATGCTCATCTGGTTTTCTTTTTTTTTTCCTGTTTTCTTTTCCTTTTTTTTTGGGGGGGGGGGAGAGGGGGGCAATGATGATGGTAAAGGCAATTAATTCCAGTTGTAGCCTTACGCCAAGCAATTAGACTGACCGCTCTATCAACAGGGTCATCTTATCACGATTGTTACACACTTTGTACCCCAATTAAGAACTCTTAATGGTGACTCATCCCCTCTCTGTTGACATTGTTGGCTACCAATAAAGTTGTATTTGGCAGCAGATAATGAGTTTGGTGCGTAGCCAAGTGTTATTACGCATGTAAACACACCCAGATCCCATTCAACCTCTCACATATTACGTAACATATGAATGACTTGGTAAAGGGGTTTTACGCTCATCCTCATTATCCACAAGAATTCATTAAACACAGACAAAAAAAGACAAGTTCATTGTAAACATTATTGAGCCCAAGCTAAAGTAACTACAATGTCTTAATCCTCTGTGTAACAGAGCTAATGTTTGTTTTGTTGTATTGCATCTTTCCCAAAATTTTGGTAATTATGCAAATATTTTCATTATTCATTTAATCTCACATTTAAAAAAAAATAATAATCCAAAAGTATAATTTCTTTTCCTATATGAAAATGATAGTTTCCCTCCTAATCTTTTTTTTTTAAATGCTTGTCTTTAAGACATACATATGTACCAGGGTAGTATAAATTTGGAAGAAGATAACTCGTCAAGGACATCTTTTGAGATGATTTTGTGAAACAAAGAAACCCTGATTTGCAAAGCATTAATATGTTTGCCATATGCTAATCAGCACCAGACAAATAATTAAAAAAAAAAAAACTGCAGAAATGCATGAATAGGCCTAACTACATTGTACAATCATTGTTAGAAGGCAGCAGTAAATGGTAATCAATGTTATGACATACAGTACCAAGGGTACACATTCATCCTAACAATGTCTATAACTATGGATAATTGAGACTGGGTGAGTAGATCTGTATTCCACATGAGAGCACATCTGCCCCTTTAAGGCTAACTAATGATTAACAGGTGTTTTTATCTCACCCCCCCCCCCCCCCCCCCTTCTCCCCTTGCTGAGTCATCCTCGGAATCTCCTACTGATAAACCCTGGGCTAGTGGAGGAAGGGTTAAGTTGAAATGACCATGCTGACCTGACCTGACCTTTCAACAGAAATGGGGTCACTGGGGGATGACAGAAGCGCATGGACATTAAACAGTCCAAACACAGTTGCTCAAGAACTTGGAAGTCTATCCCAAACCACAGGTCACCAGAAAAGGACCAGGCTCACAGAAATATGCAAAGTTTTCCATACAACACTTACTCATAAATCAAGCAAATCTAAGAACACTGCAATACTTCCTGGAATTTTCTGAAAAGTGAAATGAGTGGAAAGAAATTGAATTTGGTGGTCTTGCTGGACAGGTAGTTTACATACAGGTGATAACTACTGTATACGCCATATATTTAGCAAGTCTAAATTTTCGCGAATTGGAACTTCGTGACGATTTCGCAAGTGGCTAAATTCGCGTACGTGGAGTCCTGTATACCAAATGGAGAAATCATGTATACGTGTACTTCACACTCATAGCTTGATCAGAGTCAATATTTTCATGTGTCTTTAATTTTGCGAATAGTACCAGACTCGCGAAATTTGCGAAAATAAAAACCTTGCGAAATATTCGGCTTATACAGTATTTAAGAAGTGGCTAAACTTTGATAACATGCACAAGAGAGATCAAGTGCTATGCACATTATCCACACAACTCTTGGGGAAGCAGTGGTCTAAAAGAGTAAGTGAGTTTAAAAGTTTCTGTTTTGTCACTGATAATGTCTGCAGGTTTTGCTGCACGCTGAAGAGGACACTCGCCAATGACAGAAAGAACTATGTATCAAATAGCACACTTGGGGACAAAAACAAAACAAAAACAAAAGAAAATCCTTAAAAACCAAGATCTTGCTGCCGACAGACAACACACTAAATTAGTTTTCAATGTGGGGAAAACGAGAGTTTGCACCATTTGGCAATGTATGCAGTCTTCAGCATGAATTACACCAATTGGCACTGCTCCAGGCGGAGCAATGTTCTAACCTATGAACTCATTTGCATAGATGCAGTCCTCACCATGTTGTAGTCGATGCCATTGGAGAGGGTGTGCCTCCTTGGCTCATCCTTCTTTCTCCTCCCCCCTCTGCTGGCGCCCTCGCTCGCCCGTCTTGGTGGCCGCTCATAGTTGGAGTCGATGGGCTGCTTCAGTCTGTCACCTGTTGGAATAGGAAGAAAGACATAATATGTTCATGAATGATGAAGAATCCATGAATCTCGAGAAATTACTTCATTTTTATACATATACCATACATTTCAAAACCATAAATCAGGATTGCATCCGTTAGTTGTTGCTATGTCAGGCAATGCAGACACATGGTTTTTTAGTTACTCTGTCCACAAAATTCATTACAGATGTACGGACGGAAGGACGGACAACCCGAAAACATAATGCCTCTGGCACTACTTCGTGGCGGAGGCATAAAAATGGTCTATTGCTGTGCAGACCCTATTCCTTGACAAGGCTTTAGAGGTTTCCCTTGAAAAGTAAAGTGTGAATACAAAATTTCCAAATGAGAGGGGCTTACTTCAAAAACAAATATTTCAACACCAGTGTGGGGTGTATGAATCATTCAGAGCAAAGAAATTGACAACTGATTGTCCAGCTGACTGGTAAAAGTTGGGGATAATTGTGTGGTATTTTGATAGATGTTGGCCTCGTCTGCGGTAAATAGCTATTTTTCCTATTTCTGGCACTGCTTCAAAGAATATCAGAGGCTAATTGAGTTCAGATTTGAAAGTGTATCACCATTCCATGGCTGGATATTGAATCTGCAACCACTTGTTACAATCAGAGATGATGATGTGGTCTAGATCAGTTGTGAAGACACACTGGATGGATTCATTCATGAAGGTGCACACACACACACACAAACACACCCTCACAAATATGTGCCAAACTGGTTTAAAAGCACTGACAATCTTTAAAAGAAATCAATCACTGAATGATATGACCCTGAACTGAGTAACTGGCAGTTTCTATCTCTAATTGTTCAACACAGGACAAAGCTCTTTTTGAGTCACCATACGGAATGCTAAATTCTGAAAATGAAAAATGATCATTTCTGAAAGATAATTTCTATTCTACACAGTTGTACGAGAGTTAAACTATATAGAGAAATCCTACTAAGAATTCGGAGAAGAAGCATCCACAGTTAGGATCTACAAACTGTGCTTATATTAAGTTCAGGCTGGATGAATGATTTGTGAAATAGTTGCAACTTACGGGTCAAGTACTATTATCTGACCAAACTCACATTCTACTCTTTTTTTTTTACGTGGCTCCTTGATGGAGTGGGTATTCACATGCGTTCTGGAGTGGAGTATTCACAGGCGATGTAACGGTCACACTCACACATCTATCACAATGCAGAGAGCTTGGGAGAGGGGCATCTCTTTACAATAAAATCTGGGATAATTGAGGCCAGTTCCACACCAGAAGGTGGTAATGGCACCGCTGCAGAAGTGAATGCTAATATTTGGACATTACACAGTCCTGTCCAGGCCAAACATGACCCCAGGAAACGCAGGGTATTTGATGGAAGTTCAAGAAAGTCTGCTTTTTCCATACACATAAAGCCAGTTATTTCTATTACTATTCATTCCTTTATTGTCACTAGTGGTGGTGTTCTCAGCGATTGGTGGGGGGGGGGGGGGGGGAGGGTTTGAGGTAGGAGTCTTCATTAAGGCCAACTATAGGTTTGAGAAAGCTGAAGAGTTCCACTGGCCATGTAACAATCAGAATACAGTTTCAAGACTGAATGAGGTCAGTGGATACACTCCTTAAATTGATTGAATCATGGCCCCCAAAATCATTGAAGATCCAAAGAAACTAGAAATGATTCTTCCCCCCCCCCCCAAAAAAAAAAAAATGTATATAAATGAATAAGTAAAATCACCTTGGGATGAGTGAAATCTGAATTATAAGATCACAACTAAATATGTCACTTTGTATTCATCCTCGCTATTTCGTGTTAAAAAATAAAGGTACTGTTTACCATTGGGAGCAGTGATTTTAAAAATGTTTGAGTTATCACTTTATGTGTAGGTCAGTTGTATCACAAAACATCCTACCATATAAAAAAAGAATCTGCAATAAAGCCTTAAATATAAAGAGATATCACTATTTTTCTCAATAAGCCATAACTGCAGACGGTTTATTCTAGAAACAACTTTAATATAGCTATTATTTACATTAAGAATGCTAAACATTGATTACACTGATAAATATTTTTACATCAAATTGGCTGTTTCTATCCCTAACTCACATTTTAGAATTTTGAAGCACTAAAGTTGTGTTTCTGTTTCATCCACAAATGGTAAATAATACCTCTAATTTCACACAAGTTCTGCACAACCCTATGCTCGTTTGCAGTCTGGTCTCATTCCCAGACAAACTCTAAAATTGTAGACAAGAAAAGATGAGATTTTAGTTGCGAAAGATGCTTCTTCCAAGATCTAAATGGCTTTTTGCTTTTTGCAGGCCGCATGGACATACAGCAGCAGAATTGCCTCTAAATTTCATGTTGGTGAATAAAAAAGGTCTCAAAGTGTCTTGAAAACAGGCTAGTTACAAAACCATGTGAATGGGTAAGGATTACACACACTCAACATTACTTTGTCTGTCTAACAAGTATCTGGGTGGTCTTTTTCATGAGCTGAATGTTATATAATAGAAGCATTGACATGGCATCCACTTTCCTTTGTCTGTGACCTGACCTGAACATGGCAACTCTTATCCTACTGTCTAGTCAGTTTAGTCTGGCTTCAAGGCTGAAGGCTTTTTTTTTTTTTTTGTTCTCTCTCTCTCTCTTTTTATAGCATCGTTGTACACTTGGATGAATTCCACCTGATTAGACATTCACTTCCATGTGGAAAAATCTATTATGTACCCTGCCTCGTGAATTAATTGCCATCAAGCACTAGCACGGGATACTCGTATGAATGGAAATGTGGTGCATAAACCCCCACCCCCCATCACCACCACCCAGCCCTAGTACTCAAGTTATTCTGATGATAATCTTTTAATCTTTTATGGAAAGTCAAATTTTGGTCCTTTCTTGTTGAAAGAAAAATAGATGAGAATCTGCCTGGAAATGACAGCTTTGTACATGGATAACACAAAAGACTCAGGCCTCAAAAATGGTTTGTTCCCATAGGATGCCATAGTTGCTCATTTACTGACTTTTAACCTGTCATTTCTTTCTTTTTCGTCATCAAAATTCACTTCGAATCTACTGATTTCAAATTTGCCAAAATTTCTTGTGACACAATTACCCCTTGTTCTTTGCTAGATACTTGTCTCCTACCATTTGACCCATATCTTTCAATCATCAAATATCAGAACCCATGAGACTTTGTAATTGTTGTTTCCTCAGGAAAGGACGAAAGTAAGCTTTGCGTTCGAAGAAGTTTGGTAGAAGAAAGTTTGTCGGAATGAAAAAAAAATCTTTCCTTTTCAAATGTTAAAAAAAAAAATGTAGCCATTAATAATATATGCATTCCTCCTTTCTGTCACACTCTTCTATCTGTGTGTTCCCAGGGTATAGAGACACATTTGTACACCAGATCCAGTGCAAGTGAAAACGGTGCTCACTCTCTACCCTTAATCTGCATTGGTACAAGTGTTTGCTTTCAGATTGGTCTTCAATTGTGAAGACTGGGGGGGGGGGGGGGGGGAAGGTTAGCACAGGAGAAAAGGATAATGAAATGCTGTCTGGGTTTGCAGTGCCTGCAATATTTAACAAAACCCACCATCTGATTTCCATGAGAATGGGGCGACGCTTTGGCGGCCATTCAGGGGAAGGAGCACTGCCCGCCTTCGTCAACAAAGTTCTGGCAAACTGACACCTTTTCTTTCAGTCTCCAGCTCCTTACACAGGCTACGTCTGTCACTCGTCTTTGGTCAGATTTTCACTCTCACTTTTACAAAGGTGAAAAGTAATACAATGTTACACGGCAACACTGCCATTTAAAACAATTTTCATTCTTCTTAATTCATTTCATGTGTGTTTATGCATGGATGTTTTTATTCATTTTTCATGTTAAATTTCATAGATTTCCTCCTAGAATGGCTCATAAAAATGTGCTATGCAAACAATCATATCATGACTGTTCTTACTGTGATATACAGTGTACATTGTGCCCAGCACCATAGATTTATATCGAAGGTGACTAAGTATTTGGCTTTCATGGCTTTCACGGCGAGCTACTTGTAGATGGCAAATGAAAGATAGCAACAAAAACTAAAATAGCCAATGAAAAAAAATAATAAACCAAACACACATGGCTTCAGCCGCACAAGGATGAAAAAACTCTTCCATTTTGACCTTGGATCCATGCATAATATGATGTCCCTGACTATAGAACGTGTGCTGTGCCCAACTTCCGATTTGCTGGTATGAAAAACGACACCTGATATTAGTTGAGCTCCGCAAGGGTGCTCTGCAAAGCAGCTCCACAGTACAACTGAATTCAGTGCAAATCTTGGTTCATTTTAACACACGATAGGAACAAATACACAATGCACGTGTCAGCTTGCATTAGAAAACAATGATTTTTATGACAATTTTCCATGAAAGCTGCCAGTTTCTTGCATCATCTGTATGGACAAAAAAAAACCACATATCAATAAACAGTCTGCATGCTGACAGAATTGTTAAATCTGTTGCACATGCAGTCTAAAACTGCTATCTGATAAAATATTCAATACACACAGTAGTTACAACAACAAAAAAACAAAAAAACTTTTTGGGCACACTTCACAAAATCACTACATCCAATCCAAGCCATATATCATGCTTTATTCTCGAATGTCTGGATGCCCATTGTTCTCCCATAATACGGCGCAATGCATCGAACATGTCAGTACAAGTCACACATGAAGAGCTTCGGATACAAATGCAGGCTTTGCCCCCTTGTTTCTATGAAACAGAAATGGTAGAATGGGATGACAAGGCTAAGACCCACACATCTGACTGATCCGTAGCAGAGATATCATCATGCCTTTGCACTCAATCAAGAGAAAAACGGAACAACAGAATGTCTTCCTTTCTTTCATTTTGAAAGGATTTGACGCTGCATTTTCTCCTCATAACTACCAAGCCCCGTAAAATTCATTTGTGTTTCGGCTCGTGGAAACCTTACAGCTGCAAGTAGCTTCCATCCACCGATGAGATCTTCTATTATTTTGAGCAGGGCGTACACATATGGACTTGTGCCATGGTGCATGACGGGAGGCATTGGGCCAGATTGTTTGAAGACACACACTGTCAAATGAACTTACAACTCATTAAAGGCCTTTGAACACCTTGAAGGCAGTTTGTAAGCGCGTTAAGAGCTCGGCGCTTATTGATTATCGGAAGGCTTAGTGGGCACCATTGTTGTCCATTGGACCAAGTGGACTACTGACATCTTTCTGATGCATCAAACAAACTCCCTACACAACTACGGCTACGCAGTCTGCCATTTTAAATGGCAAGAGAAAGGCAATGAATGTCCAACAATATTTTCTATCATCTTGAAGATGGGACCGTAAAATTTATTTAACAATCGATATCAGGATGCATCGGTGAACCTCTGAACATTTTCCAAACCTCTGACTCTTGTCTGCTTGGTTAGTTAAGCATGGCAGCTTTATGCTATAGTTTGTTTACATTTTAGTTACCGTACTGTACCTGCAGTGTGAACACTGATCAAAATATTGTACTCAACGGTTCATTAAGAAATTGCAAGATTCTTTTTTTCTTTTTTAAAATCACAACTTACTCTAGCAAGGCTACAATCAAGGTACAATACCAAACACAGAGTATATAGACAGGGCTATACATACATGCATATATACACTGTACTTATAGTATACTGTATTTAATGTCAAGAGTTACTGCACACACTTAGTCTAATACAGCAAGTGTTACCCCTTGAATGCTGTTCAGACAAAAAGCAACCATTTGCTTGCAAGTGATGATTTTATATTCAGACACATATGTTTATAAACCTGATTAAAGTGTGACTGGTCATCTTTAATACCAGGTAGTGAATCCTTTCGATGCACTATTCATTGATTGATAACATCTTGTATCGCCACATAGCACTCGCTGACCACAGAGCTAAACACCTTTGGCAGCAACATGCTGACGATAATTTTTCATCAACTGATAACAGTTCAGAATTATCAAAAGAATTTTTGTACAAACACACAGAAAGCTAGGAACAAAGCTTGATTCACATTTAAATGGTATTACCAGGAGGAGGTGGAAGGGTTGAGTTTCTTCCACCTCCTTGGTATGACAATCAAGTGTACCTTAGATCAGTTATAACTGCAAACGAAAAATCATGTCTAATGCTTTAACCATACAACATGCTCAAAGCAATCCCTAACCTTTCTTCATCATATTTTATCATGAAATATTCGGCTACAAACAACCTAAAAAAAGACATATCTTTCAACCAACTGCCACCCACAAAGCAACCCAATACATGTCACAGACAACATGTCTTATTATGTGGCTGCAATCCAATCTCCATGCCAATTTGTGTCCAATCTGAACATGAATCCAAAGGGAGGGCACGCGAGAATGGAAAACGGGATGGCTGATGCCAGCAAACCCAGAGGTCAATGAAAAGCCCCAGTTTCCTCCATTTCTCTTCTGTTGGCAGCCTTCAGCGTTGCTTTGTGCAAATGAAAGGGGAAAAGGGGGGGGGGGGGGGGGGGGCTGGCATTTAGAACAGGGCCCAGGGTGGGGTCCATGAAAGTCTAGCAAAATGCGTGTGGGGACATGCAACCGACGATTCAGATTCTACTGTTTTTTATGTACTACGTATACATGTTCCTTTTTCTGCCCACTACATCAGGAACATGAAGTTCATAGCCATTACCAACCCACATTATATTAGTCTGCACCTTCAGACACTCTTTTCTTAAACCTCAGTTACACTGTAGCAACACCTCCAGTGCTAACTAAGTAGGGCCTACATGAAAGGTACAATGTACATTGTATCTTGGTTTAGAGCAACCTCTGGCTGCACTACCAAAATCCTTTAGTATCATGATAGTTCTACAGCCAGATTAGAATGACTGCATCATACAAGTGTATGAGTGGAACGTAGCTTTGTGTTCTATTTTGTATAGTTCTTCACAAGTCTACTAAACACCACACAGCATACTGTCCTAACTGGTACAGTGAATCAGTGTAATTTGCAGTACAGACAGTGATCTACCGGTACCCACTATTAAACTCATGAAGCAATAAAGCCATATATTGCACCTGAGAAAAGAAGAAAACTTTGTCCGCTCTACTTTTGACAAAGTGTCGTCAAAAGATTTTAACATTAGTGGTATTCAAATTAATTTCGAGAGTTGACTGATATTCATGAAATTAACAACCTGCAAAGATATTACCTCTCACAAACGTTTTGTTCATTGAATCGTATATTGCTGCCATGGTGGGAAATTGCTTAATTTTCTCTTGAAAAGCAATAATACTACATGTTTTCATCCTGTCACCGTGGTTCTCAATTGTCCAAATTCATAAAGTAAGTGGAATAAGATATCACATCGTCATATATTCAATCGCTTTTATAGCAGCACTGACTCTTGCAGGTCTGCAGCCTCTATTAGCAAAAGTCAGTGAGTTCTGGACCGCATGCAAATGTGCATTGGTTTGTTTTATTCTATTGCTGTACCCCTTCCAGATTTGTTTCCGAAGCTACGCAAACAATGTGAAAACTGTATGACTATGAGATTTGATTGGTCTAAATTTGCCTGCCCCAGGGAAAGCTTGGCCAACACAGGCAACGAATAATGGGTCTGATGTCACACTTCCATGGCACATGGTTTGCTTGCAAAGGAACACCTGTAGCCCAGCCAGGCCCCAGGCTGCCACTGTAGAACTCCTCTGGTAAGAACATCTGCATTTCACCAGGTCAAACTAAGCAGCAGCTCCTTGGTCAAACCCAATTACTACCAGTACTAATGTTATACACGCTCCACCAAAGTATGTGAAGGGTTTTGGAACATTAACTGCAGAACTTTACACTGTAGTGCACACATCTTCTTTACTTCTTCTACAGTCATCTTTGTTTTGTTTTCAAAGCTTATAAAATGCAAAGTGTATGGTTGTATCATCATGTTTTTAGAAAATGCACTCTTCCCCCCCAAAAAAAAAAAAAAATCTTCATACATACAACTTGTCTTCCAGGAGACTAAAAAATCAGTTATAAAATATACCGTACAGGTACAACCAAAGTGAAGAGAGACTAACAAAAAATAAGAGGAAAAGAAAAGATGGATAAGAAGGACGCAGACGAAATACAGAAGTGAAGCAAAGGGTAGTTTTGTTCAAACTTCTATCAGTGTTTTTACTGGACACCTTGTGCTGTACTACCCTGTTTCTACTGAGGAACAACATACAACTGTAGCAGTGGTGCGGGTAACGCGGGGAACATGAATGCACAACGTGGTGAACCATGAAGTCGCGTATTATAAGGTCACAGTCTCCCAGATCAGGTTGCTGGAATCCCTCAGTAGGAATTTGAGAGTTTTGGCACATTGCAAATTTTGTTATTACCGCTCTGTTTGGACTATAAAAGACCGTCCCATGCATTAAATCTGGCATTATGCATCGACCACCAAAACCATGTAAAAAGGCAGATGACTATGACTTTGCATTACCTCATATTACCCACTACCAGATATGTTTCTACTGAGGAACATTTTGAGGTGTTACCCGCATCATGACGCATCATCTCAAATCACCTCAAATTCTTTATTGTTCAGTCATTCATACACACACACACATACTGTGTCACTGCCATGAATGAGCTTCACTTCACCTTAGTTGATGGTGACCTTGCCTGGCAAGCAGCAGGCAGGTTATGGGTTCAAATCCCACCCAGACATGGTTCCTTTGTTTTAATTTGGTCAGTCATAGCAAACCGAATGGAGGCATCATGTCATTGCATGTGTAGAAGATAGATGGAGCTGAGGTACAGCAAAATTATGTGACATCGTGTACGTGTGAGCATGTAAATGTATGCAGTTTTAATGCTAGGAGAATTCCAAGATAGGGTGAGTGAGTTGTGTTCACAAGATCATGAGATTCATTTATACACACTTAATACTTTTCAAAGATGATTGTAAATCTGAAAGGGTAGACGTAAAAAGAGTTTTTCCTTCCATTTTTGTTTTCAAAAGGAAATATTCCTCAGCATTATTTTAAAAGACAATCTAGTTTTATAACAACTTAACTTTCTTCCAATTAGAAGCATGGAGAGAAATTCTCATATTGATCCAGGTGTATATATCTAAATGCATGGCTGCTACTGAGCTGATGAGTAGTGGTGGAATAGCCTTTAAAAATTCTGTCGTCTGGTACTGGTCAGTGGTAATCTTCAATCTACAAAGTTGGACTTAGTTCATTCTGTATCCCATAATTACAGGCTAAAGCCTACCCCAATTAGAATTATGATTTCCTTGTAGTCTTACCATTTTTAAGCGATGATTTAGCATAGATAGCTTGGTCATGGTGTCTGTCGCTGATGAGATCCGGTGGCCGTTGCTGAAAATGTCTCTCACTGTTGTACTTTTCTTGCTTCCAGCTTTTCAGGGTGGCCTCCACTCGCTTTCTGTCTGCCGCTGATGGTTCGAAGGCATTACCCTGTGGTTTACTCTTATACAGATCTTCCCCTTTCTCACTTGGCCTCCTGGGCTTGTCTTTGCTCTTTTGCATGTGAGAAGCATAGTCGGGCGGATCGCTCTTTCGTTTATCGTCTGATACAGAAGCAGACGATCGCGAGTTCCTCAGCTGCCTGTTTTTGTTCTCTGGGACTTCCTGCAGTTGAGGAGCACTTCTCGCTCGCATTGGATGCACGACATTGTTGGGTCTCACAGTGGCTGTGGTGGGCTGTTTGTCATCCCGGGAATTCCTCGATCCTCGGACTTGGACTTGCTTTCCCCTACTATTTGCTCTATTTTTCTCGAGAGTTATCTTCAGGCCGTTGCAAAATCGCTCGAAAGAGAGCCGTCCGTCCTTCGGGGCGATGCCCCGTAGTGACTCCACAACCCCCGCCGGGAGCCCGCTGACCGAGTCGCCTTGCCACCGCTTCTCGATTTCTCGCAGCTCGACGAACCCATCAGAGTCCTCGTCTAAAATTTCGAACAAAACTCGAAGGGAACTCACGAAAGCCTTTGGTAGCTCCTCCATGTTCTATTCCACGATGTTTTCTAAGTTGTCATAGCAAATTACATCTGAAGACATCAAGTAGTATAGCACGAGTCGTGTTTACCACCTCGCTTCTTCAGGTCAGGCCGTATGTGGAATGTTATGAATTGACACACTGCAACTGGCCGTCTATCCAATAACAAACCAACGATCGTCCGAACGTGCAATGGATCGCAACTAAACGGGATGTGTACTTTGGACCCCCTCGCTACAATACACGTCTGCGCACATGTACTGTATGCTCTCGCACCTCGCAGATGACGTCACCAAAACTATTACAGACTCGCTGCTAGGCGTCATGTGCGTCAATAGTTTTTCGGTCGTACAGCCGTATTATGGTTTCACAGGACTCGGAGACTTGGAGCTTGTACAAATTGTAATTCATAAGAGAAACCTAGGATTTTTGTCTTGTGTCATCCATGAGTATAGAAAACACGTGTCTGAAGCATTTTACAAAGTTTGTTTACAGAAAAGCAGGATATGCGTGATTTACCGTAAGGAAAGGTGGTAACACGAAGACATGATGGTCATCCGATTCCATAATATTATAGTAACTCATCTAAAGACGGTTTCAATATGATATGTTAACACCCAATGAATTTCACTCAAGCGGGTCCGGGTCATACTCCGGTTAACCACCGCAGACTAATAACCGCTGTTAAATTCCCATATCAATGGACATTAATTCATAACCTTTCGAGAAAGCTAGCTCGGTCAGACAGGCACAGGCAGCCGACAATAAAACAAAGGAGGTTTATAACATACCTCCGGGGACAAACTAACATCCAGAGTCTAGGTAGACAAAACAAACAAGCAAAGGAAGAAAGAAAGAAACAAACAAAGCCGACGAAACAATCTTTGCGTGGAAAAAGTAACATGTAAATTACACACGATGGGCAAAAAGTTTTGAGCGTTTAGTATCCTTATACTGTGTGCAGCCAATGAGGGCGCCCTGTGAATTTGGCAATAATACTACATTGTACTTTGATTCCACGGACCGTACTGGAGCCACAGAACTATGAAATATACTGTGTACGTTTGCGTAGTACACGTGTACAAACTTTGCCTTGACATGTGCAAAGGCGTATCAAAAATAGCACTTTCCACTGAGGGGCTAAAAAGTATTATATTTTGGATTAAAAAAAAATATCCTTTAGTGAATGGTGAAGTGAAGTGAATTTATAAAGAGCTTCAGGTGATTATATGTATTTTCAGCTATTTCAGAAAGTTCACACTCCATAAACAAAGTACTATTTGCAAAATGACATCATTTTTCTATGACATTTTGCAAAAAGTATACTACTTAGTATTTGCAAAATGATGTCACAAAGCAATTCTGAAATTGTGCGCAGCTTTGCACCGTCACTCTGTGAAAATGTATCAATTTCTAGCAAAATAATGGTGACGTCACAAAGCAATTTTGACATTGCGTACTACTCGTGCCGTCACTCTGTGAAATGTATCAATTTCTAAGAAAACAATTGTGACGTCATAAAACAATACTGACATTGCGCGTTGCTTCGCCGTGCGTCGCGCTTGTCAAATGTAACATTTTTAACAAACATCACAAAGCAGTTCTAACATCGTGCGCAAAGACATGCTTCTTATATGTTACGGTCAATGTAGGATCCCTTCACAACATCGCATCCACCATACGACTTCTCGCTTTGCACCCCCCCCCCCTCCATTTCCCCTTCTTTTGTTTGAATTTTTTATCCAAAATATAAAACATATATACTTTGCCTAATTTCGAGTCTCTTGCTCAAACTATATGCCTCGGTGCCTCAAAAAGAACCATTCACTTCGGGGCTGAGCCCCTTCAGTGAATAGTTCGTTTGGAGTCACCTCTGCCCATACAGTTTTAACAAGAAACTCTCAAGGCAACGTATATTTGTATACTATCAGAGGACACGGAGTCCAAAGTTTTAACCAGAAACTCGAAATGAAGCAGAGTACATTTCTTCAACATATGTAGGGCCTATATATTTTGGGTAAAAAATAAAAAATAAACAGACAGGGAAAATGAGGCCTGGGGTGTTTCATAAAGCTGTTCGTAAAGTCACGAACAACTTACGAGCGACTGGTGATCAGTTGTGATGTGCTATACTTACCAGAATTTCAATAATTCAGCACTAGAACTGACCACCAGTCGCTCTTAAGTCGTTCGTAACTTTACGAACAGCTTTATGAAACGGGGCCCAGAAGTCGTTTAGAGGATGCGATGTTTTGAGGGATCTAACTGTGATAATACGAAGCAGCAGCATACAATGTCACAATTGCTTTATGATGTCACAATTGCTTTGCAACATGTCACAAAGTATCAGTACGAAGCAAGCAGCGCTCAATTACAGTTGTTTTGTGACGTCACAATTTACAAAGTGACCGTATGAAGCAGCGCGCAATGTCACAATTGCTTTATGATGTCACAATCGCTTTTCGACATTTCATAAAGTAACAGTACGACAAAGTGCGCTATGACAGTTGTTTTGTGACGTCATAATTCACAAAGCTAATATACGGAGCTGCGCATCTGTTTTCTCCCTCAATGCAGTGGGTCAGAGGCCTAGGGTAGTCCGTAGTCGTAGAAAAAGGCCCCCCCCCCCCAAAAAAAAAAAAAAAAAATGTTATTGTTGATGTCACAATTGCTTTGCAACATTTCACAACCCACTGGGGAAAATCTCTTTGGGTAATTACTACTAACAGTATCAACGAAGCAGAGCGAGAAGACAGTTATTGTGACGTCACAATTCACATTGTGACCGTACGAAGCAGCGTGCGTGGACGCGATTACTTTGAGATGTCACAATCACTTTTCGACATGTCACACAGTAACAGCAGTTTTGTGTCAAACGTGCCAACAATCTGAAATACATTGACGTGGGCCTATTAGTAAGTGAAAATTAGTATTAATAAACGTGGTAGAAATACGTGAAGCTCTTTCAATCAATCACTGTAATTATAGAGGGTGATTTTCATCTAAATAATGATAATCAGCGTTACATCGGAGGAGTACGTTTGGGGCTTCTGGTCTAGACAGATAAACAGACAGAAATCATCCTCACGAGACCATGTACTTGTCCGTTCGTTCGTCTGTTTGCCTGTCTGTCTGTTAGTTTGTCTAACTGAAAGCTTTGAATGGATGTGGACGAAATTTGTTGAAATGTGGACGAGAAGATCAGAAATATGATCAAAATAAAATAACACCAGACCTCAACATGATAGGTTTATGTTGGTGATCTCGAGAGTGGCGAAAACAGTCATGGTTTCGTCGTTAGTGAGTTTTCAGAGAATGACTAGGATGTGTAGTCGACATCAAAAATACAGAGCAAAATTAGCTCTTAAAAATTCTATACCCACTGATATCGTCATAAAATGAATGCGGATACAATGTCATGTACTAACAAATACCAGATAATTTTGGTCTGAATGATAGATTCACAGTGTTAGTGAAGAAAAAATGTTCTAGTCTATATATATATATATATATATATATATATATAAGTAACAAAGCTGCAACAAAGTTCATGCTGTATTCACCAACGGTTTATTTCTTCACACAAATTTTCGAGCGTCTCGCCGCCCTTTCTCAAGTGATCAACACTTGAGAAAGGGCGGCGAGACGCTCGAAAATTTGTGTGAAGAAATAAACCGTTGGTGAATACAGCATGAACTTTGTTGCAGCTTTGTTACTTATCTTTTTATCTTGCCAACACGTGGACTACCTTATCAACATATATATATATATATATATATATATATATATATATATATATATATATATATATATATATATTCAGATGTCCCTGGATAAGAGAGTTCCAGACAAGGTTATAATCAAGTGTTCTGCTGCTCAGAAAAGTGAAGTCCATAAAAACATAGCTAAAGACGAACAAACGAACAAGCCAACAGACAAGTGCAGAGTTCTTACTGTACATGGATTGTGTGTCAAGAAGAAGTAAGAAAGAGAAAGAAATCATTGTTGGAAGCCCATGTGAAGAACTATACTCTACCAGAGGGAAACAGAAAACAGAGCTAGTTTTACTGCACTGCACTGTTCTGGTGCGACATGACATAATTTGGTGAAATGAGCTGCCTTATGTAATGGAGTTGGTCAGTGCTCCGAACTGGTTTCCTCCGATCCTCAGTTTGCGAAGTTGGGTTTTGCATCTTTCCAGTTGCCCTTGTTGGATCTTCCCGGCCTGATTTAAAGGACAAGTCCACCCTTATATACATATGGATTGAGTGAATGCAGCAATATTTGTAGAGGACATCAGTGAAAGTTTGGGGAAAATCGGACAATCTGTTCAAATGTTATGATTTTTTTAAGTATCTGCCAAGTCACTGCTGGATGAAAAGACTACTAGAGTGTATGATGTCAACAATATAAGGAAAATATAAAGAGAATTTCACAAAATGTTACTTTTTGAAAAAGGTGCACATTTCCTTGACTTGTCACTGACATATGTTAAAGGACAAGTTCACCTTCATAAACATAAGGATTGAGAGAATGTAGCAATATTAGTAGAACACATCATTGAAAGTTTGAGGAAAATCAGACAATCCGTTCAAAAGTTATGAATTTTTGAAGTTTTTGTGCAGTAACCGCTGGATGAGAAGACTACTGCAGTGTATGAATAACTTAGATGTCACATGCGTACAACAATATAAGGAAAATATAAAGAGAATTTCACAAAATGCCATCATTTGAAAAAAGTACGCATTCCCCTGACTCGTTACCGACAAATGTTATGGGTAATATTATTCCCCCTGCCTTTAGAAAGAGGCAAGTCAAGAGCTCTTTTATTATGCGAAAAAAGTGAAAATATGTTGAATTTTCTTTTACATTTTCTTTATACTGTTGTACGCATATGACTCACAAGCTGTAGTAGTCTCCTCATAAAGCGGTTCCAACACAAAAATTTTAAAAATTCATAACTTTTGCATCGATTGTCCAATTTTCCTCAAACTTTCACTGATGTGTTCTACTAAAGTTGCATTCTCTCAATCCTTATGTTTATGAAGGTGAACTTGTCCTTTAAGGGTAATATTATTCCCCTTGTCTTCTGAAAGAGGGAAGTCAAGCGTTCTTTTATTATGCGAGAAAAGTGAAAATATCTTAAATTTTCCTTATATTTTCTTTATATCGTTGTACTCATGTGACATCACAAGTTGTTGTAGTCTTCTTATCCAGCAGTGACTAAGCAAAAACTTCAAAAATGCATAACTTATAAACGGATTGTCCAATTTTCCTCAAACCATTGCTGATGTGTTCTATTAATATTGCTGCATTCATTGAATCCACATGTCTCTGAAGGTGAACTTGTCCTTTAAAGGAATGGAACTCGTTCTGGCAGAGCCTCCACGGTTCTGGTAATGGAGTGTATACGCCTACTACCCTGGCTAGTCTGTAATTTGCGAAATAGTGGATTACTTACACGCAGTGCCTGTAGGGTAGAAATATTGACATCACCGGTAGTTGATTTCAGGTGAAAGCGCAAAAGATAAATGAGAACATACAATATTTAGCACATATAAAATCGTTGCATAATAGTTAGGTTGATTTTTTTTTTCCTACCAAATTTACCAAGATGATTCGACGAGCGCCATCTGGTGTTTTGACTCGAAATACGGTGCCTTTGCAGTTTGTGATCCGAGTTTCCCCACTAAAATGCCAAACTTTACCAAGTATTGCTAAATGCATATACATTTAAGTAAGAGTTTGATGAAAATCGTACGCCTTTTTGAATATTCAAGCATTTCGGGAACAATTCCACGAACTTCACTTTCTACAACAACCAGTGACTACCTGGACGGTGACATCCCGTATACTAAACATACAAATTGTAGTTAAAGGACTGTACAGTACTGGTTGAGGTGAGGATTCAGATTTATAACATTCCTAAGTGAGACAATGAGAAACCTCTTGTGAAATATGACAGAGCATGTAATTCTAAAAAGGAATCAACGTTTATTTGATGAAAATTGGTTTTCAAATGGCTGAGATATTCTAAGAAGTGATCATAATAAAAGGCGGCAGGCCACGCCTTTTATTAGGATCTCTTTGTTTCACGTTGTTTTTGGATATCTCAGTCATTTCAAAACCGATTTTCATCAAATAAACTTTTGATACCCCTTAGTATTGCATGCTCTTTGACATCTCATAGAGTGGTTTCTGAATATCTCGCAAAACGCCGTAGATGGCGTCAACTGACTTCTGACCACAGAACTCTACACAGTGTGTAGAGTTCTGTGCTTCTGACCAGAGAGATTTTTGCTTCTGACACGACTTTTCCAGCTGTGCATAGGCCTGCTAAACCAGGTAACCACTGTTAGGGCACCCATCCCGCTTCATCATGAATATTCATCACGTTTACTCCGTATGACATCTTCTAAAGGCGCGCGCTTTTACCAATCGCACACACAGTTTGTACCCCCTTCCGTGGCCTGGCGGTCGAGGTCGCGGTCGAGGTCGCGGTACCAGCAGCGCAGCTGGTAGAGGGTACTGAGAAGGGGGTTTCCCGCGATTGGGGTTATTTCCCACCCCTCTGATACAGGTACTGTAAGCACAGGCATGGTTTCGGCCTTCAATACGTATATGCCTGTGAAGACCAGCAGGATATAACAGGTATACCATTATTATGCTTAAATGGATTAGTAATGTCAGGGGCTGAGGCACAAGATTGGTGCTCAGACCGCTGGAGAGGTGCCATTTTTATGTGCATATAGCCCCTGAAATCCCTCGTCATCCTGTAATATAACAATTAAAAAATATGCAGGATTGGTGCCCAGAGTACGCCGGATATAGGTGACATTGTAGAATATTAAACATGCAGGTTTGGTATTCGTGTGCCATTATAGAATCGATGTATTCGTCACTTGTATTTAGGGGGCCACTACAGTTCTTTTACCAAAATTTTGACGGTGATGGTCCAACTTGGCCACCAGACAAAAAAAAAAGTTAGTCTCGAGCCCCGATGTGATAATATACATTGTACTTTTGATTTGTGTGTGTGAGTGAAGTTGGGTTGAGAAGAGGTATCTCCAGTCCTTCATGTTGGATAAAGGGAATTAACATGTTCTTGAATTGTCTCTACTACGTGTACTGAGCTGCTATCAATCGCCTTTTGATCTGACAGTTTTAAGGCAATATATCGTGAACCGTTGATGTAAACGAATAAATAACAAAGCCGGTGACTTAATTGGCATCTTTTCATATCAGGATCCTACAAAATATATGTGGGCACTTGTATATCTGCAATATGTCTTCATTTTTTTTTTGTTTATGTGTGTGTGTGGTGTTGTTGTTTTTTTTTTTGTCCATGTGTGACATCACTGATAGATTGTATGTGGCAGTTCTCCTGCAACAAATACTGAAGAAAACAAAGACGTGAAAATACATTATAGCAGACGCAACAAAAACTAACGCATTTCTGATAAACTTGGAATCCCTTTTGCACGCATCATTCGCTGCAATGTCAGGCGAGCCTTAGCCAAATCAATACATGCGACTCGGATAACACTTTAGACAAATTATAATGGATAAATTCTCTCTCACTTCACTCTCTCGCTTATACGCTACTTGGTACAATGTTGAATTGGATGACATCAGAGCAAGATCCAAGCCAGGAATACGTGTCACCAAGGCGCCATACTTTCTTGTCTTCGAAGATCCTTGTGTGAGACGAAACGGCGAACAAAACAGAGCCAAAAAATCTTTGCATGAAACCCAGATAAACTATAATAGGAACGTAAACGTAGTACGTCATGTGCGTCACCAGGGGGCGGGGGTGGGGGGGGGGGGGAAGGGTGCATTGGTGCGACCCTCTTCAGACCCTTGGAAAAAAAAGTTTTACTCGCATGCGCGCGGGTAAATGGGCTTTTTGCTTGTCAGCTGATGAAACCCGGATGTAGAACCAGAAAATATAAACGCACCCCCGCCTTGAAAAACATGCTGGTGACGCCCCTGTACGCAGCGGTTTAATTGTTTGTTTATTTTTGTTTGTTTGTTTGTTGCCAGTCTATATACAGGCAGCGTCTTCGTCAGCCAAGTCCAAGATTCAATTTTTTGTTGATTGTTGATATTTCCGGTGCTTTCCACTATATACTGTTCTCTGCCTTTCATATTCTCGTTTTACAATCTCCGCTCCGCCCTCCACTAATCCCTATGCAATCTCAGCTCTCATATCTCCTAAACTTCTCAATGCACACTCTCGTCATCATTCTATTATACCAGGGAGGTGGGTCTCTTCCCACCTCCCTGATCACTCCCTCTTATGTATTGCTCTTCACGGCAGAGCCAACAGAGGCAATTTCGTACTTTATCTTTTTTATTTCCTCTTAGTTTAGAGTAATATTATTGTCCCTTCGCAATATCATTTCGCTCTTGTATACCGTTAAGACCTCCCCCGGCAACATCGGTGCTCCAGATTTTATCATCACATTCAGATGAGATCCCTCCCCACCCCCCCCCCCCCCTCTCTCTCTCTCTCTCTCTCTCTCTTAAAAAAAAAGATAAACAAACAAAATCTTCCTCACTTTGACAATGAGGCCACGACCGCTCATTCACTACCTGCGTTGTCCCATGATGCCACTGGTGGCCTGGTAACTCCGACCCCCAGTGGCGTATCTAGGGGGGGGGGGGCAAGGGGGGCACGTGCCCCGGGCGCCACTCCTTGGGGGCGCCAAAAACGAAAAAAAGAAAAAAACGAAGAAGAAGAAGAAAAAAAAAGAAAAAAAGGGGAAGAAAAGGAAGAAGAAGAAGAAGAAGAAGAAGAAGAAGAAGAAAAAGAAGAAAAGACCCTCTCCCGGACCGGGGGGGGGTGGCAGAAAACCAAGTCAAACAAGATAAAAACAACACATGAAGATGATGCGGACAAAATGACAATGTATATTGTGTTCACACATGTCATTTTATATTTAGCAGGCAAAATGTCACATGTTACGGAGCAGCGGCTGCAATTTCTTTCGTTCTGAAGCGATCGCCGATTGGATCAAAGGAGGGCGGCAACGGTTTCAAACATGGGGGGGGGGGGGGGGCGCAAAAAAAAATCAAACAAGATAAGAACAAAACGTAACGATGACGCGGAAATATACAAATTTCGGCTCACTCGCTCGTACTAATTTAGAGTATTTTTTCAAGTCCTCTGTTTGTTGGTATAAATCGTTATCTAAGTAAAGGCCGTCACTATTGTCGTGATTAGAATTGTAAGATTTAGTAAGCAAAAAATGACAAGAATTCCATGTTTTGTAAGCTGAAACACACAATTTTCGGCTCGCTCGCTGCGCTCGCTCGCCAAGTTTATCAAAAAAAGCAAGAAAGATAAGAACAAAATGTGATAATGACGCGGAAATAAAGAAATTTCGGCTCACTCGCGCGTACTAAGATGGAGTATTTTTTCAAGTCCTCAGTTTGTTCGTATAAATCGTTATCTATAAGGCCGTCACTATATCTTGATTAGAATTGTAAGATTTAATAAACAAAAAAAAATGACAAGAATTGCATGTTTTGTAAGCTGAAATACAAACATTTTCGGCTCGCTCGCCAAAATTTGTCACCAAAAAAAAGATAAGAACAAAACGTGATGATAACGCGGATATATGCAAATTTCGGCTCACTCGCGCGTACTAAGTTGGAGTATTTTAGTTTGTTGGTATAAATCGTTATCTATAAGGCCGTCACTATATCTTGATTAGAATTGTAAAACTTAGTAAGCAAAAAAAAATGACAAGAATTCCATGTTTTGTAAGCTGAAATACAAAAATTTTCGGCTCGCTCGCTGCGCTCGCTCGCCAAAATTTGTCACAAAAAAAAGATAAGAACAAAACGTGATGATGACGCGAAAATATGCAAATTTCGGCTCACTCGCGCGTACTAAGTTGGAGTATTTTAGTTTGTTCGTATAAATCGTTATCTAAGGCCGTCACTATATCTTGATTAGAATTGTAAGACTTTAATAGTAAGCAAAAAAATGACAAGAATTCCATGTTTTTTAAGCTGAAATACAAAAAATTTCGGCTCGCTCGCTGCGCTCGCTCGCCAAAATTTGTCACAAAAAAAAAAGATAAGAACAAAACGTGATGATGACGCGGAAACATGCAAATTTCGGCTCACTCGCGCGTACTAAGTTGGAGTATTTTAGTTTGTTCGTATAAGTCGTTATATAAGGCCGTCACTATATCTGGATTAGAATTGTAAGATTTAGTAAGCAAAAAATGACAAGAATTCCATGTTTTTTAAGCTGAAACACAAAAATTTGCGGCTCGCTCGCTGCGCTCGCTCGCCAAAATTTATCACGATTTATTACATTTTATTTTAAATCACTCTCAAAAAGACCCCTTTTAAGTGCTTGAAAAAGCATCCAAAAGCATAAAGTCCCTACCAGGATGGGGTTGGGTTGAACACTTTCAGAAATTAGGGGCGTAGATTTCCGCGCTTGCCCCGGGCGCCGTTTTCCCTAGATACGCCACTGCCGACCCCCCCCCCCTCCTCCCGATGTAATTGTTCCTTTAATTGGGGCTACAGCTCAAATATGAAGTATACGCTGTCGAGTGAAATAAAGCAAAGAAAAAACACCAACAACATTAATAAAAGATAAGGGCACTACATGGACATTATCTTGTAATTCAAAACACGACCTGATAATTCGTAAAAGACGCATGCATTGAATGCAAGGGTGATTTCCCCCTCCCCCCCCCCATTTATAGTATAGTATTTCATGAATTCAGTGAATGCATGTTATGAAGGAAAACACATTAGTTCAGTTTGAGAAAAGACGGAAGTTATGCATTTTAAAGTTTTACTTTAGTCCATGTGCCGTCATTACTGGATAAAAGGCTGCTTTCTGCTATAACAGTTATTTATGGATGCTGTCTAGTAGGGCCTATAGAATATATTTCTTTTAAATGTACTTTAAAAATTAAACGAAAACGTAAACGGTTCTTCGAATTGTTACTGGGAATTGTTAAAGGCTATATAAATTCTTTCATTTAGCTAGAATTAAAAAAAAAACCCAATATGTGAATTGTTTTTACATATTAATTCTTATTACATGTACGGTGTATAATGTTCTGTATCCATTATCCAGCCATGGCGGCACGCGGTTTTAACCTAAACATTAAAAAAAATCAGAACTTCTAAACGGATTCGATTTTTCGTATATAAACTTCACCGATGTGTTTGAAATAAACTGAATCCACGTCCATATTTGAGGGAAAACGGACCCCTTTAAATTGTCAACGCTAGCTATAAGTGGCGTATCTTTTGACGTCATATACGCGGAGATGATTGAAGTCAGCAAGTATTTCTTTTCATCCATTGACTTGCCACATTTCAGTCATAATGCATGAGGACGAGGTACAGGAAATACCTGCATCAAAGCACATACAATGTACACTCAAACGAGGAAATAGCCAGATCCTACCACCTATGCGTGTCCGCTTGTGTCTGTTCTCCTGTGACCGCGACAAAACGGCTGATGCCCGTATATAGGGCCTAGCTCTTTCATGACGTGGCAGAAAATTGACAATGGAGATGATGAGTGGTGGTCATCATGCACGACTTTTTCCTCGTTCCGTCTCTGGCATGTCTTTTGAGACTCTGTAAACACTCCAGACACAAATGCATTCAACCCTTGATTTTATCTACGTCACCCTGCTTGCCAGTGAGCTCCTGCGCGAACGCCGAATCATTCACGATTTGTTAAACTGTTGTGTTATAAGACGACGAATTCTCACAGATACAAGTGTATTGTTTCTCACTTCGTTACAACGGCGTAAATCCGTACTGAGGAGTGGGTGGGGGGGGGGGGATGGTCACCATCACCACACAAGCCCATAACCGGACCGGCGCATCCTTGGGGGGGGGGGGGGGGAGAAACTTGGTGTCCCCCCCCCCCCACACGCACACTTTACAGGGATCGGATGTCCCACTCTTTTGCATGAAATATAAAGTGGGAGGAAAGTGGCAGCAAAAATATGAAGACTTTTTGTTCTTGTTGTTGCTTTTTTTTTGCTTGTCAGATGACTTGCGGCGGAAAATCAGACCTTAAAAGTATGAAGACATTTTTTGTTTTTGAAATATCTGTGAGAGAGAGCGGAGCGACCGGGTTAACGGGGGGAGGGTGTGTATGGGGAGGGGGGGTGTCCCTCTCCCACACGAGGAAGATTTTGCATTTTCAGACCTGAAATTCAGCGATCTGGTGCACACTTTTGGTGAAATTTTTGTTTGTTTTTTCTTTAAAAAACCAATAGAAAATGAAATATTCACAATATATTATTGAATGACTAAATCGTGGTATTTCAACTCTTGCTCCGCCTGTGCGACATCACTGCGAAGGCCTACTAAATAGTGGGGCCTATCACCGGCGTAGACAGGATTTGATCTTGGGGGAGCGGTTATGAGATCGTGAGGGAGCGAAGCAAGCGAGGGGGGGGGGGGGAGGGTATGGTAGGGGGGTTTCTCCCTCCCACGGTGAAATCTTTTTACATTGAAAATTTTGACATTTTACAGTCCAAAAACTGCCGTTTGTAGCTATATTCTTCGCTTTGGAAATTAAGAGGGGGCACACCGTGCGCAACTGCTGTCAATCACTGGCAGCAACATCAGGAGAATGGCATAGCGATTAAATGCGAGCGAGCGGAGCGAGCGAGCTTGAAAATTTTGACATAATGCTTTTACATGCTAAAAACTGCCGTTTGCAGCTATACTTCTTCGCTTTGGAAATCAAAGGGGGCCGCACCGGGCGCAACTGTTGTCAATCACTGGCAGCAACATCAGGAGAATGGTATAGCGATTAAATGCGAGCGAGCGAAGCGAGCGAGCTTGAAAATGTTGACATTTTACAGTCCAAAAACTGCCGTTTGTGGCTGTATTTTTTTTGCTTTGGAAATCAAGGGGGGCGCACCGGGTGCAACTGCTGGCAATTACTGGCAGCAACATCAGGAGAATGGCATAACAATTAAATGCGAGCGAGTGAAGCGAGCGAGCTTGAAAATTTTGACATTTTGCAGTCCCAAAACTGCCGCTTTTGGCTGTATTTTTTCGCTTTGGAAATTAGCGGGGGGGGGGGGGGGGCGCACCGGGCGCAACTACTGGCAGTTACTGGCAGCAACATCAGGGGAATGGCATAACGATTGAATACGAGCGAGCGAAGCGAGTGAGCTTGAAAATTTTGACTTTTTACAGTCCCAAAACTGTCGTTTGTAGCTATATTTTTCGCTTTGGAAATTAAGGGGGGGCGCATCGGGCACAACTGCTGGCAATTACTGGCAGCATGCAACATCAGGGCCCTGTTGCATAAAACCCTTACCGCTGGACTTACCGCTCCTTTCTAGCGGTAAGTCTTCAAATTAGCGGTAAATTTTATAATCCTTGATGCTGATTGGCTGTGACACCTAATTTTGAAGGTAGTTACCATTGAAATTCGTAAGTTTTATGCAACGGGCCCCAGGAGAATGGCATAACGATTAAATGAAAGCGAGCGAGTTTGAAAATTTTGACATTTTACAGTCCCCAAACTGTCGTTTGTGGCTGTATTTTTTCGCTTTGGAAATCCAGGGGGGGACACACCGGGCGTAACTGCCGGCAATTACTGGCAGTAACATCAGGAGAATGGCATAACGATTAAATGCGAGCGAGCGAAGCGAGTGAGCTTGAAAATTTTGATATTTTACAGTCCCAAAAACTGTCCTTTGTGGCTGTATTTTTTTCGCTTTGGAAATTAAGGGGGGCGCACCGGGCGAAAATTGCTGGCAGTTACTGGCAGCAACATCAGGAGAATGGCATAATGATTAAATGCGAGCGAGCGAAGCGAGCGAGCTTTAAAATTTTGACATTTTACAGTCCCCAAACTGCCGTTTGTAGCCATATTTTTCGCTTTGGAAATTAAGGGGGGCGCATCGGGCGAAAACTGCTGGCAATTACTAGCTGCAACATCAGGAGAATGGCATAATGATTAAATGCGAGCGAGCGAAGCGAGCGAGCTTCAAAATTTTGACATTTTACAGTCCCCAAAACTGCCGTTTGTAGCTATATTTTTCGCTTTGGAAATTAAGGGGGGCGCATCGGGCGAAAACTGCTGGCAATTACTAGCTGCAACATCAGGAGAATGGCATAATGATTAAATGCGAGCGAGCGAAGCGAGCGAGCTTCAAAATTTTGACATTTTACAGTCCAAAAACTGCCGTTTGTAGCTATATTTTTCGCTTTGGAAATTAAGGGGCCGGGGCGCACCGGGCGCAACTGCTGCCATTCACTGGCAGCAGCATCAGGAGAATGGCATAGCGATTAAATGCGAGCGAGCGGAGCGAGCGAGCTTTAAAATTTTGACATTTTACACTCAAAACACTGCCGTTTGTAGCTATATTTTTCGCTTTTGTTTGTCCCACTTTTATAGGGGAACCATCCCCCCCCCCATCGACGCCTCTGCATATGAGGGTGCTTTTGTTAAGTGAAAGATCTGCTGCACACTCTTTGATAAATTAGGGAAATATACGTCAATCTCAAAAGTGTACAAAGTCTATCGAAAGGGATCCTGTATAGCGGAGCTTTTGCATGTTTATGATTGCAATACAACGATCTGGTGCATAGTTCTGGCGATATTTGGACAATTTTCCATTAAGAAAGTTCGAGATTTGTCCTCATCTCGGGAATTGCTTGGGGGATAAATGATTTGTCTGCCTAAACACTTCCGTAGGGGTGGGGCAAATGCCCCTTTGCCCCCCCCCCCCCCCCCCCCCGATAGATTCGACGCCCCTGATCTTCCCTGGGTATGCTCATAGATGTATCCTGACAGAGTCACCAGTCACTGTCGTTTCTCAGGAATGATTCAGGAAATGGAGGGGGTTCAATTATGGCGATATAGTTTTTGTTATTGTTTGTTTGTTTGTTTGTTTTCGTACATATCTTGCAGATGGTCCCCAGTTACTCGCGTCATAGCATGTTTACATATAGGCCTATACTATTTGACGTTGTCAACGTCTGAGCCATACCTTACAGTGTATGTCGATGTTACTTTCTTCGCGAGCGAGCGAAGCGAGCGAGCGCTTGAGAAAATTATGTATACATTTTCCTACAAGATAGAATACTGTTCAGCTCTGTTACCTGTCTGAAGGCTGGCGTACAAACGTCATGCAATATGCCAAAATTGATACAATCACATTTCTGCTTCCTCCATTTTTTTTTCAAAATTCAGGGGGGGTGATTGTACAGGCCATCCCCCCCTCCTCCATTTCAGGGGGGGATATATCCCCCCATCCCCCCCGGGATTTACGCCCATGCTTCGTTACCATGGTTACAGAAACGGATGTTTTAAGTCGTGAAACGCGCGATACCCTTTCACAATAAGGCCGCATTCCTGTATATGTTTGATTAGTTCGAGGAAAACCGCTAATATTGTGGTTGTCTGAGTTACCCTAAAGTTATTCAATCAAAAACCCATGGGAAAGAGAAATGTGGATTGATTGAAAGCAGCAACATTAGTAGAACACATCGGTGAGAGTTTGAGGAAAATCGGACAATCGATGCAAAAGTTATGAATTTGTAAAGTTTTGGTGTTGGAACCGCTGGATGAGGAGACTACTAGAGTTCATGACGTCATGTGTGGACAACCATAATCATAAAGAAAATATAAAGGGAATTACCCCCCCCCCCAAAAAAAAAGAATCATTTTCATGAAAACTACACATTCCATCAACTTGATGTTGACATGATATGTTAAGGGTAGTAATTAGTCCCCCTGCTGTCTTAGCGGTTAGTCAAGTGCTCTTTCAGCAGAAAAGTGAAATCATGTTTTATTTCATTTATGTTTTCTTTATAATTTTTGTCCACACATATTCAATGCCATAAACTCAAGTAGTCTCCTCATCCAGCGGTCCCAACACAAGAACTTTAAAAATTCATGACTTCTGCATCGAATGTCCGATTTTACTCAAACTTTCACTGAATTTCACGGAATTAATTCAACAAACAAACAAAAAACAAATTTTTCTTCACCTTGTCACCCAGTGCTTTTTCTTAACCGTAGCCTAAACCCGTAAAGCGCCATGAGCATCTTTTTGATGATTTTTTTTAATGCGCTATATAAGTATGCACTATTATCATTATTATTATTTATACATAATGCTTCTCCTCTTCAATAAAGAAAGTGAATGATAATGATTAAGGGACCTAGAACGTCGAATTATCTTGAAGGAAAATCGCTGTTTCGTGAAAAACGTAAGTGAAACATTCACATCCATAATGGGGGAGGTCAATTTTGACGACTAACATCTTAGAATAGCTATTCTGTCTGTCCTTACCTTTGGATGAAGTGGTGTTTGCTGATCACCAATATCGAAAGATACGGAGTAGCCTACAGTATATAAGTATGGGTATGCTCTTTTATCATGCTTTGTTGTTGATTCACGATGGAAACATAAAGCAGAGCAGATGAATGTGATAGCTCTTGTTACATTGAAAACCTATCACACACAGATTGCCATTTTGGAAAAAAAAAATGTTGAGAACACACCTGTAAGGCTGTAACCTTGGTTGTCGATTTGCTAAGGTCATGCACTCGACTGGTGACTGCGAGTGCACACAATCCACAGAGATGTATACTTTCTCTATGACACAATCATGCTAACACTACGTGCACGCAGGGAGGTGAGAAATATTAGATCATCGTACGTGCGTACGTGCGTACGACCCAACGACCCAAAACCACTGGATCGTCGAGCAGAACACTGTACCACTCACTCAGGATCGGAATACCAAAAATTCGTCGAATCGCGGATCACGGATCGGTGATAAGAGAGCGAGCGCTTGCGATTATAAGAATAGTTTGCTAGAGATTGACGGGCAACACCTCTGTTTTTGCTGAAAATATCCAGTGGACTTCCGACGGCATCACTGAAAAATGGACATGATGAATGTAAGTTTATGGCTTAGATTACCGTTACCTCTTGAATAGTGGTTTTCATGGATGCACAGTAAAGTTATGTGCATCTACGTACACTTTCAACCTTTCGTAACTCCACCGCTGTAGACCGGATTATTTAGTCCCACACCCTAATATTCATGCTTGCCACAAGTAAGTGCGACTGCTTTTGTGGCCTGTGGGGTGGGCCTACGCTACGCGCTACGGCCGAGCCTCTCCTAGCGTGTATCGATTCTACTATTGACTATGACCGACTATTCTATGATGATGGTTCTGTTTGTCTTTAAAAAAAAAACAGAAAATGTAGGCCTAGCTGCTGTGAAATTAGGACTAGACTTATACAGCCCAATTGTACTATTCACCTGTATTCATTCACCTGTCTTGTCGGGCTTCTGGAAAGACAGAAGTCTAATGCCCTCCCACTTTCAGCAAGTTTCCACTGTATGTCAACCTGATGCTTCGTCTATATTGCAGTAATGACTGCTACTAATCCATGGAATTATTCGTCTGAGTATGAGTACTTATTGTACTTCTTGGATAGGAAGGCATCTATTTCTGACTTGAATCTGTTGACTGTAGTTGCTTCCACGGCTGAAATTGGCAGCATGTTCCAATGAGTTACTACCCTGTGAGTAAAATTATTTTTCCTGATGTTCAGACGTGCATGCTGTTTCTGGATCTTTGAATTATGGCCCCGAAGGGAAACTTTCTCTTCCTTTGTCTTGAAGAGCTTAGAACTGTTGGTGTCAGCGAAGCCATTCATGATTTTGAAGACTTGGATCATGTCACCTCTGAGTCTTCTGTAGGCAAGAGTAGGCAGTTTCAATTTCTCTAATCTTTCAGCATAAGACAGATTATGTAGGTGAGGTATTATTTTTGTTGCTCTTCTTTGGACCTTTTCTATGGTACTTATGTCACGCTTGAGTTGTGGGCACCAAACACTATTGCCATCTATCATACTACTATCATATAAGATATGCCAGATCATGTTTCAGGCTTCAATCAAGTTCAGCAGCAGCTAGCCCGACCAGACGCTGTAATTACGCCGTGTGACGTACCTACGTACAGCGACTGGGCTGTATATAGTTAAGCAGCAGCCTGAGCAGGATACTGTAAAAGTGGAATTTTTCGCGGTGTTGAAATTTTCGCGCATTTCGCGCAACCAGAAACTAGCATGAAAATAGAAGTACGCGAATATTTTTGCTTGCCATATGTTCCAGTACTTGATGTCTTGATTCCTTGGATTTAAAATCACTCAAAACTCTTCTTACCTGGCTGAGTGCGAAAAATTAGTTGTGCAAAAATATCCACTTGTACAGTAGGGGCCTAGTTGAAATTACATTTCCAAAGACCAGGCAATGGAGCAGCGCCAGTGCAGCATGCAGTTGCAGTGCACGTGCAAGGATAAGACCTTCTATACTATAGTATAGGACTCATTAGGAGGGCGTCTGCCCAGATACAATACAATTTAATTTACTACTGTAAAAGTGGATATAGCGTGACTAATGTTTTGCGCTCGGCTGGGTAAGAATAGTTTTGCGTGTTTTTAATTCCGCATTTTCAAGAAATCAACTACTGGAACATATGGCAAGCAAAAATATTATTCGTGTGCTTTTATTTTCGCACTAGGCCTTTTATAATAAGTATAGTTCTGGTTGTGCGAACTGCATGAAAATTTCAACACTGCAAAAATGTCCACTTTTACAGCAATTTGGTTCTACTTGTCGAGCTGTCTTACAACGTACTGAAGCAGCCAGGTAGCTTGGAGTCTCTAGAGTCCGTAGAGAATCTCTACCTTTGAGGAAAATGTCCAACGATGCACTGAAAATGAATATTGGTATAATAGTGGCAGTGGACAGCCATGTTCTTCTCTGCCATCTCTGGAGGACAGATCATATCAGAATGAGATGCTTTGTTCATTTCCTCAATCACAAACTTGTACTTATGTAAATAGAATTCTTCTTCTTCTTCCTCTTCCTCTTCTTGAGTTTGCCTCCTTCAGTTTGATTCTTGCAAACATTTTTTTTGTGTGTGCAATGGAATATTTTTAAAAGAAGTTTTTGGATGTCAACCTTACCTGTTATCGTGTTATGCAAAATAAAAGCATGCAACAACCAATTACATGTCCACAGCATATTGGGACTATGGGAGCACTTTTCCCAATAGTTTCTAAGAGTGACCAAGTCTTTTAAGTATGGGTTGATTAGCCATGTATATGTACCATTGCATAAATTTTAGTCAGAAAAAAAAAAATGGATATGTTGCTTACAGATAAAGCATTTGATAAAGGAGGTAATATTTGTATGGAATGAAGTTGACCATATATAATTATATAATTAGTGGTAAATGCTAAGTTTTGATAGTAGGACTCAAACTTTCCATAAAATGTTAAAGGGTGTGTACAGTTCTTGTTGAGGTGAGGATTTAGCTTTTAACGTTTTGCAAGATATTCAGAAACCACTCTGAGATGTCAAAGAGCATGCAATTCCATTGGGTATCAAAAGTTTATTTGATGAAAATTGGTTGTGAAATGGCTGACATATCCAAAACAAAGTGAAACACAGAGATCCTAATAAAGTTGTGGCCTGTCGCCTTTTATTATTATCACCTTTTTTTGGATAGTTATATCTCAGCCATTTGAAAACCGATTTTCATCAAATAAACGTTGAGCCCTACTTAAAATTACATGCTCTTTCATATTTCATAAGCGGTTTCTCATTTTCTCACTTGGGAATGTACAAAACATGAATCCCCACCTCAACTACAGTAGTACTGTACAGTCCCTTTAAGTACTATAACCAGGTTGTTGATGTTACGTGTCTGGAACACCATGGCGGATTATCATCAAGTTACATGTAGATCAACCAGCAACTGTTTGCATGTGCACCACTTTAATACTATCTCAGTGGATTTGCATGTTACTTGATGCTTGATACTTGGTGAGATTTAACCCCCTGTCTACTCAGCTCTCAGTTGTCACACCTTTCTGGGATGGTGGCAGGTCAAAATGCTTTAGTGGAGGAGTGTCATGAATTATGGTGCAATTTAGAAAAAAAAATTACAATGAAATTTGAATGAATCCTCTAAGCTCCATAGACTACAGGATGTTGGATCACATACAGCTGTAGGAGGATTTATGGTTCTGAAAGGGGTTGTATTGCAACCCTTTGAAGGAATTGATTCTATAATAGCATACATACAGCATTTTGAGGAATTGATGTGACCCATGGGTTACTGTAATGCAATCTTCTGAGCCAAACAAAAAAAACCAAAGTGAATACTATAATGAATGTTCAGTGTTTGGCACGTTTTGGTACTAGAAGTTTTGTCTACAGTGTAGCGGCAAGCACAGTCATAGTGCTACATACTGTAGACCATGGAGGTAGAACTCCTACCTCCATGTGTAGACATACTGTAGACATAGTGCCACCTCAAAATACATTGAAGTAGTCTTGGCCTTGTGCTCATTGTTTACATGAGTAGCTTGTACTGTAGGAAGTTTTTTTTTATTTTTTTTTGAATAAAGAAAGAAAGGAAGTTATACTGGGAATTTCCTTCAATTTGAATATGAGGAAATAGATTTACTGTATACTGTACCATTCCAAAAACACAGTGTCTCGAGCAAACTCACCAAAACATCTAAGACTAGTTGAATACAAGATTGCTGGCACTGAGTTAAACAGGAAATTATCCACCTGGAACCTCTACATTGTACCTACATCCGTAGAGCGGCAATATAATTCTGAGTCTGCGATAAATGTCCTACTCCCTCTTTCTCAGCTCCTATACATGTAAGCATTAGGAATAAATGAAAGCAACCACTCTAGAAAGAAAGGTTTTACTCCGAACAAACATGTTGGCTGTTATCAAGAATGAGTACCTGTTGTTACACATGTTGATGTTATCAATTTAGATGAAATTAAACTGACCAGAAATGGCTGGTGTGAAGTTTGGTGCTTCATATTGCTCAAATGCCACTAAACAGGGTGTATCAGCTGATCCATGAGTAGGCATTACTTGGGTCAGAATCCATTTATTCAAAGTACAGAATGCAAATCATAAAGATATTCAACAAATGCATACTTTATGTATGTTGGTACATCTAAACAAAGTCTTATTACTTGCAGTCTGATCATATTTTTACATTTTAAATAAAATTTGGTGTTCAATCTGTGTCAGCCATTGCATCTTCTACACTACACAGGCTCATACATGATAAGCTTTAGCCTGGACATGTTGACAAGAAATAACATTGGGCATAGACAAATGATCATATTTGGAGATGATATCATTTGACAGAAATTTTCCTCTCTCCTTGTGTCATTCTGACTAAATGCTGTTGAGTCCCAATGTTGCTCTGTTTATAGTGGGTTTTGTCATGCAGAGTACACTGTGCACATGTGTTTTAATTCCTTATGCCTTGCAGGATTTGATTAGATTTCATTATTACTCTTGAGACAACACTAAACATTGGTCATGAACAAGATGGATATAGATATGGCACCATCTTTGAGCAAGGCAGGATGTCAATCTACAAATTGTACATTGGCCAATTAGCTATTTACTCAATTTTTTTTTCTTTGTCTCTGAAAGCAGTTTTCCTCAGGTCATGCAGTTTGATTTCAAATCCTCTATAATACCATATTCCAGTGTCAAAAAATCACTTGATATTCTGGTACAGAAGCTGCTTACACTTGATAGTGTGTATGCAGGGTGGTCCACGAGGGGTTTTAGCATGTCGCTGCAACATGCTAAAATTCTTGTGCAACATCCTAAAAAGCCAGCAACATGCTATGCAACATCCTCGAGGATTTGCAACAAGCTCAAAGTAGAAGTATTCAAAAATGTGCAAAACATGTGCATAACATAAGAAACATCAAACTACCAGGTACTTTAGATATTTGTGTGCAAAACATGAGAGAGAACATTGAATGTAAGCAGCAAAATACTGCGTACTACCTACTCATTGTGTGCGCTCTGCGCATATTCAATTTCAGCAATATTTTCAGATTCTGAGCTTGCAACATGCTAAAATTTCAAGTTGTGGACCACCCTGTGTATGAGTATGTACAATTTATATCACACACTATGTTAGTTGGAAAGCAAAATTGTTGCAAATCATAGCCTGTGCACAACTGTTGTGTAAGTGGGATATTGGTTTGGTTGTAGCTGCCACAAAGTCATGAGGTAATCCTGACCTGTAGCCCATTGCAGGGGATTTTGGTTTTTAATCTTAACAAAGTTTGTAAATTCAGTGCCTAGAATGATAAACTTGTAGCCATTTAGAATTTTGTTAGATTAACACTAATATGGAGTCTGAATATGTGTTCTTTTTACTCTTACTGTACTGATAAAAAAAAAAAAGAAGTGTCATGGCTGTCCTTAGATCCATATCATTTGAAAATATTGGCCTTTGTTTGTGATCTGAACAAAGCTGCAACTTTTGATCAACAGTTTAGTGCTTAGAATCAAGAAAGAAAAATAAACAACAACATCACTTTGAATGGATGGGATTCACAGGACTCTGAGTACCTATCCACACATCTTTGGAGCTTTACCATATTGATAAAGGCTAGTGGTTTAGGCTGCCCTTACTGAGATCCATGAGGTACTATATGAGAAAATTGGTCTTTGTTGCCACACCTCCCAATCGTTGGTAGATCATTTAACTGCATTTTGGAGTATAATACCATGGAGCTAGCTCAATGATATCGATACTTACTAGTCTCTACTGCTGTTGAGGTGCTCACTGTAACCTTTTGACTGCTCTCCTGGTAGGCCCATTACATTCTTGCCATGCACTAGAGAGAAAAGGTCAAAGGTCACCTGAGGTCAGGAGCAGCACAGGCTGTAGCTGAATACCCAGAGAGAAGATGTAGTGAATCTACCCAAAATTCCATGAGGAATTGTGTGCAGGTAGATCTGCAAAATGCATGTTGTCAGGGATGACTCAAATTTTTTCCTCCCCTTTCTCTCTCTCTCTCTCTCCTCCTCCTTTTTATACTAGTTTATTGTACCTGGTAGTAATCTATAGATGATGTAGCTTCTATCATTATGGGGTTGATGATCGAAGGTCAGTTTACAGTTTTATAGTTTAATACTCAAGTATGATGAGTAAGACTGTCGAAATTGTTATTGAATGAAGATTTATTTTATGTTGTGGAGCATGGGGTACATGCAGATCTCCACAGAGCATGGGGTTTGTAGCTCCTGATGGATACAAACACAACCACAGAGTTGTAGAGAAGACAGTGCCATGGACAAGATAATGATTTGGGTATCGGTATTTGGGACTGTTTCATTGTCAGGGAAATTGCTTTTCTTCAATGAAATATATTTATTCTAGTCTCCGTAATAGATGATTGTGATATATTCGTCCAGGAAGGAATTTCTGGCAACACCATATTTCATATCAAGAAACAGCTTGCCATTACTGTGGAGAATTGGTCGAAGAAATCTGTGTTTTTTGATAAATGTGATCATGTTTTGTTCAAATGTTAGAGTAGTGTAGTACATTGTACCAGATTGTACTCATGTCTTTATTTAGCAGACCTAATCTGATGAAGGCATATTATCCTCAAATTACCATTGAAATTGTGAGGTCATGCTTGTACAATTAGTAAATGCTGATTGCATTTCCAAATACAAGTACATATTGAAAGGTGACCCAGACCATAACACATGCCAATCCGTGCCATTAACATCCTCATAGAGTAGTATACATTTTAGGCCTAAATGTGGAACTGTTGCATTATAGATTGAAGTATCTCTGTATCAGAATAAAGCCACACAGACATTGCGATCTTGAAGTTAATAGATTTTTTTTTTTTCATAGGATGCAATAACTACAAAGTATTCCCACAGCCATGCATACAGCTGTATGTTTCATTCAGTGACAGTGTTTTTGTTCTGTGCAAATAACATGTAGTCTGGCAGTGATTGATACTGTCTATGATATCAAAACTTTCCTCTTCAAACAAAACCTCATTTTGGGCATGTGTTATATAAACATAAGAATCATTAGAAAAAACAAACAGGATATTTAGGAAGCTATTTCTCCTATTACTCATATCCTCGTGAAACCGGGACCTATGATGATAGACTGCTATACAGCAATTCTGGTTAGTTTTTAGGGGGAAAATTCTTGTCTGAGGTGATTTGCATGCGGATGGAAAATAAGAACTGACGCTTCAGAGTTCGAAAGACAAACACAAAGTTCACTAGGTGTTTCCTATAGTGGATTGCCAGCTCATGCTATGTAGATCTATGTTAATGTTATACATACTAGGTTAGTGCATAAACTACTAGTACAATACAGGTATTGTACATGCATGGCATATTGCAGTACACATTGAATGGTTGGATGCCTATTTTTATTGACTACACCGTATATATTTGTGGGACCAAGAGGGCGATATCGGATCATTTGGAGCCGCGATTTCAAGTCGTGACCAGATGGATAGAAGTGATACTGCCCAAATCTGTGACCTCATAGGGTGCCAGGGCAACTAAAGCTTGCTGAATGGCAAGTAATATGAAATGGGGATTTGCCTCTTGAACAGATTGGACCCTTGACCAAATGCTGTTTCGGAATAGAGACAAAACTGTCTTTTATATTTGCCAACTATTTTATGCGCCAACGCAGAAAATGCATCTAGGAGAAGAAATTTTCAGTTGGTATCTCCCCTTTCATGAGGTGATTTGGCTTGTAAAGTGAGGCATTAGGAATGTGACAAGTAATGTTTAAACTCATTATTTTCCATTTTGTTACTAGAGGTATAAAACTAAACTTATGTGCTACCTCCTGAAGTTTTGGTGTCTTGATGCCGTGTACAAGAAGTTGATGGGAAAGCCAACTAGAGTTTTTTGTTTGTTTGTTTGTTTGTTTGTTTGTTTTTTGGAAGTGTAGCTGTATCACACAGTGTCAGCCCGTTGAGGACAGGTTGATTTTGCTTCAACATGCATTACCCATAGACCTTTGCCCGAGTATACTCGAAACTTGTCCTCAACAGGTTAACAGTGTTTGTCTTTGACAATGGGTTCTGGTAACGCCAGGTCAAATTTTGGTTATCTCAATCAGTTTTTAGACATTAATATTTCACAATGTCTCAACTCTCAACTCGGATTGACTTTTGTGACTTTTGCCCTACATAATACACAAGCTATAAATAATCTGTACTGCAGTGCTGAACCGACTTGATATGTCTCTTGAGTATATATGCCACACCTCAACGTTCAGCAGAGATTCAGACAGGCCATACACTATATGTTTGATGATGACTTCACACTGATCATGAGGTCAAAGCTAATCATGAAGAGCTGATCTGTTACCCTTTGTGTACTTTTAAGTGCTGAGTGCCACAGAAAACCCAGGTAGAGTTGTACACACTGTCAATAGTGCCTAGAACACCAAGGGTTAATTTCCAAGATGCCTTGTAGTGTCATGGCTGTGGGATCAAATTCTCCATTTAGAGTTCTGAGTAGATCTTTTACCAGGTGAAAACAAACATGTTTTTATGTCAACATTGATACCTGCACTATGTACAGTAGCCAACCACAACACACACTTCTAAAAAGGCATTATTTATCATCTGCAGATGAAACAAAAACCCAGCTTTAGTACACTTAAAATAGTTCTAAAATGTGAGTTCGGGGTAGAAACAACCAATGTTAAAGTTATGACCATTGTGGTCAATGTTACTGTAAGTATTGTTAAATATACAAAATGTGAACAATAGTTATAATGAAATTTTTTCTAGACTAAACCGTCTACAGTTATGGTTTAGTGAGAAAAATAGTGATATCTCCTTATAGTTTAGGCTTTATTGCAAAATCTTTATATGGTAAGATGTTTTATGATACAACTGACCTACGCATGCATCAAGTGTGATAACTCACACATTTTTTAAATCACCGCTCCCAATGATAAACAATACCTTTAACCATACTACAATTGTACACACAACACTCCTTCATCATCTCTACCACTAGTCAAGAGGAAGGCCATTTTACTGCGCAGCTCAATTGTGCTGTTTGACCATAGGAGCAGATGTACTGTATACGCTGTAGGTACATGTAGGTCTGAGATATACACTTGTACATTGTAAGTGTGTTTCAAAATGACTTTGATATCATCATCTCTACAGAAACGCTTTTCTGGCTCAAATGCGTTTGAGATAGGACTCTCTTTTTTTTTTTGCATTTCAGAGAGGTCTTTTTAACACCATAAATCAAAACATCTTTACATTCATCAACTGCCCAAATTTCCCTGAAAGTCGTTTGGAAATCTGAATTCTGCCCTAGAAGTGAGTTGATTTACTTACCCGGCATGTACTCAGCAGAGTACACTATATTAATAATATTTGACATACATTGTACAATGTTGTACTCACATACAGTAATTGTTAAACACATAATGTTAATACATACCATGCATGTAGTACAATATACTGTAAAAGTGGTTTCTTTCGCGTACAGAAACTTTCGCGCTTTCCATCGGTGCCGACTTTTTTCGCATGTGTTTAAAAATTCGCGGTCGGTAATGATAGCGTTGTAACAAGCGACGAGTTCAAAACATTTTCGCGTGATGTTGAATTCGCGGTTCAACCTCAAAGCGCGAAAAGCGCGAAAATAAAACCACCGCAAAAGAAACCACTTTTACAGTACCTGTCATACATCTTGTATTATACCAGTAATACACAGCATTATTACACTTCAGCATACAATGTACAGTACTTGTACAATGTATGATGCACACATTCATCATACCACTGTGACTCACACACAATCATCAAGCAGTACATGCATTTTTTTTTCCACAAAATGTTGATTCATGAGTTTTCATAGTGGGAGTCGATATCAAATGGATAGAAACCTCCATTTGAAAAATGTCTGAATAAAGATCATACTTTATGGCTGTGGAAAATATGCACCAAACCCACTGTGCAGAATAGATATGAAAAAATATTGATAAGATAGGTAATGCACTGTCCAGTTAATTGAAAAGAGATACTACACTAGTGTATGTAATTTTGTACATTGAGTACAATGTATAGAGGGTGGTGGAACTTTCTTTCCTTTTTTCTTCCTTTTTTTTTCAAAATTTGTGCCAGTCAAGTACAGTACAATATTCAAGCAGTAGCCATCACAGGAAGAATACTGAAAGACATCAAACTGGTTTGCTGCCATAAACTATAAATGGTTGAAATCTGTTTTGCATTGTTGCTGTGTTTGTAAGCCACCACAGACAATTAAAACTAGATACTATGGTAACATAAAATATATCATATTCATTATGATACTGTATAAGACTGTGATACTGACCTATTACTGCTTAGTCTAATTTCCTTCCTCAGCTGCCTTTGAGCTCTTCCAAGCAGGTACAGTAAGACTTGTTGCTTTGAACTGGCGTCAGACAGAATGAAGTATGATGCATTCTTATAGATGAGCAAACCTGTTTCCTTTGGGTTTTTGTTTTTTTCACAACTTCGCATCTTTTCATGTCTTTATCATTACCAAATCACAATCATAGACGTCAAATTACAATTTTATAAAAGCTCTTGTTCATTACCCACCACCCCATATACACATCATAGATAAACATCGAAGTAGATTGTACTGTGTATGTCACTCATAATGTCAAAATTGATAAATAAGATTACAAGCATGTATAGTTGTTGGCTAATTTTGAGCAAAGATACATTTATCACTTGAGGCCAAGTGACATGTTGAAGTACAGTATAAGTAGGCTACAGTGATAGAGTTGAATGTCAATTTTCAAGATCCAGTGTATACATTCCAGGGCAATGACCTGCTTCAATGAAAGAAGACTTGACATAAAGTTTGACAGGTTGACACATGGCTTTGAAAATTAACTAGCCACTCAATGATTGCATCACCAACCAGTCATCTGCATGATAGTAACAACCATATCTATCAAAAGTTACTAGTAAGCGCTCTTTTATTAAAAGAAAACAAAAGGAAATTGCAAGGGGAAAGGGATAAATATTTTAGGATCAGTTAAAGTTGTCAATATGAAATGCAGAAGTAGGGTAAAAACAAACCCAACAAGTATTAGACTGGAAGCAAATGCACTTCAGAAATTGCTGATGCCAGAATTAACACTTCACAGATACCACAAATATGTGCATGAAACAACAACAGAAACATCTATGTACGTTCTTGATATTGAGCAAACTGTCTTTGTGTAAACTTTGTTGAACAGCAGTGTTGAGGTCAAATATCAAGGTCTCATGAATGGTGTTTGTGTTTACTTTAGATATTGTTTGCAAATATGGTTGATACTTACCTGAGGTTATTGGCTTGTTCAGGAATGCTCGCATGTAAAACCAAGGAGGTGAAATCCCCCTGGTGATTTCACCTCCCTGGTAAAACCGAGAAATGCCTCGAGCGGAACAGCCGCTGTGTGCTATAGCTGCCATTTTCTTTATGTCCCAATTGCAAAGTGTTGGAAAATGTTATACAGTTGTACAAGACAAATCACTCAGTATTTCAGAGTCAATTCGCTTTAATAGAGTCAGTAGTGAAAGGTAGTGTTGATGAGATTTCCGTGGAATGTTTACCTTACTGTAAAAGTAGAAATTTTTAGCGCATTTCGCGCAACTAGAAGCTAGCATGAAAATAAAAGCACACAAATATTTTTTTGCATGCCATATGTTCAAGTAGTTGATGTCTTGATTCCGTGGAATTAAAAACACGCGAAACTCTTCTCACCCGGCCAAGTGTAAAAAATTAGTAGCGCGAAAATATCCACTTTTACAGTATCCCAATTTGATTGATAGGCCAATACGGTATGTAGATTGTGTATAGTTAAGTGTACAGTGTACCTCTCAGTCAACTTATGTGTAGTATTCCTGTAGGTCAGGTGTGATTCACAGTTTTGTTGGAGGCTCATTGTATGCTAATTCATGCAAAGAAGAAAATAAATCAGAAAGGCTGTTCAAGTGGTTCCCACCCTTGGACCATGTACCCTATTGTTGGCTGCTTACTCAACCATGTCATCATTGTCCTCACACAACCTGGCAGATTTGTTCTCAGCCAATAGACCATTTTTGTAATGTAATGAAATTCGTGGACATTTCTTTTCCTACACCCTGAAACGAATGATTTTATTCACCTGCTCCCTCCATTTAATTTCTTTGGTAGGAATTCACACTTAGCATTTGTTTGTCGTTGCTAGGGTAAAGCAGGCATCCTACAAATCTTTGTTCATGAAATCTTTCGTGAACAAAGCATCCATAGAATTTAAGTACATTATACAAACAGTCTACAAACCAATTCACAATTAGCTCATGTGCATGGTGGTACAAATTACCTTTCTTTTTTTTTCAGTTGTTTGAAGTACCCGTAGGCACTTTACTTATTTTCAAAGCAGCATACTGTAAAAGTAGAAATTTTCGCGATGTTGAAATTTTCACGCATTTCGCGCAACCTGAAACTTGAGCAAAGATAAAAGTACACGAATATTTTTGCTTGCCATATGTTCTAGTAGTTGATGTCTTGATTCCGCGGAATTAAAAACATGTGAAACTCTTCTACTGCCGAGCGTGTAAAATTAGTCGCACGAAAATATCCACGTTTACAGTAATACATGTAAGCCTACTAGACTTAAAATTTATGAAATTCATGTTCAAACAAAGAATTAACTTGCGTATAGACCAGGTGACCAGAATGGTCTATCAATTGACATTTCGACAGGCATCCATTTCATTGTTTTCTATTGAATGCATTAACAACCTTTTTCATTATATTGCCAAATACAATGTACCAGGTTTGCTGTTAGGTGGATGTGCTGGCAAAAAGATCAGTTTCATACCAACATACCCATAGATTTGGGATCTGAATATCTTGTCAAAATAAAGTCATTGTAAGCATAACTTTCACATGAAAAATAATCAGTCTTCATATATCATTTATGTACAATGTAAGAATTACTATGTACATGTTCCTCATTCTTGTATCATTAACAGTAAAATCTTGACATTAATTTGATATGAATCATAATACACTGTAAACAAGGCATATTATCTGGACCAGCTCTGAATAATTAATACCAGGTAACTACTGTATGAAAGATTATGTATCTTTTTTAGTGGGAAGCCAGATCATAGGTTAATGAACAATACCCCTGTGCTCCTGGTACCGAGGGGTACGGTACATGTACCCGCTTTTTGGTGCCACTTTATGTTTGGTACCACTCTTTGTTTACACGTACAACTTTGTAACCTACCTGGTGCAGGTTGTTATCACTTCTCTGATGATGACACTGGTTTGGAAAATGTTCTCCATAAGAGTATATAAGTGGCAAAGAGAAGATTTATGGCGTGAGATTTGTTATTGGCATCATTGTTATTGTATCATCACCTTTCTAGATCTTCTGCTTGACAGCACTTTCCAATAGTAGAGGCACATGCAGTCCACGAATATGAGGTGCTACAGCTGTACCATTTGTGTATTGGTTCCATATCATCCCTAGAGGAGAAGACTGTGTATTAATTATATCTGAAAAAACAAATCATGATTTTCAGAGGAGCAAAAACTTCTCCATTTTCGCTCTATTTTAGCGAAATAACACCATTTAATGTTGACATCAAATAATGTTGAAACATTGTTTTTGGATGACATTGATAATTGTAATATTTTAAAACTCAAGAAATCAGTATTTTTGACCTTCAAAATTGAAGGACAGTGTGGGAGGTTTGGGGATATAATTGAAATATGAAGTCCTGCCACCCCAGAGGTGACATGCATACAATGTAGAATTGAGTGTGTAGACCATGAAGGAGTACCCTGGGATCAAATAAACTCTACCAAAAGACCTGATGCTTGCAGGTGTACATAGTGTGTAGGTAACCCCCTACATGTATATTCCAACCGTTTCAATGTGTTCAAATTCAATTATGGAATTGACAGACAAATCAAAGAGACCCTTCCGCTGACCCTAACCCTAATGCTAATCCTGAACCTAATCCTAACTCAAACTCTAACCCTAAACCTAACCCTAACCTTATCCTTTACAGGGGGGGGGGGGGGGGATACATGTATGTAGTTGTCTTCCTGGGGTAATTCCCTGACAACATACAACTTGTACATAAGAATGTAAACCTTTCTTCTCCCACCCTTGAGCACATGAAAGAGGATTCTTTACATACAGTGTATGTAGCATGTCATGAATTATCCCCTTCATGTCAGGTGCAAGGTTACCATCCCATGACAGAGCATCTTGAAGATGATAATCAATTTTTAAGCGTGTCCGTGACTAGCGTGTTCGATTCAAGAGTGGTAGGAGAAATTTGTAAGGACTGCTTTTAATAGGAGAATACAGTAGCTGAATGAGACATTGTGTCTGATACACATACAATGTACAGTGAGCTGTTCATTGTGTGAGCGTGCTGGTTGACATACACTGCACAAGAGAATATAATATACAGCTGCGACATAATGCCAAGAGTTTCATGCTCATGATCGGTAGTCAATGTGTTGGCATGGTGAGAGTTTTGTGTATGCAGGGAAGTGAATTTAAGGCTGCATTTATCTAACTCAAGAGAGAGAGAATCACATTTCAATGGAATGGCGTTTGCAAACATGGTTTTAAACTTGATTCTCTGGGTGCTGTGTTCAATTATCTAACTATCATCGAATTCGAATCACAATTTGAGTGTTATCGATCAACATTCGAATCAACATTGGGATCATGATGCTAATCCCAAGAAATCTTACACTTAGTTCTAGATTAGCGCAATAATTAACCCCCCCCTCCCCCCTCCCCCCTCCCCCATGGCTGAGTGATAGCAGGACCAAATAATCTTGAGATTTTATATTCATCACAATAGCGCATGCACCACACCGCTGTGAGGCGCAGGTGAGGCGCAAGACTAACAGATTATAGCGATTAATCGATCAGAAGTTAGCGGGCTATTTCTGTCCCTTCGAATGCTCTAAAAAAAAATCTCAAGATTAGGATAGTGATCATCATCTTACTGTTTCTGACTGTGTGAACGCTTGCAAAAAATCTTGAGATAGGAGCGTGATTGTTATCCCGTTGTTTTGTACATGTGAATGCGGCTTATGTCATCATCTGTGTTCAGTGTAAATATTATGGGTCTTCCAGTGTATTGGTTTACATATTATGCTTGAGGACCCCAATAAATTTCACAAATCTATACACATGACACTATTGGTGAATGTTCTTCATGATGTGAAATTATATTAATTCAATTGTCTAGAATGTCCCTCTTGAGGGAAGTTACTTTCGTGTTTATAACACACAGTAATTGCTATAGATCTGTATGTTGTCTTGTCCTTGCACCACACTTCATTGGACATTGTGCTGTCCGTATTAAAGCTACCAGCTAGACAGTGCTCCACTTGTTATTGTCACTATTCGGTATATTTCTCAGGCGATAGCGAAAGTCTATATTTACCGCGGTGTTATCCGTGTCGCCAGAGTGACATCCCCATTTTGATTTCCTGGCCTTGGTTTGCTCTTCCTTTTGTTTTCTAAATCAGTCAAGTGGCCTAGAGCTGTACATCATTGTGGCGAACCATTCACGGCCTGTGAAATGTTTACAAATAATACATCTCAGGCTTTTATTGCACACTTAATTGCAAGGTAACGGATATCAAGTTTTTGAGTGACAAGGAGAACTGTTAATTAGCGGAGCTGATTTGATATATAGTTGGCTTGGGTAAAATGAATAATTTGCAGAAACATTGGCAGAAACATTGGCAGCATTTCTTGTGTGTGCACAAAGATGGAAATGTGGGTACTGTAAAAGTGGGTACTGTGAAAGTGGAAATTTTCGAGGTGTTGAAATTTTCGCGCATTTTGCGCAAGTTGAAACTAGCGCGAAAATAAAAGCACGCGAATATTTTTGCTCGCCTTATGTTCAAGTCTTGATGTCTTGATTCCGCGGAATTAAAAACGCGCGAAACTCTTCTTACCCCGCCGATTGCGAAAAATTAGTCGCGCGAAAATATTCACTTTTACAGTAACCTACAAACGTGTATTTTTTGTATGTGCAGGCTCTACTGAGTTATTATGCTTTTCAGATCATCTCTTTCACAGCTTGATGTTGTTCTAATCAAAACACTAGCTAAAACTGAGCACACCATGAAAGAAAATCGGCACTTTCCATTCCTTGTACTCAAAAAAGGACTGGAAATTATATGATTGATGAATCAATGCGCATGCAGACTCGTTGCGAAAAATGCCATTTTAAATAGAGGGGGACTACAGTAGCTTTGAAGGAACGTAAAATACCACCAGCAGTTACTTTGAATGACAACTATCTTGTGCTGAAGTTGCTCAGATACAATGTATGAATATTAGGTACAGATGTATAGCCCCCATTTGAAAACTGCTCCGTAACCACCACCCCCCCCCCTTCATGCTGTGACACAGCACAATGCATTAATAGTATAGACAAGAGCGAATGAAAAACCAAACAAATTGTCTTATTTTGTACTATGGTTTGTGCTAACCATTGGAGACTTGGCAGAGCTTTCCCTCATGTCTATATGGTTAGCTTACAACTATAATCACAGTTGTTTGAACTTTAGTATATTAAAGTCAGGTGTATATATGCTGACATTTTCTGTGAAATTTACCTGTGAGGGGTGGCAGGCTGGCTCACTGTGCACTTATCCAGCGCACAGATCAATTGAGCTTGCTTGTAATGCCATACGTTGTGCACATCAGCGAAAACTGCAGTTTTAATTCTTTACACTGTGGATCTGCTTCATATGATCATCTTAACCCGTTGAGGACGGACTGATTTTGCTACAACACGCATTTCCCACAGACACCTACCCGAGTATACTCGGGACTCGTCTTCAACGGGTTAAGGGTTGTCTACAAAAGTTTTTCCAATTTACTGTATCAAAGGTTGAGATTATGGAATATTTGGTTTATAGGAAAAATAAACAAAAGACTTGATAAATATGATCTACAGCCATAATGAATAAATGACAAGTTGGCTTTATTGAGAACTGGAATGATATTGTAACAAGTTTACATGCCAATACCTATGTTGGAAGTTTTATCATACATACGTACATGGTCTATGTGGTTTGCTCATTCACAAAATGTAGAAGTTATGAAGAATATGCATGAATCATCCCCCAGGTCGAAACATTTCCTATTTCAAAGTTTTGATATCGATGGAAAAACCACCCAGCAATGTGTCAAGTTCTCATGTACATTGTTTATGGGCTGACATATTCATTTAATATGCCCATGTTTGCAACTATTGCAAGTAAGGAGATTTTTATATCATAGTGTCCAGGGGCAGATCCAGGAATTCCGTAAAGAGGGGGTGCACCCCTCACCCCCTTTTTTTTGTCCCCGCCGAACGAGTTCGAGCAGGGGACTATGAAACGGGCTCCGTACGTGTGTGTGTCCGTCCGTCCGTCCGTCCGTCCGTCCGTCCGTCCGTCCGTGTGTCCGTGTGTCCGTGTGTGATCAAAATCTTCAATTTGCTACTTCTCTGTCATTTATGAGCCAATTTTGATTCTGTTTGCTTTATATGATAGCACTACATGGGAGCTTTGAAACTTCTACACAGAATTTCAGTCGTGACCTTTGACCTTGACCTTTGACCTATATTGTACATTTTGCTACAAAATGCTACTCCTTCGCCATTTCTAACCCGATTTCGATTCCGTTTGCTTTATATGATGGCACTAGGTGAGGGCTTCAAAACTTCTACACAGAATTTTGACCTTTGACTTCTTTGACCTTTGACCTTGATTTTTGACCTATATTGTACATTTTGCTACAAAATGCTACTCCTTCGCCATTTCTAACCCGATTTCGATTCCGTTTGCTTTATGTGATGGCACTAGGTGAGGGCTTCAAAACTTCTACACAGAATTTTGACCTTTGACTTCTTTGACCTTTGACCTTGATTTTTGACCTATATTGTACATTTTGCTACAAAATGCTACTCCTTCGCCATTTCTAACCCGATTTCGATTCCGTTAGCTTTATGTGATGGGACTAGGTGAGGGCTTCAAAACTTCTACACAGAATTTTGACCTTTGCCTTCTTTGACCTTTGACCTTGATTTTTGACCTATATTGTACATTTTGCTACAAAATGCTACTCCTTCGCCATTTCTAACCCGATTTCGATTCCGTTTGCTTTATGTGATGGCACTTGGTGAGGGCTTCAAAACTTCTACACAGAATTTTGACCTTTGCCTTCTTTGACCTTTGACCTTGATTTTTGACCTGTATTGTACATTGGCTACAAAATGCTACTCCTTTGCCATTTCTAACCCGATTTCGATTCCGTTTGCTTTAAGTGATGGCACTAGGTGAGGGCTTCAAAACTTCTACACAGAATTTTGACCTTTGCCTTCTTTGACCTTTGACCTTGATTTTTGACCTGTATTGTACATTGGCTATAAAATGCTACTCCTTCGCCATTTCTAACCCGATTTCGATTCCGTTTGCTTTATGTGATGGCACTAGGTGAGGGCTTCAAAACTTTTACACAGAATTTTGACCTTTGACTTCTTTGACCTTTGACCTTGATTTTTTACCTATATTGCACATTTTGCTACAAAATGCTACTTCCGGCAGGGACATATATTACGCACCGCGTAATTTCTACTTTTCCTTGTTTTCTTTTTTTTTCTTTTGTTTAAAAAAAAAAAAATAAGGGGGGCGTGCGCCCAGTGTGCTCCCCCTGGATCCACCACTGTTGTCCATTCATTATATGTTCAATAAAGCCACACTTCTCAACCTTTTTTTCCTTTTTTAACCCCAGGCCCACTTTAAATCCTGTATTGTTTTTTTCTCTTAGGCCCAGTTACATCCATTACAAAACCCGTTTAGTTATGTTTTGGCCGACATCGCTGCCCACCAGTTGAGAAGCACCGCTATAAAGGTTGCATGTTTAGAAGGATTTTAGCTGTAAGATCCAGGGCATATTATTATTATATGTTGCAGACTTGAAAGCTAATCTATCCTCCAAACAGATGGAAATGATAGTGGAATCCACTGTGTGATGAAGCAGCTGAGCAAACTCCCCCAGTTTTGCATACATATGGGTTGATCTACATGTGGTTTATTCAGCCCCAAAAGTCTCTATGATTCATGGTTTAACCCTGGTTAGCTCATCAGCCATCGGTTGCTTGTCATGTATCTATCGAGTCCATGTTTTCCTTAGGAAAATGTGGCGGGGCAGCTACATCTGAGAGTAGTTGCATGTGTGTGTGTGTGTGTGTGTGTGTGTGTGTATGTGTATGTGTGTGTGTGAATGACATTTTCAAGGTACAACTGTACATGTATACATAAAATACACATGACATTATTTAAAATGCGGGGACTGGTGGTAGGGACTAGTCTGACTTCCAGACTTGTTGATCAGCTGACGAAAAATGCCGGGGTAATGCCATGGTACTGTTTCCAATGCTTGGAAATTGAACGTTTTGTTGGATATACGATAAGATTATTGCCTGCAACTTATGGTAAAAGTGGGGTAATTTTTGTGCCTTTTGTGCAACCAGAAGCAAGCCTGAAAATGAAAGTGTGGGAATATTTTTGCGAGCCATATGTTCTAGTAATTGATGTCCTGAATTCAAAGCATGCAAAATTCACCTCACCCAACTGAGCACAAAAAAATTGCTTACACAAAAATATCCACTCTTACAGTACACTTTCTTACTTGTCAGCTAGCCTTTCTGTAAAGCTCCAATTTTGGTTTCATTTCTCAGTTTCATTTTGAGTTTTATGATGTTAGCAGTTTTTGGTTATCAATACAAAATGCATTTATGGATGTTTTCTTCGCATATGAAGACAAACTTGTGTCCCATGATATAATAAAAACATGCATGTCTTACACTTCTGGATATCTGTGTGTACACAATGTCAATGGGGTTTTCAAGTTGTGATTGAGATAATGAGAAGGTTAAAAACTTTTTTATCCTGAGGCTGAATAACTGACTACAACATGCAAAAATATTACAAGTTGGAAACAAAAAACTACTGAGCAGGAGACACTAGTATTATTGTTTTACTGACCTTTCTCTTTGTATTGTGGCCTTTTGCATTGAAACATTATGTGGACTCTTTACTCTGTTATTGTTGCTTCATTAGCTTCCAGTCTACAAACTTTTGAGAGGACAGGATTGAGTCATGCAACTCCACTCATACGTTTCTACTTTTATACTGGTGGGGTTGAGGGGGAGGGGATGGGCTGAGAGCTAGTGTTATAATGTCTATCCCCACGTACAAGTGCCGTGTACAACTGCTTCCCCTTAATCCATGGAGGACAGACTGATTTTGCTAACGCATGCATTTCCCATAGACACCTGCCCAAGTATTCTTAGGACTCATGCACCTTCATATACTATGGATTGAGAGAATGCAGCAATATCATTAGAACACGTCAGTTAGAATTTGGGGAAATTGGACAATCCATTCAAAAGTTATGAATTTCTAAAGTTTCTGTGCAGTCACTGCTGGATGAGAAGACTACTTTACTGCAGCTTTTGATGTCACATGCGTTGAACAGTTTAAAGAGAATATAAAGAAAATTCAACATACTTTCACTTTTCTTGCATGATAAGTCATCATGTGACTTACCTCTTTCAAAAGGCAGGGGGAATATTAAAATTACCCCTAACAGACATCAGAAATAAGTTGAGGGAGTGTTTACTTCAAAAAATCAAATTTTGTGGAATTCTCTTTTTATTTTCCTAATATCATTCTATGTGCGTGACTTCATATACATTGTACTGTAGTAGTTTTCTCATCCAGCAGTGACTGCGCAGAAACTTTAAAAATTCATAGCTTCTGAACGGATTATCTGATTTTCCTCAAACTTTCACTGATGTGTTCTATTGATATTGCTGCATTCTGTCAATCCTTTGAAATGGATATGAAGGTAATATTTGAAGGTCAGTAAGGATAGATGTTCTACTCTTGTGTCGATCTTGGTTTCATTCATGAATTTGCAATGAAATTCAAATCACAGGATCCGCAAGGCAGCTTCCTTGTTTGTGTGTGCAGATGATAATTCAAATTGTGATCGTAATCACAATTGTAATTCAGCATTGCAATTTCATTTCTCGACTAGAGTGAATGCGGCCTAATTGAGAGTTTGTCCCATTGACAAAACTTTGAATGGAGAATTGATTCTGCTCCTACCATTACATTTTGTGGCATTTGAAAAAAAAAAATCATATTTCGATATTATGCTCACTGCCATCTCAGTAAACTACAGAATCAAGTATAGGAGATCAAAAGGTAGTTAGTGTGTGTTTGAATACAACTTGCGACCATTTGCTGCATCTATGATGGACAAGTATGAACCCAAATCAGGCCATCGCACTTTCACCAACATTTTACAGCTCTTTTAAAGGAGGCCAGCCATTTTTAGCTCACCTGAGCCGAAGGCTCAAGTGAGCTATTGCGATCGCTCTTCGTCCGGCGTCCGTCGTGCGTCGTGCGTCGTCCGTCGTGCGTCGTGCGTCGTGCGTCGTCCGTCGCGCGTAAACTTTTTACATTTTCATCTTCTTCTTGAGAACCCCATGACCGATTTTCACCAAACTTGGCAGGTAGCATCCCTAGGGGGATAGGATCTCAATTTGTTCAAATGGGCACCATGGCCCACCTGGGGGGCCCCAGGGGGGCCCAAACACCCTAAAATTAAGGAATCTTTAAAAATCTTCTTCTCTAGAACCAGAAGTGATAGGGCTTAATTGATACTATGAGTAAGTACATTGATGACTGTAGTTTCAAGTTTGTTCATGGGGGAATCAGGGGTGCCCCCCTTGGGACCCAGGGGAGGGGGGGTGGGGAGGGGTCCTAATGGGGCCTAAATTGTACATTTTCATCTTCACTTTGAGATCGCCATGTCTGATTTTCACCAAACTTGGTAGGTAGCATCCCTAGGGGGATAGGATCTCAATTTGTTCAAATGGGCACCATTGCCCACCTGGGGGGTCCCTAGGGGGCCAAACCCCCTAAAATTAAGGAACCTTTAAAAATCTTCTCTAGAACCAGAAGTGATAGGGCTTAGATGATACTATGAGTTAGTACATTGATGACTGTAGTTTCAAGTTTGTTCATGGGGTTGGCGGAATCAGGGGTGCCCCCCCCCCCCCCCCCCCCCCCCCCTTAGGACCCAGGAGAGGGCTGGGGAGAAGTTCTACAGTTGTAATGGAGCCTGAATTGTACATGTTCATCTTCTTCTTGAAAACCTCAAGATGAATTTTGACCAAACTTAGCAGGTAGCATCCCTAGGGGGATAGAATCTCAATTCCTTCAAATGGGCACCATGTCCCTCTTGGGGGTCCCCTAGGGGGCCCACCCCCCCCCCCCCCCCCCACATTAAGGAATATTTAAAATCTTCTGCTCTAGAACCAGAAATGATAAAGCAAAGTTAATACCATGAGTTTGTACATTGATGACTTGAGTTCCAAGTTTGTTAATTGCAGATTCAGATCCAGGACTGCCTGCCCCCTCCCCCCCCCCCCCCCCCCGAGTTGAGGGGGGGAGGGATCCATATGCAGACCTAAAGTTTCCAATGTTCTCAGGTAAGAGTGTGCAAGAATGCATGGAAGGTGAAATTGCGATACTCAGGTGAGCGCGTGACCCGCGGGTCTCTTGTTCACTTTAATAGCACATTCAAACTGACAGCTCTTTTAAAAGAACAACTCCTCTTTCTCAGCAAACCAAAAATTGAAATATGGGCTAATTATGTATCATTTTAAAGATGTCCGTATTATTTGATTTGTATTCATGACTTTACACCACGGAGCCTGTGAATATGGAAGTACAGTGCAGTGAAGGCCTGTAAGCAAGCAAACCTTCACACAGGCAGCCTCCTTCAAGTCCCGTCCGAAGTACACCTTGCCAAGGAGGGGCACACAACTGCTTGCTGCAGCCAGGGGACTTGAACCAGCGAACCTCACGATCGAGAGTCTGTTGGTTTTGTCTACGAGGACACTGAACCACAATAGCCCGTTTACTGTCATTTGCCCTCCACAGCTGTGTCACCTGTATGCTGTACTGTGAGTCTTTGGCACTTATGCGTCGATAATGAGCCTCGGTAATGACTGCAATCCTTTTCCCCCCAAGTTTACCCTGTCACTGTAGAGAATAGGCAGGATTGACTCACTGGACATGTGGTGTATATTGAACTCTGCAACCTTTGGAGATCAACAAGGCAGTAGTGCAAGGTAGCAGCTAGCAGCTCCAGCTGGGGGGTTTTCAGACTTGTTGTAGAACTTATTTATGAGCAAGCTGAAAAAGCACATTTTATTCACACTTGTTTAATTACTTTTGAAAGTCTGAAAGGAAGAATCATGCTTCTCCCACAAACACAAAGTTCAGCTGGTGTCTTGACTAGATGTGCTTATTACTATCCTGACATGTTTTCCTCATGTGTTTTGCTCAGTTTTGGATGCCCATTTGCAGTGTTATCAGCTTGAACTGTGAAACCATGGCACTGTTGCATAAAGATCGACCTCAAACATATAAAGTCAGAAAATCAAATATAAGTCTCTGAATGCTCAGTTCTGATGGGCTTATGCCTTGAATATGTATGCATGAATTTCAGACTTGTGTTTTATTGCATCTTTTTCTGCAGCAGCTCCTTGATTTGGGAAAAACACTAATCCTAATTTCTTAATACACCCCATCATAACATGCACTCATGTATATACACACTCTTGTGTGTAAATACAATAATTGGATGTGTTCATGTGATTGGTTGATCTCATGAAGATTATGGCACAGCTATTATATGGACTGTCCGAGTGGCTTGTAAATGTAAACAAAAATGATTTCAGGCAATCAATATCATGATTGCAAAAGGTTGACTCACATTTGTGCAGTCTGAAACACCCCTCTGTCATGTCCCACAAGCTGCCAGGCTGCCATGCAGGCAGACACTCAAGGCTGGCAGCTGAGCAGAATGGTAGGAAGGAAGTCACTACCTCTTCCGCATCAGTGGCCAGGCTTCCATCTTGCCTATTAGAAGTCAAGTCCCGACCTCCGCTGCACTGTCTAGTTTTGAAGGCTCTTAATAGCGGGATTCACACTGACACAGATTTAAGCAGGATCCAAACCTCAAGATTTGCATCGCGATCCAAATCTGGAGATTTCTGCCTGCGCAGAGATAAAAATTTCACTGAATAGCATGGTCAGCATGCATCGTGATCCAAATCCCAAGAAACACTGTTTCAAAACTGTCGCGATAATTTGAGAAATGGCAAAAGTGTGTGAATGCTGCAGCAAAATCATCTCGAGATTTTTTTACCCTGTCATTCAAAACAAACTTTATAACAGGGCATGATCACAAGGACAAGGGTCTCCACTTCTGTAGATTTTGGGCATGCACAGTTTGGTCGACAAATTATCGCGATCAGCAATAAGCAGGATATTTCTGTCCATCTGAAGGGGTGCAAAAACTCTCTTTATTTGGATCGCGACCAGCATCTTGTTTTGTCCGTGTGAATGACACTTGTAATATTGACTCATTAATTCTGTGTATATCACATCTACTGATGAGGACTGGACAGATGTTAGTCAGTATTAAATAAGGATGGACACAAATACATTGTAGCATCTGAACTATTTGTTGAGCTACTTGTTGCTAGCCCTGAGTAACCCTCCCTGGCGGAGGTCTTTGAGGAAATCAACTGCAAGGTACAAGGTGAAGTAGAATAGTTATGAATCCACAGTGAGTGGTATACAGGGAGTCTTGATATTTTTATTTTATAGCGTCATTTCCATCGCTTTTAAATAAAAAAATCATATGAAAGAGTCTCTCTATCGAAACAACCTCCGTGGAATCGAGGGTGTTTCACACCTGGTTATGTATGATAGTGTACCTGTCCTGGTCCCCCATAAAAGCTTGGAAAGCTCTGTCCATCATTGCCTCCCAAGCGGAGGCAAAATTGTAGTATAATTTCAGGTCCTCCAGTTATTTTTTAGATGTTAAGATACTTTGATTGTTCAGCTATATCAAAATTTGATATAACGAAACAAAACAGCCAGGCCTGAGGACCTTTTTATAATGGAATCCGCCTCTATTTGTCTCAGAACTAATATTACTTTTCGATTTTACCCACTTTCTTTCTTTCTACAGACTACAGACATGATGATGACCCACGGGGACATGAGTCACGGGATGCACACCGGTGGCCACGACCACACCAACATGCCTACCGGGATGACCCACGACCACCACCACCCCATGACTGGAATGACCCATCCCCCTGACCACAACCCTGGCATGGATCACAGCATGGTGAGAGAAAGCTGTCTCATTCGTCCACAACAGCTATTGTGTGTCCTCCCGGGTGTTCAGACGCAAAAAAAGAAATATATATATATTAGAACGGTGTAGCTAAACCAAAACGGTATAGCTATACGATGAATTTATACGTCTGAACGCTGACTAACAAAACGACGTATAACGAAACGATGTGTAGTGAAACGACGGTCAGAGCATCGTTTCGAACTAGAACTCGATCACGAATCAGCATTCCATCATGTCCATTGTGCGTCTGAAAGTATGGCGACCATAGAACGGTATAACTGGGCGGAGCATAATGGGAGCGCACACGAAAGGTGACCCTATTAACCTGTCACTCATGACCATAACAGCATGCGCAGTGAGAAACTGCACATCTATACGATGTTTTCCAGAATGGTCGAAATTAGCGTCTGAACGGTCTGACGGCTATACGATGATTCTTTATACGTTGTTTTTTTATTGAGTTTTGGTATAAACTGGCTTGCGTCTGAACAGGGGATGAGATGTGTAACCATTATAGTACAGTGGTTGATGTGAGATACATGTAATTGTGAGCTGACCCAGCAGATGTTTCTGTGTTTCGGAAATGTATTATTTTACAAATCAAAATGGAAGATAGTTTAATATGGTGATATAACATTTGCTCCTGCGACAAATGCTCAGATGTTATTTTCTCCAAGGACTTAGGTAATAGGGTTAGGTGTGTGATTGGTCTTAGGTTTAGTTTGAGTTGAGGATTAGGATTAGTGTTAATAGGGTTATATTTGTGCATTGGTTTAGTGTTTGACTAAATAGTGTGCAGATATTTTATGGGAGCAATTGTACGTGTAGCAGGAGCAAATGTCATGGAACGGATGATTATACCACCCCTAAAATTTAGTATGTGCAGTCATGATACTGAATGCAGAGCTGCAAAATCTCCCTAACTCTGCTAGAGACTCAGTGAAAAACTAGAACTTTTTCTTCATGTCTAGACAAAGGAATAGATGTAAATACTCCCCTGGTCATGCTTTGGGAATCAGGAGAGCATTTAGATCTGTTGATCGGGGAGGGGGCATTACCATCACCGACTGAGATGCGTGTAGCATACAAGCTTCTCCCTAATGCAGTATTAGCCTTTTTGGATCATCCCAGACATTAATGCTTGTGATATACACTGTATGGGCAAGCCCTGTGAATGTCGCCATCAGAGGCAGTCAGTATGTGCAAACTGTGACTGCTCCCTTGTCAGAACAATGATGAGCTGGATTAAACTCCAGCTGCCACACGATCAAAAATCTCTCAAGAAACTTGTCCCCCGTGTGGTGAAGGAACGGGAGATATCTCCATTGGTGCATAGCAGACTAACCCTTTTGACATAGCAGACTAACCCTTTTGAAAGTCCCTCTTATCATACAGCCCAAACTCTGTTATCTGGCTGTGTCAGAACCGAGTTTAGTCTTGCCTTTTTCCACATTGTTTGGAAATTTGAAAGGCATTTATCATGGGGGATCTCATTTAACCAGACCCCATAGAAGCCAGGGTTATACTCTTGTAGTGTTGAGCTAGTCATTCTGTGTATAGATGGGGGGGGGGGGGGGGTGGGGGGGGGGGGGGAGGGAAGGAATTTGTGAATTTAGCATCCAGTGTGAAGTGGTGAAGTGGTATATTTACTGCAGTTAGCTCTCTACTTATTTTAAAGGGAAGGATCAGTCCTGTGTTATTGTGCCTTTTTCAGAGAAAAATACAATTACATATCTTTGTATGTGGTTTGTGTAAGATTAAGGTTTCTGTAGATTATTAAATGCCCTCCCATAGTTTCAAGGGAATGCCGGGTTTGTCTTGATTTCTGTCATCAATGAAATATCAAAAGTGAGTGATTTCCATGCTGCTATCTCCTGTGTTAGATGTTCTTCTCTTTCATTAGTGGTGGCCATTACAGTGATAGTTTGTGTCGTACATTATAATAATTTGTCACGCTGCGAGGAAGACATTTTAATGAATTGAAATTGTATAGAAATGCAAACAAACATACACTTGTGATATATCTTTGTTACAGATGATGATGTACTTCCACCTGTCTGTAGAGGTCACTATCCTCTTCAAGCAATGGACGACCAGCTCAGTTGGAGGTAAGCTCATTTTGGTCTAGATATTTCTGCTACTCGTGAATCCACAAAGTCAATTCTGTACAGAACATGAAGAGCATTGATAGCTTAATTGTGGACATTTTCGCTGGGTAAATTTTTGTGTGTATCCATGCATTTCACTCATCATAAACCTGACACCCAAATCAAAGTGCACAGATTTGTTGATTGTTGTGAGTAATATTATTTCAACATCATTTCAACATCATTTTCTAGGACATAAAGGACACAAAGAAAAGAAAACAAAGGAAAATTAGTGTAGTTACCACACATCGAGAGAGAATGTTTAATTTGATATCTTTGATTTTATGGTAGGTACATGTATATTGTGCTGGTATACAGAGTGTAATTGATATGTTATTTTCGTCATGTTTGCTGGTCTTAATAGCGTGTATACTGTGAAATTACTGTTTTATTGCAGACCAGTTGTCTTTTACCATAGTATGTGCTACCAAAGCCATTAATGGCTGCCATGGCAGCAGTAAGCTGTTTGAAGTGTTACACATAGCTCAATTGTGGAGACCATCCACAAAATAAAAAAACATGTGAAATTCATCTTACCCAGCCAAGCAATTACTCATGATTACTCACCTAAAATTTACAGTTCTCAAAATGTATTTCTCTAAGTTGCCTAAATTAGCATTTATAGGCAGCCCCCCCCCCCCCAACACACACACACACACACACACAATCTGATCTGATTGGCTAGTGCCCATTCATTTCACTTGCCCAACAGTGATATTTGCATTGGCACTGGCAAGCAGTTAATTGTGCTTCTAGCACCCTGATGATATGAATTTGTATGATTGCAAAGGAGCAGAGACTACAGCATGCACCAAGTAGTGTAAAACCATGGAAATACTTTGCCCATAGGTGGCGCCATATTCGTATTCCAGTCAACAAGGACACACTCCAGGGTCTGAATGCAATGGGATAATCCTGTATGCACAGACAGAGTGAGATGAAATGAGATGATGCCTTGAAGCGTGTTTTTCCTTGTCTTCAGGACTGGTCGGGTCGTGCATCGGAGTCTTCTTCATGGCCATGTTCTACGAGGGGTTAAAGGTCGGCAGGGAACTGCTCCTGCGCCGCTCGGTCGTCAACGTCCGCTACCACTCCCAGCAGATCTCCAAGGGCAGCGAGACGTTCTTGACGGAGACGCACAGTGCGGGAGAGTAAGTCAACAGAGGGTCTTGTTACTGTACTTTAGGTGTCCCTCATGTCAGGTACAAGCCTGTTCATGATTAGCTCATGTACACATTTCCGATATGACAATTCTCTTTTCTCAGTTAATTAGTCACTGCAATCAATTACATATGTGTTTACCCAATGCAACAATTCATGGAATTCATGTTCAAAAGATACTGCAGGTAGAATGGAAAATACTGCTTTCTTACCAAGAATTTGCCTTATCGGCTCTCAGAATTCTGAATGCTGTAATCCTGTTTACAAGGTTGGCATCCCTGTAAAATGTGGATTGTGGATTGTCCCAATTCTGGAAAATATTCATGGGTGTATTGGAGTTCTTTGTTGCTTATACTGTGAATGGGTTTGAGTGAGATCCATGTGCCCTCTCTACAGCCATCTGTATTTCCATTATGTACTGTATACGGCATTGTTTTCGTGTACAGATATTTTTGCAAATGAGGAGGTCATAGACATTTTGCATGAGATGTTGTTTCACGAATCAACGCCGATGCTAACGTGAATGCACTATTTCCCTAGCGCATGGATACATTTTTGCGTGTTGTTGAATTTTCAGTCCAACTGTGATGTGCGAAATTCACAAAAATTAAACCCTCGTGAGAATAACAGCTTATGCAGTATGTTGCCATCTGTCTCACAGTCCCATGTGTTGATTTCTCTGTCTTATTGTCCCCCTTTGCCAGGGCCAAACTGCTCAGCTGGGGCCACCTGCTACAGACCGTGCTCCACATCGTCCAGGTGACGCTCAGCTACTTCCTCATGCTCATCTTCATGACCTACAACGTCTATCTTTGCATCGCGGTCGCCCTAGGCGCCGGCGCAGGCTACTTCATATTCGGCTGGAAGCGGGCCATCGTCGTCGACGTCAACGAGCACTGCCACTGAAATGCTTACAGCAGAAGCACCTGTAACTTCAGTTACCCTCCCCTTCGCACCCCTCCAACCCCCCCCCCCCCCTTCCCAGAAAACGAAAACAAAACTTGATCACTTTCACCTTCCAATTACTGTAAAACCAGAAACATTTGCAGTATTAAACTTTTGAGCATTAGAGCCGACAGCGTTTTTCATGGCACAAAACTGTTGCGAATCGCCACTGGCATTCAACGCATTGTGTAGACAGACACTTGTGCGTGCATTCTACCTTTTAGCGGTGAATCTTTGCTCCTCGCAAAATTCGCAAAAGTTTCATGCACGTGAAAATTTTATAAGTATTTTCATCTCCATCGGCCCAATGGTCACAAACAAGACTGATTTTTTTGCCGTCCCTCATCGGAGGCCAGTGACTTTGTAAAATATTCTTCATCTGCACATGAAACTCACATTGATACACTTATCTTGAATAGACCTACACATGTGTGAAAGTATTAGAAACACCTTAAAATTTACAATGTAGTTTTACAGCTGGTAATGTAGTCATTCGTTCTTGTTTGGGGTTTTTTTCTGTGCCCCAGTGCTTAAATTCTAGACTTCACTAGGTTTTGAAAAATAGCAGCGTTCAAAAGTTTGTCCTGATGTATGGAATCACGTACATGTGAGACAATCCATGGCTGTTGCGTCAAATTTGAAAATTGATATCTTCCATTGCCATGGTATTACTTGGAATGTTGAAGAGAAATTCCTCGTCTCAATGTCTTGAAATAACAACTCACAGGACTCATGCAATGTCTTATTTGCATCATGATGCTGAGTGTAGATGACAAACTTTTTTTTTTTTCTGAGTAGAATTTGTTATCAAGCTCAATTTGCAAAAAAAAAGAGAAGAACTTAACTCTATTTTCAAATTGATCAAAAACTATGACAAGTCCAGTGGTGGTGAGAAATATGATGCTCGGAAAGCAGTGTGATGAATTTTTAGCAGTAGCTCATGTTATAACATTGATACTTCTCTCAACTCATCTCTTGAAAAACAAACAAAAAACAAACAAACAAACCAACGAATAGGCAAGGGAAAGAAAACCAAACCCTTTGCCATCTTTCCTATAGATGCAAAGGAATGGATTAGGCATAGTGTCATTGGAGTATGCAGGGAGCCCATTTTCCAACTGATGTATTTTTTTTTTTGGTATTTTTGTATTTTTTTTACAGATTGGTTTCTCAAGCAAACAGGGAATGGCAAAGAAAATCACAGAGAGCCCTTTTTGGGGTACTTCAAAAGGTCCGAGCTTGCTCAAATTTGAAAGAAAACACTCAATGCCTGGTTTCATTTTGCATATGAGGGATAAATGACAAAATTGCTTAAATGACAAAAATGTTATGGCGTACACATTCATGGTTTCATGGCATAATTTTAATATCATCTGAAAGTTGGTATGGTTACATGTGTTCCATTTTGAATGGAAGTTTGTCTGTTTTTTCTGTAATATGATCCTCTGTAGGTTGTTATGTATGCAAAAGGGGGCCATCCGCTTTGTGCCATATGGCAGCCCTCCCCCGCTCCCATATGGTTAGGGCAATTTCACTGCTGACTATATCATATAAAGTATTGGTTTGTCTGTCTGCAAACAGGGTGCACAAACATGGGTATGTCTAAAATTTGGTGTGAATAGAGTGTAAAGCATAATTCCTGTGTTTATGCCCATTATCTCAATATGGTTGTCAGCTGAAAGCATATAAAGCTGAAAGCGTATAACAGGATTTACCTCTTGGTACGTATGCAATTATCTGCACTCGATGCTGGTACCACGTAAGCTGGTCTGTATACAGAATGATGCCTTTATCAACCAGAGTATCACCAACCTACAAGTATACTAGTCAGGGCCTATACAATCTTTATCGCTGTTGCTATGGAAATCAGCATCAGACAGAATTTATGCTGTGCAGATATCTGGTTGTAAGTCCGTCATTACGTTTCCATTTAGAAGTGAAATCGCACGCAGCCAAGCCAGGTGATTTGACCACTACATTGAATTAGGTCAAATTAATGATAATAATCATAATAACAATGAATAATACTTATACAGCACTTAAGTACTGACGTTTCTAAGCGCTTTGCCAAGAAAACTGTGCGGTCATGGTATGTCAAGGTTTTTCCAGCCTTTCCTTCCTAAATTCAGAAGGTGATTTACAAGCCGAAAAAAGAAACACTGCAATACCAAAGATCATTATGTAGTATCCCTCTATAAATGATATTTGTGCATTTATGATAGAAACTCAGTGACAACAGTTCATGGGAACTGACATGTGAACACAGACTCTGGTGCAGAAACAAACTTCAGCAAATCAACACTTTTCCCCGCAGTTGATACATTTTCTTCTTTTTTTTATTATTCACTGACTAGGTCACTCTCATTTGTGGATTACAGAGCAATTGTGTCTACCGGAGAAAAATAGCCACACCCTTCTCCTGTGCCAAGTTTATTGTCACAAACTTTGTCAAAATAGTCTTGTGGAGGTTCGAAAAGATATCAATGTTTCAGTTGCTCCCAAAGGAATGTATTTAGTGCATCATTGTCACCGTACTGTGACTGAAACAACAACAACAACAACAACAAAAACAACAACAACAACAACAACAACAATAACAACAACAACAACAACAATGAAAGGAAGGAAGGAGAAGAAGTTATTTGTCAGTTTGACATCTGACATATAATGCCATTTTGCAGGATATGACATTATGCAACAGAATGATGATCCATTCCTATGCATGGCTCTGGTGGTACGTGTGTCATCTTGCCAACATTTTCCTAGTGCTGTTAAAGCTGACAGCAATACGTTTATCGATATAATGATGCTATTTTTTATAATATATGTCATTATATGTAAATACTTTTAAAAATGTAGGACTTTGGAGGTATATTTTGAGTAACACCTGCCAGACATCAAAGACGATGTGATCGTCACTTTGTGGCTTTAAATGCAGACTCGTCTTTATACCAACTGAGTCTGCTGGAAATATGGATATGCAGGCAAATGTAAATATGAAGAAATTTGTACTGCGGCAGTTGATGATTGCAAATTGATAGTGATTCAGCATGTAGATCCTACTTCTTGGTTAAATGACGCTGAGAAATAGAGGGGATAATTAAACGCTTTGCTAAAGTTAGCATTGAAGCTTGGCATGTATGTCATTGCAGCTTTGAGATACGCTTGAATTATTCCCTTAGTGTGTAACAGTCACTTGTCTTATCACGCTTTTGGCCGTTTGTTCCCCCCCCCCCCCCCCCCCCCCGAAGTAATAATTCTCAATGGAAATATATCAGTTTTAATAGTTAAAAGTTTGCTTGCATGTGCATGATGAACAAATGCCAAATGATAGAGAAGAGATATTCCGATTTATTGAGAATGAATGTTGGCCCAAAAAGTACTAGGTGATCAATCCCAGATGTTGTGGCTTAAAAAGTCACAATTTTTTTTCGTTCACTGCGTGTTCAGGCTCTGATGGCTTCCTTGTCTTATGCTGGTCACATTTTTTAATGTAAATTTTACCATTCTTTGCCTCCGGCATCATAATTTGATGTCATTTTAATGTCAGTATTTTTTTTTTTCATTCAGATTTCTCATACTCCGGTAGTGACCTTTTAGAGTTACCCATTGTAAAAAGATACAAAAAATATTAGGTCTCACCTTTAGATGTTTTTCCACCAAATCGCCAAGCAATCTTGTACTCTTTCCATGTTTTGAATGTTGACAGGCATCATAGTTCCTGTCAGGGTAGACCTTGAAATGTTCCAAAGCACTGATGTGGCTGTGGTGAATCTCCTAGAGGTTTTTTTCTTCTACCCACATTTTTGTCATTGTCTGAAAGACCAGTCTAGTAATTATTCCATTACCACACATCTCAGAAAATGAATGCATTTCTTATTACAGGCAATTCCCGTTATAACGAAGTTCTTGGGATTGGCAACTTTTTTTCATTATATGGAAATTTTGTAACAACCCAACAGAATTTTACACCATAGACTTCAATGATGATAATTCTAGGACCTGAATTTTTGATTTGTTGCAATGAAATTTTGTTATAGCCGTGTTCATTGTAGCAGGATGTCTGTGTATTTCCTTTTATTTTTTTAGAATTGATGCGTCTGCTGTTTTTAATTATCGTTTTGTGTGCTTGATTTTTACATTGACTCATCCAATTTCTGTTTATAGTATTATGCAAGACTTTGGAAGACTGCTTATTGTAATTATGATAATTTGCCTGTGTAGAATGTGTATGAATAGTGTGGGATCTTTGTGAATAATGAAGAACTAATTTTTGTTATCTTGCTGAGCGGCGTTTTAATTCTATGATTTGATAAGTTTAGGTAGTGTAGTACCATGTGGATATGATGTGCCTATATGTTGTAAGTAAACACTGCATGTACTTGCTGTTTTATAGCTATGCCCACATTATCAAGAACTAGCTGGTGCAATACTATTATTCATGCCGTAAAGCTGATTATGATTTAATTCGCAGACAACCTATACTGTACAAATGTAGATTACAGAAATTTTGTTGCAGGAGTTGTGTGATGCAAAACTAGTTTAATCTTCTTCCATTCATTATTGATATCATTGCTTTTATCATTATTAATATTATTATATTTTGGCTGTTAACCAGGGAGGGAGATAAAACATGACATGTGGTACACATGTAGTACATCATGAGAACAAACATTCCAGCAACTGGATATGCAAAGCACATGTGTTATGATATTGAATGGGACCTTGATGCCTTTCTTGGACAAAACCCATCTATACAAATGACAAATTATGGAGCTGTGACACAAATGTAACATATCTGTACAGGTTCATTTCAAATTGATACCTCTAAATTTTGCTCTTATGCCTGCCTGGTATCAGAGAAAGACCAAATGAAACCAGTGAAAATCATTGAATCTGCACAATTCAGAACAAACAAACAAACAAACAAATATCAGCACACTAGAGACAAGAAATTAACATTGCTCTTCTCAGGTGTGTTGCCAATTTAATCGAAGCATCTCTACTTATAAACTGAACAATTTTAAACACTTTTGATAATTGAGGCAGTCGGTGCAATATAGTGCTAACCCACACAATATTCATTTTGAGATAATCGGTGTTTAATGTTTGGAAAGTCCATACATTGTACATTAATAAAACTTGAATGCATGCATTTTTACCATCTTATTGGTTGAATTCAAATATGATATTTTCATGGCAGTTAGAGTGAAGGATAATGTTTATGAAAATGCATGTGACTCAATTTTGACAAAAGTGTGGGTTAGCACTGTATTGCATCGACCCCCTCAATTCTGCAGCCAAAACTAGTGGCATGACAAAAAAAAAAAAAAAAAAAAAAAAAAATGGGACACCAGAGAAAGAGAAGTTACATTCTGTTTGTGTAAACACTAACTGTGGATAGTACAAATTATTGTTAAAAAAATACAGCATTTAATTACAGAAATATGGTTTTGGAAGTTGATGGACGTGGCAGAATTCTTGTACACGCTGTATGGTTGATTCGCCAGGCCTGTAAACAAATTGATGCCGTCAGCAAATGCTCCTCCCCGCAGAATGGTGATAACTTTACTTTGTTGGTAATGTGCTAACCATTTCTCCAAAATCCAGCTGAGATTGGCAGCTAACCCTCCTGCAAAAGTTTTTTTTTTTTTCTGCAGAATTTACTGCCATGAAATATTTGAAAGCATATTATAACCTTTTTATTGCATTATTTTGTAAAGCTATATCTAACCCTGCTTGTATTGCTGCTTAAACATAACGTCCGTAATGAAACTTGGACGTACCTGAAAATGCCCTGTACCAAGATAGCCATGACACTAACTTGATTGATAACAATTAGGAAATGAGTTATTTATCAGAGAAATAAAGTTGATTATGTCACAGATTACTTGAATCCATCAACTTCTCCTTCATTAATTAGTCACCGATTTCCTGTAAATGTGATGTATGGTGTACTGGTATGCTGTAAATGTCATCTCGCAGTAGCATTTAGATGCACATGCATATATGTATAATATGTATATGTGTATGCATATAATAAAGAAATAAAAAAGAATAAGAAAAGAAGTAGTAATGCATTTTTAAAATTTGACTCAAATTTTCGGCCAAAAATGCGTACCGGCTTTTATTTTTCTTTTATGGAGCCAATGCATAAAATCTCAACATATATACTGTATATATATATATATATATATAATATACTGTACAGTATGTTCCCCCCAAAAAAAAATTACAACGGGACCCCCCGCAATGATATCTTTAAAAATAGCAAATCAATCTTAATACAAATTCAGGGTATGAAACTATAACTCATTGCCCACATCTTACAGAAAACCCCATTCGATTTGCTTCAGTGGTCAAAGAGAAATGAGGAATTTTGTAGAGGATGTCGGGAATCTCTTTTGTCCAAGTTCTGTCTATTATTCACACACTAGAGCATTGAATTGCTAAACTTGGAAAAATTAGACTCATGACATGCTTTACAACAATCTACATTTCTCTGTGACCGCTTAACCAAATTGAATGAGGTTTTCTGCAAAATAGAGCTAAGATGTTATACTCTAAGGCCCCGAAGTAGCACTTAGACAGGTCGGTCATTTTGGATGTTATCAATTCGAAAATTTGATTGTAATTTTTGAGGGACATACTGCAGTATGTCCCACAAAAATTACAATCAGATTTTCGCATTGATAACATCCAATATGATTTTTTTTCAGTGCTACTTCAGGGTCTTAAAATATAACATCTTAGCTCTATTTTGCAGAAATCCCCATTCGATTTGGTTAATCAAGAGAAATGGGGATTGTACTAAAGCATGTCATGAGTCTGATTCTTGTGAATCCTGAGTGATCTTGAGTGATCATGTGATATTGGGGGGAACACCCCCCAATATCACATGATCACTCACATCCCGCCACAAGACAGCCACAAGACACTCAAGTAACTCACACGTCTGCTTAGCAGATAATAAAGCTGAGGAAGACCAAGGTTGAAAGCTTCGTAACAGCCGGCTTCATGCGACATCTTTTGTCATCTACATTGTCTCGACTATATATATATATATATATATATATATATATGTCTATATATATATATATATATATATATATATATATACAATTGTATGTGTGTGTGTGTGTGTGTGTGTGTGTGTGTGTGTGTGTGTGTGTGTGTGTGTGTGTGTGTTGGTAAAGTGGCCACAGGGAAATGTGGATCATTGTAAAGCATGTCATGGGTCTGATTCTTCCAAGTTTAGCACTTGGGTGCTCTTGGAACTGCATATTAATGCGTAAACACAATGGACTGAACTTGGAGGGAAGGGATTCCTGACATGCTCAACAAAAATCCTCATGTCTTTTAGACCACTGAAGCAAATCAGATGGGGTTTTCTGTACGATGTGGCTAATAAGTCATAGTTTCATACCCTGGAATTGTATTTGGAGTTATGTGATTCACGGTTTGTAAAGTTATCGTTGGGGAGGTTCCCGTTGTATTTTTATTTTTTATTTTTATTTTTTATTTTTTGGCGGGGGGGGGGGGACATACGGTATACCGTTGTTTAAAAAGACGTCTTTTTTGCCTGATTATCATACCTTTAGTCGTCTGTCATATTCAACTACATTATTATTTTTGTAGGCTTGCTGAGATTACGTGTCGCCTTTTTATAAGACGTACTAAAGATAGCATTTATTCGCTGGCAGGACTTCGGAGCGCCAGAGCCAGATTCAACACTGATGAATGATGAGAAACAGAAAACAATTGTTTTAGCAGGCATGGTTTGTTTGTATATTAAACGTGTACATGATAGGGGCTTGTAGGCCTACATGCATCTTCAGCGCTTTCGTGGAATTGTTTGGTTTGAATGTGAAATGTATACAAATGGTGTATAGATGTACAATAAAGCGTGAACGTGCTCCTCAACTAAATCGTAATTATTTAAGTTTTGTAGACTTGCTGTATAAGCTTACATGTCGCCTTTTTCCAGGATGTCGATAAGATAATTCTAACATCCAGTCGCGAGCAGGACTTTGGAGCAGTCTATAGTCCCACCAATGTCAATGTCAACAATATGATGTATGATGAGACACAGAAGATAATTTTAGCAGCCATGGTTTGTTTGTATCTGCCTTGTTCCTGGCGCATATAGCACGTGCGTGCACCTTGAGCGTTCAGTACGTGGAATTGTTTGGTTTGAATGTGAAATGTATAAGACAGGTAGAAAGACTACAGGTAAATTTATTAGCATCACAGGGTTAGCAAGAACTGCGTCCATGATCATCTTTCGTATGTAGGATTTGTCCACTACCAGCACACCGAAGAAGGTAAGGAATGGTTTCGAAAGGGTATTTAATATCGATAGATAAGCCGTGTATTCGAAGGCACAATTAATGTAACCTTATTGGACACTGCAGGTCTTTCCGGTTAACATTGCTGCCATTCACGAGAAAGGTTAAAAAACCGATCCCAATTTATAAATGCACTGTCACTGACTGTATGTACACCTGTTCCTTGCTTATATTCCTAATTACGTTCACGATGGGTCCAACTGTGCATCGTTTATACATGAAATACAGTTATAATCAAACTAGATTATACATCAATAGCTTCTGTAATCTATTCTGCTTATGTAGTGTTATTCCTCATGAGTTATAAAGCACAAACACACGCGAGAAAATGATAGATTTATAGATGTAACTATCTTTTGTCTGTCCGTGTAGGTTTATATTGACTGATAAATCAGATCTGGGCGAATTGCTGATTTTCAGGAATGTCAGAGATGTGCATCAAAGATGACATGAGTGATGATTCATGTAAATATTGTTACTCGTTTATCTGCCCATTGTATTGTCAGTTATAAGTAGACATGAAATAGACATTTCAGAAGCTTGATTGAAATTTGTCGATTACTTAGATTTCATTATCATATATTGTGAAAATATGTTCGTCTCTTCTAACAAAGTTCTTTTTTTTTAATTATTGCAGGGTGACTGTAATTTGCAGAATTTGAAAATAATGACAAAACAGCCTATGTTTTTCCTTTTGTTTCCTTTTTTTGTTATCTTAATCACTTGTGATTTTTATCGTCATTCTATTTTTGCTGCCAACTTTCGGTTTAATAGTCACTCATTGGGGTTGGGAAATTGTTTAAAGAGACATGGGCCCTGTTTCACTATTAAACACGGGAACTATATCAAGCCAAACAATGAATACAAAATTGGGACAAATTCAGATCAGATCTAGTTGGGGAGGATTCATAGACATTCAAGATGTATTCGAGAACGTTACAAGGTGCATGGGCGAAAAATATTGTTCCCAAAATTGCCTATCATTGAAACAGTTCCTAACTTCCGAGGACTACTAATTATTTGTCTCGAAATTATTCCTAAGACCAGCTGAATTGCATGAACTTAGGACTGATTCTACAGCTCAGGGAAACACGCCTGGACGAATATGTTACATTATAAACTATGAGCTATATACTTTTATATTCACTATGATGCAACTGATATGACATAAATAAGAATTAAAAAAAGAAGAAGAAGAAGGCCCGGACTCCTTGGGAGCATATATAGCTTCTAAGTGGCACCCCAGTATAAAAATAAAAGCAAGGCCCATTATCAAACTTTTGTAAATTAAAGGTATTTTATTTTATATTTAAAATACGTCGCAAACGCTAACACAAAATACGTCTAGCCAACAAGGCAATGTAATAGAGGAAATCAGGAAAATTAAGATGAGTATACCCTAAAAAAGACATAAAAGTCTACTCAGTGAAAAATAGTAGCTATTCAAGATCAATGAAAAACGTTTGAACAGGAATCTTAACCTATTAATGTTGATCTCTGATGGTGGCGTGCAACATTACCCAATGGAGGTGTGTGCATGGTTTCATATCAAGAACTCAAAATATTTCTGTATAGGTTTTGTTTGATTTTGTTATTAACAAATTTAAAACCAAGTACTTGTACTTACGCAGCGTCTTAATTCTTTATTGTCTTGCAGATGGAAACTTTTCTTAATTTCAACAGTTGGAATAACACCTATGTTCTCTTTAAGAAGTGGCAAATTGAGACCAACACTGGCAAGTACACCAAACATCGGACTTTTAGACTTTTGATCTTTTTCGGACATTTTTTTTTAAACAAAATCTTTTGTTTGCTTTCAAAACTCCTCGTTTACTGCCATTGAAAAGACATCTTCCTACAAGCAGGGCCTGTAGATGAGAGTGCAGATTATTTAAAGAATGAGCCAGAAATTATGTTTGCTTGTTTATTTGTTTCACTAGATATAGCTGCCCTGAAATGTTACACTATCGTTCGGATGCCACTGATAAAAAGCGATATCACGCTTGCAGAAATACACGCACGAATAATGCATAGAAATGCAGCCAGGTTTAATTCTGATATGAGCTTACATGGCAAAGATATCAAGAAAGATATGGAAATGGTTTTGTTCTACCGGTATAAAATCTTCTTGTAATTGTATCAGCCTTATTCCCAGCTATGCAAACTCTCTATAAGGTCGACAATTAAGGTATATAAGCACTTCTCTTTGATAAGTACGCCACGAGTTCGATACAAGAGTGCCGGTAAAGTTTTACAAGAGTGTGGGCAAGGACTTGAAGTGCAAAAAGTAAGACATATTCAGATTATCAATTGCTAATTAGGGTGAAATCAGATGGATAGAATGGAAGAAGTTCCGGCCTCGAATGATAAAGTTTTGTGATGGACTTTCAAAGTTTCCCACTTTTTCGCAAATCAATACATGTATTCGTATCTGCACCAGAATCTACACTATAATCCAAATGATTTGTTTGTCAGAACAGGTAGAATGTGATGTTTCCTTCTAGTTATTGTGATCGTTCAATAACCTACTATATAGCAACGGTGAATTTAGTGACTGTAGATGTTGCAGTTGTTAAATTAGCAATTAAGAATATTAATAACTTTATTTTTCAGAAACTATAATTCTAATTATGTGAGGCAAGGGCAATACTACCTTAACCGTCTATAATTTTCTTATTTTATGTATGTAGATTAAGATGAAACTTCACTTTATCGCTCTGTTCATATATTTAGTGTCTTCATTATCGTAACTCCAACTCCTCATGCCGACAGATAGACGAACATCACATTGTAAATGAATGTGACACCTGTTTTATATCAACTGATCAACTTGTTGTTACCTTATGCTGTGCCAGAATTGGTTGGAAGCTGTTTCGCAGTTCTTTTCTTGTCCGTGGTGTACGAGGGGTTAAAGGTCATCCGAGAGATACTTATTAGGCGCCACGCCCTTCAATATCCGGAAGTCGTTAGGTTCTCTACGACGGCCAATCCAACTGAGGTACCCTGTAGGTGAGTTACTTGTAATGTAGCCGCCTAGCTCATGATACGTATATTACATATAGGGGCAGTGGAACCATGGGATGCAGCCCCCCCCCCCCCCCCCCTGCACACACGCACACACACACGCGCGCACATGGACACACACACACTTTTAGCTCCTCAAAATAACAAAACAAAACAGGGGAAAGTCCCAAAATGATAACCAAATGAGGAAAAAAAATCACAACAAAACCCATGACTCTCAAAAGTTGGTGCCATGAGATTCTTCTCGCCGACGGGAATTTAAATCGAAATTCCAGGCGAGTTTAAAAAAGTCTGAAAAGAAAGCGAAAACTATGGCAAGCACAACAGTGAATCTTTGATCAAAATCGGATAAGGATGTTATGATATTTTAGATAATCTCTAATTTTTATACAACAGTTTGTGAACAGCTGGAATGAATTATGTAATCAATGCTTTAAGTGATGATTATCATCACCTCGCAGTTTTCCATTTATTGTGTACCAGAAAATGACAAATGATTTGAGACTGAATGGGGTATAATTTTGTTTTATCAAAACTGGAAATTTAATGATTGTATGTACATAGGGCGAGCCTACTGCATGTCAGATTATGAGGGAATGACATCATTAACTTACTTTTTTGCATGTTATTTATTTCATTCATTTCGACTGTTCAAAAACTATGCTTTGAAAATTAGCAAAATTTCGCAATTTCCTACACTTTCATCCGATTTTGATCAAACTTTCATTGTTATTCTTGTCATATTTTACTCTGTCTTTTTAAACTACTTTGATTTTTTCCCGATTTCCACTTTAAATGCTGCTGAGAAAGTTCGAATACCACCAAAGTAGCATGACCATTATGACGGCCAGATTATCGAACATTTCAATGTCATCATTCACTTTAAAAACACCCGGGTCAGAACTGACCCGGAAAGGGTCCTTTGGAGTCACATCCTATTCCGGGTGAAAAATGACTTGGAATTTGGTCACGAAGACCCGGAATGGGGTCACCCAGACCCAATTCATGACTTTGAATGGGGTCATATCTGACCCCATTCCTAGTCATTTCTGACCCGGAACGGAGTGTGACCCGAACGGACCCTTTCCGATACAGTTCTGAACCGGATGTTTTTAGAGTGTTCAGAAGCTTATTTTAAGGCATTATTTACCATTTGCAAATGAAACAAAAAAACAGCTTTAGTGTTTGATTTGATTTGATTTGATTTGAATTTATTTTCCGTTAAAAGTCACATTACATATAATCATTGCATAAACAAAATAGTACATAAAATGAACGGAAGGATAGCCCTACTCAGCTATGTTTGTCATAACACAGCTGTTTTCCAGAGGGGTCCTAGAAATAACAATGTATTTCATAATAGTTCTAAAATGTGAGTTAGGGATAAAAATCCAATGTGAAAAACGTTAAAGGCATTATTTATCATCTGTAGGTGAACCAAAAACCCATCTTTACTGCTTCAAAATAGTTATAAAATATAGATATCAGATAGAAACAACCAATGTCAAAATGTTAATCAGTAGAATCAATGTTAAGTTTTGTTGAAATAAGCAAAATGTGAACAATAGTTACAATAAACTTGTTTCTAAAATAAACCGTCCACAGTAATGGTTTATTGAGAAAAAAAAATATTTCTTTATATCTTAGGCTTCACAGCAAATTTTTCATATGGTACGATGTTTTGTGATACAACTGACCTACACCATAATAATGCAGGTCTGCACTACTGGTCCGACCAGTCTGTTGGACCAGTAGGTACCCAGTTTTTGTTTTTTTTTACTTTTTTTACTGGTCCATTCCCGAAAAGAGTTAATGGTCCGACAGTGATTTTGACTGGTCCCGGACCATCGGACCAGTGCCAGTGTTCAGCCTTGCCATATGCATCATTTAAATCACTGCTCCCAATGGTAAACAATACCTTGATTGTCTATGTATAGGTTCAGCTGGTTTAGTTGGGGTCACGTGATACAGAGCTGTCTCCATTTCGTCCAGGTGACCATCGGCTACTTCCTCATGCTCATCGTCATGACCTACGACGCGGAGCTCTTCATATCCGTGATCGTCGGCCAGTGGCTGGGGTACTTCATGTTTGCGTGGAAGAGAACCATCGTGGTCGACGTGTCCGAGGATTGCCACTGACAATTATAATGCTTAAAGTGACCAGTCGAGCGTATACAGAGAGACCAAACAGTCAACTACTCTAAAGTATACAATTTTGTTACCTGTTCGTTTCTACTGGCAAATTTTGATATTGGTGTCAGACAAACTTCAGAATAAAACATCTCTCCTAATGTTTCTCTATTCTCCAAGTGTTGTTATTGTAATCATAAAATAATGGTCATGTGCTCCAGTAAATTTCGGTCACAAAAGTGTGTAATGTACCCCCCCCCTCCCCCCCCCCCAAAAAAAAAGGTATCGATGGATAGTCAATAGATGAATTTCTCCGTGAAATTAACAACCTGGAGCACTTCAAGACTCACGTTTTTCACCAGGCATTCAATTGCTAACTCTCTTGGAGCAGTCTGCGCCTTTGAATGTTTTCAAAACAGATATATGGCGCTATACAAATGGTGCGGATCATCATCATCATCATCATCATCATCATCATTATCATGAATGAGACACCCCCCCCCCCCAAAAAAAAAGTCAACAGAAAACCTTGGGAAAAAAAGTGTACTCTAAGAGTTTCATCTTTGATACAGAACTATGTAATGAAAGAAATCACTACCCGCTCGTTTTAAATAGAAAGTTTATTGATTTTTTTTTTAAATCTTATACAACTTCTGGTTCAAGAGTATATAGAATTATTAGTTGAAATCTACCTTCCCGTATACAGTACCTGCTAATATCGCCTGCATTCTGAAACGACATACGCACATTCTGTGATGTGTGAAAATGCTTTTATAACCGTGCAGCTACAGTACGTTGATAGAGAGTTATGGATAAGGATACGAGGCATCTGGAGACCACTGCTTAAGAAGAATCCATCCTCACTGTCAAATTTCCTTTCACCTTCCACTATGTGCGTATTTCTATGAAAATGTACTGAAATAGACCGAACAGGATAGGACGTATACACACGACTTGGCCTCGCACAGTTTAAGATAAGTCAAAAGTTTTGACACCATCGATCTGTGATGCAGACGCAGCGTCAGCTAATTTGAAGCGAAGTTTATCTTGTCATGATTGGAGTATTTATAAAAGTTTGAAACATATGCTATGTTTGTCAAGTTCTATAGGTTTTTTTTTATAACGTTGAGGAATGTTAGTTCAGCTACTATATATCGAAGAAATTGTTTTACTTCAAAAGATGATATACATGAGTTATTCCTTTATGGTATCTATGTTATATCATTTTGTGTTCTGATAGAAATTAAGATACAGAAAATCAAATCTTCAAAACCGTAAAAAAATTTCATTTACGCTTATGACGTTTTCTCCTTTGCAGCAAGTGAAATTTGTGTCGCCTGGTATGTAAACTTGTCATTTTTCTTAATGATAACGACAATTGATGATGGCTTGATTTGATGAGCATTCTTCACAAGCAAAGTCTGAGCAAATTACCAGATAATATGCCTTTTGTTATCCGTAAATCGAGTAGAAACGCTGATTTTCTACAGATTATAATTCATGCTATTTAAATCAATTCGTTTTCTGTAACCGCTAAGGAAGAAATGAAAGCCACTTACTCACGTTGCATCTAATACATCCAAAAAAGAGATTTATCATGAAGCCATGTTGTGGGTATGCATTCCGTGAAGCGCTTTATACGAATTGTTTTGTTTTGTTTTTTTATCGTAGATGCAAAATTTGTACAAATGAATAATTCAATAAGTTAAAAAATAAATATATTGATACGCACACAAAGATATATATATATATTTGTGTGTGTGTGTGTGTGTGTGTGTGTGTGTGTATGCATATTTATATACGTGGGTGTGTACAAAATCGCATACAGTATATATGAATATGCATATTTTGAAGCAGACTTAATTTTCATTTACTCAAATTATGCAATGTTAATCATGCTTAACTAATGTCAATATTCGAGGCTCCGGTGTATTGTCATACTTGCTATTAGTCAGTGTGATAGGCCGACAATCCGAAATGGTAACAATCTTTTCTTTACGATTGTGATATTTTTGGTCAAAAATGATTCATTCAGTAATAATTTACATGATTGTATAATTGCATAACATGGGGGCAAATGATTAAGGCGGGAAGGAAAGAGACACTTAAGATAGTTTCAAGAGAAACTGGGAGAGTGAGAGGGAGAGAGGAAGGGAGCACAGAGGGAGGGACGAGAGGGGGAGGGAGAGATTAGGATGCAGATAAATGGCACTTGTTCATTCTCTTGGATTACAGCGTACAAACTATATATATATATATATATATATATATATATATATATATATATGTATATATATATATATATATATATGTATACATATATATATGTATATATATATATATATATATATATATATATATATATATATATATATGTATATATATATATGTGTGTGTGTGTGTGTGAGTATGTGACGGAGGAATGACTCGCAGACGTTGCAGTCATCCTTCTGACACCACACCACACACAGCAAGCATATCCCAACGCCTTGAAAGCCCTTGAAAAAGACTGGTTACACAGTCGAAAGCTTGGGAGAATAAAAGGCCATAGTGAACATTACTGCAACGTCTGCGAGTCATTCCTCCGTCACACATATACCTAAAGATAATGCAGCACCCACAACATACGAGGCCAAGCCCGCTTCACCTTATATATATATATATATATATATATATATATATATATATATAATTATATATATATATATTTATATATATATATCATATATATATGTATTATATATATATATATATAGATATATATATATATATATATATATATATATACATATATATATATATATATATATATATATATATATATGTATATATACAAGAAAGAAGGCAGACGAAAAATCATTACGGCATCTGCGTTGCTAAAGATTAGGTTAGGCACAGTAGAAATGGAAAAAAAGCGCCATGCACAAACTGTATGTTGTTTTATGTATGTGAATGTATGTGTGGTATGTAATTTCTTTGAAATCAGCTTCCCTACACGCTCTCTAAATTTTGTAAGGTTTCCTTTTTCATAATGATGCTATTTGTCATAAGGATAGTATAAACTTTTTTCCCCATTGAGCTATAGATTTTCGAGCATTTTCGAGCATGGGTTTCTGGGACGAACACGTGTCGTGGCTAACAATCCGGAGGTCTCGGGTTCGAATCCCGATGGAATCCCATAGTCTTTGCTCATTTTTCCACTAGTAATTCATTTTAACAGATGAAAGGGAGATGACTTTGAAAATCATATCTTCCTCAATTTTCAATTCTTATGGCGTCTTTGCCGTTCCATTTCCCCTAATAATCATGATGAGTGAACCAAACTCTTCTTCTTTCCATCTTTTTCGCTTCCTTCCTTTTCAGTCCCCCCCCCCTCTCTCTCTCTCTCTCTCTTTCTCCTCCTCTTCTTCCTCAACGAAATTGCTTGTGAATAAGCCTTTTTTTTTAAGAGCAATAATCTCGAAGTAACGCCCCAGCGAGCAAGTCAGAAGAAACCAAAGATATTCTCTAGTGGTGAAAACCGTACGAGATACCTGTTGTTGGCCTTTGTGAATGTGTACTTGCGCATTTACTGTGCTCACGTTGGACTAGACGCAGTGTGTGCATTATCGGCGGGGCATACCACGGAGCAGGGAACGAGCATTCACAGGTGTGCCAGTCTCAAGATACCCGCTCATAGTCCCTTCGCCTATTTTACGAAGTCATTTCGAAAATGTTTGCGTTCGTTATCTTACACATCACACTTCAGTGTCAGACTGATATTGCCGCCATCTGACAAGTATTTCATAATTTGCACGTCGTCCAACGAAGCTGATACACCCGGATCCAAGTTCGTCGTGGAAAAGTAAGTAGCAACGTGAAGTTTGTTAATATCGAATGGCCGACATAATACGACTTGGATCGCAAAGTCGCTCTACACCCAGTCTGTCGTTTCATAATATCACCGTCATTATCTGGGGTTACTAAGGCATAGATGTATAATGTTTTCTATATCTCAGTCAGCACTTTGATACAGCAGTGGTCCTATCGCGGTGGATACCATCATTTTTCCCCGTTCCATATGGTTTCACCGTAAACAGCTTTTGGAAAGACTTCCTTATGTCCCCTCCTCTCTCCGCCCCCCCCCCCCCCCCCACATTGCCATTCTACACGAGATACCGTAGCCTTCAAAGTAAATAGGCCGTTTTCGTAAAGTTTCATTTTATGGATGCTTCATTCCCGGGAACTATAACGAAAAGCTATTCAATTAACCTGCTCTTCTTAAAGGACAAGTTCACCTTCATAAACATAAGGATTGAGAGAATGTAGCAATATTAGTAGAACACATCATTGAAAGTTTGAGGAAAATCAGACAATCCGTTCAAAAGTTATGAATTTTTGAAGTTTTTGTGCAGTACCCGCTGGATGAGAAGACTACTGCAGTGTATGAATAACTTAGATGTCACATGCGTACAACAATATAAGGAAAATATAAAGAGAATTTCACAAAATTCCATCTTTTGAAAAAAGTACACATTCCCCTGACTCGTTACCGACAAATGTTATGAGTGATATTATTCCCCCTGCCTTTAGAAAGAGGCAAGTCAAGTGCTCTTTTATTATGCGAAAAAAGTGAAAATATGTTGAATTTTCTTTTACATTTTCTTTATACTGTTGTACGCATATGACTCACAAGCTGTAGTAGTCTCCTCATCCAGCGGTTCCAACACAATAATTCAAAAAATTCATAACTTTTGCATCGATTGTCCAATTTTCCTCAAACTTTCACTGATGTGTTCTACTAATATTGTTGCATTTTCTCAATCCTTATGTTTATGAAGGTGAACTTGTCCTTTAAATGGAATTCAATTGACGGGATCGAGTTTGCATATGTTACTTGTTGCTATGTCGGACAAGCCTCGGACAAGCTTTCAGGTTGTCAAGAACAACCTCTGTTTAAAAGGTATGCATAAAATTTGAATATGTTACGAAAACCATTTATTCCGTCGGGCATATAGGCCTAATACTGTATTCATACTTCGAACAGCTTACAAACAAGCTGTTTCAAATACACAAGAACTTTGGCATTCCCGACGGCCATACAGCAGCACCGTTTGCCCGAAACGTAATGCGCCGTGGGCAGATGAGACATTCGATCTCCTGTTTTCCCCTAAGATATTCTGGTCTTGTTCGTTCCAGTCTTCGCGCCGGTGAACGTCAGACTCTGTTCTCACAGCATCTGGTCAGGCTATAGACTATCAATATTTTCCATCGCGTCCCGCTACGTACCGCCTCCAAGGTTTGTTACGGCTTATTACGTGCCGTCTAGTTTTGTTGCGTTCACCCCGTTTTATTATGGCATACAAGATTTCTCATCAACACCGGCACTGCCGTGGCAAACTTTTTTGACACGGCATCCACGGCAATCACGGCCTGTCACGGTCTGCCTATCCTGTCCCACAACGTTGTCTCACGTTCATCCCGTTTTGTCCATGGTGGCCTGAAACGTGACTGCAGCGGTCGCCGGGAACATGATGTAAATGCAGCATTACGGTCGTCTATACTTAAATTTTGGAGTAGCAGTAATTGAAAGGAGAAAACAATGGATGTCATGTCGTTAACTCTTATCATGGTCATCTGACTGGCAGAATCACATTCTTAAGCGTCGCGCACGGATTCACTTCAAGAACTTCAAGAACATCTTTACAGTAGGCTGGTGGGGCCTATGGTGCCTCAACAGAGATTCGACAAATACGTTTGACTCTTGACACTTGAGTGAAACAATGCAATACAAATATCATTGCTCGTGTTTGCGGATTTGGTATGAATTCCGAGTAAAAAGAGGACTGTCGTCTCAACTGTTGGCACTGTAAAATTAAAAAGGGGACTACAAGACACAGTTATGTACCAGGATACATTTAGCTAGTGCAGAGTCCAATGTAACCCCAAACTACTATACAATACATGATCCTAAATTATTTTACTGTTTTCATTGACTTGCCCTTTGCCCGCAGTTCTGCAAATGCTGCTGAGTTTTCATGATTGATGGAAAGTGTATATGACAGTGTGGGAAATGTGACAACTAATATGTCACAGTACATTGTTGTATGCTTATTATAGGTCTGACTCGATTATAACTATATATATATATATATATATATATTGCTTCTTTCTTTGATCTCTAAAGCTTTTCTATAACAGTCAGACTTACAACCGATTGCATCCATGTTATGATTTTGCCTGTACACACACACACACACGCACACATACATACTTACACACACCCACATAGTAACACACTTTATTTATGTTGTGTGTGAGGGTCCGTGTGAAAATTACGCATGCTCTTTCTGTACCCACAGAGTTGTAGTGACGACCTAATAGTTCTCTTGACAAAAAAAAAAAATGCTTCAACTTGTTTTTTAAGAGATATCTAATGCCCCAGTCACATAGACATCCCGGATCACCCCGGATTGACCCCGGATCTGATCCGGGGAGAGATCCGTACGCCGCCGGGAGGCCAACACGGCAACTTTTGGGGGTCAAAAACATCCGGCGTCATCCGGGGATTGCCGTGTTGGCAGAGCAATCCGGGGTGGTCCGTGTGGCTGCCGTGTAGGTGCCGTGTTCATCCGTGTAGCTGCCGTGTTGATCCGTGTATATGCCGTGTTTGTTCGGGTAGATGCCGCACTCTTACGGCCTTATCCGTGTAGCTGCCGTGTTGATACCGTGTGTACAAATCCCGGATCTCCCCGGATCTCCCCGGATCTCCCCGGATCTCCCCGGACGTCCCCGGATTTCCCCGGATCCTTGAGCATCCGTGTTTATATGTGACTGGGGCATAACTTTAGTATGAAAGTAGGGCTAACGTAGCATGTCACTGTTACAGCTGTGGTCACAAAGCAGTAGTTTGGTGGATTACATTTTAGTATTATGATATCATTAAAAAGAAAAACAATCAAAACCTCGTAGTGGACTCCCGTTATAACGAAATCCTCGGGACCGGCAGTTTTCTTTCGTTATATCAGAATTTCGTTATAACGAACAAATAAACAATACAAATACATATAGAGGATAGCGTTGATTCTTTAAGGGGGCATTCCAGACGATTTTCATAATTTCACATCATGATGTATATAAATCGACAGCTCCATAATTGTATAGATTTGTGGAATTTATAATCTTTTGGTCCTTGAGCAGAGAAACAATTCTCTGAAAAATCTTTAAACAAATTTATACACTGAGCATGTGTTGATGACATAGAAGCCTCACATATTTCAGAAATGTAGCAGTGTAATTCCATTACAATACCACTTGCTGAACAAGTTCACCTGTGCAGAGTGTATGCATGCTATCTTCCTTTGTTCCGCTTCCTTAAGCCCCAACTCATGCATTCTTATGGTGAGGCTCCCATGTCATCATCCTTGTTCATTGCAATTTGTTGTAAATTTTGAAAACATTCTTATTCCTCAACCCAATCACTTAAATTCTGAAACTCTGTACTCAGTACAAAATAACTAATCTGTAGTTGTTCAAATGTAAAAGTCTGAAAATTATCCGGAGGTCTCCTTTGATTTTTACTTCGTAGTAACCGGAATTTCGTTATAAAGGGAGTGCACTGGTACGTAGTAAGGTTCCATGCAGTCACGTGACTCGCTGTCATGCCCCATATCCTTTTTTTTTCGTAGTGGTGCCGTAAGCTACATCCACGTGGTGGAGACACACCACATACACTCGCACGTGTGATGGGGAAAGATGCAGAGAACCAAATCTAGTCCACTCACCGGAAGAGAGCTCAATTCGGACGCAACATGACGAATGGATCCACACTTGAGGTACTACAGTACTACTATATGGCGTGCACTGCGCACTTCATCTAATGAGAGTTAAACAGTTAAGGCGCCGGGTGTATGATGATGAAAATGATGATGATTATGATGATGGTGATGATGATGGTGGTGGGGATGATGATGATGGTATTGATAATGATAGTGATGATGATGATGATGATGATGATGATGATAATGATGGTGATGATGATGATGGTGGTAGTAGTGATGATGATGATGATGATTATAATGATGGTGAAGATGATGATGATAATGATGATGATGATGATGATGATGGTAATAATGATGATCATAATGATGATGAGGATGATGAGGATGATGATGATGATGATGATGGTAATAATGATGATAATGATGATAACGATGATAATAATGGTGATGATGATGATGATGATGAAACAGTATACATAACAAGCGCCACTTATCTGTAGAAATATTCAAAGGCGCCCGGCTCCCACAATCTGTCACACATCATTCACAAAGTTGCTAGAAAAGGTAGGTCTTCGTTCAGATTTGAAGGTATATTGATTATTGCGGTTGTTACAATATTCCGAAACGGAACCGGTAAAGAGTTCTGCAAACGTGGGGCAACAGAAGAGAAGGCTCTGTCCCCATACATTTTAGGCAGTAATGGGCACACGGAGAATCAGTCCAGTACAACGTAGTCCTGCCGGTGACGTACACTGATAACTGCAGACAAGTATCTAGGAGAGCCTTATGTAAGCATTTGATAAGTAAGCAGCAAGATCTTATACTGCACTCTGTATGTATGTATGTATTCATTTATGCATGCATGTATGTATGTATGTGTATGTATTTGTGTGGGTTTCTATATGCACTGGCGAAAATATCCCCATTTTCTATGCAGTGAGCTCTTAATATCACTGGTATGCTTTTGTATTCAGTTTGTCCGCGAATGAAAACTGCATAATGGGGTGCCATATAAACGTGAAAGGCTTTCCACGACTGTCGTAAGATTAAGAGAAACTCCTTTTCACGTTACCATCATTAAAAAAAAGTAAAACAAACGGAATTGTAGTTAGTTACTTTTCAATGAGGTGTAAACAGCCAAGTGAGTTATGATTTGAAGATGCATAGAGGATCTTATCTTGACTAAAGCTAACACTCGATATAGATAGTTTTTGTTCGTGCGTTTAAAATACCTTACACCCTCACTGGAGTTTGACATCACTCGTTAAGTTTCTTCTCTTTTGAAAGGAGCGAGAGAGGCTAGGGGAAACCCATAACATTGCGTTCTTATGACTTGCCATTTATAATTATGGAAATGAGACATTTCATGACTATTTCGATTAGATGCATGCATTCATACCCGTTGTATTCTGTCATTGTAGCAGAGAATTTGACTACGCGGAAGACAGAAAATATGAAATATATCGAGCAAAGTATCATTTCACCGATCTCTTGTATATACAGAAGGAAAGTTTTTGTTACAACCAGTGGGAAATAATCCATACCCGTAACTTTACGGCAGTTGGATGATTTATAGTGTGGTTTGTGTATAAACAGCTGGCATATACAAAGTTCAAACATAGCATACGTTAGGAACAGACCAGTCTGTGATGTTCTCATTCATAAATGCTAAAATCATATGAATAATCCCCACAAGAAGGTTCACATGAATAGTAATGCGGAAATAAAAATAATGGTGTACCATAAAATAATCCACTCTAGATGTCGCCTTCACCTAACAAGGAATATGTGGTATACTGATGATTCATTTTGTTTCGTTTTAATGTTGTTTTGGTATATAAATGGGCATACTGTCAACAGTTTGTAATTTCTATACTGATAAAGGATCAGTATTAAATACAATAAGATATAAACCTTATATATACTGAGGCTTACATTTTTGACAAATGGTACACACTGTACATTAATTATAATAATCAGGAAGAAAAGGGAGCAAATGACAGAATTTTCATCTTTCAACTAAAATGCGACGGTTCTCGGTTTTGTCTTCCCGCCGTGCAGCCAGCCGATGTGACTCCTTTCAGCTTCCATCTTGGGACCTCCGAAACAATCCTCTTTAAAGCCTGGACGATATCATCCATTGGAGGTTCGTGGTTATCACTTCTACCTTATATGGGCTACTTGTAGCCAAAATATTTGTCTGCAACTTGATTTTAAATGTTATCGTATAGTGAAACATTTTGTTATGTCATGATATGGGATATCAGTCGGCAAATAGATGTAAAAGATCACGCGATAGTGGAACATTTTGCTTTTGTTCACCCGGAGAGAAGGGCAAAACACTTCTGCATATTCAATCGAATGCGACGCTTATATTTTAAACATCAATATAAATACAATGTATGACATGTATATGTCGCGCAACAAAATTGGATATATGCTGCGCAGGTGCAAAATCTGAGCCCTGTTGAAGGCTGAGTAATTATGTAACATCTCTCTCAAACAGGCCCTCTCTTTTAAGTCTGTATCCCTCTTTGTTTCTTGCACCCCCCCCCCCCTCTCCACTCCACTCTTGCGAACATCCACAGGTCTGATCGGATCATGCCTCGCCGTCTTGCTCCTCGCCGTGGTGGCCGAGGGCGTGGTCGTAACGATGCGGAGACTTCAGCAGCGGTTCGCCACGGACATCCGACATCGGATGGTTGAGGCGGGAAGCACCGAATCAACCCGGCTTGTGGAGGAGCAGGCCGAGGGACAGTGAGTGACCACTCGACCACACTACGAGCCGTGTGCCTCTTTTTTTCCCCCAAGAGTCGTTGTCAAATCCACATCCACTCCACACACTTCATCTATCAATCTTATTCAGCATTGATATTCCAAGACAAACATACTGTACATGAATGTTGCGTTACAGAAATCAGGTAAGTAGAGAAAACCGACAGAAAAAGAAAATAAATATTCACTTCATGGCACAAACAACGAGCCACAGACAATCATAATACACACACACTGCAACTAAAACCTTTACACAGTCCCCATTATCATGAAGCACACATAACAGTTAAGAATCCGATATAGGTAATAATTTCCGACTATGCTATGAGCATCTCGCAGGCTGGTATATTTGCGCACTCTATACTGATTATAAACATATATAAAAATGAAACAATTAAAAGAACTTATAAACTAAAACCATAGGACGGTGTTCTTCTTTACTAGTACTGGGACGTTCTCAACATGCTCAAGCGCAATTTGGCTAAAGTGTCCAAAGGAGATTCTAGAGGTGAAGATTAAAACGACATCAAGTGTATTTACCTTCAAGAAATTGTGACTTTGCATTCTAACAATGATGATATAGACGCATGTCATAAAATACAAGTGATAAACATATTATGTTCAATCTATAAAAACAATAATCAGTACCGTGATCAGGGCGTTGCACACGACAATTTTCATGTCAATGCCATTAGCCTTAAAGGTCCTGTTTACCACTGGGAGCAGTGATTAAAAAAAAGAAGCTCGAGTTATCACATTATTTTGATGCATAATATGTGTAGGTCAGTTGTATCACAAAACATCCTTTCATATAAGAATTTTGCAATAAAGCCTAAGATATTAGGAGATATCACTATTTTACTCAGTAAACCATAACTGTAGACCGTTTAGTCTAGAAACGTTTTTATTATAACTATTATTCACATTTTGTATATCTAACAATACTTAACATTGATTATCCCTGATTCGAATTTTTGCATTGGGTGTTTCTATCCCTAACTCACATTTGAGAACTATTTTCAAGCACTAATGCTGGGTTTTGTTTCATCTGCATAATTTTATGGTAAACAATGCCTTTAAATAGCCATCCAAAACGATTATGTTCAGGAGTCGTTGAACGATTTTTAGGGTGGGGGAACTGCGAGTCGGGGGAGGGGGTCTAGGGTCAATGGAACACCATCAGTTTTTCCATAGTCAGTTTAGCTTTCTCACCCAAATTTACCTTTCTGTTCAATCTCTTTCAGAATTCCGATGTTGTCGTGGATGCATCTTTTACTTAGCGCCATCTACGTTGTCAGGGTGTTTCTGTTCTACACTCTGATGCTGGCCGTCATGACAGGGAACGTCTGCATCTTCCTCGCCGTAGTCCTGGGCGCCACTCTGGGTTATTTCTTGTTTTCAGGCAGAGACTCAATCAGCTTTAACCTCATGAGCATCAAGAAATGACCACTTGTTCGCCCCTCATAAGTGACAGTGACGATGACACAACTTGCCCGTGGACCGTGAAAACATGCTCCAGAATCATTATTGATTGCATGAACTGGAGGTCGATATTGCTGACGCGATCGGAGTCAAGTTTCTTTTAAAGTTATACTGGGAAAGATTATTTATAAGATGTGATGTTCGTCAAGATTTCCGAAACACACCATGCTGTCTAGTGAGCACGCAACCCTCTTCAGAAAGAGAACGGGGTATCGAAGTCAATCGCAATGTGTAGCAACAAGCAGGTCTTGCATACTAGCAGAACGGCATGGACCCCGTGCGTCAGGGGCGCTGGGTCGTCACAGTCGTAGTACACTTCAGAGAAGCTGCAGTGTCTCAGTTCGACGTGTGTAAACTCACGATCGTTGATTTCCTTCATCTTCTTTGCTCCAATTCGACGTAAACTTTTGATGACAAGTGGATTTGACGCAATTATCATTATCATTTTAAGCCCTACGTGCTACACATGTATATATTGTCATTTCGTGAATATTTCGTCATACTTCTACTCACAAAGACGCGGAAAATGCAAAAATCCTTACCTTGGACATGGGAGTGATGCACTATGTGTCTTAATGTTCTTGCTATTTACGCTAGTTACATCATTTAGCTCAGGCGATCTATCTTCATATCGAATCAAGATTTGTCGTGCGACAACGAGTTGTCCTCATGATCATTGATCAAATTGCCATGTAGATAAGAGTTGAATAAAACATAAACACGATTATGGATTCGGACGCTGTAAAACATTTTGTATTATTCTTCTATCGATGTCCTGAAAACGATACATCTCACATTTTCATGAAACGGAGAGAAACGCCACCTCCGTGTCCACGTTGATTCTGCTATGATATACACAACTGACAGTCTTTAGATTTGAAAAGAAAGTAAAGATATACACTGTAAAACGAAGCAAGAACTGTCTCTACCAACTAGCGACCGCGAATCGCCATTCGAAGATGTCCTAAATACGTCTCAGGGCAAAGTTTCTAATTTTCCATGTTCAATATTCATTGATGACAATGTCATGTGTTCAATATTTTGATCAGATCGCAACAAAATCATTTCGATCCTATTTTCATTTATTTATTTATTCATCTCTCTATATATTTTTAATCTATATCTTTTATCATTCATATTTTGTCGCCGGGTTCTGAAATGAACGTCCATGGAAGCTGGCAGCTGGGTGATAGGGCCAACCCGTAGACGTACACAGCATTTTCATAATGTCAAACTCTCTTGACCAACCCTGAACCCGATCTATCGTAATCTCATTAGTGTCGTGGCTCCCTCTACGGCAATATCTTATCGGTGTCGCCGTTTGGAGCGTCGGCTGGTGGAGTTCGACCGGGTAGGAAGCTGAACAGGTTAACCGTTTTTGTGCCAGGGACTTTGGGACAGTGTATACAACGCTACGGGTTTTTCTGTGTCAATCGGCACTAAAAGTACACAAAGACTTAAATGACAAGTGAACCCAAATATTATGTGTGGATTGAATGAATCCAGCAATGTTTATAAAACACATCAGGGAAGTTTGAAAAAAAAATGACAATTCATTCAAAAGTTCTTATGAATTTTTATGTTTCGGTTCAGCCGTCGTTGGATGAAAACACTATTACAATTCATGATGTTACATTCTATGTTCACCTCTATGAAGAAAATTTCACAAAATTTGTTTTTCTTGATGAAAAGTACAAATTCCCTCGACTTGTTATTGACATAATAATAATAGTTATTCCCCCTGCTTTCTGAAAGAGGTGAGTTAAAGTGCTTTTTCATTATTATTAACATTATTATCATTGATAATAATATAATAACAATAATAATAATAATAATAATAATATTATTATTATTATTATTATTATTATTATTATTATTATTATTATTATTATTATTATTATTATTATTATTAATATTATTATTGTCATCGTCATCATCATCATTTGGCTGACTCAATCTCAGAATGGCGGCATGTTGCAACCCCAAGCACAAAGGCCTACAACTTTTATAGACACTGAGCAAAGAGAAAACATATCACCGGTCAAATGCGTGTTCAAACTGAAGAGAGATCCATGTGATTATTGGTGACAAAATGGCGTCTGAAATACGGACATATCAAAGTACGCCATGTTGTACCTCCTTTTTTATTCTCTCCTGCAAGGGTTTCAAGAATTACCAGACGGTCCATGGTAGATGGATAGTATTACTATTACAGCTTAAAACTTTAGACAGCGTTAATGACGACATTCAAGTACTATGATACTACGTGATTCACCTGGTAGGGGTTATGTAACAGCATATTTCTTCAGGTGTGAGTTTCTTCAGTTTGTCTCCCTCTACAAATTAAATTTGTTAAGATCGCAACTGCTGATCTGTAAATTAACAAACATGTCGGAAAAAAGGAACCAGTGGGACTCGAACCTGTCATCTACTGCTGGTTCCTTTTTTCCGACATGTTTGTTAATTTACAGATCAGCAGTTGCGATCTTAACAAATTTAATTTGTAGAGGGAGACAAACTGAAGAAACTCACACCTGAACCTTCACCCCTCTGAATAATATCTTTCTTTCATTTAGCATATTTCTTTTTGCAGCATTCCAATTGAGTATTTCTATTTTAATCATTTATTTTTCTCCTGAGTCAAAGCAAATTCTTTGAGTACTTTGTATCTCTAAGATGCAATGATTACTCAAATTCAAAGCAAAATGTCACCAGGGTAAAGAAGAGAGAAAAGAATAAAAGATTCGTTTTCTATTATTATAAATGTTGTTATCTATATAGTTTAGAAGTGGAAAAAATGAGCAAAGAAATTTTTCCACTGATAAATTATATTCATTTCTGGACAGTTTCCCTCTGTTTGAGTTTGTTATCTACTTTAGAAGGTACATAACCACTTGCATCTGAACACGCATAACAAACGTCAGCCATCATATACGTTTTTTTTTTTTGTTGTTATTGTTTTTGTTTGTTCGTTTGTTCGTAATTGGCAGTGAATTGGATACATCCAGTACTCAACATGAATGTGACCTACAAAAGATATCAGACTAATGATGCTCTGGGAACTATTCGTTATTTTGTGAATGATTAAAGCCTAAGTGGAAAATTTGGTGATGGCAATGGCGTATATACATGCGATGGCGTTAATTGTGATGGCATGTTGTATAAGTATTTTCGTTCCATTATCGGCAACACTAAAACGAATGCACAGCATTTGTTGTTGGGTGTCCTGGAAGACCGCCTGAGACGTGAAATTGAGATATATTTCTCTTGTGATATTCGTCCATTATCAAGAAATTGAAGCCTCGTCTGGTGATGATTCTGTACACCTGAAGGCAAAAAGACATGATTCCTTGAAAAAAGTCTTAGCAATATGAGGCACATTAGACTAATTATAGAGGCTATGTTGTCTGTTTACTGACCAGCTATATGAGGCTGCTCTCACACAACGTGAATTACCGAATGATGTGTGTAAGCAGGGAGGAGGTGAGACGAACCCCCCCCCCCCAAAAAAAAAAAAAAAAAACACGTGTTGGTCATTGGTTAATTCCTTTTCGTTAGCATTGTCGACACGCACAATTCTGAACGGAGACAAACCAAACAAGATTTAGGGACGAAAAAAACCCCAAGGAACAATGAAAATCAGTAATAATGAGTAATCAGGACCTCTTCTCTTATTTCCAAGTGCTAAAGTGAGAAACCTTATCTCCACTTAGACTCTTAATCTGTTTGAGCACGCCACTAATCCGTTCTCACAAAGCAACTTCGGGCTATCACATTCTTTGACTTTGAACGCGTATTAGGACCGTGCTAAGCGTCATATTAGTTTTTTTAAACACTGATTGTTAAGTGCATGGTCGCGACACCTTACTGGCGCGATGGTAAATCCGCCATGAAGTATGTCGTTACCCTCGACTATTCCTGGTCACACAGTCCGGGTGTCGAAAGGCAGACGACACGCCTGAGAGGCTCCTGTCGTATAGGTTTGTTCTACGGCAGAACCAGCGCCGCCGAGGTATGTTGAAACAGGGAGGTACCTCCCTGGTTGAAACAAGTGCACTCGCCGGGCGAATTAGACCGTGGTGATTACAGGTCTTGTTCGCGAAATCGCCGAGATGAAAGAGTCTCGGCAGACGGCAAGCCCATTAGGTCGTCGTCTGCTGTTTCTCTAGCCCCCAACAGCTGGTTTCTGCATACATAGATCCCTATGCTCCCGTATTTGCCGTACAAGCGCCCGCTCCTAGCCAGAAACTAGCCGACTTGCCCTCGGAGACCCCAGCCCAATCACAAAGACATTCAAGTATCGGCTAACTGGTGTTTTATCGTGAAAAATCCAGTAAATTACAGACAATGTGCTAGATTGGGCAGGCTGTAAAGTCGTTCAAATAGGGTCGAAGGGAATATCTGGTTTCTGTATCGTCTGATCATATTATCGACACCCGTTAACAATCTCAAACTATGCATCCTTTAGTTTCATCACTTAAAACCTGAAGAGTTTATTGTGTCAGCGCGGGAATTTCAGCAATGCGTCACGTCGGTTGCATGGTTGTCGCCCTCTGCGGTAAAAATCTGTATAGGTCGGATCGCTTGGTAGTACAGTGGAGTTGCAGTTGCGTGCTTGGTGGAAATAGCGAACATTTTTTTATTCGGGATAAAGGCGTGCGGAAACCCCGAATCAGCAAGTGAGGGAGAGAAGGAGAGAGCGAACGAGAGAAGACAGGCATCACACGCAGCACGGGGCCTAGGCTAACAGACAATCGCATATCCACATAGGAGCCCTTTCGTGTTTTCCCTGCCAGCTTTCCTCCTCCCTTTTTCTCTCCAAACCATTCGAGTGCAATTTGACACAATAGAAACAACACGCTATTGTCGTTGCGTGGCGTCTACTCGGGGCGATTACACCTCATTCAGCGGTGTCTAACATTTCGAGCACGGGGGAATTGTCCACGGATTTGCAGTTAATGGGATCTTAATTCAGCCACCTCTTTAGACTGTTTGATCATTCCGTGGGCCACCCTGGGACCGTAGCAGTTACTCCTGCAGTCGAGGGATTTACGAAAATCTACCTCCTTTTTTCCACCTTTCTTCCTCTGCAAGTTCTACGCATCTTTTCGCGATCCCCAGTAGGTTTCTACCGGTTTACTATACAATACTTGGATCCTTGAGAGTTTTGCCGGCATCAACTCTTTCCTACTCCGGGAGGTCCTCATCAACTCTTGACTCCTGATCGCCGTAAAGTCCTGGAGGATCGTGTCCGCTTGTCACCTTACCTTGGATCTCTTGAGAATCTGTCGGGCTGCGAGAGCTGACGTATCATAACACTGGCCGACCCTGTCTTCGACACCCTTTCCCCGATCCCCCTACCTACACTGAGCCATCCTTGACTTGGACTCTGGAGCTCAATTTTTTTGGGAGCACTTGTCGCGGATTTATTAATCTCGTAACTGAGCCACTGGTTTATACCATATCGGTTCCCGTCATCCGGCACACCATGGGAATAGTACGGAGCTACGTCTTGTCTGTACTCCTCGTCTTTTCATCTCTTTGGTTCACGCAGAAATCTCTGGCACGGACAAGTTTTCGTGAGTACATTGTGTCATTTGTTTCAAATTGTCAAGCAGGAAACCCCTCAAAAAAATTAATATATCAATTTAAAAAAACCGCTCAAAACCAATACCATTTTAAAATCAGGAACTCATTCCCTCAGACCGCTTACAACTGTAACTAACAAATAACTTCTTTAGTTACAACTATACAACCACCATTTCTACTACGCCTGTGACAGCGACAGCGACGACGACAAACTAAACAACAGCAACAACCACTACTCTCGCAACTTTTACAACTAATATGCTATGTAGGTCCTATATAAAAGTTGATTATTGTATTCTATTGTCATGATATTTTATTTCTCTTTATATACACTGGCACCCTAGCACCTATCTGTTATATTGGCATTCGATTTTAGTTCATTGTGTGCCATCAGGGCAGGGAGATTACAATGTGACCGATGAAGGACTTTAAGCCTATACATGTCAAATTTATCATAGTCTTTATTCGCGAAGAGTTCATGTTTCATGCCATATAGTTTTAGGTGTTTCACTTTTATTTCTCAGGCGCGATATGAAAAGTACTTTTGTTTCTCAGGTGCTATGTGAAAAGTATATGATGCATTATGTGTTATCATTGAATGACCAATGGATACTAAGTAATAAGGTAATCTGTTCATGAAAATTAACCAATTTGATAAAACGAGAGCGTAATCAAGAATTTGTGCGTTCATCGCCGTCACACGCGGATCGAGCTGTTATCAAACATAATGATATATCCCATTTTTGGGTCAGTATTGTAAGGCTCACTCCAGCTAATGGAATGACATGTGTGTTATGAAACGCAACCGACAAATTCTAGCTCGCAATGAGGGCAAACGGTGTTTAGTGTCAGCGGCGTTACAAGCTATGTACTTTCCTCCACGACCGGGTTCAAACGTGCTTCACTCAGCGAGTGGCTTTATCTCCATTTCCTTCCTTTACATCGCAAGTACATCGGTCTCTTTTTTTTCTCTCTCTCAATCGCAAAAGGCTTCGCTGCTCTGTAAGGTTCAGCTCCCATTTTTGGAGCACACGGAGAGATACAATATTTCATGACAGGATTTGTCGAAAACAAAAACACCACCAAGCAACTGTACTCTGTCCATATTTTGTCAAGAGCAAAGTCAATAGAAATACATGAACCTGTCCGTATGTGCCAAATGTCCAGTAATTCTGTACACACCCGAAGTACTACAAACTTTCGGAGTCCACCCAGTATCTCTCGTGCAAAAGAGACAAGTACCAAGAGCGATGTGGAATACACTCATTCGCTGCAATGCCATTTTTGTCCCGTTCTGATAAATATAAATGTACGTGTTTGATCAAATCTTACTCATTTTTTTTGCCACTGATAAGAGTATGATTATCTTCATTATTATTGTGGTCATCGCAAGTTTTTTGTTTTTGTTTTTTGTCTTTGTTTATTTTTTTTTTGGGGGGGGGGGGCATGGGCATCATAGATATAATTACTCCAACGGCAGTGATTTTTAGTGATTCCCCAAGTTGGGTGGCATCTCACTTCCGTTACTGGTTTTAGGTTAAACTATCTATACCTTCCTCGACTCTCTCACTTCCGACTATCGATGAAAATTGCGTTTAGTGTCGAATTATCAACTGAAAAAAAAAATGGATGAAGTAGGGCCTATTTCATAATGAAATCAAGTTGTTTTCTCAGATATACTCGAAAGCCAGTCATTGCGTGAAATTCTCTTGCGTGTATTACTATTTCATTAAAATATTTGTTAATATCGTTTTGAAAAATAATATCTAAATTTGAACGCATAAATATCTTTAATGGGAATGCCTTTAATACGTTCTCAAATAGGGCTACTGACTTTTTCTTTGGCTGCAACGAAAGTATGATATGCTCAGCAGATGCGCTTGCATATTCATTTGTCTTTGTCTGATGTTTACCATGTGTGCTATTGAACTTTTCCCCCTTTCTATTAACCCCCGCGATTTTGGTTGTACTTTTACCACCACCACCGGTTAGATTCCAAACATTGAAGCCGACAGGCGGCGGAGAGCTAATACGAGAACATGCTCGCGTATCGTCGGTGCGTGAAGCACCAAGCCGCCGCTGCGCTCCCCGAGCCGAGCCGAGCGTCGATGAAAAAGAATTAGAGCTCGTCCCATGGGGGGCATTATTTAAAGGACCACTTTGGCCTCCCATACATTACTTCCATTCTCTTTTCCCCCATACCCACACGTGAAAATGGTAATAACGATAGTGGTGGCAAAAATTTGATAATGAATTCGATATCAACAATTATTGCAGGTGAACGTTGTGATTATGTTATGATGATCATTTTCATCAACGATTGGTATAAATGACGTCATACGGTCAAACTGTTGGGCGGTGGTTTGCATGAAAAGTGCATACGATAGAAAGAAAGTGCCATAATAGTCCATTTTGGCACATACTCTTTTCATAATCTGCCAACGAGGAACATTGAGAGTCGCTGTCTTCAGGAACGACAACTTACTCATATCCTGCGAATTAAGACTCAAGTCACATACATCTTTCTACAGCCGAGATTGATTCGCTGTCCTAATTTTACATCAAGTCTAGTTGTAAGTAGCATTACGAGCCTATGAATTATGATTTCATTTTTTTTTTCGCCCAAGTGAAATTACAGGTGCTTTTCGAAGTGATCGCGATTTCCTCAATGAATTTCCTTCCAGTCTTCTCGATACATACGTAGTCTTGCCGCAATGCTGTTGTACGTAAAGTAACCCTACCTATTCCAAGAAAACATAGTGAAGATTCTCTTCATATTTCGTAGATTCGTTTTAGACTGGAAAATCACTGGGACAATCCACCGTCAAGTCTGACAGGAGCTGTCCAGACATTTCCAAATGATTGAATAAGTTAGTGATCAATCTGAATGGAATAACATAGGCCTATAGGGCCTAGATGATTTCAATGATAATGATGGCAGAGCTATTGCGGTTCAGTGCATGGAAAAGACCATGAACTTTCATTCATAAGGTTCACATTCGAGTCCCCGGGGGTGTAGAGGTTGTTCCCGTACATGTAGGCTTGGCACAGTAGTCTCATTGTCCAGTCGTAGGTGACCAACAGTCGCCAGTCCCATGGCTAGTGATAATAGAAATTATGGTGCTGATGCTGTTATCAATGATAATAACTTTAATAATAGTAATGATGATAACATATGCAAACAATATTGAAGATGATAATAATAATGGTAACGATTGTATAACTCTACATGAAGATATCATCATTATGATCATGTGTTCATTATCAAAAATATAAATGAATGCAATATTTACATGAAAATCTCCAAAATACCAATGATTTATAGAGGGCCAATTATAGGAGAAAAACGATTAATTCCTGTGATGGAACTATGCATGAAGGTGATACAAATTACAAGAATCAGTGACGTTCGGCCAGAGGCCGATACGCACACGTAGTGCGTTTTGTTATGGGGTGCACGTCACGAGTCCGACACCCACGAGTCATGCAGCCCACGAATCATACAGCCCCCGAGCTCGACACTGAGCAAATAAGGCTCATGAGCCCGGCGCTAGGCAAATATGGCCCATGAGCCCGACGCTATAGGAAAATAAAACCCGCAAGTCTGACACTAGGGGAAAAAAAAAGGCCCGTGAGTCCGACACTAAGGCAAACAAGACTTACAAGTCCGACGGTCTAGTGGGCCTTTTTTGGGTGTAATGAATAGTGTCGGACTAGTAGGCCTTGTTTCGATTTGCCTAGTGTTGGACTCATGGGCCTTATTTGCCTCGTCACGAGCTCGGGTGCTGTTCGTTATTCCGAAGATTCGCTATTCCGAAGGTTCGTTATTCCGAAGGGTCGTTAATCCGAAACACGAAAATTCCCTATACCTACAGGTTCGTTAATCCGAAAATGAAATAGGGTTCGTTAATCCGAAAATTTGTGTCGTTATTCCGAAGGTTCGTAATTCCGAAGATTGGTTAATCCGAAAATGAAATTCGGAACAATGAACCTTCGGAATAACGAATCTTAGGAATAAAGAGCCTTCGGAATAACGAACCTTCGGAATAACGAGCTGTAACCCACGAGCTCGTGGGCCGTATGACTCGTGGATAACGGGCTCTTGGGATGAACCCTTTTTATGTCCTGTCCACCTACTCCAAGCTCTACCACTACAATGCATGTTCAATCTAAGCCCAACATTATCAGCTTTTATTTAACAAAATTATTCTCGCAGAGGAGAAAGTTCGACGCTTTTCTCGATGAGCCACCTTCGCCAGATCAGTTCAAGGTTGTTATGGTCGCGATTCATGCAGCCCACCTTAGCCCTGCAGCTAACATCAAACAACCACGCTCGAAAACATACAGAGAAGGTCCTGTTGACAATAATTCCAACATGCACTTACCTTCTTACCTTATATTCCTATTCATTCCACAAGTAAACCCAAAGCTGATGTGAGTTTCAAAAGTTTAAGTTTACTCTGTGATTTTTATAAATTTGCACGACTGACCATCAGAACAACGAAAACCATGCACAATCTGGCCATGAAAGAGATCAAGTCATACCATTAGTCGCAAGCGTTTTATATCCGCACCGACCTTACTCCTGATCGTGTGAAAATTCAGCTCCCTGTAATAGCTTCCGGAATGACTGGTTCCTTTAATGTCCCGAAGCCAACACACCGGTACAAAGGAAGGCTCATGTGCTTTCCTAGTCTCCCTCCAGGCTCTGGATTAATTTCTTTTATCCAGGTACCTCTCAGACTTTCCGAGGCGTGTTTTCTTATTTTAAACCCTTTTGAAAATCAAAGCAGAACGGGATTGGCATTTGAGTATTTTATTTTGGGAAGGAAAAGGAAAAAAAACGAGAAAAGAAGAATAAGAAGAAACATACATGAGTGCTATCATTTAGTATCAATTAGGGCCTATCAATGCTATTAAAATAAAGACGCACTGGCCTAAACTGTTCAGACTAACGTCGCAGCTTTCCTCTAATTACCGTTTGTAACAATGGAGTTGTATTATTGTTGACACTTTTGGACACTTTCTGCAGCCTGGCCGAGGACACTTTGCTCGTTTCACACAAAAACGAAAAGAAAAAATAACACACAAAAACAAAGACAAAAGATGTTCTTCACACAGAGCAGGGAGGTGAAAGAGAGAGAGCATAAACTGCAACACACAAACTAAGCCGTGAGAACAAAAAATTAAACACACATTGAGATTTCAGGTCACAAATTGCTGCTTTTGCCAATTAATACAAGTCCACGTCATACGTCAAATTAGTTTTAAAGGGGAATTCCTGACCTGTTAAAACTAAGTGTGATGAGAAAGAGTGGAAATTTATAAGCACAACTATGTAAGTTTGATCAAAATCAGACAAGGATTACGGAAGTTTACTGCTGTTTATTTTAACTTTTAACTAAGGTGGAATTCCCCTTTAAAGCGTAATTCCGCACCGCCATGTTCAAGTTAGCTTTAGTGGATGAAACAATTAAATCAAACTAACGGAATGTGAACTCTGTAAAGCAAAAGGGAAAAAAAAGTTATGGAACATCTAGAACTTTCCGTAATCTTCCACTCACTTTTATTAGTCACGCAACACTATTAGGCCTCCATCATGTCACTCTTATTACCGATGGTGATACTAATGACGAAGTCAGCAGCATTTTCAGAATTATGTAATTAAAAGTGAAATTCCACCCTGATATCACGGTGTTTTGTGTGAAACCAGAAAATTCAGAAAAGTAGAGCAGTGAAAATTACGGAAAATAAAATCAGGCACACACACAAACAAGATACAAATTGTAAAGATCTAGATAGTAAGTCAAATTAGCAAATCTGTGTCATGTAAGCCTATAGCGTTGGGCAGCTTCCATTTGGTGTGTGCAAACAAATTCATCAATTCTTTTTTTTTTTCCTCCGGGCTGATCATGGGTTTGACCAAGACTGTAACAATTAAAACTATAGCGCGGATTGTCCGATCTTCCTCAAAAAAAGTTATCGCTGTGTTCTACTCATATATTTTTCAGTCATTGTATCCACATATGCTTTAGGTTAGCATACCTTTCAGATATAACTTCATCAGCTATAGTTTAAATATTATGATGAAATGGAATCTAGGAAAATAATGATGCAAAACGCCGTCTACAGGCTACAGTTTCGTCAATTTCTGTTCGAGACCTTCACAATGTCTTGAATTACAATGGGTCTGAGCGTTGGAATGTTACTCAAATGAAATTTTAGGAACAATAAGAAGGTTAAAGGGAAAGAAAAGGTGTACTAGTAGTTGCTCGTCATTGAAGGCGGTTATAGACCTGCATTAATCTTCGCAGCACTTAACCCATGCCAAGAGTCACGGACACTGTGTTTGCAAAACACACTTCTGCAGGAATGTTACACCATGTTGTAGCACGGAGCAGACGACCTTGAGAGTCAACGTAACGGAGTGGAGCTTTACCGTGCTATACATGACATTGGAAACAAAACAAGTGGCAATGGAGAACGCGTGTTTTGCTTTGCTTTCTTTGAGTACTCATGAATGCATTCACCTGTGTTTGTTTATGTTTGTATGTATTGGAGGAGATTCGTAAAACAACCAAAAATACCCCCTTTTTTTTCTTTTCCTAACGTTCTCTCTATGACATCACATAACACGAAAGCATAATTTTATGCTGATTTTCCGGGGAACGCTTAGTTCTTTACCAAATGTTTACGGACAAAGACGACTTTCCCATTCTGTACCCCTGTACCCGCTGTGTGATTTCTCTGAATGTGTTCCATTGTGACGTAGGCCTATATTCCGGATCGCCAACTACTGACAACACTCGCATTGAGAACAATGCTGAACTCGGAGACTTTCTTTGAAAATGATTTATTCGTTTCATCAAACTTATATGGGACATCTTCCCCAAGATCAAGCAATCATTCTTTATCAAATTGAATCACACCCCCAATAATTCGATATGATTGCGAAATTAAATGTTGTTACAGAAAATGAGAAATAATGAAGCGAGTGAAGCTACTATTCTTTTTTGTTGCTAGTATTCACTTGTCTTGACCTTCGTGTAGATGATTACGTCACCTTGAGGATCTATCTAACTTGGCGGAGTTATGGGCCCCTGTAAGATCATTATCATTATTATCATCATTATCATCATTGATGTTAATATACTGCTGGTGTTATTGTTGTTGCTATAGTTATCATTATCAGTCTGGTTGTTGCTTATGAAAGAACTTGAGCAGATTCTCTTTCTTCTGGAGAACAGAGAGAGGGAGAGAGAGAGAGAGAAAAAAAAAAGAGGGAGAAACCTACGTAGGAACATAATACTCGCAGCGCCTTTATCGTAGACTAGTACTACCTGAGAAGGTGTATTCATTGTTTGCATACAACGCCCAGGTGTGTGATACTACGAGGTCGCAATACCTGCCTTTGACACGGGGAGGAATGAGAAATGTGGACAAAGTTGGAGAAGTTCACAAAAAGAGAAATGCGACACCATGCCGAGCTCGTGGTGACAACTTCACGTTTTCACGTGGACGAGCTTTGCTATAGAATCAAACTTCCTTTTCTCCCATAATATAGGACCTACAATACTTTTGTACATAGTAAAATGCCTCTGTGTCGTATACCTCTCTTGTGCGATATAACGCAATGCTGAAACCTCGTTGTCGGACCCCGTAGTCAGGTCTGTTTCCTGCTTTGTAGTAATGAGATTAAAAACAAAAACCGGAAATGTTAAGCACATATGGTTTAACCACCACTTTTCTTTCTCCTTTTTTTAACATTTCACAAGCCCATTAACATGCTTAACTTATTTCCTTTTTACACTGTCTGATTCGGGTTAAAATTAGCAGACGATTATCTTGTACACACGTAGCAATGTTTTCCCGAAGGGTTCTGTCACTATAGTAATGTAATATACAGCACTACATTTGTATTCCAATGTATTTCATTTTGTCCTTTTCGGGCTCCTCGTCATCCATGGCTGACACCTTGTTTAGGTCCGAACTACTTGTACTAATATATTGACAAGAGTTTAAAGGGATCTATAGTTTTGGTTGAGACTTAAAGTCAGGTTTTTATCACTTTTTGGTGAGATAGTGAGAAACCTGAAGAATGAAGATTTCAACGTTTATTTGATGAAAATTTATTTTGAAATGGCTGAGATATCCAAAACACAGAGTGATCCTAATTAAGTGTGGGACCCACATTTTATTACGATCGTTTTGTCTTACTTTGTTCTTGGATGTTTCAGCTATTCCAAACCCGATTTTCATCAAATAAACTTTGAATTCCTCTTAAAATGGCATGGTCTGTACTATATCATAAGTGGTTTCTTGATATCTTGCAAAAAAAAGTTGAAGCCCAATTCTCATATCTCCACCAGTATTGTACCATCCCTTTAAATCGGAGCATAGGGATATAATTAACAGCAACAAGCTGTGATCATCCAGCAAGGTAGCGGTTCGAATCCCTCTTCGCCTGTGATCAGATTTGTGTGCCTCTGCTGCCTCGTATAATATTTGCCTGACCATGGTCTGACGTACTAATATATTTCGTACACTGCAAAAAGTCCGGTGTTAAATAGTGAACACCGAGCTGGTGTTAAATTTTCGGTGCTCATTTATGGTGTTAAATTAACACCTCCGGGTGTCATTTCCAAATATAAAACTGTTTTTTGAAGAGTTTCTTAGTAACTGCACTTCTCGTTGGTTTTTAATTTAAACAAGACGATCAAGAATTTTACATTAAAATACTAGATTTTTGAAAAAATATGAAAATAAATTTACACCACAGTAACACCAGCTGGTGTGGTCTCTTATTGAAGCTGGACGGGTGTTAAACCATTGATATCAACACCAACAAATATCAAACCAACACCATGTGGTGTCATTTTTGAATTAACACCAGTACAGTGTCAAAATATCACCAGGTACAGTGTCAAATTAACACCACGAAGTGTCAGGTGAACACTTTTCAACACCATCACAGTGCATTTTCTACACCTGTGGGTGTGGCCCTCTATTAACACTTGATCGGTGTTAAATTTAACACCCATGGTGTTAAATCTAACACCGATGTTTTTACAGTGTAAACGCTCTCATTACCAGGTGAACAGGCAACCATATTCAGTGATATAGAGTTAAATGAAAGTAAGATTGTAAGATCAGAGACGTCGGAATGGCACCTCCGTATAAGCCATAATGTGTGATGTTTAAATTTGATAACCCGAAAATGAACCATCCATACTTTTACAACGTCCCATGTCCTTGAATTCATTAACTCTGACGTCAAAACGAGTAATCAATGGGCTGAGCTGCAGATGGAAAGTATTATTTGCTGCATTCTTGAGGGAAATTCTCTCCACTGCTCAGTCGACGCGCCAAATTTCATCGTTCAGAAGTCAAAACCTGATTACCCAGCAGTCAGAAAAAACACACCTTGCCATAGATCTAAAGCGACTCTCATAGTGCCAAAGTGTTTACATCACTGGTCGCGTGAGTGGTAAATTAGAGTTGACGTGGTGCTTCGTCACTCGTTCTCACAACCACATTAGCGTATGATTTCTACATTTTTGCACCGAGTCCGATCTTTTTTTTTTTTTTTAAACAGAGTGTCCCCCCCCCCGGTATTTTCTGTTTGTTACTGCGTCTGTACCAATGATTCGTTCGTTCATGAATGACACTGTCGGTATGTCGAAAAGCTGTATCATCAGGATCCTTGTCAGCATTCCGTGAATAATATATCCATATCGCATTAAAGCAATTAAAGGGCAATTTCGGACCAGTTAAATGTTAGTCTGAAAAGGACTATTAGAGTGATATTTTGTAGGCACATGGGTGAAAATTTGATCGAAATCGGATAGAGATTAGGAAAACTATGAAATTGTGAAGTTTTGCTGATATTTTCGAACAGCTGATGTTTTCAAACAGTTGATGTTAAATGTATATATTATGATGTTTTTTATGCTATCACCTCACAATAAAATTTTCATTGATCGTGTACAAAATATAAGCAGTGAACGAAAATTACTTTTCTGCTGTGATAGTGTACAACACTATGCAATTCCCAGATGAATAACTTCATATAGATAATCAGTCAGATGTACGAGGATTTGAACCCGCGTGGCATAATTGCGTCTAAACACCCCCCCCCCCCATGAAATTTTTAAGTTTTTGTGAACAAACTGCACTGTATACGACAATTTGTGTGGAGATGACATCAGCAACTCACTCATATGCATACTCATATTGACTGCTGAAAAACTGTTTTGTGAAAATCAGCAAAACTTCATTTCATAACTTGATAATTTATATCACATTTTGATAAAAGTTTCCACTGTTGTGCCATCAAAATATTACTCTCTCTTTCACGCTAACTTTGAGCTGTTCCGGAGTTGGCCTTTTAAAAGCAAAATTTGCAGGGCGTGATGGGCTGAGACATCCATTAACTTCAGGGTACCACCAGAAACAGAGCTTCCAACAAGATTTGCACAAAATCAATAATCTATCTACACCGCAGTCTACACACACACACACACACACACACACACTGCGATTTCAACCGTATATTAGCATTTCGTAGGTATGACGTCATAGAGGAATGAGACAGTATCAAAGCTTTTGTAACCATTTATCTACAAAGCAAGCTATTATTAAAAAAAAGCACACACATACATCGAAAAACGTGTCCGTCTGGTGTTTGCAGTTAACTGTTTCACATGATATCGACCAACGTTGACCAAGTTTATTCATCATCATTTCAAAGCATATAGTTAAAAAAAAAAACTGGTGGACATCGTTCGAAATTATAGGGTATAACCAACAGGATTAGCTCTACAAAAACTGATGTAATGGCAAATGGACTCGATGAAATGCTAACCGCGGGCACTCAAATTTGGGCGCAGTTGAACGCAAGTAACCTGTCCTAATGGTATAATCCTATCAGTAAACTAAAAGGTGAGAAACAAGTATAGTATTATGGTCTATACATGTCGCCTTATCACTTTATCACTCTGCCCTATTACAGTTGTGGATCCACTTTTTTTTCTGCCGAAATTTAGGAATGTGTTCCTCGCGATTCGGTTCTCGGGTTTAAAAGCTGAAAACTCTCGATTTCTTCAGCAACAATAACAAATAACAACGAATAATTTACGACAATCGTTGAGAACAGTAGCAAACCACAAACCTTGTACATTCTTCCTTGATAAGAATGCATCTAGCTTATCGATTAGATCCCTACTATCATAGCGTTGATGACCACTGGAAGCGATACGAACAAGGCCTTTGCTTTGCAGGTTGAATGTAAAGGCAACACAAAAGTCATTGCAGCTTGCCTGCTTTAATCGCGGCTTTTATCCTAACCACAAACGTTTTAAAGAAAAAGACTCAAATGATAAGATATAAGATTTGTTAACATAGGAATGGAACGATTCCTGCAAGCAACCACGTTTGAATAAACTCCTTAAAATGTACGTTTATTCTTAACTCCATCAATCCGTCACTTAACGTGACTACGGGTGGCGCATTGCATGCACGTTGCGTACCAAACATTCCTTTCTCAAAAGTTTATGAGCATTTAGTAGAGACCATTACGATCGTGAGAGAATGGCAATGATGACTGTTAGAAGGTTTCAGTGCTTATAGGGTCTATACCCATCGTTCTGTTTAACGAGAGAAATTCAAGAAGATTAAACGGTCAGGAAGTCTCAGACGGTAAGCTGGATTAAAGAGAAGCGGATTGAGCCTCATATTGAGCCTCTCTGTACATTCGTACAAAATGCTTTCTTTAAACCAGACAGTTTTGACCAGGCAGGGTGACCACCTGCCTCCTTTTGATGATGTCTACACACAGGGTTGAAGTTGACGCTATTGAGGAGAGTGGAGTCAGATAAAACAAACTTTGAAGATCATCATAGATTCAGAAATTTATAAAATTTATAGAATTTTGAAGCGAAACACAAGCGATTGCGAAACAATGCTATTATAGATAGGTCACAACCATGGTGTCGCCTTGCATTTTTATAGCTGGCCGTTGGTTCCTGAATACTTTGTGCTTCAGATGAGTTCCCCTTATTATAACAGTGTAACTCGCTCTGCTTGGAGTTGACCAAGCTTTGAACAGGTATGTAATGAGCCATCAATCGCTGTATCCCTCTCCTGTTAATTGCCAATCATTACACGCTAAATTGAATACCTGCCCACAATTGTATTTGCCCCCTCTTTAATCGAAAACTATTTTTAACGAGTCCTCTCTCTCTGTGTCTGGCACTTTGCTTCGATAATATAGTCAGTGTTTTATGCTCAGTTTTTACTCCCAGCTTGACTGGATAAACATCCTCTCCCGTTTCGAGTCCTTGATTTTCAGCATGATGTAGCATTACTTCCCATCGCTTCGCTTAATTTCTCATCAATTGAATCGGTGCAAAACCTGGTCAGAAGTCCGCGCTTGTTGGTGTGGGAGCAAACACTTGCGGTTTGCAGCTTGGCCGCGTATGCGCCTCTTCGTCTTGCCTCTTCTCCCACAACCTCTGAAAGCATTATAATAGAAAAACAAAACAAAACAAAACAAAACAAAAACTGCTCGAGATCAAAAGTCAATCATCATCTGCAACTTGGCTGAAGAAGTCGGAATCAATGTGTATATACACTCATTATCACATAGAGATATATACATATATGTATACTGAGACTCTCGGTTTGTTATCACATCTGCCATTGATAACGTCGGTTATGATATGACTGTACTCATGTTAACCCATGAGGATGAGCCAATTTTGCTACAACACGCATTTTCTATAGACACCTGCCTGAATATACTCGGGACTAGTAATTTGTAAGTGACTGTCTCAAATGATTATATATATCGAGGTGGTCGTTTTTGTGATAATTCTCGTCGGTAGTATTCTGTTTCTATTTAATGTTAGAAAGGCAAGTGCTAAATGTATTTGTTACAACATATCCCATTTTGCCTGTGTGTCTATCACCCTGTCATGCGCACAACCTGTCAAGTTAGTTTCGTGACCTCACAATGGCTCAAGCTTGACCGACGATCCGTGTCTCACCCACGCAGCAAACCAATCCCTAAACTCGCCAGTCAGCTGATGCAAAACATTTCCAACGTGTACCCATGTCAATTAATGGCCCTTCAGTTCATGTAGCATTGATGTGATATGAATCCAGTCCATTCGAAGTTATACCAGGGGATTTCAGCCCTCGAAATGAAACAGGCATGGATGCGGCGGTATTGAATCCGTATTACTGTCATGGAAATTCCGAGGTTGATAGAGCCACCAGCCATCGATGGTTCGTGCATAAAACACTCCGAACAGTCGTTAGGTGGTAAATATGCATTTACTCTACTTCACGCCCACCTCCTTCTCTTCGCTTTCTTTCAGGAGTTGAAATTTAGAAGGAGGAAAGAAAAAGAAAATCTGTAAGAAATTCAATAGACGATGGATATTGAAATGTGCGTGCCCCTCGCCTTCTGGAGAATCTTAAAATGTTCGTTTACCCAAAAGGTTAGCCAGGGTTTGATCTTTGCTTTTTCGAGAGCTGTCGATCAACAAACTTTCCCATCCCACGGCCAGGGGCAACCAAGAGAGACAGAGCGATAGAGGGGGAGAATGAGAAAGAAAGAAAGAGGGGGGATGGGGGGGGGGGGGGGGGGGGGAGGGGGCAGTCGAGGGGAGAGGAGTGCGTGTATGTGTGTGTGTGTGTGTGTGTGTGTGTGTGTGTGTGTGTGTGTTTGTCTGTGTGTGCGTGTGTGTGTCAAAAACTAGGAAGAAGAGTTGAGAGAAAGAGACATCAAAATTGGTTTAATAAAGAGCAGCAGGCGGAGGATGGAAACAGTGGCTAGTCAGTCATTGCAGCGGAGAACTTCTCCCGGAACTGGTTTCGGGGAATGTTGGTGAGCCGAAGGTTGGCATGGGTGGCTTGATGAGTGGAAGCGGAAGACATGATGATGATGATGATGATGATGATGATGATGATGATGATGATGATTGGTGTCACAGTGCTGACAACTCGACATTTCGTTTGTCAGTTCATGTTCACTCATCTCATCGCCAGCGTCGCATAGCAACCAGCACACATTGTTATGATATTCGTATACAAACAAACATAAATCATTTGAGGATAAATGTTTACTGTCGGATCTTTGAAAATAGACACAAACTTTTTTATTACGATATAAATTTATTTGAACATCCAGGATATGAAATAAGTGCTAACGAATAAAAGAAAACATCACAAATGTTATTTACAGTCTCTTACTCTCATCATAAATGTCAAGAATTTGTTTTTTTTTTTAGTACATGCAAAATATACATGGTTCAGGATGTTTTGAACTGGTAAAAAATAAGGAGTTACTCAATTGCATTCAAAAATGTGGAATCGCTCTATTGTAGTTGGATGAAAGGTAAATTATGACATTCTTAAGAGCATCCATGCACTCTGTGGATTCAGGAGACTGATCCTTGAACCGGACAACTCCGTGGTTTCCCCTAGCAACTGCAAGCTGCCTGCTGCAGCTGCATCACATGCAGCACATTCACTGCCATCGTCGATTTGGCGTCCCTGCCTTGATGGCGGGAGGGGAGGTGAGCGGCGTGATGCGATGATGTCGCTGGAATGGGGTCACTATGCGGCGTAAGACTTGACTGTAAAGGACTGGAGGCATACCCTATCCGTATGGAACGCCGAATAAACCCGTAGATCCTATGCATTGCTGTCATGTGTTTCAAGGACGACTTCCATTGGAGGCGAGGCGTTTGAAAGATGAGGATGAGAGTAGCAGCTCAGACGCAGATGAGCTCTCGAGGGGGAACGTGTGGCAGACGAAGATATAATGACTCTGGAATGACAATGGTATGGAGAACGGGGGGCCGCAGATGGCTTCCTTTTCCTTTGAGTCTTTCGGAGAATGGCAGTGTGTGTCTCAGGTTTGTTCGTTCGAGATAACTTCACGGCTGTTCCAAATACTTTTTAAGCGATGCTAAGACAAGCGGAGGAAAATTGTAAAGGAATATATGGAGTCACTCGTGCGAAACGAATATATGACCCGTCCTACTTCATGACAAGAATGTAGGCTATTGCAGAAATCCTATTACGCAAACTCCAGGGCCCTGTTTCACTAACGAGTTGACTATATCGAGCCAAAGTTGAACCTAAAGTTGGGACAGATTCAGATCAGATCTAGTTTGGAAGTGTCTTCCCATAGACATCCAAGATGTAGGCCCTGTTCTGAAACGTGGCAAGATGTGAGCAAGATACTATTGTCAAATGGCTTAGTGAAACAGTTCCTTACTTCTGAGGACTGATTTATCCCAAAACTGTCTCTTATACTTATAGTTGAATTGAACTTAGGATTGAGTTTAGAACTTAATGAGACAGCTTCCTGCATTGTTTGTGAGGCTCCCGATATGTGTATCCAGGGACATTCATTCCTTGTAGAGCATTACCACGTTCATGAATCACGATTATCATCCCAATATTCGTCTTAAAAACAGACATTTTAATGCACGTTTCCGCCACGTGCATCCACGTGAACGGTGTTACGACTGATTTCTCCTTCGATCGATCAATTGATTGATATTGACCACATGATTAAATTATTGATTTGTTTTAGCATCGCGGAATGCCCGTATTTCGTAGTAAAACAAAACAAAGCGGCCTTTACTTTGAAAATAAGAAGAAGAAGAGATATATGCAGGAAAACTAAAGCAAGAAATGATTGAAGAGCAAGAAATATTGAAACATTCAACATTTCAGAATACAAACCTACTTTATACAATATAATATTGGCGCATACATGAATATGTAAACCCCTTTTCCTACTATATCCCTACAAACTCTACCGCCAGTCATTATTTTTGTATTCACGATCTTATCATCGACCTTACTTCATCTCTATCTTGTCCTGATCTGTTTACGTCGAAGTCCCGCTGCTGACATACTTTTAACGTGCCCGTCAAGATACAAACTAGTCGTTCATCACGCAACAGCTCCGGACGGACCAAGCCCCATCTTCAGTCTGAGCAGACGACGCTGATGAATGGTTTTTATGGCACAGCTCGTAGTACGTCCTGGGGTCCTGACAGAGAATGAAATACACGAAGATCTGTAGCAACATGAAGATGTGACCTTCGCCCTACGGTATTGCCCCTACCAGCATGTTGCTTGTTCGTATGTTATCTTATTTCTAATGCGAAATCATAAATTGTTGCCATTATTTTCTTGTTTTTTTTTTTTATCTGTTCGTGGATTTCGCCCAGTGTGAGGAAAAAACGTTTCACCATCGCCATAAAATTTTCTTCCCATGTTCCACTCGTCTCGAAAAATCTGGGTCGAAGCCCACTTTTTTATGACTGAAATTGGCAACATCTGAAAGGACGTGAAATCTGCCACTGTTTTTGTTTTGGTGCACTGAGGTGGTAAGTCGACTTGGGAACTGTTCTTGATATACTAGTAGCCATAGAACCTATTTCCATGCTCTGTTCTCATCGTCATTTTCGTTTGTTTTCAGAACTAAAAAAAAAAAATGGAAGAGTCACATGCAATGTATTGCGTGATGTTGATGTACATTTTGTTATAATCGCGGAAAATGTTTAGCAAAAGTTGATTTACTGATGTTATGTAAGAACTGGACCCCGGGGAAGAAAAAATTGTGTCGACTTTGTACAGGACGTGATGCTGAACATAATCAAGCCAGTTTCCCCCTTTTCTGTTTATCCTTGTAATGCGTTTGTTTGCTTTTCATTTGAAGGTTTCATTTGGAAAATGAATATGGCTATTACCATTGCTACTACTATTAGTATTACGGGTGCTGTTCGTTATTCCGAAGGTTCGCTATTCCGAAGGTTCGTTATTCCGAAGGGTCGTTAATCCGAAACACACAAATTCCCTATACCTTGAGGTTCGTTAATCCGAAAATGAAAAAAGGGTTTGTTAATCCGAACATTTATAGCGTTATTCCGAAGGTTCATTATTCCGAAGATTCGTTAATCCGAAAATGAAATTCGGAAAAATGAACCTTCGGAATAACGAATCTTTGGATTAAAGAGCCTTCGGAATAACGAACCTTCGGAATAACGAGCTGTAACCAGTATTACCACCACTAGTCCAACTACCTCATTGTGACGTCATTACACTGCGCATTATTTTGACGAGTTCCTGCAAGTCAGTTTCTTTTTCTTTCTCTCTCACGAAAACAGATTTAAAGTGACGTCACATGTCCAGCATCATGTTCAGGTTTGGTCAGCTTTCATAGAAAGCCGGCATTGTAAAAATCGAGAGATCAATCTGATTGTGAAAAATAATGATTTTTTCGTCGTGAATTTAAGTAAAGAAATCAAGAATAAAATGACGATCTATGTGAAAGCTGCTGGGACACTTGTGATTCCATGACGTTACTAATTAATCAATTTGAAAATAAGATTCCAACTTTATATTACTGTTTTCTGAAAAAGGAAACTGTAACAGTTTCAAGTTGCCTATTTTATATCTAATTTTGATGATGTAGGCCTAGACTTCAATGTTTCTGTTAATTAGACTTGAATCGATTTTATTGAAGTTAATTCAGAAATGGGAGCGGTGTGTCGTTGCAGCAGGGAGGTGTGAGAGAGACACACCTCCCTGGTTGCAGCGTTATGAGCGTGCAGTAGAGTCATGGTGCAATTCCATGTAGACTGGACGAAATTTTGGCCGAGTATAGTACTTTCATAAAGGTCAGTGTCTTGTGAAGCTTTGCCCATGTAGTTCGTGTATAAAATCCTTATTTTTTCTATGGTTTACGGCCTACCTAAGTAAAATAGAAATTGACACGTTCACATCAGAAGGTCAACGGAGACAAAAGCTCCTAGCAGCCAACAGCAGTCGGTGGAATTCCGAAGGAATCGCATGCAACTTCTCCAGCCGAGCTGGAGGTATCTCGATTCTGAGGTTGTGACATTTTCAGTCTTTAGACACACTTTGTGGTGGTGAAAATCGAGGTCGTTAAAGTGGACGATCTCTTTGATGATTGCGAAAAAGGAATCCATCTTTGTCTTCAAGTGTGCGTTTAGACGGGAATCATGGGTGTTACTTCCCTTCAGAGGCACGAGAAATGCCGCCTAGCCCTAGATGTAGAGCGACTGATCACACTTTTCTCTCGCTTCCACTACGGTTCAACGTGACATCATGACCGTGAACTTAGTCACCCACAGAGTTTACTACACAGACCTGCTTTTTTCTCTTTCCTGATACAGAGAGAGAGAGAGAGAGAGAGAGAGAGAGAGAGGGAGGGAGAAAAGGCGACAGAGAAAAAAAGCCAATTCATACGTGCGAGATCAAAGAAAAAGCCGGAAAAACCTACCACTGTATAAAGGAGCGAAATTTAAAAAGAAAGAAAAAAACAACTTTGATGTTCAAAAGGTGTGCTTATAATAGTGACTGAAAAGACCAGGTTGTTTGTGGGTAAAATGGGAAGGTTGGACCCAGTATTTTGACAAATTACCATTTTCTTTTTTTTTTCGGGAATTACTTACTTTGCTTGATGACGTCTGTGAAACCAGGCTGGGAGGTAGGGCCTACTAGGCTCGCAGAGTACCTCCTTGGTGAAGCCAGGTAAGGGAAGTGTGATAGAGACATTCCACCTCCCGGGTGTAACTTGGCGCCAGAAACGGGCGTAGGGTTGGGACACGCTTTCATCGATCCCTCGGTATTAGATCGTTTACAATTAGGTTTCAATTAGCTCTCAGGTAGGAAACGTGCTCGCAAACATTCGATCACACAGACTTCAACTTTGGATAGGGTCGCGTTTCAATCCCTCCCCCTCCCCTCCCCCTTCCCGTTGCCACAGGCGTTAGCCCTGAGGACAAACGTGCTAATGTCGCACCTTACCTGCGGTCAGTCCCTCCTCTACAGTTTCACAGGGCCCCAGACTGTGATCACCGTGATAATATTATTGGGTTATGATTCAGACACGCCACACTGCAGCAACTCGCAATGCGGTTTCGCACACGGGACAAAAAGGTGTAATATTATTAGAGCGGGCAAACCCCCGTCATTTGAACATTAGGCATTGCCCCGCCCCACCCCACCCTTCCGCCCCCACCTCACCCTTCCTGCGCACATAAACCACCAACAGTCAAGAAAATAGACACGTGTATGCTTGAAAATAAGCAAACATATTGATCAAGGTAATCTATGAAATCGCCATATAACGAACTATTATCATAGAGACGAAAGACATTAAGCCAAGCGCTCTTCCTAAAGGTTAGTCATTTTCGCATGCGGTGAAATTTTAGTGAACAACCAGGTTGCTGTTTACCAAGTTGACTCTTACAAGACCAGTGGCAGTGGCAAGAAAAGATGTAGTAGTAGAAGTAGCAAATGAGGATGGTGATGAAGATGATCAAGATTTATACGACCGAAGAAAAGGAGATAATGAGGGAAATAACAGTAATGAAAAAGGGAAATAAGAGAAAGCAGATTACCAGATTAATGATGAAGAAGACAAGAATTAATGTGAAGAAAAGGAAGAAGAGAATGATGATGATGACGAAAATAAGAAAAGAGAATGGAAGGAGGGATTAGAAGAAAAAAAGAAGAAAAACTCAGGGGAAAATAAAAAAGAAAGACTAGGAGAATTAACGAAAAGGAAAATGGTGATGAAGAAGAGAAGAAGAACAAGAAGATGACGAAAAGAAAAAAAGGAGAATAGAAAAGAGAAGGAAAGGAGGGATTAGGAAAAAGAAAATGAAAGAATCAGGAGAAAAAGAAAAGAAGGAAGAAGGGAGGAACGAAGGATCAGGAGAAGACGCGAGTTGTCAAGCGATGCTATCATGTCAGAGCAATAACTCGGTGAATGGTTCGGAGTACGGTATCCTGCGCATCTCATCCAGCTGTCGCTGAGACCAGGTGTCGATCACGGCTCTCACCGTACCGTCATCCCCGGGCAGATTAAAGGGAAAGATGACGAGCTCTCTCCCTCTCTCTCTCTCCGAATAAGCCAGTTCGGGGTTAGCTCAAGTTCACATTAGTTTGAATGATCTTTTTTTTTCTTTTTCTCTCAGTGAGTAGACGCTCCACCACTCGTTTTCAAAGCGAAATAATGCATAGCTTGCCCGACGTAACTGTTCATTTATAGAATACATCAAACACGTTCAGATAAAGAATGAATGTGCCAGGTGAAAAGAATGGTCCGTCTGTTGATACTTGTGGAAGCACCCATTGTATTATTTTGTATTGAATGTAGTAACAAACTGCTTCCTATTAATGTAGCTAATGTCAGGTTTGCTGTCAGATGGATGTTCTGGCAAAACATAATATGTTACCATTACATAAAACATTATTATACATGCATCACAGATACTTATCTCAGTGAATTCAAAATCCGACATGCATGTTGGCACAAATGACCTTTTTTTTTCCTGCTCATGCGCAAAATGGAACTCCGAACTAGGTTACACTGTATTACATTCAATCCTCATTAACTGCTGTCATTGAAGACATTTTTGTTGAATGGAAGATCACATCAAAGCCAGGGAATGACACATTGGCATGTGTTCTTGCTGTATTTTGTACAAACGAACTTCCATCGTGCTTGCTTTGCTCTTGGGTGGTTCACAGCCAAAGTAGGCCTAAATCTAAATTTGTCATAGGATGATGAACTTCATCATGTTCATCAATTTCAAATTCAGATTCATTAAGATTCGTCTTAACAAGTCTATAATAGGACATAAAGATTTTGTTTCCTTCAACATTTTTACAATAATAGTACAAAAATAAATCACATCACAATTACTTGTTTCCATGACAGTCACAGTAGACGTTACAGCATGTAAATCAACAAGAAATGTCCCCAGATGGAGATTGATATGCCACCACTATATCGCATTAGCCTCCCAATAGGTCTACAGTACATCTTGACAATATGAGATGACAGTTTTACATGACTGGCAAGAAGCTGAAATGACATAAATAATTCGAAAGTTTGATGGCACAACCCCAAAATGCGTTGAGTGGTTACACCTCATCGTGAACCAAATTTTATTCCTTGAACCAAGTTATGATTAAAACTAAAACTTTACAACCAATATAAATCGAACTGACGAACTGTTTGAGGATGATGATAATGGAATGGCCTTACCTCCCCTTCTTTCCCTCAAAACAGGACCTTGTTATTATTGTCATGCACATATTTCCCCGACGTGTGATGTTCGTTATTCCAAAATTTCATTATTCCGAAACGCACAAAATTCCCTATACCTACATGTTCGTTAATCCGAACATTGTTGACGTTGTTCCGAAGTCTCGTAATTCCGAAGGTTCGTTAATCCGAAAATGAAAAAAAAAAAGTTCGTCATTCGGAAGGTTCGTTAATCCGAAAACGAAACAAGGCTCGTAATTCTGAAGGTTCGTTATCCTAGTGTACATATTAACGAAGCCTTTTACATTTTCGGATTAACGAACATCTAGGTATACAGAAGTTGTATGTTTCGTACTGACGAACCTTCATCATTTTATATTCGAATTAATGCAACTTCGGAATAACGAACGTCACCCCATTTCACCGGGTTTATAATAATTATTGTTGTTTGTCAAATTGATATGAACGCAACGAGCATAATCGTAATTCAGACCCCCGAGCCTGGTCCGCTACTCCATACATTGTGCGTCCCACTGTGCTCCAACCAACCTGAATATTCATTCAGAGACAAACATAGAAACAACAACAACAACAACGACAACAACAACAACAAAAGAAGATCAAAACAAACAGGTAAACAAAACAAACAAAATGTAGATATTCAAATCATGCATAATGTCAACTCAATAAACAATGTGTTGAAGTCAGGCGTATGTATAATTTGATGAACGAAGCAGGGAGTCAATGGCTTAGGGCAATTTCATTTTTTTTTAATATTTCCATTACATACAGATTATTGACATGTCCACACGCGTAGATACATTTCAAAATTCATGACTTGGCATGCAAAGCAAAACTGCCCGCGGCCCCGCGACGCACTATCGGTTGGCTTCGCACGGTCTGGACAATAAAACAGCCAGAGCCAAGCAGGGTCAATGTACATTATGGGAAGCGACGGAGACCCGACTCCAACTTCCCAAGGTATGGAGTACATTCAACACCTTCTCCGCTTTCTTCGCCGTCGTACAACTTCAATTTCACTGCTGCCCACGGCCTCACCTTTGCCTCCTCTTTCTTAATTGAAAAACTTGATGACACACGCGATATTTCCATCTTGTACCTTGTTCCAAATCCAAAGACCATAAACCAGAAATGACATTTTTTTTTCTCTCAATCTCTGCCCAGACGAATGAGGTGAAAACGGTCGTTTAGATATGCTTTAAATGTGTCCTTGATGCATCAACAGGTTATATGCTATCTCTCCCGTAGGGTATTGCAGATATCAAAAGTCAAAACCAGCGGAAACGGTTGTAAGCTGTGAACGGGTCCAATTCCCCGAGCACAACACGGGTTTACGTTCCGATAAAGAGAAAAGTGATTTTTCATGTGCCCCATGTGTGCAATTTTGTGTATGCTTTACCACACCGCGCGTTTCCACCCTCTCTCTTTCTCTCTTCAGAAACGTTTTGCTAAAGGATTGTTATTAAGAAGGCTGTGGTTAAGTTGGACCGCTGTCATCACTGAGATTTGAAGTCGGCAATTCGTTTTAATCTTCGAAAGACTGATGTGCGTTGAACTTCCTTTGGCGTAGTCTGCTCTTTTAAAGCCATGCTGTTACGAAATCATAGCGAAATATGAAGACATAATATATACCATTTTATTATTCTGAAATTGGCAAAATCAGTGAAGACGAACAATGAACTAAGGGGAAATACGCTGGAAGTCTTGACGCCAAGGAAAATGACAAAGTGAGAGAAAAACATAACAATAGGAACAAAAACGACAACCATTCCCCCTTTTCCTATCCCCTAACACATTTTATTATTCCAAACGATCCGAGAGTCTTGGTTTTGAAGAAGGCTCTTGTCATTGAACTGTTAAAGGGGAATGAAACCCTAAATCTAAGGATTGAGTGAATGCAAAAGTATTAATAGAACGCATCATTGAAGTTTGAGGATAATCGGTCAATCATTTAAAAGATTATTAGTTTTAAAAATGTTCGGTACTGCCATCGATGGATAATAAGATTACAACAATTTGCTATGTCACAATATTAGCCTGCAACCAATGATATAAAGAAGATATCAGAGGATTCTACAAAATTTCATTTTGTATGAAAAGTTCACATTGCTTTTACTTGCTATTTGTATATGTTGAGGGTATAACATTATTCCCAATCCTTTGACAACGAGATTAAGTCAAGCGCTCTTTCATTGTGCTAGATAAACATGAGAATTATATGTTGTATAGATTTTGTTTTTGTTTTTGTTATCATTGTCACCATTGTGATGGTCGTTTTAGATGCTGAGTTGTTGTTGTTATGATCATTGTTGTGGATGTTGACGTTGTTATTTTGAAAAAGAGATATAAATTTATTGCCGGTGTTTGGGACGAAACTTGAACAGTGCGTATATATTTATAGTGCGTATAGTTGTAACGTATTATTTTGTCCCGATGTTAAGACGCCTCTTCCCTCTCCTCGATTCTACATTTATTTTCTCTTCCTATACTTTTCATCCATCTCTCATCGTATGCCTTCCGCCAGAGATGAACCAGACACGACACAAAACTCTGTGTTGCTAGGCAAGTCAATGATATGCTAACCAAGTCGATATCCTGTCAACTGAAACGAACGCTTTCGGGAAAGCGTAAGCAATGATAAGCAGCACATGTCTCTATATAGAACAAATTCACAGTTGACATTCATTATTTGCCAATGTACAACACAGGAAAAAATATCATGATCATGTTACTACCACTGCCACTATATACAACCATTACGACTAGCTGTACTGATTATAAATGATTGTACAAAATGAGCTGCACTGATATCGCTTGATTAATATGCAAATTTCATCTTGTACTTTGGTTTGAAATGAAATGAAATGAATTGAAATGATTATGATGATGATGACACTAATAGTGGTATTCAAGATCATGTCATTATCATTCATTATTAACCATTGGCATCTCTTCCAATGTGGGCTAATCACTGAGACTTCTCGAGGACCGTGCTGTAATTATTATAATTCCAGCACAACCAGCAGGTAGGCCTATACCTGTTCTCACTCTTTAGTCAAGAGAAGGCACCACTGGTAAAAAAACCTTGTATATGGGAATATACTTACATGGAGAGACACTCGAATCTACAACCCAATGTTTAGGAGACCAGCGGCCTATCCACTGTACCGCATTGTTCCCTTGAGACTACATTACGCCCAGACTATCTCTGCTAGAAATAAAATTTGACCATAAAATAGTCATGGTAGTCCTGGTTCGTGGACATAGATAACAGAACATTCAGCACTTGTGCATCTGAATAAAACAAGAGAAAGGTAGAATATTATACACAACGTAGTTTCATACGGCGGAGATGTGTAGGCCCACTATAATGATTTCTCAATTTCATATCCATTTCTTTTTTTTACAAACATAGACAAGGGGATGATATATATATATATATATATATATATATATATATATATATATATATATATATATAAATATATATATACCCATATTATATATATATGTGTATATATATATATATATATATATACACCCATATAAGGCATAAGCACTGTACTGTCTAAACAATATGAATAATAAAGTGGTACAAGGCCACATTGAAGAGCTGTCCAGTGAATATCATGTGAATAATTTTCTGTTTCTGTACTAGATGATTCTTCTGACGCACAATTTTTTATTCTCTTTGCCTAAGATCTTTTACGATTGCCTGTCCATGTAGATTTGGTGTTCGAAGTTCTCCGACGCCAGTTGAGGAGACTGACTGGGCAAATAAAAGTCGATCGTGTGGACTATTGTCATTTGGTAATCGTTTCCGTATGGTGCTTTGACCAAATTAACATCTTGCGAACGTTCATTCTGACATGATATACATTTGGTTTGTTTGCGACGCATAATTTTGATGACCCGATGTAATATCTTGATCCACAGCCACATTCCATCACATACACCGCTTTGCCATTTACTACCAACCACGTATACTGAAAATCAACTACATATACCGCCAACCGATATCTAAATGCGCCCTATACAAGTATCAGGAGACTGGGTGAATTTCATATTCCCATACCGCGTTATAGCCTGCGTATTGCTGCTTAGCTTGAATTTTCTCTGGTCTTTTATTTACGTTCTCTGGTTTGACGAACAGCTGTGAGGTACAAATCTCTTGTTTTGATAGCTGGGAGATTTATATGTATTATCCTAAATCCCTTGAAGAGTGTTAATAAAATGAACTTTGTCCGTTCCTAGGGTTACGGTTTACCCAACGAGTCACACAGGTTCCCCGTATCTACAGGTCCCTTTTTTTTTCTTCAGAATTTCAGACGCGGAATTTAAAAAGATAGAGCAGAATAGAGAAACATAGACTGGCCGAAAACCACAAGGAATGTCAGACTCATGATTTCAGAAAGGAAAAAGACGGCCCCTCACCAATTCGTCGCACATTAATGGTTTGTACCACTTTGTCTTACTGAGACCAAGGAGTTAGTACAGACTGCTGTAACTCCTTGCTGCACAGACATTTTTATCGGACAAAGTTTAAACCATGGAGCTTGTGTTGTATTAAACTCCATGATCAGCTAATGATAAAACGAAAACCCAAACGAGAACAAACAAGTCTACCAAACTAGATGAGTGCAAAAGCGTCTTGACCTAGCCGGAATGTTTGGTAATGCTCTAGAGTCAGACAAATGTTTTTCCTTCGACTTTTTTTTTTGTAATTCGAAATTTATTGTCCAAAGGGATGGGGTGGGGTACTAGAGGGAGACATTTTTGTGGTGTGTCGGGATCAACTGTTTCACCATTTCACCATGTGAATGAGATTGTTGGGTTCACTTCAAGGGTTGCGCACTACTCAGCAGCCAACACAACTGATACTTTTGCAAATTCAGCATCAGACTCCCAAATGCCAATTGCCATACTGTCACCTCACTCAGTGATATAAATTACTCTGCGTTCGCTGCAAATGCGAATGGGGGTATTTGAAATATACGAGGGTGGATGATATTTTCATTATGACGTCTCTTTTGTTTCAAATCCTATTTCAACAATTGTTGTAAACCCAGTCACACTTTAAAGGGATGGTACAGTATTGGTGGAGATGAGAATTGGGCTTTTAACTTTTTGCAAGATACCGAGAAAACACTTATGATATAGTACAGAGCATACCATTTTAAGAGGAATTCAAAGTTTATTTGATGAAGATCGGGTTTAGAATGACTGAAACATCCAAAAACAAAGTAAAACAAAGCGATCGTAATAAAGTATGGGTCCCACACTTTATTAGAATTGCTCTTTTTTTGATATCTCAGCCATTTCAAAACCAATTTTAATCAAATAAACGTTGAATTCCTCATAGAATTACATGCTCTTTCATATTTCATAAGAGGTTTCTCATTATCTCACCAAAAATGTTAGAAACCTGAAATTAGGTCTCAACCAAAACTGTACGATCCCTTTAAGTTTGTTGAAAATGGATATGGAAATCTAAAGTGGGGTTGAAATTAACTGGATTAGATTTTGCGTTGAGAGTGTGGTAAAGGCGAGTATGGTATATTAGCTCAAACAAAGGTATACAAGTTCGATTCTAGGATATGTTATGTAGGGACATAAAGTCGCCAGTATCGAAACTGGTCAATGTCTTTTTGAGAATTGTTATCTAGTAGTAGTACCAGTGGGCTTGCAGTAGCGGTGGAATTCAGCCAACGGAGAGGGGAATATTATTGGCCACATGTGTGTTTGTTGTCGGTGCGTGGTACATGCACTAGTGACCAGGTGGTGAGGTTCATAGGTGAAATCTGGCATGGCTATCCTGTCAAGGCTAACAGCCCCCTTGCATGGATCAAGTCAATCATACCGTCCTATACGATGTATCAGCATCGGGATCTATATTGGGAGGTCTGCCTTTGACGTTTCTTGGTACATTTTGACAGTTGGTCCCATGGCATGGCAGTAGGTGTGATCAATTGTAAATGTCCTTCTCCATTCCTCCCCTCACCACCCTCCCCCCCCCCCCCCCCCCCCCCCCAAAAAAAAAAAAAAAAAAAAAAAAAAAAATGAAAAAAAAAATGAAACGTTTCCTTGCTCCCGGGGAAAGTTTCTAATTATTTGGACAAGACTTAAGGATCATTTCACGGCAGGGAGAACGTCTTGTCAGGATTTTTTGGATTATGGCAAGGTGTGATGAAATATCTGTCTTCATCCACGACAGGGGGGGGGGGGGGGCAGAGAGAGGGAGAGAGAGGAGGGGGATGAAGGAAGAGTCGGTAGGACTGCTGTTTCAGAAGATATTTTGGTCGTCTGTTTAATAAGGATGTAATCACTTTTACGTAATGTTTGACTCAGCTGCCTGTACTGTCGCCGATCAAGGGGCGGATGTAATGAAAAGGTCGCACCCATCGGAAGAATATTTCCACTCCAGGGGGGATTTCATGATAACTTGGCGCTCTTGTGATGTAATCAACAAAGCCACATAAAGAAGAAAATAAAAAGAACGTATGATTGAAACTTTGTATATTCAGGATATCCTTCCACGCATTTATTAAGTCTTTCCGTACGTTCAGAATTTTGACTTACCCTTATGGACAACTGGTTCGAAGAAATCGCTGGAGCAGGGGACTATTTTTGATGGTTGATGGAGATATTTCTCCCCCAAGGCGTGGAATGATAACCTTGCACTAAATGACATCCAGATACTCATGTCTTTCATCATTTATCTTTTTTTTTAAGCCTATGCATTGATTTTGTTGCGAGGAAACCGTGGAACAGGTCAGCGCTCCATCTAGGTATTCTAGGGCCCGCATAACATGGAGAAGTTAACTTTTTTATATAACTTGATATCTGGCCATCCATCCATCCTGTCATCTATTGGCTTATAATCTCTGTCTATCATTATATGTCATTGTGCCCATATAAACCGAACCGGTAGTTTGAAAAAAAAAACAAGACAAAATAAAATAAAAGAGAGAAAAACTGAAGAAAATGGTATTTGCCAGCGTCGCCCAAGACTACGTACTTTCTCATTGAATGAGACGTCACACAATTGCATTATATTTTGACGACGGTTAACCATGAACCAATCCTGGTATGAATACGATGATGGTCATAGCCCTGAACCGAATCCTGGTGTGATAACGGATATAGCCATGAACCGAATCCTGGTATGACGACGGTTAGCCATGAACCCAATCTCGGTGCGGTAACGATTAGCCATGAACCTAATCCCTGTCGTCTCCTAGACGTCGGAACCACGTGACCTGAACGAGAGGATCACGGGATCAAGGAAGGCAAGAAAGTTCAGTTCAATACGATATTAGAAATTGGACGAATTTTTTTCATCATAAAAACAAAACAAAACAAAAAAGACCGAGAAACGTTTCAGCCTCACATTACATGAACCATTAGGAGTTTGCTAATCTTATTGCGTTGGACGAGTTTAAGAGTGAATTTCAAATGAAAGCGAGCAAATTTTAGTTCCACTATGACGCACGAATAGTTATTGTTGTTTTATTGTTGATGCTGCTGTTGTTTTTAACTAGTCTGTTTGCTGAAGTTTTTGTTTCTTTTTTTTTCATGCTCACTGTATGCATTATTTTCCTCGTGGTTTCGCAAGACGCCAGCAGTACCAACAAATTATTAACATGTACCAGCTATTATAAGTGTGCGTTCCTAACCTTTTGTAACAAAACACTACCGGGTATTCGAAAATCTTACCCAGTCTTTGTTCACATGCGACAAGCACTCTCATCAAAATGCGTTGAACGGATAGGGTCATCAGAATTGTCAGAGATGGCGAAATCGTTATCCTCGTTATGGGAGAAATTTGAAGACACCATAGCCCACTATACGCACGGTAGCCGTACGTATATATGGCCCATATGCTAATGGAGAAATCAAATAATCAATTCTATCAATTCCATTATTCCATTATCTTCGCAGCTATAATTACCATAGTTGCGATAATAATTGTACACTGCAAAATGACAAAACAGCGCTGGCAGCCTGTTATAGGCGCACAACTTTCTACAACTTCAATGATATTTTCATTATGATTTCATCCTTTTTCATACTATATCAGTGTGTTTTCCCACCTCCCTGGTTTGACAATTTTATCTTTTTTCTACTTTAACCCGTTGAGGACGGACTGATTTTGCTACAACACGCATTTCCCATAGACACCTGCCCGAGTACTCGGGACTCGTCCTCAATGGGTTAATTTCACCTCTTTCGCAAGAAATGCGAGGCATGATGTGGATTATTTTCAAGTCAATTTAATACTTTTAAGACATTTTATTCAGCGTAAAACGTCGCTGACACCTGACCCAGTTATTTTGTTTTAAAAAGGCAGTCGTTGAGCTGGGCGAACTTCCGGGGATCTTTTTTTTTAACGCCTTCCAAAAGAGAAATGAAGAATTCGTAAATAGAAAAGGATTAGAATAAAACACTTATAGCACTGACCAATGGCCCCACGAGACTCACCGAAATATTTCTCTGTGCTGATATCAAAATATCCACTCCGTTGAACGACCTGGATGGCTCTCCGTCCCTGGCGATCCCTAGAGCTTGACCCCAAAGATCCAGTTGGTCGTGTCAGTCACATCAGAGTCATTGCTTCTCCTCCGTCCGATTAATCACCTCACCCTATAGTCCTCTGAGTATTGTTTTTATTTTTCTGTCAAATCCACACTCTCCTTTCTCACACGCCCCTCTCTGCCAACTAACTTCATTTCCACACTGACACACCCCTTGTGTCCATCTATGTACATTCTACCCATCCTTGCACCCAATATCGATCCTCTTCACGCTGTAGTTTGTCGGTCCTAAGTACACTTGCATACATTCATCTGTGATAGCAAACATAATATATACCCTCTTCACTCTCATACACACGCACCTCATGTGATGCCCCCTATCTTCACCTTTATCCCCCCAGATGTGGTCCCACACGCTATTTTGCATATCCATCACTGTCTATATACATCCGCATCTGTCTTTGACAAACACCCATATAACAGCATCATGTACGCACTCAGTCAATGTTCATTCACACCGATGCGCCTCTTTAAAGACTGAAGACACATCCAGAGCAGTCTACCTAGTTATATAGCTGCCTGCCGGATATCCATTACCTTCCAGATATTCGTTACCTTCCAGATCCTGTAGCTGTGGAAAGTGCTTCAGAATTTGCCAACCTACCTGGTTCTCTATCCCTGATCAGTTTGCTGTCCTGTCATTTGACTTTCGGATTTAATCCCAGTGAGGTTAAAGAGAGATCTCTTTCCCAACTCATAACTACAGTATATAACGTCAGTCGTCCATGCTTAGTGTTTGTTACAGTCGTTGGGTCCCACACCTGGGTCCCATGCCAAAAAAAGTATTTCATTATTTCATTTCCAGCGCACTGAAAAGGACGTGAATGATCTTGCAACAACGCAGGATTTCATTTGTTATCTGGTCATTTCCCTGCAAAATAATCGAATAGTATTACAGAAATCACAAACGACACTATATTTTTTCAATTCAATCATAGTTTATTTCCAATAAATGAAAATCAAAAACATAGTACAAAGTATACATGTCATGAAATAATATTGTTCAAACGCATTGGCAAGGGAGTAGAATAAAACATATCAGTCTTTGACAGTAATATCTCAAGTATTCATCTTCAGATGAATATGTAGGGCAAATGATACTGACCTGTCCCCTGTTAACCCGTTACCTCCGAGATTCTGTAATTCTCATGAGTTAATACAGGGCCTACCCGATTCCCGTACCCACGGGTTTAAGCCGCCAACTACTTGTTATCATGCATGGGCATCCCAACATTTACATTTCCCTGGAAGCCAATCTGCAAGTATGTGGCCACTCAAATTATTATACGTCTAAAGAAGATTTCTTCAGCATTTCTCTGGCTTCTTTGTGTCGGTGTATGACTTGATGTTATCCTGTGCAGTTGACAGCTTTTTGCCTCGTGCTGCTGTGAGAGTCTTTAGTCTGACCTGCTGGAGAGACTTGGCTGATGGACAAACTGAATGTGAGTGGAAGTGGCTGCTGTATACAGAGGAATCATGCAGGAAATAGCCCCAGTTATGTGGTCTGCCAAGAAGAGTTATGTCCCTATCCAGGTTTGGCAGAACGGTGTAAACATGCACGATCGTATTATCGAAAAGTCTGAAAAGCTTGCTTCGACGACATCTTATGAATCGTTGTTACCATGACGACATTCTTGTTCGCTTCAGCGAGAATGGAGGCAAAACTTTTTAGCAGAAAGTTAGCATCACCTTGAAGAAGGATTCCAATGTACTCTGTGATGGCTCCGATACGAATTCCAAAATGTCATATAGTCATACACTCTGACTTTGCCTCGTTGTTTTTGAACAAGTCAAAAGAAATGTGGTAAAGGCGAGAGCGAGATTACATCTTTGTAGCTTCCTGTTGTCGGAACATTAATGGTCTCGTTTTTGTTTTCGTGCTTTTGTTTTAATTCGTTCGAGGAGGGCAGAAACCAGGAAAGTTCCTTGATGGAAACTTTTTTAAGACTTGTGACAAGTCATAGCCTGGAGGCAGACCGTGGATGGCCCACGCCCAGGGATTAGCTGGACCGTGTTCGGGGGCCACGATCCCTTTAGCCACAAATCTGACCCCCGAGCAAGACTTCATGTCTCGTTTCCTGTCCTTCACAATGGTCACGTGATCGACAAAAGAAGCAAACAACAACAACAACAACAACAACAGCAGCAGCAGCAGCAGCAGCAACTAACAACGACAAGACAACTAAACGAAAGTGTATGTAATTTTTTTTTTTATTAAATGTCACAGAAATGTATTAAGTCCATGTTGATGTGAGCCACATTCGGTCTTGTGTGTCGTATATATAAAGTTGCTTCCGCGGGGCGTAAATTATTTTCTCGTCACGATAAAGACCTGTCTAAAAGCAGGCCAAATAGAAGTTGTTCCACCCCCTTCCTTTTTACCCAGACTGGGCAGGGTTCCGAATAGATTTGTCTCACCTCATTCGTGTCATTTCGTCTCACTTAAATATGTGGCGCTTCATTTGCACATCAAATACCTGAACGGCTGTAAAACGAGGAATTTTCGCGTGCATTTTAAATTTCGCGAATTTCGCGAGCAGGCTAAGGGCAACTGGACGGCGTGTTCACCTTCAAGTATGAACTGATTTCTTTTTTAATATCAAATCTTTTAGACGGACAAAAACGTAGTAGTGTTGATTGATCTACTTGAACAAGTTTGATTGAGTTGTTTTGTCCCTCCCAGTTAAATCTTATACTCCAAATGTTTCTCTGATTGTTCTGGTGTCGATATACACTATACGATATATTTTGATTGTGCGTGTGCGTTTGCGTGATATCACAATACAAATGCTAGAGATACGGAATTATGATTTTTGTTTTATATTGTAGAGATGATATGAATACAAGCAAGATATTCTCAGAGTTAAAGGGGATGGCTAGTAACTGATCAATGGGAATCAGTGGGAATGCTGGAGGATGATTGTTCCAATTCTTGTGGGATTCATTTAAGAGTACATTATATATCTCTTGTTGCGTGAAAATTATTTGCTTCAGAATGGTCTCATATTCAAGTAATGTGCAGTTTAATGTTTCCAGGTTAGCGTGCCTGGTCAGTGACGGGGTATTAATCTGCACATTACTTGAATATGAGACCGTTCTGAAGCAAATAATTTTCACACAACAGTAGATATATAATGTACTCTTAAATGAATCCCACAAGGATTGGAACAATCAACCCTCAGCATTCCCACTGATTCCCACTGATCGGTTACTAGCCATCCCCTTTAAGAGAACGAAACGAAGAAGAAGACGACGACGAAGAAGAAAACATAAGGAAGGGTGGCGGAATGAGCATGTAGACACATGGAAGTAGCGAATGTCAAAGTTTTACTCTAACCATGGACATTACTTCCACGCACTAAGCTTCCAAGAAAGATTATCCCCCTCTCTCATCAACATGTATAGTGAAGCATTATTGCAACCTCCTGTTTTGACAATAAGTAAAATTCCCACGGATCATCGTTAAGCTCTTGGGGCGTATGCCAGACTTTCTTATGGTGAGAACGATGTCAGTTCCTTGCGTGAAATTTCGTCACTTCGCTTGCACACTTAATCAGATCTCTTCATTTTCCTGTTTGACGTAACTTTAAGAAGAAAACATTTTATAGTTTTGTGATTTACACTTTGTTAACCATATTATTTTTTGAAAGAGAATTTTATTTCATTTCATTTTGTTTCGTTTTATCTTATTTCATTTCATTTCGTTTATTTCATTTCGTTCCATTTTCTTTCATACCGTTTCATTTTATTTCATTTAATTTATAATTGTGACTTCTCCAGATTGTGTGGTATAAACTTGATGAATAGTTTATATGCATCCCAGACGTATATACTCACATGGTAAGACAGTTTAAAGGCCATAGTATTATCAATTTGTTTGATTTGTACATGGAGTAGAGTTTCTAATTTAACCATTTCTCTGTCAGGGACTATGCACAGCTATTACAACGCATGAGAGTTTCTGTGCAAATTGCCACTCAAAGCACACAAGGGGTTAATACGTGATTGATACTTGCGTGTTGCTAAGCGACGCAGGTGCAGAAGAAGCGCTCCTCCCTCCACACGACAGGGGAGCTCCTCCGTGCTCAACTGTCTGCCACTCACTTGAGCTGATCCCAACTAGGGGTCCATCGCTAGGAATGAGTCTGTCATATTATAGCTTCTAGAAGATGATCATTCAGAGGACACTCGAATATAGAATGTACAGAAGACGAATCAATGCATAGAAAGAAACCGTGATTGAGAGAAGGGGGGGGGGGGGGGGAGGTGATAAATACAGGGCAATCACATTATCTCCATCCCTGAGCGATCGCTGTATGTCCGCCAATTATTGAAGTCAGGTCTATTACGGCAGAATATGGGTGACCTCTTTGTCAACACTGACTAACAGCCTGCCAATAAGTAAAATTAAATGAATCCTGGAAGTATGACATCGCAAAAATGATAACGAAAAAAAAAAAAAAAAAAACAAGTAGTAAGTAGGCGTGAGATTTCCTTCTAATGAAGAAAAAAAAAATTATAAGATTATCATACATGCGTCCATCGATATGGAAATTAGAGAAGATAGTCTAATCTTTTTTTTTTCTTTCAGCACTAATTGAAAGACCCGAGGCTGTGATTTTCTCATCACCCTTCAAAGCAAGATTTCCGTTTATTGATTGATGAAGTGACGTGCAACCGTTGGGGACGAATTCGTACTTGTCGGGGCACCCTGGCTTAGTAAATAAAACTCTCAAAGCAGGGAGTCGCGGGTTCGAAACCCACCTGGTGGGTTCCTCCTCCTATAATGGGCAAGATGTGTTGCCAGCGTTGTCCCTTTCGAGCCAAGCGTGTGAATATAGGCACCTGGAAATCCTTGACGTGCTTGAGTTCTGAAAATATCATGGCCTTCTGGACGAGCAGTGCTCACACTAAAAAGACTACCCTGGATTGGATGGGGACAATTTGCTATTTTTGTGACTATTATTCCTCATCATCATAAACATTATTAATTCTGCTTTTGTCGTCTCTTGACAACAGTTAGTCAGACATTAGACAATGTATTCATAGAAGCTCATACTGAGAAAACATCGCTGTATTCCGTGAGTCATCTTATCTCAAAATAATACCTCACAATACGGATGTAATACTTTTTTAGTCACAATGGAGACCATTAATTTGTACTCAAGGGTATCCGGAGGAGGCTTTGAGAGTCTTAAGAAAATGATGGAAACATTCCTTGTCGTTTTTTTATTCTGACTTCCTCTATCTCGCTTGTAAGGTTTAAATGGATGGTATAGTTTTGGTTGAGATGGGGATTCAGCTTTTATCTTTTTGTGAGATATTTAGAAACCACTTATCTAAAGAACATACAATCTTGGAAAAATTCAAAGTTTATTTGATGAAAATCGGTTTTGAAATGGCTGAGATGTCCGAAAACAAAGTAGGCCTAAAAGAGAGCGATCCTAATAAAAGGTGGATCCCACCTTTTATTAGGATCGCTTTGTTTTTGGATATCTCAGCCATTTCGGGACCAATTTTCATTAAATAAATGATAAATAATAAATAATAAATGATAAATTTCCCTTAGAATTGTATCCTCATGCCATATTCAGAAGAGGTTTCTCATCATCTCACAAAAAACAACCTGGAAACCTGAAGCCCCATCTCAACCAATACTATATCATCCCTATAAGATTTGTACCAGATATTGACTTAGTGCTTTTCGTGCTACCGTGGTGGAGGTTGTGGTCATCCGCTTGATAGATTTGCTGAAGCGCGATTTGAAGAATAATGGCGAGTATTTCTTATGGTAACCTGATGGCAAGCGGTGGCGAAATTCCCATTGTCCAAATCCACTGTCGTTATGCTTTATGAAGCACCAGGTTTAGATTTTTGGCTGAAGGGCGGGTGATCGAAGTGGAACCAAGTATTGTCATCCCGACACAAACCTTATACCACCATGAAGCAGCACAGGGCAAATAAGGGTCACGAACAAATCACTCGCGTCATAGTTGCTACATGGTAGTAGCTCCATGGTTGCTATGAGGAGTCTGCGCAATAGACTATACTTAAAGAAGAAATCCAATCCAAAATTTTAGCAATTTCATAATAAAGAGAAAAAAATCACTGCAGAACAGTGCAAAAAGAAAATGATCGAAATTGGATAAGAAATAAGGAAGCTATGACATTTTGAAATTTCACAATATTTCGGAAAGCACTTCTTGACCAGTCGTTACGAATATTCAAATCAGCAAGTTATATGCCTAATTGTCATGCTCTCACAATTTCTTATTCATTTCATATGGGCCTACCAAAATGACAAAAATCTCATGTTTCAGCTGTATGAATGTGAAACTGGCCTTAAAACACCAAAAAAAAAAAAGAACGAGTGTTAACTCTAATAATTTTTTTTTAATGGAAATATCTTTTACTGTTCGCTAAGTAATAATACAATAAAAAAAAAAAGATTTTCATGTATAACATAGATGAGGAATTTGTGAGGGCATGACATCATCAACTCGCTCATTTGAATATTTATAAGGACTGGTCAAGTAATGTTTTCCGAAGAAATGTTCTGTTGGATTTATTTTCTCTCTTTCTTTTAGAGTTCATTCATTTTGGGGGTTGACTTCCTCTACAAGAATACCTGCCATGTTGCACACATGTTTTACGGCTTGAAGTATGATACTGTGATGCGTATACTGCTATAAGTTCATAAAGAGTCTGAAAACATGTTTTGCCAGCGAGGATAAGGTTGATATCAACCTGATATGATTCACCTAATCATCGCTTGCAAGTATGTGTGAAATGTTTTCACTTTTCTTGAGGTCACTTTATCGGTATCCTTTCTTTCACTTCGTTGAATTATCTTCAAATTTCCGGATGAGTAGAATGCTGATGCGATTTGCTTGAAACTTATATGGGCAATTCCAGAACGTAAAAAAAAGGAACATTCGGAATGGTTTTTTTAGAATGAGGCTATAGTCAGACTTAACAAGAAGACTAGAGTTTGGTTTCAGCTCCACAAACAGCCGAACCCATGAGGAAGAATCAACCTCTTCACAAATTAGTTTTTTAGTGCAGGATAATTTGCGGGCCATTAGGAAAACGAGAGTTTGAATTGGTAGAAGTGGATGGAGCATACCATGTCGACCACACCACACACAGAGCTACAGAGATTCAGCTTTTGTATCGTGACCAATTGTCATAATTGCTCTCGCCCATTTAGGCAGTAGCTAATCTTATTAGTGGGCATTGTCGATGACTGCTATTTTGTCCACTCCATACAGGCAGCGGATGGGGAGGAGAAAAAAGAAACATAAAGAAAAGTTTCAAAGAATTGAAACAGCCTTAGATTGTGAACACGGTATTCCCTTCGATCGCCGTTGATTCATCATAAGCGAGTGTAGCCAGGAACTCTCTTCTCTCCCTGCAGCAAGGGAGCTGGCTATATTAATTCGTGGTGTAAGAACTTCCCCCACGTCTATTGCCAGATTTCCCCCAAGCCACCATAGCGTCTGTCATCGCCGGACAGGAATGATCCTTATCCTAATCCAATGACGATACTAATATCCCTGATCACCCATGAAGTGAAGCTGTCTGCATCACCTCAAAGCCCGCGTTGGCATCCGCCTGATCGTCTGCTCGGGCGGCTTCACCTGCGATTTCCAAAACAGAGAGCTGTCGCCTTTGAGTATTATGGCGTCTTTCATTCTCACCAGGAAAAGAATGAATGATCGATTTAGTGATTGATTAATTCAGAGTATTCGTATGGCGCCATGTATCATTTAAAAAGAAACATTCAAAGATCGCTTTATTTGTAAATAACTTAGACCAAAAGTATAAAATCTCAACCTCATAAAGTGAACGGTCGAAGTTTGATTAAAAAAAACCCCCAAACAAAACAAAAACTCGGACTTTAAACAGGAAGGTTATGCACGTTTAAAGGTCCACTTAATTTTTGGAAATGATGACGTCATGGCTTCATAACTCACTCACTCTCTCTCTCTCTCTCTCTCTCTCTGAGCTGCACACAAAATATCTTATTTTTCATTAAAAAGGAAAAAGAAAAGAGTAATATCATAATTGTCTGCTGCAGCAGGGAATGTGTTGTAGTATTCATTTTACAAAGAGAGAGAGAGAGAGACGGTGGGGGGGGGGGTGCTGTGGCTGCTAAATCTTTAATTGACAGCATGGATTTCAAACACAGTGTAATGCGCCAACCAATGGGACAGGTTTAATTCCATGACGTCATCACGTCATCTAATTTGCATAAGTATTTGAGACAGACACCATTAATTGTTTCGTGAAAACACGTAGAATTTTATGAAGTTCCATAACTTTTGTTGTTGTTGTTGTTGTTGTTTATGGGCAGATTTTTAAGGAAACGTTGATTTCCCTGTTTATACTACTGTACATCTTACTTTATTCAAAGTCGACCTTAGCCTCTGGTGGCCTTTCGCGTTAACGGTTTTGTTTTTCTCTTGTTTTACGTCATTATGTCATTTTTCTGAGCCTACGGGCATGTAGTCCGGGAGCCAGCGGGGGTCAGCCTAGCTGAAAAGGTTACCAATTTTTATGTATATAGCAATTTAGTACATATGCCCCTAAGTATGGAAATGCACGTCTGGCTGGTCATCGGTGGTGGGTGTGGCCAGGAGGGCCAAAAAAAGGACCCCTCAAAATTAGGCTAGCCTAGCTGGAAAAGTAACCCCATGAAAACAACTGGAACTTGTTCGTTACACTTACAGGATAAATGAATGACCATTGCCAGACGTTTTAAGTGGTGGGGGGTAGCCGCCAGACGCTCTTAAAGGTCCAACTCCAGCTAGGCTAGCCTAGCTGAAAAAGTAACCTCATGAAAACCACTGGAACTTGTTCGTTACACTTACAGGATAAATGAATGACCATTGCCAGACGTTTTAAGTGGTGGGGGGTAGCCGCCAGACGCCCTTAAAGACCCAAATTTTTCCAGCTAGGCTAGCCTAGCTGAAAAAGTAACCTCATGAAACCCACTGGAACTTGTTCGTTACACTTACAGGATAAATGAATGACCATTGCCAGACGTTTTAAGTGGTGGGGGGTAGCCGCCAGACGCCCTCAAAGACCCAAATTTTTCCAGCTAGGCTAGCCTAGCTGAAAAAGTAACCTAATGAAACCCACTGGAACTTGTTCGTTACACTTACAGGATAAATGAATGACCATTGCCAGACGTTTTAAGTGGTGGGGGGTAGCCGCCAGACGCCCTCAAAGACCCAACTTTTTCCAGCTAGGCTAGCCTAGCTGAAAAAGTAACCTAATGAAACCCACTGGAACTTGTTATTTACACTTACAGGATATATGCATGGCCGCGTTGCCAGACGTTAAGAAGTGGGGGGGGGGGGGGGGGGGGTAGCCGCCAGATGCCCTCAAAGACCCAATTTTACCAGCTAGACTATAGCCCTGGCTGGAAAAGTGTCCTCCTGAAACCCACTGGAACTTGTTCTATGTTTGTATCTCACCTGATAAACACTGTCGACATAGTATTCTGGTGTTCTTTCAATAACTTTCCACACTTTTGAGCTATCCTTATGACCACCAAATTCACTCCTCAGATCATCTAATGATTGCTGTCAAGTGTTAATATTGGTGAAGTCTGACTACGTCAACAGTCAAAAAGTCAATGAACTAGGCATATGCCATTTGAAAATCTCTGTAATCACAAAGTCGATACGTGGACGAGACATCACTTCGCTTTTGCCTTGTTAGATGGTGAATATTTGTAAGCTTCCGTTTCTAATTCATACAGCACCAGCATACATGTCTGAGAATAGCAGTAAAGAAGATTAGAGTCTTTGGCAACAAGTGCAAAATTAAATTCTGTGCCTTATTTGCTAAACAAACGTGGTATAGTGATAGGAGGACAACGACCTGTTAGGCAATATGGCGGACCAATAGCTCTATATTATTAGTGCTATAGAATAAATGACAATGATGTAGTTCTGAAGCATACTTTTCATTAGATGCTTTTGCAATGACTCAATGTATACTTTTAATCGAACTAATATATCCATGACTTGCTCGTGAATTACGGCAGAACGATTCGGTGAGGAAAGTTTTCTGTGATGTCATTACGGAAGAAGTGAACGTGTCAATATTTTGCTATTTGTTCCATAATTAATTCTGAAGTGGTTAAATGTATTTTCCTAAAACATTTTTTCTTTTATATAATACCTACGTTGCATCCAAATGCCTATTCGTTCAAAAAATGCGGGCCATGTATTCAAAGGTCAAAGATCATAGGTTAATGGAAGTAGGGCATACATTGTACAACATTTCACTAAGTTGTTGGTTGTTGTTGTTGTTGTGTGTGTTTTTTTTTTTTTTGGGGGGGGGGGCATGATTCAAAGTGTCCTAAAACCTTGTATAATACATGTATTTAGTTTTGTAGTCACGACTCTTGCTATGTATGATGCAAAACTCTTCCCGCTCATACAAATGCAGCCGTTTCAGGGAAATAATTATGATAATGATTGGTAATGCTGAAGTGGTTCATAACATTCCATTGATACTATGTATAGAACAGAAAGTGAATTTGACAATGGTATATATATATGATATCCGCAATCTACTCTTTGACAGGTTCAATCATCCGATTAATAATGTATAAATTGAATATACAGTAGTCCCCTATTCAGTAACTACAGGTTAAGTTAGATAAGCTGCATTAATTTTGCACGCGACCATGGCGTTATAGCCAAATATGATTGAATTCTGTAAATCTGTGTGCCTGCACAGGATTGGAAAACGAAACAACTTTCTGTGTATAGAACAACGAAACAGAAACTGGTGCATACATTATTCTCAGTCACTTTGTTATGCATAATGATGGTTTGCTCATTGCAGTTCCGGAATCTCAGCTCGAGGGACTCGGATTGATCCCAAATCAGTCGGCATGCGTGTATCACCCAAAACAATATCTGAACACAGCTATAACTGCAGTCCTCCATAGTCTCTATTGGTTGCCGATAAGGGCTGGTATCAAGTTTGATTTTCATATTATTTACAGTACCTTGCATTTAAATGTTTTCATCGAAATGCCCGTATACGGTATGCGTATCTCAGTTAACTCTTTAAATCATAGTGATACGTGCCAAGAATCTCATGTTTTCAATAAGCGTGAACTCCAAGACATGTCGTGATAAGGACTTTAAGACAATTGGCATCGTCATTATAAAACGAATTCCCCTTTTACAAGACACGTTTTAGATTTCAGATAGAAATATGGATTCGTTTGAATGCATGCAAACAGCTTCTTAAATCCTCTTACATTTTGTTTTTAAGATATGGTGTATACTTTAGAAGTGTAAGAAGCATGCTCTTGTTTTAGAGGCTTTGAGTACTGGTAAGAAGCATATGTTATTCTTATAGATTATGTGAATAAGTACGCATTCAAGGACGATTTGAATAAAACGTATCCAGACAACTGCATATCATATTTTCACCTCTTCCTTTTAATTCATGCAGATGTATACTCTTGCCGAGAAGGTTAACTGTTTGATAGATATAGTGCTCACCTTATTGAAAAGGTAATTGGGTAAATTTGTGGTTTCAGTATATTATTCAAACACAACTAAGTTAACTTTTACATTAACATTTTCACAACTCACAAATTCCACACGCACACACATTTCATGATTCACAAGATCCAAGTAACACTAATCCTATTTACTTTGCAGAGTGCAACAACATAAGTTATATACTGAGCAAATAGGCTTACATCAGTTCGCACTATTCAAGGTTTAGAGTAGTTAAGGAACTAAATCGTACCCGATTATGTGATGCTAAGTTGCACCTTGAGATGATGGGCAAATATTGCCCCTATAAAGGAGCGGGCAGTGACACTGACTTGCTCCTTTAAAGGAGCAATTTTGCAGCAGTCATGGAGCAAATAAGCACCACATAGGTGCAACATCATACCAATAAGGCACAAGATTGCACCCTCAAGAGAGGGTACATTCTTGCATCCTTCGGGCATAAAGTTGCACCTAAAGGTACGAGGTTGCGCCTTTTTCAAGGGGGCAAAGTTGCTCCCGAGGGTGTAACTTTCATCCTTTCTTGCGGGTACAAAGTAGCACCCAAAGTTCCAAGATTGCACCCTCAAAACAAGGCACAATCTTGGAACTTTGGGTGTTTCTTTGCACCCTCACGAAAGGATGTAAAGTTGCACCAAGATGTAAAGGCTACACGGGGTGCAAAGGTGCGCCGAAAGGTAAAGGGTGCAAGATCGCACCCTCAAGAAAGGTGCAACTTAGCACCACTTAGTGTGGGTGGAAAGATGCACCCTCAAGAAGAGGTGCAATCTAGCACCACTTAGTGTGGGTGGAAAGATGTACCCAAGGGAACATTTTCGCACCCTCAATAAAGGGTTCAACTTTGCACCCTCTCTGCAGTATTATTTTATACACACGTGAATTCCTTGTTCCTGTGAGCTACGTTTAATATGAGCGTAACCCAGTATTAGACACGTGTCAAGCCTTTGCAGACACATAATTTTTTTCTTCAGATTGTTTAAAGGTCATTTAAAACAAATTTAAATATATATTTATTTCTTTTAAGTTAAGAGGAGCAAATGTGGAGATCATGACCTGTGATACATGTTACGGGAAGTCTATATCTTTATGTGTACTCGTTTTTTTTCAACTACAAGGAATTACCTATGAGCTAATTGGATAAAGAAACTGAGCATTCCTTTTTTTTCACCAGTTAATGTCAGTGCTGGTGTATTATTCTTGAAAAGTTGGCATCTAAATGTCCTCCAAACCAAGTACTCACTGTATAAAATTATATTCCTGTGAGTTACGTTTCTTATGAGCATGACAGATCTGTAGACACGTGTCATAGTGGTTACAAATACTAAGTTTCCTTTGCTTTCATCGTTATCACGAAGCGATTTTGAACAATTTCAGATGTTCTGGTTTTTTCAATTTCGTTACGAGAAGGCAATAATGATTTCATGTAAAACATGTTAAGGAAAGTTGATAGTTTGGTTATTTTATCATTACTCATCTTCGTCTTCTCAACAAGAAGATGGTACACATGAGCTCATTTGCTAAAGAATTTGAAGGATGTTTAATTGCTGGTAGCCACGTAGGGGCTTTTGTCATAACATTTTGCATCTTAATCCCTCGAAACTAAGTACATGCAGTATTAGTTTATAGATAACATAATACTTTTGTTGTTGCTGTGAGCTTATTCATATGAATTTTAGACATGTTTCTCATATGTTTCTGTCATATGCTTTACTGAAGAACAGCAAATGTTGAGTTTATTGGCAAGAGAGGTTGATCATTACTTTACATTTAAGTTCATTGAAGTGCCGGAGCATAAACTTGTCTTGAAATGTTAGCATCCAAAACCCTCCAAACCAAAAACGTGCAATACTAGACACGACAGGAATTCCTTGTTGTTGTGAGTTATGTTTCTTAAAAACACTGATTTTTTCTGCTTTTGCAATGTACTATGTTCAAAAACACTCTTGAACAATTTTCAGATTTCGTTTCTTTCTTAAGAGAAGAAAACGATGAGGTCATGTGAAGCATGTTCCTATAAGTTTTATTTTGTTAATAATTTTTCTTTACCCATCTCCTCAACCGTAAGGTGATACGGTACCTAAAAAGTCATAGGCTAAAGGTGTTGAGCTTTACTTCCCCTTTTTAAAGTAAATTTAAGAGCTGGGGCATTATTTTCAAAAAAGTTGGCATTTTAAGCTTTGTACACCGAGGACGAGTCTTACTGAATGGATTTCTTGTTGCAGTAGAATTGTATTTTTTATGAGCTTGATGGAGTATAAGATAATTGTATAAAGTGTTTGCAAAAACTGTTAATGGGTTTTGCTAATGTCCAAAGAGTTCATTTGCCAATTTTGATTGTCTTTTGTTTTAATCATCAGATGTTTGTTTTATCATGGTCATAGAGGAAAGAAACTTCACTGCAAAAAGTCCGGTGTTAAATAGTGAACACCGAGCTGGTGTTGAATTTTCGGTGCTCATTTATGGTGTTAAATTAACACCTCCGGGTGTCATTTCCAAATTTTAAACTGTTTTTTGAAGAGTTTCTTAGTAACTGCACTTCTTGTTGATTTTTAATTTAAACAAGACGATCAAGAATTTTACATTAAAATACTAGATTTTTGAAAAAATGTGAAAATAAATTGACACCAAAGTAACACCAGCTGGTGTGGTCTCTTGAAGCTGGACGGGTGTTAAACCATTGATATTAACACCAACAAATATCAAATCAACACCATGTGGTGTCATTTTTGAATTAACACCAGTACAGTGTCAAAACTAGAACTATCACTCATTGTGATTAATATACCCCCACCCACAATTGAGGAAATCAGCTCAACCAGGATTTTATTTTTACTTTTTAATGAAAAAAAAAAATTACCAAGGCAATGCACTGTCCAACAGTAAATAAATGTATTGCTCACTGTTAGTCAAATGTCCCACATCTCAAGTCTAGTGCTCAAAAACTGAGTGAGCAAGATAAATAAATGTGGTTTTTATTAAAAATTGTATAACCATGGCACAACACAACGTTGGATATTAACAAAAAAAATGAAGTTTTGCACAACTAATCATAGCCATCACATGTGCCAAATTTCAAGCCAAATGCTAACAGGATGAGGGGCTTAGTTGAATTCACAATATCAGTGTATCATTTTCATTCAAAATATACTGTTACCATGGCAACACATTTTCAACACTGACAAGAGTTTTTGCACATCTAGGTAATGTAGAGGTAACATGTGCCAAATATGAAGCCAAAATGCTGTAAACATAGAAAGTTAGGATCTAATCGAAATGTTTGTATGATTTTCATTCAAAATGCACTGTTACCATGGCAACACATTGTTCAACAATGATGAAATACAAAGTTTGCATATCTCTGTACTACAATGGTTGCATGTGCCAAATTTCAAGCCAAATGCTCAAAGACTGAGGGAGTTACTTGAATCCACAATATTCTATGTTGATTTTCATTCAAACTATGCTGTTACCATGGCAACACAATGATCAACAATGACGAAAGGTTAAGTTTGCACATCTACATACCATAGTGGTCAGGTGTGCCAAATTTCAAGCTAAATGCTCAAAGACCGAGGGAGTTGGCGGAATCCACATGCTTTTTGGTGAAAAAATGTTGTTACCATGGCAACGCATTGTTCAACAATAATGACAGATTAAGTTTGAACATCTATATATGCTATAGTGGTCATCTGTGCCAAATTTCAAGCCAAATGCTCAAAGACTGAGGGAGTTAACTGAATCCAAAATAATTTTGCATGGTTTTCATTCAAAATATACTGTTACCATGGCAACACCTTGATCAACAATGACCAAAGACTATGTATGCTCATCTACGTACTATAGTGGTCACATGTGCCAAATTTCAAGCTTAATGCTCAAAGACTGAGGTAGTTACCTGAATTCACAATATTTTTTTATGCATTTCAGTGAAAAGCTGCTGTTACCATGGCAACCCATTGTTCACCACTGACGAAAGATTAAGTTTGCACATCTATATGCTATAGTGGTTGCATGTGCCAAATTGCAAGCCAAATGCTCAAAAAGTGAGGGATTTAACTGAATCCATAATATTTTTTTATGATTTTCATTCAAAATATGCCGTTACCATGGCAACGCATTGATCACCACTGACGAAAGATTACCTTTGCACATCTACGTACCACAGTGGTAATGTGCCAAATTTCTAGCTAAACGCTTGAAGACTATAGAAAGTTAGCTGAATCCACAATATTTTTGTATGTTTTTTGGTTAAAAAAAGCTGTTACCATGGCAACGCATTGTTCATCACTGACGAAAGATTAAGTTTGCACATCTATATACTATAGTGGTCATGTGTGCCAAATTTCAAGTCAAATGCTCTAAGACTGAGGGAGTTAACTGAATCCACAATATTTTCGTATGACTTTCATTCAAACTATGCTGTTACCATGGCAACACACAGAAAAAAAAAGACGAAAGAGTAAGTATGCACATCTACATACAATAGTAGTCACATGTGCCAATTTTTAAGCCAAATGCTTGAAAACTGAAGGAGTCAGGCTAATCCACACATTTTTGTATGATTGGTAAAAAAAAAATTCTGTTGCCATGGCAACAGATTCATCACCACACACATCAAAATGTGTTTTGCACAAATATATATTACATTGATCGCATATCCCAACTTCAAACTGAATTGCTACAAAACTAAGAGATTAGAGCAATCCACAACATTTTGTAAGATTTATATGAAAATCTTCCGTTGCCATGGCAACGCATTATGAAATACTCATGAAAAAGGTCTCTTGCACATCTGCCTGTGATAGTGGTCACACATGCAAAATTTGAAGTTTATTTCTCAAAAAATGAGAAAGTTGTTCGATCCACAAGTTTTTATGAAAATATGCCGTTGCCATGGCAACGCATTATGCGATAATAATGAAAAAGGTGTCTTGCACATCTACCTTTGATAGCAGTCACACATGCCAAATTTGGGGTCAATTGCTCAAAAAATGAGAGAGGAGTTCGATCCACAACATTTTGCTAGATTTTTTTAAAATTTGCCGTTGCCATGGCAACTCATTATGCAATACTAATGAAAAAGGTGTCTTGCACATCTCCCTTTGATAGCAGTCACACATGCTAAATTTGGGGTCAATTGCTCAAAAAATGAGAGAGTAGTTCGATCCACAAGTTTTTATGAAAATATGCCGTTTCCATGGCAACGCATTATGCGATACTACCGAAAAAGGTGTCTTGCAGATCTACCTTTGATAGCGGTCACACATGCCAAATTTGGGGTCAATTGCTCAAAAAATGAGAGAGGAGTTCGACCCACAAGATTTTGCAACGGACCGACCGCCCGACCGCCCGCCCGACCGACCGACCGACCGACCGGCCACCCGACCTCAGGATGATTCCTATATACCCCCCTACACACTATGTTTGGGTGGGGGTATAATAACACCAGGTACAGTGTCAAATTAACACCACGAAGTGTCAGGTGAACACTTTTCAACACCATCACAGTGCATTTTCAACACCTGTGGGTGTGGTCCTTTATTGAAGTTTGATCGGTGTTAGATTTAACACCCGTGGTGTTAAATCTAACACCGATGTTTTTGCAGTGTTAATTTAAAAAAAAAAGCCTTCATATAAGAAGAGATACTGTAGGACACAATTTTATCAAAAGTTGTGATTTTCAACATTTCCAAAATGCAATTGATGAATATTTCTCCCCACGGCACAGAAAGAAAGTAGTTTTTGGTCTTGTTTTTTTTTTCACGTCAGTATGTTATAATACCCGCGGCTAGGCTAGCCTAGGCTAGCCTAGCTGGAAAAATTTGGGTCTTTAAAGGCGTCTGGCGGCTACCCCCCACCACTTAAAACGTCTGGCAATGGTCATTCATTTATCCTGTAAGTGTAACGAACAAGTTCCAGTGGGTTTCATGAGGTTACTTTTTCAGCTAGGCTAGCCTAGCTGGAAAAATTTGGGTCTTTAAGGGCGTCTGGCGGCTACCCCCCACCACTTAAAACGTCTGGCAATGGTCATTCATTTATCCTGTAAGTGTAACGAACAAGTTCCAGTGGTTTTCATGAGGTTACTTTTTCAGCTAGGCTAGCCTAGCTGGAGTTGGGCCTTTAAGAGCGTCTGGCGGCTACCCCCCACCACTTAAAACGTCTGGCAATGGTCATTCATTTATCCTGTAAGTGTAACGAACAAGTTCCAGTTGTTTTCATGGGGTTACTTTTCCAGCTAGGCTAGCCTAATTTTGGGGGGTCCTTTTTGTGGCTCTCCTGGCCACACCCACCACCGATGACCAGCCAGACGTGCATTTCCATACTCAGGGGCATATGTACTAAATTGCTATACACATAAAAATTGGTAACCTTTTCAGCTAGGCTGACCCCCGCTGGCTCCCGGACTAATGAGCTGTGCCCAGATCCATGAGATGGTCTCCTTGAATATGACGAATATGTGGAGCGACGCACTCAATGTGGGCTCATTTTAAGACAAACACACTCTGAAAGGTGTGCGGTATGTACGCAGCTGCTCCCACATATTTACGAGAAATGTAAACGATCAGTATATTCTTCACCTTCATTTGAGAAAAATATTATAAAAATTCCCTCGGAAGTTTCTCCAGTAAGATGCAGTACTCTGACATTCATGTAGATACCACCCCGAAACGGTGCTACGTATAGTCTTACGTACCTCTAACCCCGTCGCGGGGCGCTGTAACACAGTAACAGCGCCCCGAAGCATCCCATGCGATTTTTAGGAAGTACTGCGACGCGTACAATTCTGTCACAAACTCACCGTTCAAAACGACACATGGATTCGCAACAAAAAGCCACATGTTGTAATACCATAATGTTGAATATTTTAGCCGACTATGTATTACTCACCATTACCTCCGAAAACAAGAGAAATCGCCATCATCTTTGCTGGAACCCCACTCGACACTATCGACACTGCCGCTCGCCATTTTGAAAATATCACGTAAGTAAATTGATCTGGGCATGCGCAAATGAATATTCATGTTTACGTCATCTGCCATATATGTACATATGTACAATGTTGCTCGTAGTTCTCGGACCATTCATAGCTATCAGTATCATCATCATGGAGTTCAAAGATGCTATCAAGGAATTAGAGGAGGAGGCTGGAATTAAGTTTAAAGAGGAGCAGGTAGAAATAATGGAAAGCACAGTGAAACAGAAGGACACCTTAATGATATTGCCAACTGGGTTTGGCAAGAGCGTTTGTTTTGGTTTCCATCACCAAATCTTGGATAAAGTGAGTATGCAATGGCATCAATAAGTACAGTGAAAGTAGCAAACTGAAGCCATACAGGGTACTAGTTATGATTAGATATTTCAAATCATGATAATGATAATCATTATATCACTATCATAATCTTATATAATTTATCAAGCAAGGCAGGTTCTGATGACATATTAATAATATTAAAATATCGATCAATTAAAGCAAGCATGGTTATGAGATAAGGAAAAATGATTATTGATTGAACACGAATAGAAAGGCTTGCATTATTGTCACCTTCCCTCCCCAGGTATATAGTATCACGATCATGAGAATGAGTACTAGGGACATGACATAATAATTTAGTGCTTATTTTATTCCTAATGCGAATGAGAAGGAAGAGAATAAGTGTATGAATATGCTTGTACATTACCATCACCAATACATAAAAGGTGTATCACACACTCGTATGTATAAATAACAATATCAATATGAAGCTATAATTGAGTGTATAGTGTTATTAGATATAGTGTCGATAATAGTGCAAAAAAAAAGACACTAAATGTTTTGAAAATGACATAGGGAGCAGTGGAATACAATCCCCATGACCATATGGATGGATCTGAAAGGGTTACTTTCTAGTTTTTCATTAACCAATCCATCATACCTTTAAGATGAAAGCCAGTCTAAAACTTTATCTATATTTCATGAGAATGAAAAAAAAAAAATCCAGGAGAACACTGCAAAAATGATAAAATCAGATTTAAAAAAAAAGGAAATAATGACATTCTGATATAAAAATTTCGGAAGACACTTCTTGTCCCATTGCTATGAATGAATGAATGAATGAATGAAGAAAATGAAGGACTACTCAGAGTCAACTTTATTGATCTGTATATCACAGTACATAGAAATTTAGCTTCCAGTTCATCCAACTTGTTACACACAAATAATCATTAAACACACATGCGTGCAGACACACACACACAATCAAACAGCAAGTGACATGCCCGAAAGAAAAAGACAGGAAAGGATTCCCATACGGTGGAATTCTTTGAAAAAAGAAAGGTCTCTTTAATAAATAATCAAACAATCCTGAAACATTGAAAATAGACAAGACATGTATGTAACAGAAGTGTATTCAAATCAAATCACAGCAGATAATAAACATGAAGCAAAAATGAATATGAGTCCCCAAGAAGCAGAGCTTGTGAGTGGAGCCCATTGTGAATGTACAACATTTTACAGTGTGAAAGGAAACTTGATTTATAGATGAGACATCTGGGACATTGCCCCTGCAGACTGTTAAAAAACAAACAAATAAAGAAACAAACAAAGAAACAAACATACCCTCTATCATGAAAATCACCTGTTATTTTCTTAATCCGTCATATCTCCAGATGTTCATTATGTGTGCACTTCCTTTATTGCAAATAAATAATGAACCACACATTCAAAATGTGCTTTAAAAACGAAATTAATAAGTGCCGGTAGGCCCGATAGTAAATCAGCGCCCAGCATGCGTTCTTTTTTGTTACATCTCATGAATATTCATTTCAGATCTCAGCGAGCCGTCCGGGTTATTTTCCACACGCATACATTGCGTATTATAGTATGTGCTACGTTTTATCCATATTCGCGCATGCGCTGTGTAAGTCGTACCACAATACGAAATGCGGTAGGACTTTAAAACCCTCGGATAAACTCTTTCACAGGGCTCTCAAAACAGATCATATTGTAAATCGACTTCGCCTGCTGTGATTGTAAGTATCTTATCTAAGAGTAAGGCTACTAATTTCAGTATAAAACCCTGTATTTTGGTCTCTGGTCACGTAAATGCTAAGCCATATCAGGTGCTTCCGTGACAGGATAGGCCTTGCTGTGCGACCCCTTTACGGTACGTATTTGTCCGTATGGGGTCGCTGCTGCGGTTAACGTACCTCCTGTGATGATGATGGTGATGATGATGACGACGACGACGATGATGACGATGATGATGATGATGATAATATTTATGATAATGATAACAGCAATGATAATAATTTCAATAATTATTGTAATGATGATAATGATGATAATGAGGATAATAGCAACAATAGTGATTCTAATAAAAAATAGTAATGATAATGATAGTAATAGTAATAAGTCTGTATAATCTTATTGTCATTACTGCCATTCTAAGTGCTTCACTATCAACCATATTATAGTTAGTTTGATACTTATAAATTTATGAATTTTAAAGCTTGATGAATCGAAGAAAGGAAAGAGCATGTAACCTACAGAAGATATTTATTTATTTATTTAGTCTGTCTTCTTTATACAGGGTAGTCTCTTCAGTACATAAAACTGCTTTACAAGAGAGCCCTGTATTACATAAAAAATATTAAAATACAATTTACAATTCGAAACAAATTTGAAACAGTATAATGTTACAGTCTATAACAATATGTTACATAAAGTACAATACAAAACACAAGTTAAAACGGCAATCAAAGTATAAAACTGAATATGATATAAGTTGAATAAAATGTATAACAATGTAAAATTAAAGTACGTCTTACATTCAGGATAACAGTATACATTTATTATAACCAGTAAAACTTCACCCATGATTGAAAAAACAAACAAACAAATGCGATCTATCCATTATCCCCTATTCCCTATCCCCACCCCCTTTCCGGATAATACAGTGTAGTTGCTGCGGCAAGATGTTTTTGGGTAAAAAAAAGAAAAGAAAAAAAAAAGTGTATACGGTCGGCAAGAATATGTTCAGCTAAAATGAAAAAAAAAATCAAACTCATATTTACATGATTTCTTTAAATATTCAAACTACACATAAATTCGTATATAAATAAATAGTCACTGCTTGATTTGGGTAAAAACTCAGATGGGAAAAATATATGAAAATTAAAAATCAAAAGTCAAAACTTAAACGTTTACACTGTTTCTTAAAATTTTCAAACGACACAGAAGTTTGGACTTGAATATAAGGTAACATATTAAAATACAATGTGCCTTGATACGAAAATGTTGACCTCATATATTCTGTTCGTTGTTTCAGAACAAAAAGAGGATTGTTTGCAGCATATCTTGTATAATAATATATCGGTCTATTGGAAATTAGTTTCCACACTGACACACTGACGCACTTATAAGTGATTGAATAACTCTGTATTTATGTCTTTGATTAATCTTTAACAGATTTATTGTGGTTTATTGTAGTCATGTGGCTGAAGAAGTCAATCGACTTTAACGCTTGTCAGAACGCCCCTCCCCCTCCCCCTTCATCTTGGAGTCATCGAAACAAAAAATTCATCCAACACCGTATCGACGATGACTAACACACTGACGCACTTATAATTACCAATAGATCGTGATTACGTGTCTAAGGTAGGGGTTTTAAGCCGAGTGAGCGCACATACCTAGGCCCTCTGAGTTACACGCAATGTTGTCTTAAGACCTTGATCGGGTGGAAATTGAAAGATAAGACCAACAACAACAAAAAAACAAACAATGAAAATAGAAATAAGTATGTGTGCAAGGAATGCGTCAAACCTTGCCATCAATAGTAGGTGTAGAAACCCCAGAACTCAATGCATCGCATCATCAACAAAATGATTTCATCTGAAATTGGCAAATAAGATTCGAAGATTGTGTCACGAAAATCTCCTGGTGAATGTTATCCAACCAGGCATGCAAAGCGTTGTGTCTGGACATGAGTGTGTGCATGTGTGTGTATGTGTGTGTGTATCAACAATGTCAGGCTCTTTCACCCTCTGCTTGCCACGTTACAGGTCGTTATTCCGAAGGTTCGTTAATCCGAAGGCTCTTTAATCCGAAGATTCGTTATTCCGAAGGGTTCATTTTTCCGAATTTCATTTTCGGATTAACGAATCTTCGTTATAACGAACTTTCGGAATAACGCCACAAATGTTCGGGTTAACGAACGCTTTTTTCATTTTCAGATTAACGAACCTCTAGGTATAGGGAATTTGTGTGTTTCGGATTAACGACCCTTTCGGAATAACGAACCTTCGGAATAGCGAACCTTCGGAATAACGAACAGTACCCGCTTGCCACCACCTTCTCATAGGTTTGCGTGTGAATTTTGTGCATATTTGACTCTCTGGCACAGAAAGGGTTAAAGGCAGATTTGATTGATGTCCATTGTCCCAATGATTGTCTTGACAGTCGATAATACAGGGTAGGATCATCTATATACCACGCAACGGTTGCCAAGGTAACGCCGTTTCCAGCGCTTGCTTGAAAAGAGAACGCTAACAAAAGTGGGAAGTCATTCTTATCATTCTTTCTGCGAGTAGATTGACGCAATACATGACGACATATCCAAACTGGTGAGGAAAAGTAAAATTGGACCCGCTATATTTTTCACTGAAAAAAAATATAAGGAAAAGTAGAACACAACAAAAATACCAAGGATTAAAAGTAGGAGGAGAAAATTGATCTGACGAAGTAAATTTGTGTCAATGATTGATTCCATAAAATGGAATGTCAACACCGGGGCGAAGCTAAAGAAGTACTCCTGTTGTGATGGGAAATGAAACTTTGTCGAGTTTCTGTCGGCTTTTTAGACGCGAGTTGAAGATTCTCTCTTTTTTCCCCGCCTCCTTTGCCCCATTTTCTTGGTCGCACTGTTGTTCTGGATTTAAAGGGACTATCAGATACGTGCAGTTATGTTAATAGTCCATTGGTTGTTTTTCTTGCAAACTGACATTATTGTTTATTGAAACGATCTTGATTATGAGCAACAAAAGACGAAGATATTACTGGCAATCCTGACCTTGGTTCTATTTTGATATCTCCGAGCGTGCCAAAAATATAAGGTATGGTCACATCGTTCATGAAAATCATGAATCATCCCTTTCTCCATCTTGGCGTTTTAGTCTAGACAATTTCTTAGTCCTTGAGATCATTCAGCCTTGATTCAGAGTGGATATGGTCGGGTGTTATATCATCTATTGTCACGATCACCATCATTGTCATCATCATCACATCGGCATCATCATCATCATCAGATCATCGTCATCATCGTCATCATCAGATCATCATCATCATCAATCATCATCATCATCATCATTATTATCTTCATTATCATCATCATCATCCCATCATCATCATCATCATCATCATCATCATCATCATCATCATCATTATCATCACAAGCTAAAACAAGTATTGTTATGTCATGAAAGTATCAATTTAGTTGTTTTTTTTTCCTGCGGTATAGTTCAGTTTATCGCCCGTTGAAATTGACCTCCACACCATGTTCAAAATCTTTCCAACAGAATAAATGGTATCAGTCTTTATCACGATCGGATTTACAATCGGAGAGTTATGGCATTATGTTGGTCGTGAGACGCATATTCTCGTATCGTTCATATTATCAGACAAGTTTTTCTCTGACCCGTACTGATACTAGATGTCCTTTTTTTTTGACAAGAATGTAGTCATAAGCATACATCGTATATCGCATGAAGGTGTTACAGAGTTGTAATGCCTGAAGCAATCGCGACTTTTGTTAAGGGTTGAGGTTCGGGAGTGCTAAGTTATTGACCAAAACTTGTCCCTATGACGTTTTGTGCGCAAACCATTGTAGGGGAGTTGTAAACTGATGACTCCTCATCTAATTTGCATATTAAATGCAAACGTGTCTTTTGTGATATTTGTCGCACAAATCATTTGGGGGAATTGTGACGCCATCTCCTCAATGTGATTTTGCACATCAAATGCAGGTGCGTCCGAGATCACTGTGTCTCAAAACGATATCCAAGTATGATATGAAGAGTTTGTTCGCAAAAACCGATAAGTCCATATTTGCCAAATGGAGATATTTGCGATTAAAGGTCAAGAAAAATAAAGAGAATAATAAGAGAAAATTTTGCTTCTTTTGACCATAACTTCAAAATTATACCTTTATATGTAGTGACCAATATATCATTTAAAAGGTATCATTTTGTACTTTATGACAGAGACCGTACTTCAAAATCTTCAAAAATAGACTTATCGGCTTTTGCGAACAAACTCTATGTTCTATAACTTTTTAATTGAATCTTGGTTATACTGAAACTTATAGTATTCCATTTTGTCGGATAGTATAGACTTTCTTTTGAAGTCAACTTTTCGGAGTTGAGTTTCGCCGTAAAGGGCGCGTCCTTCACGATTATATACCGCCAGAATCCCAAACCAGACTTTGTGGTCACCCGAGTCAAGCCTCTCGTCTTCCTTGGATATAGCACTGTTTGTGGAGACCCGTGTCGATGAAGAGGGGCAAACCGCAGATTAAGGCTACTTCGTATGTACAAAGCCTTGGTGCTCTCCAGGAATAACTTGTAGATCGGAAAGAACTTGTCAGTTTTATTCTCTGCACCTCTGATTATGTGACTTCTTTTCGTTCCTTGCTTCTCTCTTACGACGTGGTTATGTTGGCTCTAAACAGGAATCGATGTGATTATTGTGCCAAACCACATGTGGTACCGTGAGAGATAAACATATAGTAGCACTGTATGCTTGGATAATAGGACATAATAACCAGGGAGGACATTGATTTTTGAATGGGAAGACAGTGAAGATTTGCGTGCAGGTCAATCAGCAGTAGATTTGTGAAGCGATGACACGATTACCTCATCTTAATTTAGTTTCATACATTATTACGACCAATGTGATTGCTGTGTGGAACATAATGAAACTTGCGAGTGATTGACTAATTGCCGAAATCAGTTGCAATGAAAACATCTCGACGGAAGAATTTCATGAATTTGAATAATGAAACTTTTTGGGTTTTTTTTAATCATATATACGACGTATAACGATAGACCTATATATGTATGTATGTATGTATGTATGTATGTATGTATGTATGTATGTATGTGTGTATGTGTATGTGTGTATGGTGTATGTATGTATGTATGTGTATGTGTGTATGGTGTATGTATGTATGTATAAAATGTCTGTTTGTCTGTATGAAAGAGAAAGCAGCAGGCAGAGAGAGGTGAGAGGAAGGATAAAGTCCGCGGCAAAGTGGCGGACTCGAGCCACTATCTCTCGCTGTCATCTTGAGCTGACACGGAAACTGCGTTTTAGTCTTCATTTCACATGTCAATGCGATTAATTTTCTGGGATCGTGAGCTTGGCACCTTGATTGTGGCAGGGATGATCAATTAGATGCCAAGGATTGTCGAGTCATATAGGTGGTGGGCTGGGCCCTCGCCATGCATGGGCGTGGCCGCGACGAGGGTTTAGGGTGACTCGAGTTGGAGGGGTAGGGGGAGGGGAGGGGGAGCTCAGGGGGTAAGGAGGGATGAGGATGGGGGAAAGAGATGGGGAATATTGGGGTAGGAGTGGGGCGGGTTGAGGGGATGGATCGGGGATAGGGAAGGGGGTCAGAAGGATGGGGATGGGAGTAGACATGAGGGGGGGGGGGGGGTGGGTGTAGGAGCAGGGAGACGGGGAGACTTGGGAAGGGGGTGACGGAGTTCGTTTGTCGCCGGAGACTTCCGGCGTGCTGTTCATCTCCAAGATACCTATGATGGCCACGCTTGGTTAATACTTGCACTAACCGACGGTACTACTGGCACTAAGTCTATCATTAGCATAAACTATAATGTTTGCACTATTGACGTTTCAAGACTATATCGTCAGCATTGCATGCAGATCGATTAAAACTTACACCCACAATGCTGAGTCTGGCATCACAGGCGCAATGTACTCCTCGTAGTTTGGCTTCCGTTCATATCATTTGGGGAATTCGATTTGACAGGAAAAGGAAAAAATCATACTACTAGTAAGCCTAATACTTTCAGTTTACCCTCATCATCATACCATATTCCATATCTATTGTGACAATTATAAGATACAAGGCATAAGACTTTAGGCAAAAGACTTAAAGGGATCGTATAGTTTTGGTTGAGACCTAATTTCAGGTTTCTAGCATTTTTTTGGTGAGATAATGAGAAGCATCTTATGAAATATGAAAGAGCATGTAATTCTATGAGGAATTCAACGTTTATTTGATGAAAATTGGTTTTGAAATGGCTGTGATGTCCAAAAAAGAGCGATTCTAATAAAGTGTGGGACCCACACTTTATTACGATCGCTTTGTTTTACTTTGTTTTTGGATGTTTCAGTCATTCCAAACCCGATTTTCATCAAATAAACTTTGAATTCCTCTTAAAATGGTGTGCTCTGTACTATATCATAGGTGTTTTCTTGGTATCTCGCAAAAAGTTAAAAGCCCAATTCTCATCTCTATATCAATACTGTACAATCCATTTAATGTTTAATATTATGCTTATCACTATCAGTCATTTAGAAGACAGCTGGCTGAATGACACGCATGTAGTTCATTTTTTCTGTTTGAGAAAAATTATTATTCTATCCACGCGTGCGTGTCCAATGCTTATATTGATTAAAGTCTCCATCTTAATAACTATTAACTACTTCATGACTTTGTTTATGTAACAGCGGGGAAAAAGTCTCTATCAAATTCATGTTCGTGATGACGTCAGTAGATGTAATACGATCAAGGAAAAAACAACAAGAAAAAACTTTAATTCTATTACATTAAAGTCAACTCGAACGTGAAGAGGAGCAAAGTTTCACCTCCAATGCTCCGGAAAGGACTGGTGTGAGGCATTGACTGGTATAAGAGTCGCCTTCAGTAACTGTCGTTGTTATCACTTTCACCCATGCGCGACTCTGTATTATGATAACGATTATATGCATATAATATCTCATCAGTGCCGATCAAACGGAAAGAACGTGACCCGACACATGCATCGATCATTACTGTCTGCATGGACGGTTAGAGTGGCGCCTTATCTCACTGCGTGCGATGTAACGAATGTCTCGCAGAAAAAAAGAAAAAAGAAAAAACCCTCTACATTATGTTGATAATATTACACTAGAAAAAACAGGATGTATACCTACAGTGTATACTCTTCTGCTTGACTTTCGCATGTTTAAATTCAGACCATGGAGCTACGTGTATAGTCACTCCATTTTAAACTGTGTACTGAATTTTAAGACGTGTGCATAGTGTGTGCTTTGCTGAAGAAAGTGTCTGTTTGAAAATATCGTAAGGTTTTTATTCAAAGAAGTATCCTGTATCGTATAACGTGCTGAAAGAAAAGGGGAAAAAAGCTAGGAGGTAAGTATATAAACTACTAGTTCCGGTCCGCTGCATCAAACAAATAATGATGGTATAATGCCTTTATATGCACCATGATTCAATTCAATTCCACGCGCAGTTAAATTTGCTTGAGCAATGGAGAGATGAAAGATAAAGCAAGTCATATGTCAATTCCTTCAAAGCCAATCAAATGTGAGTTTTTAAGTCATCTTATTCGTGCTGACATCTGCGCAATAACATGAACCTGACTTCTGTTTCTTTTCCCCCTCCATTTCCCCCTCCATTTCCCCCTTTTTTTCCTTCTGTCATTTTTTGTTTTGATCAAGACGGCAGATGCGAACTAAATATCTCGCAAGTCCTAAATTCTCAGTTTAGCCATTCCAGTATTCTAGTTTTTTTTTCGGAGTAAATCTCCAAATTGTTCCAATACAAACAGTGGGATGAGGAGACATGATCCAATCACTCAGAGAGATTGCTTTGCGTCCGGCCAAGACTCTACCTCCGAAGACAGAAACAATGATCTCAAATGAACAAAGAGAGAGAGAAAAAAAAACCCAAATATTTCGGATAAATGATAATATTACGGAGACGGAATGGTTATAGTCTCCGCTAAAGTCTTCAATTCAAATCTCTGTCTGAGCGGGAGTCGAGGATGGCCGTTCGGGTGAACACCACTCCCTATCTCAACCCGGACTACGTAGGTTTGGTGATGTTAATGACATAATTTAGATGTAGATCCAAGCATGGAGCTACATCAGCTCCATGATCCAAGTGCGAAATAGCCACGCAAACGTCATTTGAGGGCAACCACGCCAGCCAGTCTGCTTTAAAGCTGGACAATGTTTTTGTTATTTTTAGCAAAAGAGCGTTTCGAATATGACACATTGTTAGATGTTTTTTGAACTGTTTGTTATTCAGTAGAGATGATGGAAGACTCTTGATAACCAACCATAGGCAGGTAGTATTAAACACTCATTCATGTGCAAGACCAAGCACACTGCAAGCTACTAACTAATCTGCATGCATCGGACTTCGCAATGTGAATGTGATCATTCCGTTTAACAAAAGGAAATGTCAGTTAGAAATATTTATAGATATAAACTTTGAATAATCAAGGAGGTATCATGTGTGATATTTTCTTGGTATAATCAATCAAAAGAATTGCATATTCATCATCATCATCGACAACATTCGTCATATTTTCTAGATATCGTGTGTGTGTTATTGGGTGTTTTTTTTTTTTTCGCTGATAGTGAGTATTTGTTTTATAATCGTGCATGTGAGCTGTCATTTTATCTGCATGTTCATCTCATACGATTTGTTTTGTTTGCAGTTTTATTTCCACACAATACAACGACTGCTGCTGTGCATCCATCTATACCGCTACTTTAACAGGAAATAAACGAGAGTTTCCTGAATGAAATTTGTGGATAATGCAATGCTACAACACCTATGCTCTGATGAGTACGATTGCTATAGTGATAACAGATCTCACATGACGCGCAAGTGAAGATATCATTACAGGAGCAGTAATCATTACAGGTGCAGACCGTTTGTGTAATTGTCAATCCATTCACACCACAACTTCCCTCTTTACAGTCATAAACGTTTACGCTACATCGTATTCAAATCTATTTCGTTCGGCACCTTGTAGCAAGGCTAGCGCTCATGACCTCGCGTGCACAAACTTCCGTGCCGGGTGGATATATATTCTTGACTTTGTTTTGCCTAAATAGGAACCAATTTATTTCGATTTGCGCCTGGTTCTGCAATCGTCGCAGACCGTTTATTGTTCCTGTTTGAAGGAAATAGAACCCCGTCGAGTCTGTTTGAATCTCTCGATAAGAAAAGAATCTCTAAATGTCCTGTAAGCTGAGCCTCCGCTTCATCTCCGATTTTCCAACAACCACTGCACACATGGAGAACAAAAGTCAACCTCTTGATCAAGTGACACATATTCAAAGCCTACTTTGCTTGATTTTTTTTTACGTCGAATTAGAATAATATACGCCTCGAATTCGATGTGCTCAAGCTTTTGTGTGTCAGTCTGTTTTAATACACTTTATCGCTCTAAAATATAGCCGTCATGCCAGTTGTTTATTGTCTTTTTTTAAATTTAAATATGCTTGCGATGATGAAGATGTTTGGGCTCAATGTAATCTTTCGTGATCTAAGTTGAAAGTTGCAAATCTTGTTCATTGTATTGCATTATTGATAATTATTAAAATATCAACAAGGTACTTCTTGTTTAAGTTTTTTTTTAACTAAGCAATGCACGGCAGTTGGATTCTGTACATTTGACATGAGTGTCATGATCTTGTGTAGGAGTTCATTCGTGTCTTTTCAACTGAGTTTCTTCACGATCAAGACTTGAAATTCTATTCACTTACTCAAAGACACTGGAGACATTACATGTCATAAGCCACGCGTCCAATATTGAAACATGAGGTTACGTTAAAGTGAACGACGTACAACTGAATTATCCATTTCTTCAGATGGAGTGACAGGTTTGAGAAAGATAAAAAGTGAGAGAGAGAGAGAGAGAGTGTGTGTGTGGGTGTAGATGTTCGTCCTTGTCAGGGAACGGGCGAAAAGGAGAGAGGGAGAGAGAGTATAAAGAGTAAGACAAGGAGACTGAGAAAGTATGATAATTTTGCGGCCCATTGTCTTTCAGAAAGCTAGGTTGCTCGAGTAAAACTTAATTGCAGTCGGCTCATGTTTTATTTCACTTCATCAATATACGGTCTTTGTCTCATCTGTAAGTGACTGCTTTAGATATCTCCCCCATGACAACAGCCTTTCCTGTCATCAGAATCGAAGTGAAACAAACCATTTCCCGCTCATTATAGCCCACCGGTTATCAATGAATACCGCATATTATTTCATTCTATCGCCGACAGAAATATAATATGAGTACATCATATGATTTTTACCTTATATTCAAATCCGTAATGTTATAGCCTACACGTGTGTCTCCGTGTGCATATGAAATGACTCATATTTTCTGCATCTCTCTCCCTCTCCCTCTCCTCCTTTTCTCTCCCCTCTTTTTATCTATCTTTCACTCCCTTCTTTCTGTAGAGGAAACATCTTATGAGTTGTCGAAATTACTGCCGCCGTTCATTTCGTCCTTTCTCGCGAGGCTAGACCTCGCATTAAAAAAGAAATGTTTTGACGAACTGGTGAAAGTCAATTCGCAAGTAACAGTCTTTGCCTTCAGTTGCCCAAAACAAAAGGTGAAATTACCCGTGACCGACCGTCTCCCATGAGGGAGTTCTACGGGCAGGAAGGACACGGTGTGCCCGCATACCCCCGCGCTCCTGTTTTCTTCTGTGTCGTAATTGTTTGATTTCCCCCGTGAATTTGTTAAATGGACTTGCGTGCAGCCTTGTTCTTGATCAGGTGGTTTTAAAGGGCGCAGGAATGATGTGGAGTGTTGACATTTTGGGGACATTATCGTAATTCAGCGAGCTGTTTATCGGGGAGTGAGTGTAATTGTACGAGGGCATTTAAACGACGTTTAACTCCATCTAATACCTCCCCGCGGTCCTAAGGTAATGTTCTTAGATATCATCCTGTTATAGCGACGTTATTCCAAGGATTGAAAGAATATGAACTGTTCCAGTATTGGTCACCGGGGAGTTCCGTAATAAGAAATGGGCAAGCCTCATTTCATGGCCTACAATATTCTGCAGATACGAGTCCTCAAGGTTTAATGAGTTCAAAGTAAACTGTGCTCACACCATACTGAGTTTTGCTCAGCGTGGGTTTCTCATGTGCATCGGATAACGTGTTCCAAACGAATAAGAATGCCTTTCTTTCGTTCCTACCCCCCCCCCTCTTGAAGGGGAGAGTGTTATGACAGATAAAAGCCCCGACAAAGCACATACTATATCATGGAGTCTTGAAGCATATCATGACTTGTACGTTGTATATAACGTATAATGGTTGCCTATTTCACAACAACCGCCATTGTTTTTGATAAAAAACACACATCCCCTTGACCCATTACTGAAATAAGATTAGGAATATTTTTCTCCATGACTTCTTGAGGAGCTAGGTCAGGTCAGCGTTCTTTCGATGTCCTATGGCATAATACATCGAATATTTATATGCAATTTCTCCTACGTTTTCGTTATTATATCATGGTTACACTCCCGGGACATCCTGAATTGTTGTAGGATTCCAATGCAGAATGTGCCGAACATGCCATAAAAGAATGACATAAGTGTCATAAACTTTGAACGGATAGTCCAATTTCCCTCAAATTGTATCTGTGTGTTTCACTATTTTTTTTATGAATAATTTGCTGAATTCAGATGAACTTTTGGGAACTACTTCCCCTGAAGCCTTGACCCAAAATGTATTTCCCCGAACCTACTGATGTCCGGCCAATCATCCAAGGCGACGTTGCGGCGCAAAACTTTTGGAATATTTTTTTCCCTCTCTCTCACAGCACACGATATTATTGCCAGCTCATTCAAACCTTTGAGTCTACGTTCCATCTTCAAACCAATCGTTGATCCGATACCTGTCCTGTGTTCTGAGCATTTAGTAGGAATTTTGGATATAATGATTACTCCAAACGAACGGCGCTTTTCGTTCAAGTCGATAAACACGCCACATGTTCTTTTTCCACTACTACAGGCACTACTCAGTCGAAATTTTCATCTGTTTCGTTATATGTCGTACGGCAGGTTCGGCGTGATCTTTGACCCACCCTACCCGCTCAAAACACAAAATAGATACATAGATGATGAATGAACAGAGATTGATTTAAGTGAATGAATGAATGAATGAATGAATGAATGAATCAATGAATGAATGAATCAATCAATGAATGAATGAATCAATCAATGAATCAATCAATCAATGAATCAATCAATCAATCAATCAATCAATCAATCAATCAATCAATCAATCAATCACCAATCAACCAATTAATCAATCAATCAATCACCAATTAATCAATCCATCCATCCATCCATCAATAAATAAATAAATCAATCAATCAATTAATCAATCAGTCTATCTATCTATCTATCTAACTATCTTTCAATCAATCAAGGACCGAAGGAGAAAAGACGTTAATGAATAAGAGATGCCGTGTACTTTGGCTTTGTGAGGTAATATAGGTCTAACCATCTTTTAACATTAGATTAGTTATTAATTTATGAACGTGAAGAGGGTAGAATTCCTAGTTTATTTACGAGAGTTGTCATCATTCAACAATATGGTGAAGTCATTTCAGTTTATATAGGTTTGAAACAATCAAGGTCATCTTTTTTTTCCATATTAAATGTTTGATGCAATGATCAGCACACACTCTGGGGATGAATCTCAGATGAAATGGAAGTAGGGCACACTGTATCATGGGAGTACACACAAAATAGGATCACGGAGCTACTGCATGGCGTAGTTCCATGAAAGGATGTTATTGAGGTAGACACCAGCGCAAAAACAAGTTCATGGTAAACGTGTTTCGAGGGAGCAGCCAGTAATAAATCGGACCCTCGCAGGTGGGACGTTGATAGAACGACCCAACTAGAGGGGATGGGTCCTCTACCGCTGGTTTTCTCCTTGTCGTGTTCCCAGCATATCTTTAATTCAATGGAAGATGACTTCTGTCAAAAGACCAGATCCCTTGTGCTTGTGACCATCCTGTAGTCCCATCTATAGATGTACGTGTCTATGACGTGTGTTTGGTGTTGTTGTTGCCTTTTACCTCCACATCTGTCAGTCTTTCTGTCCTGTTTTCCCCTCACAAACACTCCTGGGGTTGCTTGGTTACTTCTCTGTCTGTCTGTCTGTCTGTCTGTCTGTCTGTCTGTCTATCTGTCTTTTGTCTCGAATCATCACTGACGCTTACTAACCATCAGGGGCACCCAGATGGCTAGCTGAATCTTACGCGTTCCTTTCGCTCGAGATGATATCGTGATATCAGCGCCCCTCTCCAAATTTACCCTCAATCTCCAACTTGGAGTTCCGTTATAATAATGCAATTTTTAGACCCGGCAGCCGTGTATTAGTGGCAAGGGTAATCGATGTTGCCCCATTTCTAACTTTTGTGCGCCTGTTGACTTTTCGAGATGTCAAGTGGCCTGAACAAGTTGTGGAAGTTTTGAAATGCTGATTAACAGTGTGTCAGAATATCGTGATGCAGTTGCCAGGGTGCTTCATATCACATCCGAAAATATATGGCGTCACTTGCCGAAGGGACGACTATTTTGCAAGTGATTTCTTTTGCACTATAATTATTTAGTAGACACAATGTATCATGTTTTCTTTGGTATTGAATGTTAATCGTTTCATGTTCAACACCACCTTCATCTTCCTACCGATTCTCAAGCAACTGCACAAAGGTTACGATACTGGCAAATTAAACAATTGTATCCAAACTTTGTTATCATATTTACACATCGATGAATTTCCAGGAAGCTCACGTGACAAGTGAACATGATGAAATTAGGGGGCGATGTTCGTTATTCCTATATAGGGTTAGAAAATCCGAAAATAAAATAAGGTTCGTCATTCCGAAACGCACAAATTCCTTATACCTAAATGTTCGTTAATCCGAAAATGAAAAAGGGCTCGTTAATCCGAACATTATTTTGTGGCGTAATTCCGAAGGTTCTTCAATCCAAAATGAAACAAGTTTTTCTACTCCGAAGGCTTCGTTAATCCGAAAATGAAATAAATTATTCATAATCCAAAAATGACATAAGGTAGCTATTTCGAAGGTTTGTTAATCCGAAATTTAAATAGGGTTAGTTAATCCGAACATGAAGACAAGGTGTCTACGAATGAACCTTACGAACTTTATTTCATTTTTGGATTAACGAACCTCCTGAATAACGAACTGTCTTTTATTTTGGTATTAACGAACCTTCGAAGTGACAAACCTTATTTCGTTTTCGGATTACCGAACCTTCGGAATAACGAACCGCAACAGAAATTAGTTTGTCTAAGATAAAATTAACAATGAACGCTATTGCTGAATCTTGGGTGACACTCCCCTCCAATTTGTTTATGATATGTACTATTTTTGTTTGTTTGTTTGTTTGTTTGTTTGTGTGTCTGTTTAGTTGCTTGTTTTTGTTTTCGTTTGTGCTGTAACTTGGCTTTGATGTCCGCTGTGTCACATGGTTAGCTGACCTGTCAGTTGTTTGAGCAAGAGATCCAGAGTTCCATCTCATCTGGTTGGTTGACGGGCTCGAAGGTCAACAATCTCTGTCATGTTGTGATGGGCAGACGTTATAGTAGACAGCTCTGTCAGTGAGAGCGGTCAAAGACAACTTGACGAGGTGACCGGTTTTTTTTTTTTCCCGCGAAACCAAAACTGTAATTCGACTGCAGATGATATGATTGCGTGTTGACGAAAGGTGTCTGAACCTTGGGCGGAGCTTGATGTTCGTGTCAAGACGAGCAGATGTAGAAAATATCAGCCGGAAGGCTGTTTATCTCACGAGACATTTTTCACGGATGTAAACCGTTCTGACATCATTTTGACGGCAATTGTTGTAAACGGTGTTGGTATTCCTCTCATAATATCATCCTTGAATCCATGATCAGAGCCGTTGACTCATTGCACGAAGCAAAACAGATGACATTGGGGACTGCCTTTGATGATGACACACACATCATTAAAACAAACGAACATAATGTCACTCATACAAGTGTTAGTTTGACACGTCTTGTTCATTTGGCGCCAATAATGGTTGGATACATTGTACGTGTTTTTTAGTGAACGCGGAGGAACGCCGAGGTTACTTAGTATAGAAGGTACCTTATACCTCCTTGACTGGATGCTGTACCCCACTCAAACAAGCAGGTGGCAGGGAAACCGCCTCTCTGTTTCTTCATGACAAATGATAGTTGCATGGGTCCTCTGATGACATTTTATAGCTAAAATGTCAACGGTGTTGCTTGTTTTATTTTTGTTTGTTTCATCTATTCACGGCTTAAAATACTTGCACTCAGCCGTCAGGTTTTTTTTCAGCAAGTCTGTCCGATTTACGTGTACGCTGAACATTGTCTGGTAGGAGGAACATATGGCTGTGTACTTTACATCGAAAAGAAGCAATAATCTAGAATCCTATATCTGTTATTTTATAATCATAATTTCTGTCTGGATAGTGCGACACGCAAGCACAACGAGCATCAAGTTCAGTGATTGCCGCAATCCCGAGAATCTGTGCATCCAAGAAGATGATTCTCGGGACTCGCGCGGTTACATCGCTTAGCACATCGTAGTGCTTGTCGCGCCATACCAAAGATTAGACGGCGGGAAAATAATATGTAAAGCAGTCCAGAATCTAGACTAGAGAAACGCAGTCAATAAAGCATCAATGTTACAACAGCAATCCGGGGAAGATGATAACAGACTCCATTTTCCGCATAGCATCTGCCGAATACCTTCCATCATAGAGATATACTTGATGTGGATTTATAGCCTCATTGTGACGTCATGAAGAGGACTATTACATAATAATTCCATAAATTTGTCTGCAAAGTGTTCAAACAAGGGAAATGTCTGGAGGGGTTATATAAACTGAATGAAAGAGCATTTGATAAGTTATTTCCCCGGGCGAGCCACAGTTGGAGGCTGTTGTTTCTTATATTTCCACGTATGGTAATTGGTAGAATGTCAGATGGTAGCCGCAAACATTGAAAGATCTGTTTACATGGTGCATGCTTCTCATTTCCCGGTTATTAATTTTTGTTCATAAAACCTTAACGCGTTTAGATAATTACTTTCAAAGAAACTGTCGAGACATTTTCCACATACATCAAGGTCTGTTTGTGCTATGCAACTGCTTTTCAATGAAGACTTTAACTGACGTCATAATCACATGACAATGACGTAGAGTGTTATTTTGATCTGCCCATAAAACATCATGTTTTGTGATTCAGTGACATTCTCATGATTGTGATCTCCTTTGAATATTCTCATCCCATTCATACTTAAAATTAAATCTGTCTGTTAATTTCAAATCCAGAATATTGATCATAGATTTGAAATTGAAGTTAGCGTAACGTCAGGTTTAATTTAAGTTTTGCCATCCAGGTGACAACATTAATAACGTCCATCACGAAGACCGGAAAAGCGTCATCTTGTAGCACCACATCGGAAGTGATTCTATCCGCCTTCAGATCACGTGACCTCACTGCCCATGAGTGCTGTTCGTTATTCCGAAGATTCGCTATTCCGAAGGTTCGTTATTCCGAAGGTTCGTTATTCCGAAGGTTCGTTAATCCGAAACACACAAATTCCCTATACCTAGAGGTTCGTTAATCCGAAAATGAAAAAGGATTCGTTAATCCGAACATTTATGGCGTTATTCCGAAGGTTCGTTATTCCGAAGATTTGTTAAACCGAAAATGAAATTCGGAATAACGAACCTTCGGAATAACGTGCTGTACCCCTGCCAATTAAACAGCTCTATGCCTGTCCGACCATTCTGAAAGTAATGTCCGAGCGTTAAGCGATTTGACCTGTCTTCCAGTACTAAACATTGGTCTTACTGCCTAAAACATACATTATACGTCTCTCGCCAATTTGACGGCATAAATTTTGAGGCTATATTGGTATCTTTGTACAGTATATATGTTACAATATACAATAGGTATCAACAACAGATCAAGAAAGTTGCAAGCAAAGCAAGGTAAATTGTGCAACACTATGTTTAAATATAACATGATTACGATGGTCTTCTTTATCCAGGGTAACCTCTTTACTGTTACTACTGCTCTACCGGAGGGCCCTAGCTGCCATTATTATTACCCTAGCGTTGCCAGGTACCTATTTATACACTTTGATCGAGAGGGACGTTGTGGGTAAAAACAGCTTATCCAAGGACGTTGGCACTTGACGGGATTCGAACTTTAGCCTTCCGACTTAAAGTCAAGGGTCTTATCCACTGATGTGGCACAGTGCCTTCGTATGATGTGCTGGTGTCTCCCTATTTTATCTTGTGGATGGCCATAATGACTAACCCGAGAAGGGTGGGGGCTCATCGTTTACGGTCTCATTCGGTTTGTGCCTGACGCATTGTGGGTTGTCCAACTTCATTTCAGGAAATTTGTCTTAAGGAGCTATAGCTGGCCCATACGGGTATTGAAACTTAGAGCACGGTACGTAATTCCGAGAGAACTTGTGTGAATGGTGATGACGTAGAATATTGAGACCTGGAAGTCGTCGAGTCTTGACAGTGATGGATCCGGCCTTTTGTCTGCGAACATCCGATTTCTTGCCTCGCATACATTGAGAGGCCTTTCCGGTTGTATTTCTGGAGAGGTCTATTTCAGGATTTCTTCGTCAACTTTAGCAAGACAGGTGTCTCTCAAAAGTAGCTACAGCGTCTCCCAGTCCGCTATTGGTTTTTTTTTTTTCCTTTGCCTTCGAAAGAAACCAAGGAGCCGCCGCAGCCGCCGCCGCTGGAAAACGGAGACGGACTCAACTGGACTCAACTGCGCAGCCGTCGCGGAATTTTACCAGCAAATGATTGAATTGCACCACCAACTGAAGGCAGAAACAGAATAGTGAATGTCAACTCTATGAGCCACAAATTAAGCATGACGAGTTAATAGGAACAGGACTGGTCTAATTCCCAATTGGGCCAAAAGGTTCCTAGGAGACCGTACGGCGGGGAGTAGGGTATTTTCGGTGTTTGGGGCATAATCGTGTCCTTCGAGATTCAAAAAAGCGCTACTCGACTGACTATTTTCTTGTTGCAATGATCTTATGTCCCGCACTCCGATGCTTAAGGACGATGACTCTACGTACATCAAGACAGGTATAAACCCTCATCACACGTTTAGACAATGTGTATAAACAAGATTATATCAATTATTTTAAAGAAGGGAAACAGTGAATCGTACACGAAATTTACAGTTTAGTCAATATGAGCACACATCAACGGCTTCGTAAATCTCAGAGACAGTCATGTTTCAAGTTTGGTAGCACAATAGCCTTTCTAATCTCAAGGAGCTTCTGAAGCTCCTTGCTAATCTGAAGACGTTGATCGCGCCATGTGGGGAATCGGCCATGGCATAAGCATTTGGTTACACGTGATCTCCGACAGATCTTCGCGCTAGTTGAGTATCGGACATATTTGCTTGCGTTTGATTTTTCTTCTTTATTCTTTATTCGAATTTCGTTCAATTTCATATCACAAAATTCGCGTTCACAGAAACGAAAACAAACCATTATACAAAGACAAACTGCCGTTTGATGGTCTGTCATTCTTCGTAAATTCACACACCTACATGCACGCACACACACACACACACACACACGCACACACACACACATTGTCAAAACCCTCAGGGCTGCGAAGGCTGCATCACCCAGATTCGGATTCATTACCTTCGAAATAGGGTTAAACCATCAAAAAACATTGGGCGGATCGACAGTAAAACAGGTTTAGGCCCAAAATCTGAATTTTGCACCCAGACTTATTTGGGTAACGGGAAATTCCGAGAATCTAGCAAGAAGCAAACGCTATATTTTACCAATCTCTGGCTATATTGTTAACGTAGAACTTGTGTTTACCATGCAGGAAAGGATCTTTTTTAGTCTTCATTGTGTCGACCAATCCTTTCATAAAAATGAATACTCTTTGAAGAACGGAGCTTCCAACGAGGCTCCATTTGAAAGTTTTCATTTATCTAAACGCCACGTTGTTGTCATAACTTCACCCATTATATTCCCTTCTCGTCGGAATGTTAATTATTCTTTGCCACCGATACTCGAGCTCCGCTGGGGAGGGCGAAACGAATCCGGAGCGGTTTTTGCGAACATTTCTTTCCTCGTAGTTCTCGTCTGTTTATCGTCAAAGGTAGCAAGGGAGCGCAATGTTCAGAGAAGCGAACAAACGACAAAAGCCGTAATCGTGGCAGTGGTCTCGATGAAGGGACCGTGACTCGCTTCTTCATTCAACCAAAGAGTTTTAATCCGCAAAGGGTGTGAACAACTCCTCGGACAGTTCTGAGGGTTGTAGACTGATGATGACACTGTAGAACAGCTGCGCGACTGACAAGTGCCATCTAAATGCCTACTCAGAGCTCCTCAAGAGAACGGAGTGTACAAGTAGGTGAAGAATGACTGAAGGTAACTGGGGACAAGGTGTCAATTGTATACTTATACGAAAATAATTGGAAGGCAAAACTCCAGATCGCATAAACTGGTAATCGCTAAATATCTTCATAATGATTTCATTAAATTGATAACATATCCAAGCCAAGTAAGCACTGAAAATATATTCAGCAGGTCGACTTCTCAACGAAGCGTATCACAGCGCTTAACTTATCATCAACTGGCTGAAATCTTAATTGAAACAGAAGAACGGTTTTAGTATAATTCATTCATTCATTCATTCATTCATTTATTCATTCATTCATTCATTCATTCATTCATTCATTCATTCATTCATTCATCCATTCATCTTTATTGGTCTATGCCAGACAGAAATTTTGTTTCCATTGACATTACATTGTACCAAAATAATCATGCCAATTCAATACAAACACATGCATATCTCAATGAAAGGTACAATGGACACAAACCACACCCTCCAAATCTATTACATAATCATACATATACAACATATCAATAATGATTTTACAGTGAGGATACTGGTGATTAGAAGCCTTTGATACCTTTTAAGTTGTGCATATTGTCGTCACACAGGGGTGGGGGTCACAATAACATGATATACAAGTTGAAAAAGGCAATATTATTGCCTTACGGCTTTCATATTGGTTTCCATACATAGAAATTTCACAAATTCATTGTATTTGGACATAATCAAGGAAAATCCCGTCCCTTCTCCACAGTCGTCGATGCTTAAAGGGACTGTACAGTACTGGTTGAGGTAGGGATTCATGTTTTGAACATTCCTTAGTGAGATAATGAAAAGCCTGTTATGAAATATGAAAGAGCATGTAATTTTAAGAAGGATTCAACGTTTATTTGATGAAAATTGGTTTGCAGATGGCTGAGATATCCAAAAAAGTGCTAATAATAAATGGCGTCATGTCCCAACTTTATTAGTATCTCTTTGTTTCACCTTGTTTTTGGATATCTCAGCCATTTCAAAACCGATTTTCATCGAATAAACTTTTGATACCCCTTAGAACCGCATGCTCTGTGACATCTCATATAGTGGTTTCTGAATATCTCACAAAACGTTAAAAGCTAAATCTTCACCTCGACCAGAACTGTACACACCCTTTAAGTGTCACAACCCTTGAAGACTTTGACGTGAAATCCATGTCAACGAGAAATTGTACTGAAAATAAATGGGAGACCTTGAAACCATGATACTAGTATCATTATCTCACCCAGCTCATATTCTTGATTGTGATCTGTATCACTCTGCAAGGAAAATATGCGAAATTCTTATAATTTACGACTTTCTTCCTCTTTTTTTTTTGGGGGGGGGTCGCATTTGTGTGAAATCTTAGCTGGTATTGTTTGATTTTCATTCTACTTATAAAGGAAGTATAATTGAACGTAAAACACAGTGCAGAAAAGTGCATTGATGAGTTCACGATTCACTGGTCACCTTAAGTGTTCATTAACCCTGGACAAGTTCCACCGTGTTCCTCAATACGATGACTCTTACACTGAATTGACAAGCAGATCGGTGACATCATACTTCCCCTAAACAAACACTGTCGAGATGGCGTTCGAACAAGTCAGTCGGCCAGAGCAGAAGAAAGGAGCGGAGGCGTAGCAGCTGAACATCGTGATCAAACTTATGTCCACCCAAATTATGATAAGAAATGGTAATGATATTCAAAAAGATATTGCATAACTTGATAAAACCCCACACTTTTTTCCCTTGCCGGTCAAATTTGGCTAAATCAGTTCCATCTTATTGCGGTAGTGGTTGAATCGTTTGTCTTAGTCACCTATAGAAGTCAAGAATATCCTTGAAAAAAAAATCTTAAGGTTAGCACCAACTCGTCATATTTCTTTTTACAATGTGTCAGAAAGAGACCCCAGAGTGTGTAAATAAAAGGAATGAATTCCTTGTTTCCCCAATACTATTTTGAATTCTTGTATTTTGTTTGCACTCGACTGAGAGCCGCGATGGACATCTGCATGACTCACACATAGTCAGCAGGCGACTCCTACATGCGTGCCGCTATACGAGACCACATGACCAGCCAAAAAATCAATGATATTCCAGTCGAATTCACAATCGTTCGACGATTGACTTGCTCCGTAACAATTAGGGCATTATGAATTATTTCCGCAATTCGTCACATTTTCGAGAGAGTCCCATCACCCTATTAGGCTCCCAGCGCGCCGGCTTTCAAGACCGGAATCCCAGCCCTAGGAGGTGACGAACATATCGATGTGCTTGTCTTTCCTTGGCGCCGTGAACTTTCCTACCTGAACTTTGTTTTATATCTCTCGCACTGCCGATATAATATATCCTTCTGTCTCTCCCTCTTTCTATATCTTGCTCTTTTTCTCATTTCTCTTTCTCTCACACTTCCTCTATCTTTCTTTCTCTCTCTTTCTCTCTTTTTCTCTAAAAGCTTTCATATGTCTTTTCTATTATTAGGATCTACCTAAGAGATATCTCTTTCAAATGATAACACCAAATAGTGTGCACCAACTGTGAAAGAAAAAAGAAGAATATTCTGAGTGCAGTAATAAATAAAAATCAAGGGCAAACTACGCACTTAAGCTGCGCAAGAGGGGGGGGGGGGACTACAGTGACACGTGACTCTTACGTCCCACAGATTTTTAGAATAGTGATCTTCAATCGCAAGAGTGATGGGCATCAGAAAATGTATGTCAAGGCGCTGTGGTTGCCGATTGCTCCACAGTTTAGCGCAGTTTAGTCGGCCTACCACGTGTGAATTAGAGTGCCACTGACCGTAAACTTAGGAAATAGATTAGACCATGGAAGAGAATCTGATTCATACAAAAATAATGTCAACTTGCTATACACACTCACCATCTCAAATCATGCATATGATTTCACTTATGCCATTTTAACCCCTTTCGACGCATTGTGAAGTTTCATGTCAAGGATATTCTTCATTAAAGGACAAGTTCACCTTCATAGACATGAGGGTTGAGTGAATGCAGCAATATTAGTAGAACACATCAGTGAGAGTTTGATGAAAATCCGACAATCCGTTCAAAAGTTATGAATTATTTAAGTTTCTGCCCAGTCACGGCTGGATGAGAAGACTACTATAGCTTGTGATGTCATATGAGTACAACTATAGAAAGAAAGTATAAAGAAAATTCAAAATATTCTCACTTTTCTCACATGATAAAAGAACACTCGACTTCTCTCTTTCAGAAGTCAGGGGAAATAATATTACCCCTAACATAAGTCAGTAACATGTCGAAGAAATGTGCACTTTATTCAAAAAGTCAAGTGTTGTGAAATTCTCTTTTTATTTTCCTTATATTGTTGTACGCATGTGACATCATGCAATGTAGTAGTCTTCTCCTCCAGCAGTGATTGCACAGATACGTTAAAAATTCATAACTTTTGAACGGATTGTCCGATTTTCCCCAAACTTTCACTGATGTATTCTACTAATATTGCTGCATTCATGAGACCCACATGTCTATGAAGGTGAACTTGTCCTTTAAGGAATAGTCGCTGACCAGTTTTATGAGCGATGGAGCCGAGTAAGTTGAAATGCATTCTTCTCTTTAATTTTCTTGATCTGAATCTTATGTTAAGTCACAGCAATGTAAAATTCATAGATTCTCGACTTTTATTAGTTGTAATCCGTTTCCATCATTCTTTTAAGGTGTTTCAAAGTGTAAGATGAGATGTAAAGGAGAAAACGAATATCAGAGAAAGAATAAGTAATTACCTCGAGAAAAAAAAAAACCCAACAACGCACACACATACATATAGATCAAAATTAATGTAGATCAGGTATCATTTGCAATAAATGCCAATTCGTAACCAAGGAGCCCTATCTATGATTACTATAGTCCCTCGAATATATTACAACCACTGCTTGTCATGAGATGTAAAGGGGAAAACGAATATCAGAAAAAGAATAAGTAATTGCCTCGAGGAAAAACACAACGCCCACATACATATAGATCAGATATAGATCAGATATCATTTGCAATAAATGCCAATTCGTTACCAAGGAGCCCTATCTATGATTACTAGTCCCTCGAATACAGTTGAACCTCTCGTATCCGGACAAGTCGGGACCGGGGCTCCATCCGGATAAGGGATTTGGCCGGATACGGGAGACTCAATGCTTTATACATGTACATATACATACACATGTACTGATGTAGCCCATTGTAGTACCATATGTAGTAATGTGTATACTGCAACCTTTTCATTGTTACACTCAGTAACAGACCCCAAAATAGAGGTTCGTGTTTGCAAGATTGAAATCATTTTCTTTTATAAATTCTTGGGATGATTTACCTAAATAATTATTAAGAAATGTATCAAGTATATGTAATTCATGTGTGTTTGTGTAGGAGTTCTCAAGGAGTTGGGAATCCCCCTTTCCTCCCGTAATTATTAAAAAAAATATTAAAAAAATCACGGCGAGATTGAGTCCGGATAATAGAGAGATCCGGATAAAGGGAGGCCGGATAATAGAGGTTCAACTGTATATCACAACCACCGCCAGACTGTTTGCCTGCTGAATCTGCTTCAGTGTGCATGACTACGTCCAGACCCGGCGGCCGTTCATAAACATAAATGCATAAAATTCTAGCTGAGTTCGATGGTGTCAGCATTATCGCCTGCGGTTACTGTCAATAAATCTTGCCACCTCGAGCCTGTTTAACACCACACATCCAGCACCACACACAACACTCTGACGCTTAACTTCCGCCTCATAACTGTGTGACCCGCCATAAAAAATCATATATACAATTATGTGCTTTAAAGTCACGGTTAACACCCAGAGATTAAGGAAATGTAAGATTTCCAACTCCATTACTTTGTCATTGCTCTCATCATTTTGAACATTATAAGTACTAACATTGCTATTATAACTGTCATAGCTATTATTATTTTTATTGTTATTGATATTATTATTATTATTATTATTATTATTATTACTACTACTATTATTATTATCATTATTATTATCATCATCATCATCATTATAATTATCAGTATTGCTATTATTATTATCATTATCATCATCATAACTATGATAATGATAATTTTTGTCATTGTTATGATAGCTATCAGTCTTATCATTGTCATCGCAATTATATAGTATGCTACAATTCACAACAAAGAACGAGAGTGTTTTTGAAAACTTGTAGTCTACTCTAGGTTAACGTGGCTCTGTTTCATTCCCCCACCCCTCTCCCACCATACCCCGCTCACTTTTTCTTTTTCTACCACTCCTTCTCTGTTCCAAGCGAAAGAAAGAAAGTATGCAGATACGATTCCAATTATCTGAATTCATGCATAGCACTCCAGAAAGCAAACCTAAGTCCAGGAAGAGAAGATGTCTCAAACGAGTAATATATTGTCGCCATTGCAGATAAATTTGGGATCTTATGTTTCCTCTTTTTTTCATTGTTGTTGTCGTACCCCTCCCAAGTTTGTTTTGGCTTTCTTCATACATTATTGCATTTTCATACACCATACCTTACATGAAAGTCGTTGAAAGGGTTTGGATTCCATTAACCTGATGTCGTAGTGCCTTGATAGTGGACATACATAGGCCTACAATAAAACCTCTTGAGATATAAAGCAAGAACTACAACAAATAGATTGAAAATAGAAAAAGCCGCTGACTTTTTTTTTTCTGCTCTGTCGCTTTTGAATTCTGACAATAGACTCTGATGTGGTGAATGACGTTCGAGCAACTTGATAAAGTTCGCGTGTTCTCCCTTCGCATGTTTACGAGGATCAAATATCAAATTAGCCGCAAGACTGATGAAAAACAAAACAAAAAAGGAGTCTGAAGGCGAAAAGAGAAATCAGATTTTGACGTTGATGAATCCGTCAGAGTCTAGAGGCGACATGTGGGTTGGAGGGGGGAAAATGGTCAATAATGTTCATGAACCCAAATTTAGGTTACATGCCTCAAAGTTCAGTGACTGTAAATGTTCACCTGTTCCACAGCCAGACTATTTTCTGCTCGTATGGTGGAGAGGGTTTTTCGTCCACACATACTTTGTCATACACAGAGCGGTTCCGGGCGACAGGTGGACCGAGTTGAAGGCGTCCAACTCTCCGAAGAAATAGGGCAATACATACTTCGAAGACGCGCCCGAGAGCCGATTGGAATGACGTGCGCTGAAGTTGACCTAGAGGTGACCCGACACATGCTTTATAAACCCTATCAGTCTCTTCACCTCAATATGCTATTGACATAGATGATGTGGAATGTGTCGATAGTTATGATAGGTTTAATTCATTGAGATGATCGGACTCTGGAGGCATTTTCCAATTCCCCTCTGTTTCTTCTTGAAGTCCTTCTTTGGCACCCGTCCACAGTGAACGCTTTATACCCTATTTCCCTCCAGTCGCCTGGTGCCAAACGAAGTTTAGCCACGCCCATCGTCCCTAATCCGAGGACTGGCCGGGTGTCTTCTTCGAATTAACAGGGACTAAAGATGTCCCCTTTGCCCGTCGAACCCCCCTCTCCCTCAAGCCTGGCGCCTTCGATCCTGATTTCGACAATTTTTTTTTTCCATGATGAAGCATTTTTGGCCATGAACTCACAGTATCGTGAGTATTCCCAGTTAACATGGCTAACGAGGTCCAAGTCCAGACAATCGCTATGTGGTCATAATATATAGAGCTGCATGCTTACACGATTATCAACTAAAAAGGGTCGAGCAAAGTTGATCGTACATTGCATTATTCTGATTAATTCTCGACAAAAAAAAAAGAAATTGTTACAAAGTTCCTGTGTGTGCTGACTTAGAAAGTGATGTTTCGATACGACAGTTTTGGTTTTTTTTTTCGTAGATGTCATCGTTTAAGGCATTTTTAAACTTTAGGCTGACAATGGTTTTAAATTGCTTCAATCTTGGTGTTGAGAGAAAATCAGTAAAAAAAATCACCCTATCTTTTGCAGGTTTTCTTACACCTATGAGAACCTTGTGTACACCAAAACATTTTATGAAATAAAGAATTAAATTCGCAGTTTAAGAAAAAAAGATTATGTTGTTATAGTGCACCACAAGATAAATGATATATCATTTCGTGTTTCAATTATTTCTCACTCCGTATGTGTCGCACATGCTCACATCAGGACGATAGTCTTTCACCGATCTCCCACTCCCCCCCCCCCATACAAAATCTCTGTATCCCAGACTCTAGTCTTTAAAGAGCTAATCGGTCATATGACAGTCTGTAACTATACAACAGGTGAAAGTGTTCAAACTTGCAGGCTGCTGCGGCCCTTAATGCGCCCAATGAGCCGTGTCGCCTCTGACAATGAACGTGTCATTTTTGATCGCGAGACAGGCACCGTGCATAATAAAGGCAATCATCTCGGAATGTTAATACGGTCTGCGGGGCAGGCGCGCGGCTATTGTGCGCCGTTATGGTGAGCACGAAAGAGGGTCAGGGGTCGTTGGAGGCTATTTCATTCATAACTATATCGCTCTGAGTGACTTGTTGAGACATGGAAATGAAACTGTTGCATTGATCAATTTGTCGACAAAATCGAATTCATCGTTCGAGAAGAAGTGGAAATTCCTTCAATTGGATTTGGGGAATAAACAAGTCAAGAATACGTCAGCGGTCACGCAAACAAAAGGTTAGCTTCTCGCTGAAAAGGAGAAAAGACGACATCGTTGTGAGAACAGTGAAGGAAAATGACCCTTTTGAATGATATACTGTATCACAATTCACTTCTCTGTAATCAGGGAAATATTTGGAATTATCAAGGTTACTTTACACCTCTTATTCTGGTAATAAAGTAGTCGTCGAGTAGGGGAAACAGAAAGCTATCAGTTTCCTTATGAGATTTTGTAAACAGAAACCTGGATCTGATAGAATACAATACATTACTGACATTCGAGCAGATCATGAATTAAAGGCATAATATGGGTTTATGCTGGATAACTATGTGAATGGATAACATATAATAAATAGTTTCATTTCGTATCTGATTTCATAAACAATAGCTGTTCAAAAATCCAGCAATACTGGAAGTGGTGCAGTATCAAATTCAAGTTTTTTACTTAAAGGGTTGGTATCACATAAGTTTGGTTTGAAATGGGGCTTCAGGTTTTCACCTTTTTTCGTGAGAAAATGAGAAACCTCTCATGAAATATGAAAGAGCATATTCTAAGAGGAATTCAAAGTTTATGTGATAAAAATTGGTTTTGAAATTGCTGAGATACCAAAAAACAAAGCGGTCCTAATAAAAGGTGGGACCCACCTTTTATTAGGACCACTTAGCTTTACTTTGTTTTTGAAAATCTCAACCATTTCAAAACTGATTTTCGTCAAATAAACTCTGAATTCCAAATAGAATTGTATACGCTCTTCAATATTTCATAAGTGGTTTCTAATTATCTCGCAAAAAGTGAAAATCGGAATCCTCATCTCAACCAAAACTATACCATCCCTTTAAAACTTGCAAAAACATCACACAATGAAATGTTTGCACAACTAAAAAAAGTATAAAAAACAACATAAAACCCTTTTCAGAGAAGAAGCGCGAAAAGAGGCACAATAAAGAGGGAGAGAGAGAATTATGATATAATTATTGCTTGTAGCCCATCAAAATAAAGTCATGTCCTGATTGCAAAGTCAGTCAATCAGATTTACGTATACACACAAACATACACATACACTCACTTTCACTCACACACACACACACACACACACACAAACTTACATATTGATTAAGCACACGGTTAATTGCTCATCATTTACCATCAATCTAATGAGCTAAGACTTTTGTCCCTACTTGAATAGATCAAGTTGGCTTTCTTCCAGAGAAAAGGGTGTTTTTACGCTGTCAATGTGGTCAAGGTAACATCAGGCTGCTGGTATAGGAGGAAAAAAAAGTACAGAGGTAGAGAAAAAGAAAGATGTTCTAGATTTGTGAATCCTCGATGCATCGAGGTGATTTTGGCGCCATGTTCTCTTTTTGGCGCCACCATCCGAGGACAAGCTTATAGGCACGCCAATCATCATGGATCCGCGTTAGATCGGCGGAGTTCCGCACAAGTTGTCATGTACTCGTGGTGATACAGCTGTATACACTTCAATGTCTAACAATGTTCATAATGAGGATGAACTCTCAACTCTCCTCTTTCTAGGCTCTTCTTTTGACAAGACACGATCCCCCTACAAGGACTACATTCACATGATGCTATACCGCAAACCTTTCTCCTTCATTTACTTCACCATGCAAACCCCTCAAGCAACATAAAATTATGTTCATTATTAGAAGAATCTGAGCTGCCATTGTCCTGAACACTTTACCAGAGTATGTCTGCGCCCTGAGACTTCGATATCGTGTGTAGATCATTACATTACACTGGAAAATAACGCTATTTTTATTTTAAGAAAGACAGAAAGCTGTGAGTGGTCTGGACGTAGAATAAAAATATTTCCCATAAAGAGTAGTTATATTATAGATCGTTTAGTAAACAGTTTATCAAAATTTCTTTCTCAGTGTATATTATAGCTAAAAATGTTGAACGCAGTAGTTTATTGATCATTCACTTTAGTCAGCAAATTTCGGCAGGTTCTGAAATGGAGGCACCTCAACACTGCACACCTTCCTTCCGGCAGTTTGTGTCACAACATTCTTAGCGCGATATCAAACTAAATCTTACTGTTTAAGAGTATTTAATCTTTTTTTATATTATCTTTCGTTTTTCTTCTATTCAAACTGAACTTAATACATTTGCGAATTAAAATAATTTCACTTTGGCTGTCTGAATATCATGTATTTTTAAAACTGACAGCAAATCATGTTTGTACCATGTATTCGTATAGTTGTGTTTCCGCTTGAAGCAGTTTCGGCTATACAAACTTAATCTATGAGAAAGCACTGACAGCAACTTTTTCTTTTCCGTTATGCATATCTTTATATAAGGGAAGGTGGCTCTTTCACCCTTTCTCTACCCAGCACTTTGGACAATGTGCATAATGCGATTGCGTTTTGTTTTTTGTTTTTGTTTGTTGTTGTTGTTGTTTTTTACACCAAACGGCACTCAAAGCGCCCAAAGTCTTAAAGGAAAAGTCCACCTTCATATACATGTGGATTGAGTGGATGCAACAATATTAGTAGAACACATCAGTGAAAGTTTGGGGAAAATTGGACAATTAATCCGTTCAAAAGTTATGAATTTTTAAAGTATCTGCGCATGTCGCTGCTGGATGAGAAGACTACTACAGTGCATGATGTCATAATGCATACATAAAGAACATAAAAAGAGAATTTCACAAAACTTTACTTTTTGAATAAAGTTCACATTTCTTCGACTTGTTACTGATATATGTTAAGGGTAATATCATTCTCCCTGCCTTCTGAAAGAATGAAGTCAAGTGTTCTTTTGTTATGCGAGGAAAGTGAAAACATGTTGAATTTTCTCTATTCTTTCTTTATATCGTTGTACACAATATGTGACATCACAAGGTATAGTAGTCTTCTTATCCAGCCTTGAGTGAGCAGAAACTCCAAAAATTAATAACTTTTGAACGGATTGTCTGATTTTCCTCAAACTCTCACTGTTGTGTTCTATTCTAGCTAATATTGCTACATTCACTTAACCCACATGTCTATGAAGATGAGCTAATATTGCTGCATTCACTTAACCCGCATGTCTATGAAGATGAACTTGTCCTTTAAAGTTCTTATTGACTCACCCGTTGATAATATGGACGGATTACTTCCATTTCTATTGCACTTGACGTTTAGAGTGATGTCAAAGTAAGTGATGACTCATGAGTTTGCTTTGTCTCGCGACCACAAATCAGGATGTCTACGTGTTTTGTTTTAGTTTGTTATTCGTTTTTTGCTTTGCTGTTAACTTTCTGCAAGCTTCTCTAGAATTTGCACAGACTGGTACTGGCGAGTGTGCGTAGGTGGTATCCGGTCATTTTCACGCATTATTCAATTCTCGGGCAGGATTTCGTTGTGCAGAAAGTACCCTTAACAGGAGATTTTTAATAGGGAACCACCAGGGATGAATGGAATGAACTTGTGATCTCTCTGACTTCAGAGGTGTGTGTGTGTGTAGGTAGGGGGGGGGGGGGGGGGGAGAGGACATTATGCCATCGTTGGTACCCGTATAAGGAGGCGTTACCAGAGTTTGATTTTCATTGCCGTGTCAGCTGCTATGCCAGGTATAAAGCGATTGTCAGTAAATGCTCATGCGTAGGCGTATAAAAGCGGATGAATAAACACGCAATTTGATTGAGTCAGAATACCATGATGATGATCCCAGTCTTTCTTGCATTGTTATAGTACTTCAGCCACCCACGGACGCATTGATGTAGACCCAATCATGCACTGTCAACGTATAATGAATTCGTAGAAAGGGTACACGTATGACCCTGAATTCACACTCATCCAAAATGAAGCAAACAGATGTCTAAATTTTACCATCATAAGCACATTTGGGGAATGATGATGAAAGCAAATAAACAAACTATACCAGAAACTGTAACTTCTGTGAGATGGACTATTATAGTTTGTATGAAGATTTATAAATGAAGGTAAAATCATGAGCTGACACATAATATGGAATTCTGCATTTGTAAATTCCACTTTGTGTTGCAAAATGTCTGTGTGGATAGCTTTTCTACATGTCGGCAAGTAACATTGACATCATACCAGCAAATACGTTATGAAGTGTATCGTATTGTGAACAGCTCATGCTAACGGGCACAAAAGGCGAGCGTGAAAAAACACAAAATAAAACACAAGTTTAAAAACCATGTCGGAAAAATTTTCCCGTTCGGTCTTGAACATAGTTATCCGTAGTCCTAAAGGGGGGAGTCCCCGCAGTTCAGTGACTCCTGGACGTATATTGTCAAAGACGTGAGGGGGTGAAGACAGGTTCATGATCGTGTTTACAGACCCCGACGTAACAAGTGAGTCACCGCAAGATAGTTCCTCCTGACAGGCAGGCCGAAGAAATTATTAACTTAGAATGTCTTCCGGGTCAATGTCATTACTGTGATTTGCTCTGACCTTAACCCCGGGTGGATTTTTTTTTTCAACCGGTCTTCCGCCGCACCCTCGCTTGTAGCCAGCACGTACGAACCTTCCGTCTCAGTAGATTCGAATCGTGTTATACCAGGTATAGTCTCCGATGAATATGAATTCCTTCCAGACCAAAACTGGCATAACTTTTACAAGTTCAAGTTCACATTTCAGCGCCCCCCCCCCCCTCTTGCCCTTTCCTCTAACCCTCTTATGCACTTTTTGATGACCTTGTCATGCTAGTGGACCGTTGGTTGAATAAAAGTTGAGATCGAACGTAAGTCAGAATCAAATGAATGTCTCTGAATACTCAATCCTGACTGTTTGATACCAGACTTACGTTTGATTGATTCTTTTTATGCAACATGTCACTGGTGGACTGTCATCTAGGTTGTGTTTTTTACAGACTGTTCAGACATTACACAATTATGCAATTTTCTTCTCTTTTCTTTTCTTTATTGCCAGCGTCTTCAAGGCACGGAAATAGAATTTTAATGCATCACCATTCACTCGAAGTCATAGCATATTGTATTTATTTTGGTTGCAAAAAAAAAAAAAGTTTCAGTGTTTTATAACCAGTGTCACTCATTTCTAATAACAGGCAGAATTAAAACACTATAAAAACGACAAACTAACAAACAAACGGTATGCATGTCTCTTTAGCAGTGCACTTCTAATATCTTATCAGTATGATTATGAAATGCTCTTCAAAGTCAACTTTATTGCATTATATTTCTTGGTATTTGGTAGGGTACGTCTTTCGGTGCTGAAGTAGTTTCTTAACTTCTCAACAACAACAACAACAACAACAACAACAACAACAACAACAACAACAACAACAACACCTTTCAAAAACCTTACAAAACTACTCGTGACAAGATACATAACAGGATGCCATTTTAAAGTAACGCATCACTGTTGAGATTGGGTCTACATCGACGGCTTTAACGGTATTCTGTAGTGTTGGTACTTCCCTCTCCCGTTGAGTATGAGATAGTGCTGTCTAGATAGTGTACCTTTACGCACTCCATCCGATTCCGTGGCGGAGCAGGACAGGTGTTCTGATGTGGCGTAGCGCAGAGACGCTGAAACTGATTAATTGTTTCCAGACCTTGTTCATCTTTGTGACAAAATACTCGCATATCGCCGAGATCGTTGCGGTTGCGCGGCGGCGACGTAGTGGTTAGGGATGGTACGTGGCATTTTTTTAATTTTTTTTTTTTTTTTGGGGGGGGGTAGGTGGAGGTTGGTGGTTCTAGGAGCCTCTCTATAATCATAATGACAAATTAATAGCAATTACGTGACCGAATTCGCAAATGCGAAGGACACCGTTATACCTCAGGCAAATACCTTCGTTTATTGAGAAATAGATAGGCACATCAACACCCCTCCCCCCTCCAGTCTCTCGGCTCCGTTTATTCTCCTCCTATTCTTTTTCTTCCCTCCCCCTCTGTAGTTTATGTTTCTTTTTTTGATAGGCTATTGGTAAAAATACATCATATTGATTTCGTTTCGTCACCCGACTCAAAGACCCAGTGAAAAGATACAACAAATATCGTTAATTAGCTAGGCCGCCTTGACATTTGACATTTCGCATTTGCATATGTTTCTGTTTTACACGTTTGAATTTAGATGGAAACATTAGCGAGTATTGTAAAGGATTCATTCTCATGCAGCGAACATGATAGTGTTCATAAATAATGTTTTAGTTAAACAGTGTGATTTCTAACGAACGTGAACGTGTGGACTTAGCGAGGATACTGCAGGCGGAATATTGAACAATTTTATCCTATTTTCACTATGACGCTCGAATGAAGTTCAGGAAGTATTTGCATCGACATATATGGCATTAGCTCGACAGAAATAAAAGTATCGATATCAATAGTATCGTAAAGTAATGCCAACTATATAGCGTGTGCCGAGTTCATTTGGAAAGGCAAAGTTCTCGAACTCTGAGCAGGAGATCCTCATTTTTTAGTCACCGATTATCGGCTTTGATATCGGCTTCCATAACTTCCGACGGGTTACAGCAAAACATTCCCAGGCACCGCGGTGCATGGGTTCAAACAGTTATCTTTGCCAGCTTTCTGATAACATGAGTATCTATGCCCTACTTCCAATGCGCAGTGAAAGAAGTCGATGCCAAAGGAAGGAACAAGCGAAAGACTTCCATTAAGATCAACGTTATATCCTTTCACTTTTCAGAGGTGATTTAAATACCCGTGTGACGTAGAAAAGTGACGGTATACCTTCATATCTCCTTTAGCGACCCAAACTTATTTTTGTGTGTGTGTTCTTCTGCGGGACTTCTGAATTGTATCGGAAGTTTCCTCATCAATGGTGTCATACTTTTCTTGTCAGGGAAATACGAAAACTGTCGAAATCACGAAGTGATTTACCATTTGTGGTTCTGTTTTTGCTTTGCTTTATTTGTGTGGCTTTATTTTCCACCTGTGCATATCATAAGTGATCACACGAGAGTGTACGTATATGTATAGTTGTGTGTGTGTGTGTGTGTTGTGTGTGTGCGTGTGTGTATTGCGTGCATTGTTATTTTTCTGTGTGTGTGTGTGTGCGTGTCATGTTATCTGAGGTAGATGTGTAAGTCAATAAATGGACAATGAACAGGTGCATAAGTTGTGGTGTTTTGCAAACCGCACACGTTGTCCACGAAACTCATTTCACGCGAACCAGCGCATGTTGAACTAGTGCGCTGTCCTTCTGATATAGGCGAGTCCTTCCTTACAGCCATATCTCCCTCCTCCAACCGATTTCACACCGTACTACAGGGGGTAAAGTAACATGCAAAATACATGTATGTGCCTGGTAACGAAATATATTCCACCATACTATTAGTTCATCGGACCTCACCCCCCCCCCCCTTTCAGAAACCGTTTTCATCTACTTGCTTTGATACCAATTTGTTCATGCCCCATTAAGTCCATAATGTAGGAATTTTACAGGGGAAGGCGGGGGGGGGGGGGGCAAAGGAGGCGCACTTTAGCTTTTACAAACATAACACGCCCCTCTTCATCACCTTCCAGTGTCCACTAAATAAAATATCATCCATATTCTCTCATGCATTCTTATTACGTGTTGGATAAATTAAGTTGTGCACTTAATCCTTTGTATAGATGGTGGCGTGTATAAAGAAAATAATTTGGGGAAACGCTGTTCCTATAATCGGGCAACAGATAATGTGAAATGAGACTTTAAAGAGGAAATCCAGTCCAAATATAATTTTATGTTAGTCTGATAAAAAGAATAAAATCTTACGTCAATACGTTCAACGGTAAAAATTTGACTGAAATCGGATGAAAAGTACACTTGTACAGTGGATATGAATATACAAATGAGTGCGCTAACCATGTCATACCCTCACAATTTTCCATTGATCGTGTACAAAAAAAAATAAAAAAATGACGAAAATTCAATGTTTCTTTCACTGAAGTCTGAAACATGATGTTCGGTGATTCCTGGTTGAATAACTTCAGAATAGTGATCAGTGATACGAGGATTTGAGCCTCGGGCATAATTGCGTTTGAATGAAAAACTGGAAATTTCAAAATTGTATGTACAAACTATATGGTAAGTTGTGAGGTAATGACATGCTCACTTTGCCATTTGCATATTCATATTGACTGCTCAAGAACTGTTTCCCCTCAAAATAGCGAAACTTCAAAATGTCATAACTTACTTCTTTTTCATCCTTATTCCGATCAAAATTATACCGTTGAACTTGTAATATTTTACTCTTTCTTATCAGAATGACTTATATTTGGACTGGATTTCCCCTTTAAGGATTAAAGGCAACATCGTAGTTATTTAGTGTCCTCTGTCAAATGCAATAACTCTGCTATGTTGAAAGCTCTATAGAGTGAGAAAGGGGAGAGGCAGAGGCTATTCGCAGCTGATAGGGAAATGAAGGGCGCCGGAACTCAGATTGTATCCTTCAAAGGTCAAGGGCGATCCTGAATAAGGTCAAAGGTCATGTCGATATGCTAGTCGGGGAAAGCCTCTGCATTTAAACCTATTGGGTGCTATCTCTGGAAACACTTGCCGAACATGAATTATTCTCCAATTTGCTTTCCGCAGCTTGTCTTTGTTTCCCTTCTGATTGGTATAGTCCCAAACCAGCCATAGACAGTGGGATCAATACATATAACTTATTGTGACGTCATTTCGGTATGTCATTTGCCTCGTTGTAACTGTCAACCACGGAAGAAACTCAACCACTTCCTTTGTAAACCACATGTATTTCTGCGGTTGGTGGTGGTGTCCACTTTCGTTGGAAATATCATTGTGAACAAACTTTAAAAGGATTTTGAACAGTTCCTAATTTGATAATCATGGCTCCATGTTATGACGTATTTGTAAATATTCTTGAATGATGCTGCCCTTTTCATATCTAAATGTACACGATTATTAATAAAAGGCAAGAGCAAAGTCACAGTTTGAGGTATGCATAAAGTTATATAAATCGACCGTGATCTTTTGAAGCTGCTGATTCACCACCATGACTGAAACACGAAACTCTGCCTGCATGAGCTAGAATGCAATGATACATTTAAACGTTATCTGCATAAATCTCTTTATAAGCAGAGAGAGAAAGTTTTCACGTTTGAAAACAGAAGAATCGTATGGATAAGATAGGCATAATGGAAGTGCCAATATCGGCAAGTTAGAGGCGGAAGCGGGCAGGGTTTACAGTGTATCCTGAACGTGCATTTAGATCCGGACAGGTTGTAGTTAAAGATCAGGCGACCTGGCCGTTAGCTCTGCACGCTCCGTCTCAGAATTGCACTATATACACCGGCTTGTCATAAACCCATGTTTAATAGGGATGAAAGACTTCCGCAAGTTTCCGGCCTCTATAACCCGGCTAATGTGCGTCTGCTTACGTCTGCTTCAGTCCCTCGTGTGTGGGTGTTCGCAATTAGGCGCAGATGATATACATTTCCTCTGTTCGTAATACCCAGGAAAAACAGTACACAAACCATAGACATCGTTTTATTAATGGTTTGATTGGCTAACGTTGTCAGCAATCATATAGCTTCCCATGTCTTTCGGAAACTTACTTGAGATAATTCAAGAGGTGTTATGCAAAAAAAAAATGAAATAAGTTTGTCGCCCTCAGCGACCGGCCAGTAATTGCCCTCTCTCTGTCCGATGGAACTATGTCCTATCTTATACTTTTCTGTCATCGGGTTACCCTAGATAACCAGGCCACGGTCAAAACTAATATTCTCAGGGGTCACTTGCGTCCCTTCCCCCTGCATTAAAAATGATACTGCAAGATGAGGAAATGTCGACTGGCATATCAGTCCAGTGAAATCCTCCGGGGGGAATGCCGGAGGGCCGAGTGGTTTCGAGTGGTGCGGGCGGTCAGACAGGGCTGCAACGGAAGCGATTCGGTTCACGACAACTTCACACCCCAACGCAAAACAAATCGTTAGGGACTAAGGGAAATGACAAGCGATGGGCATTGACCGGCAATTGTGAAAACTTCACACCCTACACAAAGCAAATCTTTAGGGACTACGGGAAATGGCAACCGATGGTCACTGATCGGTAATTTCACTACAATAATAGCTCGGAAAGATCAAGATTATTTTCATTAAAGCGGCAAAACAGAATGCACTTTGGGCACAAATCTGTGCTCCAAGGCAACTTGTGTGTCTATACGCCCGATGTTAGTGTGGTTATATAAGATTTGGGTCACGCAGCTTGTTATTGTTTAATTTCCCAGTAATACAAGAACACAAGAATATAATCTTCATTGGTCTTGTCTTGAACGTTTACAACAGCACTGAATAAGCCCTCCAAGAAACTAAAGTTTTAAACATTTTCAAAGATTTTTAATTTTCTTTAAATGTTAACGTCATAATGAATGTCTGTAAGTCTGTATGTATTTCCCACTACGATGCTTAAATTTGAATCTTTCCTTTTTTCCCCATTCCCTTACAGCCTACTGCCAAGACGAGAGGGAATTTGCACATGGCTTCGTGGTCTACAAACTCGGGAGCGAGTCGTTCTTCAGCCAGACCCAGCTGGTAGCGGGAATCAAGAGGAGGTACCGCTGTTCCCGAGGCTACCTGCTGAGGGGGAACTCCCAGTCTGTGTGTACGGCGGGTGGGGCGTGGTCCCACGAACCGCCAACGTGTGTGCCGAGTGAGTTCCTAGTTCGACGTATCATATGATATCCGCTTTCGGTTGACCTTGTTCCCGAATTTCATATCATATAATGCCCTGTCTAACGTATGTTTTCCCCTCTGGTAATTAGAGAGCAAAAATTGTAACGTCTAAGCATTTACAACCTTTTCTTTTTTTTCCTTCGTTTTTGTTTAATAATTTTAGTCGATCTCCCACCAAATAAAAATGGGGAAAAAGAAAATCAAACCAAATCACTTCAAGCCAGTTTTGTAAAGTAATGTTTGATTTCTGTACATTTTAGTCATAAACACTAGATGCTTTTATTGAACATTGATGCATAGACATGTTTATCATATTCATATCGCAATACATGTATAACAAAATGCTGAGGGGACGCAAAAAAAGATAAACAGGCAATGAAGTTGTTTAATTTTTGCACTGTAACTTTACGTTTTACATAATACTATCATAATACTGTTCATCTACTCACCGTAAATAAGAATGTTCTCAGTATTACTAATTTGTGGCAAAAAGCCCAAAATATCCAAAACTATAGTGTTTGTATTTCATACTGGATTTGGCAAAAGCATGGTGTAGTTTCTGATACGTTTTGGCACAACTATCTACAGTAAAGTTATAGATCATGCCGACTTCAGCGCATATCATCTGTATTAAATTTGTTTCCGAGGATGTCCATGCAGAAATAACAATCATTATGATCTATGCGGGGTTTGCAGCTTCCATGCATTCATGTCCATTGCCACGATAATAGGTTGACAAAATTCATATTGATACGGTACTCTGCTCAAGGTACGGCAAGGACACTGCAGGAACACCCCCTAAGTATAGTAATAAATAAAGATGAAAAATAAATGAGATCAAATCACATTTTATGTTTTCACCTTTCTTCTTCTCACTGACAAAACGTCATTATGTCGAGGTTAAAGCTTATACAAACATGATTTGATGTGCACCCTAAAAATGCATTCAACCATAGAACACAACGAACACAATGGATGAAAATCATGTTAAATATCATCTTCATCAATAGCGCCTATACTTCGACAAATTGATTTTAGAAATGCTTGAGTGTGACCAAGTTCATGGCAAGGAAGATTTGCTTGACGTATCTTTCCAAGAGACATCAACTAATCAGCTAGACTTCGTCTGCTGACGTTAATTTCGTCATTCGTTAATGACGGTGTCGCCTAAATGGACACTCCCTTGGCAGCGGCGGAGTGTGTGCCGAGATAGCTGCTTCGCTTCTCATTGTCAGGTGCCGTTGTAATTGTCTTAATCTTGACGATTAGCCCCATTTCAGCCCGGGCGGGAATGACATGACAAAAACTCGCCGACTCGCTGGCATCGGAAAGAACCACGCGTCGTCTTCATTGCGCTTTACCATGTTTACTGGGTAGAAATCTTCCCTTGCGATCAGAATGACTTGCGCTCACTCGTCACCGAAGACACTCGGCAGTGAGTACATGTTGCTTGCCAGGAGGGAATTGCCCCCTCCCCCGCATACAGAGAAGACTCAATCCTTATACCCAACCTACGCATCAAGGCGGGTCATATTCTAAAAAACCAGCGTCATTTTATTTCAGCATCATCCGCCCTATTTCTTCATTGACAGTCATATCCGTTCCGGTAAACGCGCAAATGGCGCGTTCACTTTGTTCACTGGGGGTGATCCCTTTGATATTGCGTTCGGCAAATATTGAGACTGAACATTGTCATTATCCAAAGTCAATGTTTCTGGTTTTTCCTACACATTCATATTTGCTTTCTTCGTAGAAGCATGCGGTACAACGAGAACTGACAATTTGTTTCCAGAAAACAGCAGCGACATTTATTTGTGATATTGATAGAATATTGAGCAATTTTTGAATAATGCAGCAGAAATCAAGCTAAATTGCCTCATGCGTGTAAAGTTGCCTCTATGCGCAATATCGAATGCTAATAAGCCAACATTTTTTCTCTCTCTTTACGAGTTCTTCGTTCAGTTTGTTTAATTCATTTTGGTTTACCAACATGTATATCGTGCACATCAATTCAACATCAAAGACAGCTCTATGAGAACAAGTACATTAACGACAGGGAAACGCGAATAGGTTTTTATCAAACCACGGACACGGGACAAAATTCATAATATAGCAACAAATCCATTTTGAAATGGTCGCCTACTCCCTGAACTGAAAGTAGATGAAAAGCGGCGGCCAAAACCATAAAGGGTGAACGCACTTAGAGAGCGCTGCTGTCACGTTTATCAGTGTTACCAGCGGTCAAAAAATTGACATCAATGAGAGTTCGAAAAGGTCGCTCCGGGTAGGTCTAGTTTAACCCTAACCTTTGATTCTTTTTTTTTTTACAAGTTAACCCTCTTTTTACATCAGTAACCTTTTGTGGATATGCTATAAAAAGTATAATCCAAAAGCATATTGTCTTATCTCGTAGTCACTGTTCAGCATGTTCAATGTGACCGGCTACGTATTGAATTTCATAAGATAGGCTTAAAGTTCTCACTCTTAAATAAATCGTACGTTTAGAGATAGTTTGGTTTTTTAAGACAGGGCACTTTGTCATCCAGGGAAAATTCTTGGAAAAGGTGTGGTTACAGTTGCTTACATCCAGCAGTGGTATCGAGGAGGTCATACTCAGATTAAGATACTAAGTCTTGATCACGTTGATGAAGATGGGCTTCAAGAGTTTGTGAATCACCTAAACCGTGAACCCCCATTGTCAGTGTGATAGTTTCTCAGTTTGAGAAATTGTTGTTTTGACAGAGTCAGTCACCACAAGACATGTGCTACCTAAGGCGGTGATCCCGCGGGTTAGAATAGGAGGTCTCGCCCTTATTTTGCTGAATTTTGTCGCAAACAGTACATCAATTCCCCTTCTCTCCCGTTCCCCTTGGATTGGATATATATATATATATTATACGCTTAACTAAAACAATGATTCCACCCGATTAGCAGACTTTTTTCCACGTTCCTGATAAACGGGGGTAACAAATGGACAAGATTTGTAAACGAAGGTTCAACAGGAATGCATGCATGTTCAGATTAGCAAGCAGAGCTCCTGCCTGTGAGCCAGTTATCACTGTAATGGAAAATCCCAATCACAGAAGTATAAGTGCAAACCTTGTGCATGAAGTAATAACCATTTGCATAATCTCTCTAAATAGATACACCCCTTTTCCAAATAACCAAAGACAAAACAAACCAACACAGAGACAAACAAACAATATTTATCGGAACCGATTGACAAATTGCCCTACATCGACGTAAATAAGCACTGAATTGATCAGTGTTTTAGTAGTAGCCATGATAAAAGAAATCATGGGCGTATATATACGTACTCGAGCAGGATTCGAATCTATACGACCTCCTGATCTCCGGACAGGCGTCATCTCAACTAGGCAACCGAACTTCCGCTCGACAGCAAGTGTTGGTTCTAATCCTTATAGCATGCAGCGGGTACTGCGTAATTATTCAAATTCATGAAATTCTTCTGTCGAGAGGTTTTTATGCATCTGATTGACTGATTTGAATATTCAACGGGAATGTCATCGGCATGGGATATTGTTTGGATATTGTTTTCAGATACATTTTGTAGATCGAAGCTTATCTGTTGGATGATGTTGTGAGTCCAACCTTGTCAAGACGAAAATATATTACACACCAAAGGTGCACACCATTATATATGGAGCTTTCCATCTCGTCATTTGAAAGGATTTCTTCTTTTTTTTTGTAGCAACCTAACGTTATATGAAATGTGTGCAGGAATTCAATTTTGTGCATGTAATATACTATAATTCATATGTATTTCAGTTACGTAATTGTATTGTGTAATATGCATGTGATTTTTTGATTCACGGACTGGCCGAAAAACAGCCATCTGCAGATGGCTGAGCCTATAGTACCGTGACGAAATGAAATGAAATGAAATGAAATGAATGAATCAATGAATGAATGAATGAATGAATGAATGAATCAATCAATCAATCAATCAATCAATCAATCAATCAATCAATCAATCAATCAATCAATCAATCAATCAATCAATCAATGCATGAATGAATGACTGAATGACTGACTGAATGAATGAATGAATGAATCAATCAATCAATCAATCAATCAATGAAGGAATCAATGAATGAATGAAGGAATGAATGAATGAATGAATCAATGAATCAATCAATCAATGAGGGAATGAATGAACGAACGAACGAACGAACGAATGAATGAATGAATGAATCACTACTCTACTGAATGAAGAAGTGCGTTACAAGTTGTTTTCATATGAAAATAATTCATTCATTAAAGTCATTCAAGTGATTTTTTTCAGCAAGATCTATCAACATCAGCTGTTAGCATTTCTCACGCTATATACTATGCGATTAGAAATTTAATGACACTTTGACCACGGATGGACATTCCTCGCTGATGATGCATGAGCAACATGCACGCACCGCAAGGCGGCACCAATCTTGGTCACGTGGTAACGTGGATATTTGCTAGGAGATGACACAGGACAGTTTAGTTGCTTGTAATTGAGCTAACATGTCTTGCATCCTCCTCTTCTTCCCTCTACCCCCCCCCCCCCCCCCGCTTTTCGGCAGATATGATCAGCAGGCTGCGATATGACGGAAAGCAAACATGTCGCTACTAATGAATCATCTCAGAAATGGCGATCAAGTCATGTTTCTTCACGCCATTACTCGCGCAATTTGAGTCAGATGTTTGCCAAATGTTCGCTTGATACTTACTAAGTATTGGATTTATCGAGCGCGATCTACAGCAGATCTGAGCTCATCAGGACGATGGTGGCGTCCTTGTCTGTCAATTGCCCTACTCAAAGACGAATGCCTTGAGAATAAAGTGACTCTTTGTAACAAGAACATAAGAAAAGCGTGTCCCCAGAGTAGCATGTTCCCTAATTGATGATCGCATTGGTCTTGAAGTTTACTGCTTCCATTAAGTTTGTCCTTTTATGGCCGTAAGAGTTAACATCTTCATAGCGAACGTTGCCAGAAGATTGCTTCATAATATACCTAATCAGGCAAGGGTCATTTTGCTGAAAGATGACTCAGAAATACTGTAAAATCGTGCCTTGTTGAGACGTTACAAAATGAATTTACAATACTGTAGAAGCTTTGAAAATACATTGCACGTTGATTTGGTGATTTGTTGCTCTCTTGGATTTCGTAGACAAGTTAGAGTGAATGTTGTGTCAACAATGATCACAATTTTGCTTCATTATACCGTGAAGCCCGTATTTTCGAAACTTCTTTATTATGTGATTTACGGGTATGAGTGAAAATGTATACCAAACAATTTCAGAAAGGATAGGAATCAATGCAGCATCAAAAATGTTGTCTAAAGGGCAAACTATGTCACTGTTGCCGTGTATATAGTTCACTTAGCCACAGGAATTTAACGACTCTTCATTCTCTCGGCCTGCATTCTGAATTCATTTGCTGAAAGGGAAAAAAATGCATTTGGTCACTCTTTCTCAGAGACTAACGTGTATGCAACAAGATGTTTGATGTCGAAAATGTATAATGGGATGTAATATAAAGAATAGGATGTAGTATTATACGATGCAAAAGCGATTTTCTCGTCGTGTAACCAGTGAGCGCCACAGAAGTCATTAGCGGCGCTCTTAATCTAATAGATCGTATATGCATCATCCGCCCTTCAATCAACTCACATAAATTAAGCCGAATAGATTGTTGTTCGTTCTCCACTTTGATTTACTGGGACGGCTTGTGGAGCCCTCTTCCTTTTTTGACGGAGGACATTGGAAGAGATGATTAATAAGGATGCTATCAGTTCGCAGACTCATGAACGACCTCCCCTTCCTCACTAATCAGTCAGTTCAAGTCGTAGACGGGCCCCGGCCAGCAGCTACCCCGTGTCCGTTGGCTGAACCATCCGCTTGATATTTGTACGGCAGAACCAGCAGAATGAATCTCAAGTCGTGCCTCTCTGCTGCGCTTAAAATGTCTCAAAAGCCTAAATGTTAAGGCAGAGGCGCATAGATGATATACTGACGCACTCACAAACTCTTTTGAGTTTCCTTCAAGATTGGTGGCCTGAGCGTTTACGCTGAACTGCTCTGGAGCAGCTTATATCTCCTTATATCTCCTTATGCTGCATCGCGAATTTTTTATGGTAGGATGTTTTTGTGATACAAATGACCTACACGTATGCATCAAATGTGATACCTCGAAAAATTATAATAATCACTGCTCCCATTGGTAAACGATACCTTTAAAGGGATCGTATAGTTTTGGTTGAAACCTTCCTTCAGGTTTCTAACATTTTTGGTGAGATAATTATGAAAAACCTCTTATGAAATATGAAAGAGCATGCAATTCCAAGAGGGATTCAACGTTTATTAATGAAGATTGGTTTTGAAATGGCCGAGATATCCAAAACAGAGGAATGCTACTAAAAGGTAGGACCCACCTTTTATTAGGATCGCTTTGTTTTACTTTGTTTTTGGATATCTTAACCATTCCAAAACTGATTTTCATCTAATGAACTTTGATTTCCTCTTAGAATGGTATGCTCTGTATTATTTCATAAGCAGTGGTTTCTTGGTATCTTGTAAAAAAAAGTTAAAGGCCCAATCCTCATCGCTACCAATACTATGCTATCCCTTTAACTATGAGACCAGCATAAAGAGGGCTTCGCTAAAGACTGCAACATTTAAAGTCAAAGCGAGGCTGTCTAATCCCACTTAACTTTGTGCTGATGTCTTATCATGATCGATGATACAAATATTGTTGACGAGGTCAAGATTGTCGAGTTTGGCTCATCCAGCCACACTTCTTCTTGTTGGCATATGGGTGTACACATATATCTGCATACATACACACATACGTACATTCATGTACATGTACACATGTAAATAAATATTTCACCTTCATAGACATGTGTGGGTTTTGTGAATGCAGCAATATATAGTAGAGCACATCATTGAGAGTTTGAGGAAAATCGGACAATCCGTTCAAAAGTTATGAATTTTTGAAGATTCTGCTCACTCAAGGCTGGATGAGAAGACTACTATAGCTTGTGATGTCACATGAGTACAACGATATAAAGAAAGAATAAAGAAAATTCAACATGTTTTGACTTTTCTCGCATAACAAAAGAACACTTGACTTCTCTCTTTCAGAAGGTAGGGGGAATAATATTACCCTTCATATATGTCAGTAACAAGTCGAAGAAATGTGCACTTTATTCAAAAAGTAAAGTTTTGTGAAATTCTCTTTTCATTTTCTTTATAAAAATGGTTGTACGCATATGACATCATACACTGTAGTAGTCTTCTCATCCAGCAGTGACTACGCAGATACTTTAAAAATGCATAACTTTTGAACGGATTGTCCGATTTTCCCCAAACTTTCACTGATGTGTTCTACTAATATTGCTGCATTCACTCAATCCACATGTATGTAAAGGTGGACTTGTCCTTTGATGTTGTGATATAGGGTTTAAGGTTAAGTTTGATGTGAGGATTACGATTAGGTTTAGGGTTGTGTGTGTGGGTATAATAATTATTTATGTTCGGCTTAGCGTGCAGATATTTCATGGGAGCAATAATTGTCGCAGGAGCAAATGTTATGGAACCGTTTCAAATACACATCACAATATTGTCACTGCCACATATCTATCAAATGCAAAGAAAAAGAATAATCGAGATTGAATTTAGAAAGGTATTGATTATGATTGAAGCAAGCACTTCTGATCTATAAGTGTCTTCGTGTTCTAACGACATAGTTCAAAAGAAGTTGTTCAAAAGAAGTTCCAGAAAAATTAAGTAGACAGAAACGAGAGCACTCTGTAAGGCTGCACATAACTTTCATCATTGTATGTCTATTCTTTTCCTATATGCAGAGGGTTGCGCTGCCTTACGGAAAAAGGAGAATAGCATAGCGTATGTGGGTTACACCCGAGACAAGTCGGGGGATGGACGCTATCCACACGGCACATCGGCCCAGGTACGTAGACCCAATAAGACTACGTGGCAGCATGGATGTCAGTTATTATTTTTTTTTTGATTATTCAACATTTAGCATCACATCTCTCTCATGATATAGGATAACCACCATGTTATCAATTATTGTACGGAAATATAGAGCATATCCATGAATGCTTTTTAGATTCGGTGATATCATCGGCATAGCTCATTAAAATGCGTTGTGAATTCGATTGCTTGCGCGTGTATTATGAGACACGTTTGGAACCATCAAAATGCATTTGTGTCCTGCTATGGGCGTAATGTATCTGAATGAGCAGAATGCGCTATACATCGAAAACAGTAGATAGAAACAGTTAAGTTTTAAAGGGATATGCACGTATTTTAATTCATCTTGCAAGGTAAAAAATAAAATAGGTATGTGGACGTACTATTGACACGTAATAAATAGGGAGATGACGTCAAGAAATTACTTAAAAGGTTCCGGGAAAGTATGAATAGTGTCAAGGGGGCAAAATTGCACTATATGCGATTCATTGGAATGGTATGTTAACTGCAAAGGTACACGTAGGTAAAACCAGGGAGGTGAGACTCACCTCCCTGGTAAAACATATAGGTATGTGGACCAAAGATATATTACACGCCAGACAGGTGGATGAAAAGAGCGGGAAATTGGAGCAGAATTGAGAGCGGAAATAGCCTGATCTGAAATTACCTGACAGGAAGCAATCCAATTACGTAATTAGGATTGAAAGCTCAGGTCTCCAAAACAAAACACCAATACGATTTGCACAAACAAGCTATTGCCTTTTTTTCTTCTTCCTTTTTATTTTCTTTTTTTTTAGCCTAGTGACAATTGTTTGATATAGCTTTCATCTACAGGATATTACATAATGTTTGAATTGGTTTCTCCTAAACTGCAACATAAATACTTCGTGTAATTATATAACTTGCCATATCCTTTGACATAACAGTTACATTTTGCTAACAGTTTGTACGGCCACTGTGCGTTAAAAGTGCCTAGAAATACCTGTTATGAATTACTTTGATAGATTTCATCAAACAATTAAAAACGGAGACAAGAAGATAGTTTCGTTGAAAACGTACGATGCACTTGTTTCGTTGCTCTCGCCACAACCATGACAACGAATTCACAGTGATAATTGTCTAAGTTCACAGATGTGCGATCATCACATAATTATATCCCCGATCTTGTCACAAATAAAAATCAGGGAGGTGGATAACTCATCCTAACAAACACTGTCTTTGGCATTTGCAGTGTGATAACGGATAAATCAAGGATTCATTAATTTTGTCTCACCTATTCGTGTCAAATTTTACTTTACCTAAATCTACTGAAGTAAATCATTGCAACTTGTTTCGTGCATATGTAATCACATGTATTTTCAACGTCATCACTGATTTCACTGCTAAGAAGTTGTGTTCTTTTTCGACTCACCTCTCCGCGTATCCCCCCCCCCCCCCCAACCCCTTTGCTCTGTCTAAAGGTGTTCTGCGAGGAGGGTAAGATCCTGGTGGCAGGAAACGGCTTCGCGGAGTGCACGGCTGGTCAATGGCTGCCCCTCATCCCGCTCTGCTACGATATCGAGGCGGTGTCCATGGGCGGTAAGTCGCTGATCCTATCCGACGGACACTTTCGTTACCGAACATATTACGGAAAAATAGATATGGAAAGAAAGAAACAAGCAAAACACGAGACTTCCAAAATGGTAATGTTTTCCAAATTCATAAAGTCTTCCGTGGAGACGTTCTTATTGCAACTGATTGACGAATTGCCCTTTATACATTGACGTAAACATGGTAAATAAGCACTGAATTGATCAGTGTTTTAGTAGTAGCCATGATAAAAGAAATCATGGGCTTACGTACTCGAGCAGGATTCGAACCTATACGACCTCCTGATCTCCTATGATGGCTACTACTAATACGCTGATCAATTCAGTGCTTATTTACGTCGATGTATATAGGGCAAATTGTCAATCAGTTGCAATGGTAATGTTTGTCGTGAAGTCTGGGTCATTAGCTCTCTTGATAACTCGGAAGACAACCATAAGTGATATAGAGATGTTTAGAACTGATCTGAGGACTTCAAACACTGTCTTGAATGATTCTCCGGATTCAAACGAACATGATTGGAAACGTGTGCATTTCAGCATTTGAAGGCAATGACTCTATCACCCAAGAGTAAAGTTTGCAAACAACCTCATTAATTCTCTCAAAAGTTTCATTGTAACATTGGATGTAGATATCAGCAGTGATCAGTGTTTTTTACGTCTCCAGGAGTGACGCCATTTTGATGCTTCTATCGTACCGGAAGTACTCGGTCAAATAATAAGTCGTCCGTTGATCGTCGCACTCTCCTTTATCTCAATATAGAACTTCGCTATCTCATCCTTCGCGGTCACAAAGAATATTATCATAATGACCATGACATACACTGCTCCTTGAGAAATACCATGATAACCTGCTGGTCTAGGTCAGTCAACATCAACTCTTCGGATATGTTCTATCTTTTTTGTTCAATCTCTTCTCTGAAACTTCAAGAACCGAGAGCTGTAAAGGACAGGATTTGGTTCTGACTCTGGGGATAATAATCACTGTATGGTGTCTAAAATCTTCTGTACATCCGTCATGATGATAAAGCTTCAAAACTGTCTGCCACTTTTCCGCCAACTCAAATCTATCAGTGACATCTAACCAGAAATCACCCCAAATTTACGATGTGACATCCAACATGATAAAGATGCATGTGGGCATGCTGATGATCTGGGCCCCGTTTCATAAGAAATAGTAGGATGGCAACTAATTGCTGGAATAGCAACTTTACCCAATCAGGAAACTGGATTCCTGTCGTTACCATGACAATTGCCATTCCAGGAAAAAAAGAATGCTGTCCTAGCAACGTTTTCATTAACTTGGGTCGAGGTTTGTCGTTTTCTTGTTTTTTATTTTGTTTTATTTTGTTAGGCTTTCTTTTTCTTTTTTAAAGGGTACAGTCGTCGATTATGAAAGTGCGTCGACCCCGGGAAAAAAAATCATCTCTCCGTATAGACCGATTCAAGCGACTGTTCATGGAAGTGCGCCCTCTTAAGGCGACGCCATAACTGGGGGCCAAACAGGCAAGCGGGTGGGTCGGCAAGCGCGCCGTGCGTGCGTGGCAAGGGCAGCCAGCCAGTGCTTTTACCACCCGGCGCCAGCCGGCCAGCTAGCTATCTCTGGCGCTGGCAGCGATCGACGCATCTGCATTTGTGACAACTGGAGTCTATATATATATATATATATATATATATATTTTTTTTTTTTTTGCCAGCTAATTAAAAATAAATAAAATTAAACAGCTTATACCGACTATGAGCGAATGGGTAGATGACATACGGCTGTAGCCAAAACTTGAATTTCAAGGTAAATATCGGTACGATCCGTGAGTGTTTGTAGACTCTATTTCTTTGGCGATGACTTGGGTACTCGCGTGTAAGCCCCGTATATTCACATAATGTGTAAGACTTGCAAGAGAATAAAAACCGCTGGGGAGAATTATTGCAAGGCGCAGGCAGACGTCTTGCTAATACGCCTAGGCTGTTGGCAAGTTTTAAATGCAAATAATGAATAAGAATCTTGAGCTAGATATGGCGCAATAAATTGCAAGCTATCAGTTAACTTAACCTTTTTAGGACAGGCTTTTCGGGCCAGCAGGGTAGAATCTGACTAACGTTAGATCTTGCCTAGAAATCTAGGCAAGAGTCCAGACTAGATCTAGACCTATTGACTTCTACTCTAGAACCCTATACATCCTATATCATTTTCGGTTGTCGATAACTTCAGGCAAGCCTAACTATTAAAGTAAACCAAACGGAATATATATCTAGGCGTTTCTAGGCCGTATATGCCTAAACTTACTCTCTAAAAAAAAATCGAGTGAAAATATTCACTCTTAAAAGAGTGGATACAAAAAAGAGTGAATTTCGAGTGAAATTGGAGTGAATTTTGAGTGAAAATGTTCATATTCACTCATTTTGGAGTGACGTCAGGGATCACTCCAAAATCTTCGAGTGATCCCTGACGTCACTCCAAAATGAGTGAAAATGTGCATTTTCACTCAAAATTCACTCCAATTTCACTCGAAAATCACTCTTTTTTGTATTCACTCTTTTCAGAGTGAAAATTTTCACTCGATTTTTTTAGAGAGTAAGTTACGACTACTTCGCGTGATGTCTACAACCGAAACTTCGAACTTTTCTACTGTTTTAGGTCTAAGTAACAGTGCATAACATCACGCTGACGCCAAATATTATAATCTACAAAATTGATTTTTAAATCATACTTTTAGTTTGATTATGAAACAGATGTTTGCCACCATCCATGGTTTAATATTTATAAGTATCACTTTATCAAAAGTCAAATTCAGAGTTCCAGGCCAAAATTGAATACGCCTATACCCTATGGTCAATTCAGTGCTGAACATTGAAGAAGTGCAAACAATATAAGAATTTAACGCATCTTGAAACATTTATTTAGCTGTTTGATAGTGTAGGCTGTAAAATGTTTTTCATAATAATAAAGTCTAGCCAGGAAGTGGATTCTAACTTTGGCAAGTAGGACACCAATGATAAAAAAAATATTAAAAAAAAAAATCGGTGAATAATTATCAAATTCTTTGATCTAAACTCGTCTTCTAAGATGAACAACATATTTTACGAATATGCAGTGATAACCTAATTAAATAGAGAATCTAGTAGACATAGTTTGTTTCGAAATCTGTGCATTTTTATACCGTTGTATTTCACTTAACTGTCTTTAATTTAGCCTTAATTTATCATGCGTCAGCGGTGTCTGAATTTCACACACTGCCGTGCAGCTTCCATTTCCATTTTTTTTTTCTGTTACTTTGTGCACCCAACAACTGCACAATGTGTTTTCGTGATCCTTCCTTTGAAGCTTTCAAAGTAGATCAATATGTCTGAATCACTCAATTTGTCCAAAAGAAAGGCATTAAAAGCCTCTGAATTACTTTTCCACACAGTGAGTAAACAATCACAATATTAGCGCGGCGCCAGCGGTCGCCGATCGCGGCGCAGCGGCCGCGCCCGGCTAACTATGCGGGATGGGTACGCTAGGCTGCTGAGCTGCAAGTGCAACTCATACTCGCTGGGTAGCTAGCTCGCTAGAAGCCCCCGTTGGCCCCCAGTTATGGCGACCGTTATAGCGCCGCTAGCGGCGGTAGGTGAATAGGTCATCGAAATTGAATCGGTCTATACCCCGCATGCGCGGAAAGAGATACGAGTACACCGAACAGAGTGATATCGTATTCTCTCTCCTTTTTGTGTCGTTTATCCTCCGCAGACTTTCCTGATTTTTCTTTCTCTCTCAGTCTCTCTCCCCTTTTCCGCCTTTTCTGCAATAGCTCCTTTCCATCCTTTCTTTCTTTTGGTGACAAAATCATAATTCCGTATTTTACATAATCTCTCTGTCTATGTCTATCTGTCTATCCACCATATCTATCATATCCATCATTCTATCAATCTATCTATCATAGATCTATCTATCTATCTATCTATCTATCTATCTATCTATCTACCCATATCTATCCATCTATCTATCTATCTTACCTCTCCAAATTCATAAGAGGTGAATTTCCAGCTGTATTAATACCGGATCCATGGAGCTTTTGGAAGAAGAATGTAGGTCAAGCCCAATACCCCGGTTCAGAAGCTGAGAACTTAGCTCGGATAGCATAGCTTTGATATTAGCCAGAGAATTTTGTCAGATCTTCTTCAGGATATTCCGTAGGCTATGGCGGTTTGAATCGCGCCCAAGCCCGTCTTACTGGGGAGTTTAAGAGGATTTCACATTACCTATATACATCGATTTGGCTTCCTGTTAACATTTTAATCGTGATTAAAAATGACCAAAACAATCGGGGAAAAATTACACGGGGGCAGGTGTATGCACTCTTGTGGTGTTGTTTACCGATCTCTGGCATCAAACTCACAACTCCAAGGGACGTACTTCACATTCATATATCAACTCTTGCTTCGGGTTTCTTTCTTCTTTCATATAACAGTGAGAGATTAAAGGGTGTGTACAGTTCTGGTTGAGGTGAGGATTTAGCTTTTTATGTTTTGCGAGATATTCAGAAACCACTCTATGAGATGTCAGAGAGCATGCGATTCTAAGGGGTATCAAAAGTTTATTTGATGAAAATCGGTTTTGAAATGGCTGAGATATCCAAAAACAAGGTGAAACAAAGAGATCCTAATAAAGTTGCGGCATGTCGCCTTTTATCATAATCACTTTTTTGGATATCTCAGCCATTTGAAAACCAATTTTCATCAAATAAACGTTGAATCCTTCTTAAAATTACATGCTCTTTCATATTTCATAAGAGGTTTCTCATTATCTCACTTAAGAATGTTCAAAACATGAATCCCCACCTCAACCAGTACTGTACAGTCCCTTTAAGAAGAATGACGCAACATTTGCCTATCAACATTTTAATCTCCAATATAATTTGTAGAATACCAACTTTTGACGCCGCGGTGATTAAGATTCTCCATATTTTCTCTTGCACGCAGCTATAAAGATCCGAGATAGTGCCATCATTCTGTCTGTGTGGAATGAGCATTTTGAAATCTTGAATAGAACGTGTATGAAATATTGAGGGTGATACTGACATTTACAGTATTCACTACAAGAGGAAGAGTATTGAGAAGTAAATGATTTTACTGTTCGTGCTTGGGGTCATGTTAACACGTGCCGGAAAAAATAGTGTAAAAATGGCAACGAGCCCCAACCATCAACCTCTCAGTTATCCAAGGTGAATGATCAAGACAAAGCTCCAATAAGCTCTTAAAAGTTCATGTCGAAATAGTCTGTATTTTCAACGATATCGTCTTTTGACATCATTTGATAGTTAAAGTAGAATATTTAATACATGATTATATGTTATACGTACCAAGATGTAACATTGGAACTTGACATTACATAACCTAGAGCCAATAACCCACTCACTTATTCAGAGCTGAAACCAAAGGTTTGACTAGAGGTTGTTAATATTACCAGATACTCGAGTCGGAAACAGTCACGAAAGGGACAGGTAGGTTGGAGTTAGGCCGATTCAAACCCACAGTGACGTCATGAAAACCTTTGTCCAATCACCATGCAGAGGACTCGTGCCCGATCCCGTACATCTGGGCGGGGCAGCTGACCAGTGGAACAGACGGAGGCCACGTCCCCAACGGCGTACAAGTGGACTTCGAGTGTCTCCCGTTTGCCGAGAAGGCCTCCATCTCCCCCGTGATGTGTCTACAAGGGGAGTGGTATCCGGAGGAGCCGCAATGCAGGCCAAGTAAGTCACCAGTACAGGTGTCTCTAGGGAGGTGGTATAACCCCCCCCCCCCCCCAACGCCATGCTCATAAAAGGAGAATTAACCCAACGCATATGATGTGTGGAGTCGATGAATGTATAGAGATATCCGTAGAATACATCAGTGAAGTTTAGCGGGAAATAGCTCAATCTGCTCAATTGATTATATATATATATATCAATTTAAATGACGAATTTTGAAAGTTCTGGTTAAATAGATGTGCCTTGATCGCTAGATAAGAAGGCAACAACAGTAAATGATGTCAATATAGTTTAACAACATAAAGAAAATATAAAGCGAATTCCATAAAGTTCTTACTTTTTTAGAATAAAAGTACACATTCCTCCGATATGTTAATGTAGTAACATCCCAACGTCCTTCTGAAGGAAGTATGTTTCGTAATCTTGCATCATCTTCGACCATGCTCGATCCTGCCATGTTGTTGATGTTTCTGTATTATTATTATTATTATTATTATTATTATTATTATTATTATTATTATTATTATTATTATTATTATTATTATTATTATTATCATTATTATTATTATTATTGTTCTTGTGGCTGCTGCTGCTGCTGTTAGAATAAGTTGTGACGCAATGTTCTGTGCGTTGTATCTCGTATCGGCTCTATATGTACTTCCCCTTTCCCCCATGGTGGACATGATCTCAAACTTCGATGTATAATGGTCGTCAACGATCCTGCTGATCATGTTGGTAGAACAGTGAAGGTCATTATGAGACAGCTAGTGGTGGTGGCGATGGTGGTGAGGATAAGTGCTAATGACACCAGCGTTGGTATTTATATGGTATCTCATATTGCTGAAGTAAATGACCTTCCTGTCTTTGATTAAAGTACCCATACCAATGCAACTGCATGTTGACTTGTGAGGATTCATAATACCCTCAACATCACCTATGCGACCTAATGAATATCTGAATTAGTGTCATATATTTTAAAATATTTTTTCTACTTTTTTTTCTTCAGATTACTTGGATACGCCCACAAAAAAAAGAGAAAATCTTCCACACCAAGATACTATCGATGACATCATCTGTCAATCACCGGAAAAGTACTAATATGATTAACAAAAGAAAGACAATGGAATACCTGCACCTTTCCCCCAAATTGGGCATAAATTCCATGTTTCCACGTTAATGACATGGTTAGCATGCAAGTTATACGAGTCTTATAGGAGAAGGTGCATTCCTATGTCTTTTGTCGATCATAGTTCATAGTACTTTATCGGTGATTGACAGATGATGTTATGAACAGAATCTTGATGTGAAACATTTTTGTGGGAGTATTCTTGTAATCTTAAAACAAATAGTAGAATAATTATTACGATATACATAGCATATATTCAGATACCATGTATTCTTTTGACCACATCTATGATGATCAGATTATTAGGAATCAATACAAGTCAATATGTATTTGCATTGCATACACAGAGGGTGGCGATGGAACTAGATTTATTAACTTACAGCTCCATAGTGTCCATAAGGAATAATTACCAACTTTCACATTTCTGTCCGTGTCCATTTTTCTCAGAGCACTGTCCCATGCCACAGTTGACCCGTGGACTTCGGATTGTCAACGAGCCATCCAATGCCATCCTCCCACACAGCCAGAATTTGACACTGGAATGTTCTTCAGCGTACATCATGGAAGGCGCTTCACAGGTACTTGTATTTTATGCTCGCCATTGAAACCTTCTATCCATAAACCCCGTAGCAAATGCCTGGGAAAACTAGCGGCACGAGAAACCGGTATAGGTTCAAGGACATAGGCCCTATTGGCACGTGGAACAGAACGTGGATGGTAATGATTTGTGCACATTGGTAGAGAGGAGCGTTGTTCGAGGATACCAGTGGCAAGGGAGGGCTCGAACCCCAAAGCCACTCATAGATTAATGCAATGAACAATCCTCTAGACCCTGGGAACTCCACAGTATATTATACCGATAGTGACCGGGGTAATCCCTCACTTTCACACAAAGAGAATAGTACTCACTTTACTGAGATGGTGCGATAAAAGAAACAGTTAATTAATATGATGTACTATGAACCAAAATCAGCGTGGGTTATTATCGTGTATTTCTATTCAAGAGAGTTCTATAGAGGGCAGCCTTTAATCGTCTGTGGGCGTACCCACCACGTATCTTTCAAATACTGTCCTGTCAGCTAAACACTGTGTATGATTCATATTTTTATTTTATGGTTTTCCCTGAGAGCGACAGAAAGATCCTTTTTATACAGCCACTTTTCATTTATTGAATCTCTTTATTATTTTTTTTTATCTATAATATCCTGCTGTTATTGATTATGGTCGTTTAAAGTATTCGTGTCGAATGGTCCCGAAATTTATACGCTTTGTTGTAAGCAAAAACTAAAATGAGAAGATATATATATATATCCTTTGTTTTTGTTTTTACAAACGGAAGCAAAAGAAATAATTAGAATCTGGTGATAGCACGGGTGGATCGTGCCTCCACTTTGGAAACGGAAAACTCTCTAGTGCAAACAAAACTTCACAGATGACAGACTATAGGGGTTTTTTTTTTAAAGATCATTAACTTCGTTATCCTGTCTCACAATAATCCCATCATAGTTTTGGTGTTGTTTTTTAAAAGTATGCTTTAGAAGTACAATATAGGGTTATACGATACAGAGCAAATCAATGTGTGTCATGGCAAGCGGAAACTGAGAACGGAAAACGTGACGGTAATGGACACTGACGTCACAAACAGACAACCAGGAATGTAGCCTTGGTTGAGAGATAACTGTTTATTAGCAGCCTATCGGAAGGATAGTTTATCGCAAGACCTCAGACGTGAGAAAGGTCAAAGGTCGTAAATGTGTCAAGTGTGCCCTCTCTTGCCACGCCAGTGACGAGTCGGCACAGATGCGCCAAGTCCTGCGCAAAACTGAGTCCGTCCACGATCCGACATGCCACTGCCATTATTTTTACAGGCATTTCCGAATCTAACGATATGGCGGATATTGAACTAATTTGTTTCTACGTTTATCTTCAACATGGCAAGTGGAATGGTGTTGTGAAATTTACACCGGCCGTGAATTCAAATGTGTTTACAGTGACATGTTCTTATCTTAACGCAGTTTGTTTACTAATTTGATGATATAATTATATGTTTATAATCATCTTTATGATCGATGCCCTGCAGGGTGAATTGTAATTCAAGGGAAGGAGACCGTAAACTCTCCACACATGAATTGGACTGCTTTAGATAACATCATTCATTCTATGGTAGGAGAGTAGTGATGTAAACGAGTTCGGACAAACATGACATCGTCATGGCTATCGAAGAAGGTGTAACGCGACCCTCAATGCCAACGTGAAATCATACATGATGCCTTTAAAAAGATTTTACGTCCTTCCTTGCCTTCCCCTCTAGATAACTTGTTGGTACGGGGACTGGGCCCAGAACGTGCCCACCTGTTCGACGCCCACAACAAAGGCCCCAACTCGGGCACCAGGGAGCGAAACTCCGGAGACCTCTACCACCATCAGTACTACTACCACGGAGGAACCTCGGCCGCTGTTACCGAGACGTAAGGAAGCTCCACCATCCCCAATTACCATACCTTACAACCCCCTCCCCCTCCTCCTCCTCCTCACGTACCACCACTCCCCACAACCTACTTCAGTATATTTGTCAACTCGTCCTTATAGAATAATACTGCATGGGTTTGAGTCCATTTAGATATTCCTATGTCTTTTTGTATATCGACACTGAGTCAGGTGCCGAACCTGAACTGAACCTACTGAACATACATAAATGACTCTTTTGTTCCTATTATCTCTTTTTAAGCCAACTAGTGCTTAGAAACGAAATATGATGTAAATTAAAAGTGATGAACACTGTTATTATAATTGCAGTGTCTTCTTCTTCTTCTTCATAATTATCATTATCATTATTATTGTAATCATTATTATTATCATAATCATTATCATCATCATCATCATTATTACTCTACTACTACTACTACTACTACTACTACTACTACTACTACTTCTACTACTACTACTACTACTACTACTACTACTACTACTACTGATGATAATGATATCAACAACAATAATTATTATGATACATGTACTATTTCTTTGACATTCACTGTCATTCTTGTTATCTGTTAAAGCCAATATTTGCCATTTGCAGATGAAAAGAAAGCCCAGTTTGAGTGCTTCAAAATAGTTCTACAATATGAGTTAGGGATAGAAAATGTGAAAATGGTAATCAGTATAATCAATGGTAAGTATTGTTAATTATACAGAAAATGCAAACAATAGTTTCATTAAAATCGTTTCTAGAATAAACCGTCTACAGTTACGGTTTATTGAGAAAAATATAGTTATAAATATTCGTGGCTTTATTGCGAAATCTTTAATGGTAAGATGTTTTGTGATACAACTTAGCTATACATATGCATATAATGTGATAACTCGAACATTTTTAATCACTGATCCCAATGGTAAACAACGGCTTTAAAAAGAAGGCAAAACTTGTATAAACGAAAAGCCGACTTCATGAATTAAGTAGTGATGTCAATGCAAACTTGCAGTCTCAAGCCACCAAAGCCAAACACTTACTCAGAGTTGGCAAAAACATGTCCCTACGGGACTGTATTCCTCAGCCTCCGTTCAAAATGCATCGTGCCAATGGCCTTTAGAAGCATAATTGTAATGAAAATGTTTCTGTGGGATATAATTATTTCTTTCGTCATGCAGTACCGGGGGAAGACTATACGCAGTGCGGCAAGGCTGGAGATATCGGGCAGAAGCTGAGGGGGCGAGTTGTCGGAGGATACGAGTCGAATGAGGCGGCTTGGCCGTGGCAGGCCGCGATCTACTGGCAGAGGGCCGACGGTTCGGTAAGTCTGATATTGTCTGATAATCCAAGCAATGTACCAAATCTCAACCCTTCCCAACTGAAGACGACATCAATATCTTCAAAAAGAAACGATACCACGCTGTTTTGATTTCGAGACGTACCATGCTCCACAGACTAATTTGATCAACCATGGAACCTCTGTTCCTCTCACAGGCGCGGGTTGCCTAATTCAACAAACTTCATAGCCATGGGGAGAATATATAATATTAAAACAGGTAATACTAGTCTTGTATCATCACTGAAAATTCAAGCAACCACTCCAGTTCCAATCCAACACCTCCTCTAAATACCGACCCCCCCCCCCCCCCTTAGGTGGGGACGCTAAAACCTCCATCAAATTTGGCACAGATTTCTTCTTGCCGCCAAATACCGGTATCAAAATTCCAGCAAAGTATGCTCCATGAAAAAAAAAAAAAAAAAAAAAAAAAAAAAACCAAGGCCCCTTGCATAAGTGTTACACTTTGAACGCAACATACAGTTACTATTATATCATGGAAAACAAGAAGTAAAAGCAAAGAAAGAAAAAAAAAGTTTATCAAGATGCAATGTATAGAAATTTCAGCCGTTGCAAAGGACCGATTCGAACTGGAACTCTATACAAATGATTATTTTCAGCCTCTTTGTTTTTCTTTTCCTTTTTTTTGTGATGAAGCAAGAAAGAACCTGTGTTTCATGAATATGCATTCCAAGAATTCCAAAAGTGGAGTGTAAGTATGGCTACTTTAGTTGGTTTGCTTTTTATTGGAGCACAACACCATAATGACCTAAAACTAGAGCTAAAAGAGTCGCATGACAGGGAACCGACAATGTGATTGCTGTAGTAATGATAGAAGAAATTTCCAAGCGCTGATCCAAGCCGTCAGGTGGATTAAGACTGGTTTTTGGCATACTCCAGGCATACTCTGGTACCATGGTAACGCATTTTTGTAATTTGCTTTCTAGCTGATATGTATGGGTTGCTCTCTGCTTCTTATGGGGTCCTTCCTAGTGTAAAAATCAAGAAAATACTAGTTAAAGTAGTCATATTAAATCTGCAGAGTGATTCTAGATTGTTCGTATCCAATGTCATTTATGCTGACGCGAGTTGAAACGAGTGTTGTTCGTAGTATCGGAGCTCGTCTGCGGAGTGAATGAGATATGTTAATTGTATCAATACAAGAGGTGCATGAACAAGAAAATTGAAATGCACCAAATTTAAGGTATGAACTCCATCATTGCAATTTCTGCTGCGCTCTTTTTTTGTCTACGGTGCTCTGAGCAAAGTGACTGGCTGCAATACAAAGACCAGAGATTTCTTGAAATTTGGTCAAAACCATAGCTGCGATAATATGGAAGTTCGCGACCGCAACATACTGTGCAATACCCACACATCCCTCGCGGACGCGTGTGTCTCCACAGGCGATCACTCGAAAGCCCCGCAAAACCCGGGCCATCGAGCCAGCTGCTGGTCTCGTGTGGGGAAACCACCCCCTCTGTAGGCGGAAGTTGTCACATCCTCGCTATCGCCTGTTGGATCGGTGACATGAACACACTTCCCTTTTTCCTCATTTTTGACCCACTCAATGTGTGGTTAAAGGAGAAAACAGCTCGAGAGAGAGAGAGAGAGAGAGAGAGAGAGAGGGAGCCTAGAAAGGACACGATCCACTTAAGAATTCAAAATGTCAGTGAGCCACACTCACTGAAGCCATTTTCCTATTTGCGGTAATGGTTGTGGGCCCATCTTAAATTGTTTTTTTGGCGCTGCTGCTTTTGTTGTTGCTATTATTATCATTGTCATTGTTGCTGTTGTTATATTGGTGCCAACTGGTTGGAGCTAGCTTACGATATTTCTGCGATATTTCTGTGTTTCTGTTATGACGTGTTTTAATCAGTTTCATCTGTGGAATCGTGAAATTACTTCTTATGTAGCATTTTTATTTTTCACCTATTCAGCTTCTAGCTTCTAAGCACAATTTTCATTCATCACAACCGAAAAATATGAACTTGAAAGATTTAAGCTACATTGAAATACCTTTTTGAATCACAATCTTCATACAGCCATGTATGGAATTATTGTGTTAAGCTTTCATCTCCATCAAATGAATAATTCTGACCTTTTGACTCGCAGTGATACTATTCGCGTTGTTTTGTGTGTGTGTGTGCGGTTTTTCTTTTTTCGTTCAATCAAAGAACATGAAATCTTTTTTCATTTATCCTGATCTGGGACATTCATTTCCGTAACCGTCTGTTTTGACCAAATCCACGCAAGCCAGGCAAGGTACTTTCTTCATGATACGGCCAAAATGTCTCCAAATCGGTGGCCGCAGCGCACCGTACGTCCGACATGCCGAGATTTAATTAGGACCTGAATTTATGTGCGGTTTGCCCGCAGCTTAGGAAGTTATAATTTGTTCTCATTACAGTTCATAAATATTTGCTTCGAGTCATTCAATTTTCGGCTCCAAATCAGCCTTATTGCATTTAGGCATGCACCCATTTGCCCCCGACGTTCGCGTATCAGCGTACGCCTGGCTGAAATTTGCCCGCGTTGTGCCAACACATCCCCTGACATTTGGTTTTCCGATTCGCGGGTGATATTGATTCCATGTGATGTAAAATGTACCTTGCACGCTGTTTTTTTAGTTTTGCTGTTTTCTTTTCTTATTCGGGTTGTGACCGTACGTGAGTCAGTAAGCGGGGTAAAAACTTTCCATTACGCCTTCCTCCGTCTTGCCTAGCTTCAGCTCGGCTCAGGGCAAGAGGAGGGCCAGGTTTCCGTGAAAGCTAAGGGAGCTTCCTACACGAGAAGGTGTTGTTTTTTTCATCAGCGAAACCACATTTCCTACCCTGATAAAATCAACTTCCGACCCGTGTGTATATCATAATATACAAAAACAAACGAGCACATTACATATCACAAGAAAAAAAAAGACCCCGGAGTGACATCAAAATCACATTAAAACCTCTCATTTGATAAACAATTTAGAGTGAATGGTCAGGGATTACAAAAAAAAATCGACATACGTCAAAACTTCATCAAGGTACATCAAAACTACATCAAGATCTATCAAGTTGATTAATTGCTGTTTGATTGTTAATGAAGAGCTTGCCTCCAAAAGGCGCTAAATCCATTGAAAATGATGTATTTAGCGCCTTTTGGAAGCAAGCTCTTCATTTGTCAACGCGCTGTTACAACTACCCTACTACGCCCCCTTTTAGCCAATTTTACCCTGAAATGAAAGCAAAAGATTATCAAGCAGAGGGGTGAAGATATATGGGGTATGAGTTTTCTTCAAATAGTAACGGTGTAAATGGAAGAGCACCAGCTTCAGTATGAAATATGGTCATGAAGAAAACTCAAATCCCATTTTACTCTTTTCGTGCAACCAGCGTCCTCGGCAAAATACTGGTTATGATGGTGCACTCTTCATCTTGCCTGGAAACGTCAAATTACAGCCAGAAAACATCGAATGTTCCATGTCGTGAATTTAGCATGAGCTGAAAACCAAATTGACTATCCCACTAAAAAGATCTTACCCATCTTAGCGCTCAGTTATGGCAATCAACAATAAAAACCACTTGTGTTCAAAATTTTGGAGTCTGAAAAATATATCTTCGTGCCGAATTTCCTTTTTGTTATCAAGGCAGAAATTTAGTGTATGAGGATTTATCGAAAGAGAATTTGACCTATACAGAGTTAGCAAGTCTTACATTCTATTTTCTGTTGTGTTTTCAATTCTGTATAGTGGTTCTTCTTCTGCGCCGGATCCCTGATCAGCAACGAGTGGGTGATGTCGGCGGGACACTGCTTCGGCTACGACGAGGATATCCAGCGACTCCAGGTCAAACTAGGTACCAATCACCGACTCGTCACTACATTGTCCTAGTCGATGATAAGACCTATACTCACCGTCAACACAAATGCGCGCGAAATTTTCATCAGCAACTGACGTCTGCATGGCTTCGATCGTATAGCTTATAATCGGTAGTTAAAGGGTTGACATAGTATTGGTTGAGATGAGGATTCAGCTTTTAACTTTTTGCGAGATACTTAGATGCCACTTTATGAAATGTTAAAGAGCATAGAATTCTAAGAGGAATTCAAAGTTTATTTGATGAAAATCGGTTTTAAAATGGTTGATATATCCAAACACAGAGTAAAACAAAGAGATCCTGGTAAAAGATGGATACCACCTTTGATTAGGATCGCTTTGTATGGGATATCTTAGCGATTTCAAAACCAATTTTCCTCAAGTAACTTTGAATTCCTTCGAGAATTATATGCTCTTTCGTAATATTCATATCAGATTTCTCATCTCAAGAAATCGTCATAAAAAACCGTTAAAAACCTGAAGCGTCATCTCAACCTAAACTGTATCATCCCTTTAAGTGAGATTATCTCTCTGCTTGGCTGGGAATCGGTGAGGAATGGGCATCTCGCATTTATGCATTTACTAAACGATGAGGGCGTCTTTCTGCCCTCTGGAGGAGAGTCCCTTCATCTGGACATAGACCTACAACGTTGTAGGTCCATGATCTGGAGGACAAACTGTGTCGATCTCAAGTATTGTCGCATTGTTTTTGTTCTTTTTTCTTCCGAGGTGTCCAATCTACAGACCCCATTTGGACCAAGTAAGATTTAATGTCATTGTCCCCCCTTTTTTTGTGACCAGCAATACTTACAAAATGCCAAAGATGTCATTCTTCAACACATGACATCATTCTTTTAATTGCATCTCGTCATCTTCATTGTGTGGTCATCGGGAAGGAACAATAATGGTATTAACATGTGTGCAGGTCACTCATAGCCAATAGTGCATGGGTTTGAGACGATGAATGTCAAACTTGGATTGTAAAGACTCCATCTTGTCTACCCTCCAGGACTGACGCATAGAATCAGGGACCAGAACACGGACAGGGCCCAGGTGTTTTCCGTGAGAGGGCTCTACCTTCCCAAGGAGCACGACTTCATTGACTTCGACTACGACATCGCCCTCATTCGGCTGGATCGGCCCGCCATCCTCGGCCCGTACGTTCGACCAGTTTGCCTGCCGCCTGAAATAACCAACCAGGACGAAGATCCAGGTAGGCTAACCATCCTACTCTCAGTCAATTCCCAATCATGCCGCTGGCCATTTTTATCCACAAAATGGAATTTAACAGAGACTGCAACGTGCACAATGGCAGCACGCAATGGTATTCATTGATGTCATTGTCAGCATGGACTTGGGATAATGTAAACGTCTATACTGACTTTGTCTGAAAACAATGCTGAAATTATTTCTAACTGCGCACTTTCTTCCAAAAGTAAGTGAAGAGGATTAGCCGGCTTGATTTTCGTTTGAATAAGGCGATTGTCTGAAATGCATCATGTTTTGATTATCTTCACGTTGCGTCATACTGTAATCAACAACCGTTGACAACGATGCAAAGTGTGATCACATAGAACAGTGACTCCATTTTACTTGCTGTCAAATTAAAAGATTTAGTGTACTGCTTATGTCATGTAGAGACTTTGTGTAAAACGTAATGTGAAAATGAACACATAGTCTAATGAACAAATTGAGCGCGGTACATCGACAATGGAAATAAACTATGACAGCAACACAGTATACCTCAATGAATAGAATGTAGACCCATTTGCATTTAAAAGCTGCCAATTGCAATTGCTTGTTACAAGTTATTAGACGGACCTTGTGGAATATCTAGTAATGACGATAATCTGTATACATTAAACATTTTTGTGCTTCAATGACATCTTTTTCTTGATATTCTTCAAACAGAGCGACTGGTTGCCATAAATTCATTTGGAATGGTAACAGGTTGGGGTCATAGCAAGCCAGTGGCGGTCAACAGCAGTCAGTACGCTATCTACGAGGACGTTCTACAACAGTTACAAGTACGAAACAGATTTTCGTATTCTTTCTTTACATAATAGTAATATTTCTTTCTCGTTTGGAGCTCCTTTGTATGCTGCGTAATTCTTATTTGCAACATAGATTATAAATCTATAGTAAAGTCCAAAACAGCTCGGTATCTTTAATTTCTATATCATGTGAAAAAAAAAATCTGCACGAAACAAATCAGATGCAACATTTTTGAAAGACTATGTGCCATCTCATATATTGAAATCTAAATATATTATGTTCTTTTTCGTTTCATTCTATGTGGACAAAATGAATATTGGAAAAGATTTTATGATTATTAGTCATGTTGTGATAACATTAAGTTGCATGCCCTCCAAATAGAAGGGCATTTGCATTTCAGCGATGTATTACTATGAAATGTGAAGAAATGCTTATTTGGGAATAAAAGTGGAAAATGCTAATTTTTTGATCAATTTTTGTGTTTGGTCAGATTCCAGTGCGACCTCGTCAGGCGTGCATCAACAGTCTCAGAAGTGTGGGTGAGGACGAGGCGCAATTTACCGTCAACATGTTTTGTGCAGGCTACAACAGGAAACCGCTGGACACATGTTTCGGTGACTCCGGTGGTCCGCTGATGCGCCACGTAATGCACCCGGTGACTGGTCGCGACGGACTGCAGCGAACGCAGAAGCGATGGGTTCAGATCGGCATTGTGAGCGCGGGAAAAGGCTGCGCCGTAGAGGGACAGTTTGCCTTTTACACGCATGTCCCACGGATGGTAAACTGGGTGTATTCAGTCATTCGAGGAAACCACTCTGTGTCTGAACACGATATCATTCAGGTATAAGGATTATTTCATGGAACTTGTCTCATAGCTTCTCTTTATGTTGTCTTCTTAGAAGAATTTGTACCATGACTATAGAAGAAACTCCATCCTGTTCTTGCATCTATCAACTCTTGCTATGGTTACTGCAGCACTCGCACAAACTCCCCAATCAGGCAAGCCCGTCGCTGTTCCAGTCATGGAATTTACTTGCCGTGTGATGACCACGCCCTCGTGTCTACGGGAGATGTCATTTCGGATTTGTCATCAAGTGTCAAAGGTTACACTGGGTCACTCAGAATCAGCTGTATAGGCCTAAACATGTGACAAATCACATGAGGTGCTCACTGCCAAGACTACTGTTCCACGCGTCCACTGTGATCATCGTGTTCTTCTATGCAAACAAAATCAAGGGATTTGGAGCGTTGTAGTAGGCATAGACCGACAATGAGCCCTAGCTCTACCTGTTTCCTTGGTTTTGTTTTTAGTGACAAGAGATGATCCGTTTGGAGTGGGTCTTGTCGTGGTAAAAATGAGCGCTCTGGCTACCTTGACGAAATTGCTTTAACAGGGTACTAAACGGTGCGAGATGGAATTAACATGCCTTTTTCCTATTTATTCTCCCTCATTGTTGCTATTTTCTATCAAGTACACTGTTGTTTCTGTTCCGAATTGTAGCCAACTAGCTGTTGCTCCGTGCATGTATGCAACATGAAAAATTACTACCTTAGTTGTTTTAATGTGTTCTAGCTGACAAATCCAGCAAAATGATTTCATGGTGACGCGAACTGGAAACAGCTATGCAGAATATGCAAGAATGATATGTATATTCCAAATCAAAACAAATTGTTTATAACATTATTTATGAAGAAAAAAAAAAGAAACTTGTTGACATCTTGTACCTTTACATCAAAGTTATTATTGGCATTCGAATGTAAATAGCTGTGGTTGTACAAATATTCGTTCAATTATGGATTGTACATTGTTTATTTGTCAAGTTGTACGTGACAAAAGTTTCGGTCTATATTGCCTGCATTGACATGATAATACGAATGATGATGAAGTCAGCCCGTAATCCATGCTTTGTTTGATATCTTTGGTCTGCAGTATTTCGCGATACATTTGATTTCATGATATAGACGTGATTTGACTGTATGCGTGTGCGTTTTGCAATGAAGGTGACGTTCGTGGTATTCAGAATACATTTCGTACATTTTTAGTACAAACAGCACCATCTCAAGATCCCATCTTCATGAGAAGAAAACAAAATGTGCTAAAATGCTATCTGGCTATTTTAGTTTTGCGAATTGTTAATTTCTTCTGTAAACCAACACGACCGCTATTGTAGACTGTATACACGACATTGTACAAAGACAAGATACGGACGGTAGTCAGAAAGTTAATGACAGAAATCCTTTATGCACTTACAAATAAAAACACTCAGGTTTAAGGTATTCCTTAATTTTTTGTAGCGTCCGTTTTCTCACTGTCCAATCATCATGATCACTTACAGGATTGTTTCTTCACTTCATGTGTCTATCAATGTCAGCAGCACACCAGCAGGCGGAAACAGTTTTTAAGAGGTACATCATTGAAGTTTTACTGGAAAAAACATACAGTTGTATATGAAAATATATTTTGTGTGAACCTTGAGCAAAAACCGCTTGAAACAGAACACAAACATCGGAATAGATTATGTACCTTCTGTTAATCAATGATATCATGTCCATTGATAAATTTCCGAGTTTTGTATTACATATTACATGCGCCTAAGGACCTACACTAATCACTGCCAATTATACTACTCAAGTGAACGCAATACGTCAGACAAATGAAATATTAATTGATTAATCTTGGACTTGCATCCAAGAGTGTCTTTCTGCCTGTCTGTGAATATACTTCTCTCTCTCTCTCTCTATCAATCTATGTATCTCTTTTTCTCTTTCCCTCTCGCTCTCTATCTTCCTATCTACTTTAATCTATATAATCATCTCTCCCTCTCTCTTTCTCTCTCGCGCCCTCCCTTTCTATCTACTTATATATCTATCTCTCTTTCTCTTTATATCTCTCTTATTCTCCATCTAACATCTCTCTGACCATCCTTCTATCCATTTCAATGTCTAGCAGTTGTCTTCTCTGATACTACAAATCTTGTTTTGTTACGAAATCGCATCCATGAATAAGCGTTTGAACGAGAGCCAGTAGATACAAACTGGTATTTTCTTGGTAGACCCACTCAAGAGTTCCAGGTAATAATGTCTACCACACCCTGCCTTAAGAGTTTATTGTCTATTAAAGTATATGTCGTGATGACGTCGATGAGTATTTAAACGTCCGCTGTTTCAGAATTACGAGAATAATTCCGATCAAACAAACTGCCAGTTTTAGGATTTGTGTGTTGAAATAGATTTGTGTAATTCATTCAGAGAGGTGCACCATGTTCGTTATTGATATGCAGTGTTTTTGATCCTATAACAGGGTCAATATTGCATGTGGATATCATCATTGGGCGTAACTGCACTCCTGAAACCCCGACAACATGTGTCTCTTTAACTTGGATGTAAACCACAATTGCCACATTTGTACCGAAATCTTATGTGTACAGAGTACACGAGTTCTGATTAATAAAATGCTTTCGATCTCACTTCCCTTGTGTTACCATGGTGACGTGAAATTGATGTCGGTATATGATGATGATAATTAAGTGATGGTGACTCTGATGACAAGACAAAGAAGATGTTACAGAACAGTAACACTATGACGATTACCTAAAACCATGATAATGATAATGATAATGATAATGATAATGATAATGACAATGATAATAATGAGGGTCAAACGGGAGGAATGGGTAATAGCACCAGTGGTAATGGTGTTGTGGTGGTCTTTGGGTAGTCTCAGCAACGGTACCTTGAATGGTTATGAGATTGCGTGTAGTGGTGGTGGATTTGATAGTACATGTGTAGTAATAGCAGTAGGAACGGTTTCTGAAGTGGTAATGCTTGTGTTGGTCTTGGTCTTTCACGTTTGTATAATAGTGTCGGAGGTATGTATAAATAATGGTGACGCCAGTGGTGGTGGTGGTAATGGTGGAAACGATTGCGGTTGTGTCGGTAGTAGTAGTGGCAGTGGTAGTGGATGTGGTAGTGATGTTGGCAGTTGTGGTGTTATGGTAATGATGGAAATAAATTGTTTCGCTGGTGTTGGTTGGTGGTGAAAATGGCAGCGGTAGTAGTGGTGGTGGTGATGGTGATGGTGATGGTGATGGTGATGGTGATGGTGATGGTGCTGATGATGGTGGTGATGATGGTGATGGTGCTGGTGATGGTGGTGATGATGGTGATGATGGTGGTGGTGGTGATGGTGATGGTGATGGTGGGTGATGGTGATGGTGATGGTGATGGTGATGGTGATGGTGATGGTGATGGTGATGGTGATGGTGATGGTGATGGTGATGGTGATGGTGGTGATGATGGTGATAATGGTGGTGATGATGGTGATGATGGTGGTGATGGTGATGGCAGCACTCCAGGTGACGGTAACATAAGAGTGGATTGTGTAAATACAGACCAGTATATAACAAATGACAACAAAAATGACAATAAACTTCGTAAAACAAGTTTAATCTGCATCTCATGAGCGAGTTTAAAAGTTTATACATCACAGTGGAGAGTTCTCTTCAAATTGTAAGCACCAGTAATAAATATAGATACACAGTAACAGACTATCAACCCAAATAAATGTTGTTATATTATAGCTAGTGGTCAGTGGAGTTTCTTTATCATGTTAGCATAGGCCATCCGATATGATAATTACTGCTACTCGTTATTTTTCTGTGTCACGTGAATAATTGACACAACTTTGAATCTATAAAGGCACAATTGAATTACTTCAAGTAAAGGGGTTAATAAGAGAATTTTCAACGGAGAGGGGATTTCTATCAAAGCTCATACCGAGGAAGAATTGATCGTTTATAGTTTGGAAGGTTTTCAAATAGCTGTCAGTTGTCTTGGTGTTCATTTGACATGTTTCTCCGATGCAAACAGAAGTACAAAAAAAAAATGAATTAATGCAAGAACGGATAACCGTCTGCGTGATGTTGTGCTGGCTGCAGGGTATTAGATCACGGTTGTTATTAATTTCGTAAAAAAACAAGAAATAAATATTAAAAAAACAAGCAAACAAACAAACGATGACTTAAAAGAGGGCATTAAAGGAGAACGAAATACTTGAGGATGGTAGAAGTGCATAATTAGCAAGCGCCACTCATCTACTAAGAGAAAAAATGGGAGTAAGGGACATTACAAGCAAGAACATTACTAGTACTAAATTTACGATTTCTACGTCAAATATGTACACATATATCTACGAGTCAAGCATAATTATGATGATTAGGAACGAAATAAAACAAATATAGCGCGAGGCAAAATTTTGCTATCGTAAACTTAAAGAACACACAACAACACAGGGGCGTCTTGAGGATAACTCTCTCCATAAGTCAACAGTCATATACTACTCATCCCAGCATTAAGTCCAGAACAGTTTCCTAGTAATTACCCCATTGTATATCGTCAAAACGTCATCAATCAAATGGGCTTCATCACATCAACTTGGGTGTTCACATAACCGACAAACCATTAGAATCATTAGATTTTCTTTATCTGTAGAATGTCGTTAAATTATATCAAGAATGGTATTTGCCCTCGGATAAAAACGAAAATTATCTACGTACATGACGTAGTCATTAATATGAAGCACACACACAGATGCTACCAAGCAGATAACTGAAGTTCAATTCTTTGCCTCATATTACGGCTACTTTCGGTAATGATTGAGTTAGTCCTTCAGTCAAAGAATAAAATAAATGTCATTCAAGGCTAAAACAGATTTTTACTATTACCCATGGCTTTACAGTTTCTGCGCCAGGGACTTTGGACAGTGTGTACAATGCTATGGGGTTTTCTGTGCCAATCGGCACTAAAAGCAAACAAAGGGGATAAAGGCAATATCACCGCTGTCATTTTACAACGTGAATTAACCGGTCTCACCGGGGCAGCTACTATATGCATTCATGACACGACTTTCTTTCCTTTTCTTTTTCCAAATGCAGACACACACACTAAACGACGTAGAATGGCCAGCAATCCCACAATGCAATGCTATGACGAAAGTCCGTCGTCGAATAACAAAACATATACACCAATAGTACGTAGCAGCGTTTGTGTGAGTTTATCAAAGACAATGTGGTCTGTCCTGCACACTTCTTGCAGAAGCGTGCTACATGCAGCGTGTCAATATTATTATTAGTGTTTGCAATATAGAACTCAAAGCCATTAAATTACAAAGTAATTAACATTTAAAACTTCCTGTAGTTTCCTCCAGTTGTCCACTTCTTTTCGTCAAAAAATATGTTTCACGTTATTTCCTTTCCACGTTGTTTTGGAAGGTGATAATACACTATAATGTTCCGGTTGACTTGAACTTCAAAGTAAGCACTTATCAATCTCGTATGCAGTTGACTTTAATATTCAAGGCCGCAGCAGTGTTCTGTTCACATGTAAAACGCTAGTGCACCAATTGCTGGTGTAAGCATGCCGAATACAGTACACGTTGACTTGAAAGTTTGACCTCCGACCCCGCCCTCAACTAAATCACAACGTTCATTGTTCCATGACGATAGTTTGTACAGAAAAATTGACGAGATCAGTGATCAGGGCTCCTTCGTGTGCTTTGCAGAAGGACGAAAAAATATGCAATCTCAAGTTTGTTGGAAATCATCATCCTTTTGTACGTCTCCGACACGAACCTGTATAAAAAAAAGAACAGAAAGAATAGATTAGGTGTCACGAGCTCGACATCCACGGGTGATACAGCCCACGAGTAATACAGCCCACGAGTCATACAGCCCACGAGTCATACAGCCCACGAGTCATACAGCCCACAAGTCATACAGCACACGAGCTAGACACTAATAGTGAATAAGGCCCACGAAACTATACGGTCCACGGCCTAGACACTATATAGGCAAATAAGACCTATGAGCTCGACATTAGGCAAACAAGGACCACGAGGTCCGTAGTAGGCAAAAAAGGGTCCCATAAGCTTGATATTACACATCACGGGGCTTAATGTACGTGGTGTTGTGCTCGTGGACCTTTTATATGCCTTGTGTCAAACTCGTGGGCCTTATTTGTATAGCGTCAAGCTCATGGGTCTTAAAATTTGCCAACAGTGTCTGGTCAATGGACCTGTTTTAGCTAGTGTCTAGCTAGTGGACCTGTTTTACTTGGTGTCCAACTCGTGGGCAGTATGACTCGTGGGTGTCGACTCGTGGGATGACCCCATAAATTACGCCAAAATTATTTCGGCTGTAAGCGTATTCCACTTTTTTGGGGGAAAACCAATTAAGAGTTCAAAGCTTTCAGAAGCACGTAGCAGTGTCATTTAAATACATGAGGTAAAGCTACACGTCACAAAACGTCATTAGGCCTACATCGTCTCTAACTTTGGCTTGGCTTGAAAGCCTAATTGAATGTATCTCTTTATCAAACAACATCGAGACAAATGTTACATAAACATGCACATATTAAAACGGCGTACATGCATAAAACAAGTACCATGCAGGAAAACAAGCAGCATAAAAGTTAATAGACTTACAGTCGGCTAGTCTCTCCTCCAGCATGGCAATCTGTTCGCTCAGTGATCCAATCCGCTGTATCTGGGCTATGTACTGGTCGTTGAGGGCGGGCAAGGCGTTAATGTTTTGTGGCGGCTTCTGGAGCTGGGCTGGTGGCGGTGCCGCATGGAGGGTTTGATTCTGACGTAACTGACGAACGTCCTATAAGTCAAGACAGACACAAAGTAGACCAAAAGAATACTGTAAGCTCAGAAGGCGCTGTGCATGCATCTTTACAAAATATCCGCATCATAATCGGATCTTCAAGAATTAATCAACTGCACATTTCATTGCCACAACGGACCTACTTGAAAGTTTGTATCAAAATATGTTCATTACTGTTCGAGAAATATTGCTAACTGTTAACCAAACTAACATACAAACAACCTGATGAGCCTGGATTCTTCCTGTGATACCATCCTTTACAGGCAACAGCTGCTTTGCTAACCGTGATGGCGCTATAGTCTTCTTTGTATTATTTCTTACCACCTTAGTTTGCTGTGAGCAGGGAAGTCGGGGAGAGAATGAACGCTAAATAATAAGGTGAAAGTGTGTTTTCGAAGCACTTTGAACAACCCATGAAATGTAATCGAAGACGGCTTTTATTTTTATGCAAAATTTTCTTACCTTATATTTAAAATGTTCTTACCTCAGGGCCCCAAATGCACTGTCTGGAAGGGCACAAGTCCCTCAAAAGCATTTTACACTCTTTTTAATAGATCATTCTGCATGCCCTCCCCCCCCCCCCCCCCCCCGCTGCCAATCCTCAGCTTAAATGCTCCCCGCAATGACAGCCTAATCTTTTTACAGATTGGAAGCAACGTATAACAAAAGCAATTTCCGTTCAAAACAATATTTTTGCAGTATTCTTGTTGTATCATTCACAATATCATCGTCACTCTTTAGCAGACTTTTCATTAATGTCTTTGACCTAATGACCCTTGCAAGAAAAAGGTCAATGGTAAGGACTGGTAGACGAAAGTCGGCGAGATCCATTTTCCACTGACCTCTTCTAATAGTTGGACTCGAGCCAAAACGAACTGGAATTCTGGACTGCAGGAGACGCAAACTGTAAAGGAAAAGGGACACAAAAATTTCACATCTCAACATTATCACCACAAATCTACACATAATCTACATCAAACAAAGGTATCTTTAAAAAAACACATGAAAGTCCAATATAGTAAGTGTTAGGTAGGTGAGTCTTTCCTAGTCTTTTTCCGAATGATTCTACCCAAATTCAATATCATTATCCGCATAAATTCCTGACCACGTATAGACTTTCCAGAAAAAATTACCGCAAAATCCTTCTGCAGACAATGTGTAATTAGTAACCTTTATGGCCCGAATTCACGAAGGTGGGTACAAACGAAACCATGGTTTAAACCATGGACAAAAACCATGGAGCGCCAAGTGTCGCACTTAATATTTCGTTACGAAATTGGTCATTTCGTCGACAAAATGACCATTTCGTTAACGAAATCATCATTTCGTGGACAAAATGTTCCTTACAAAATAATCATTTCATCGACGAAATGACTGATTTCGTAACGAAATATTCCATGCGACACTTGGCGCTCCATGGTTTTTGTCCATGATTTAAACCATGGTTTCATTTGTACCACCTTCGTGAATTCGGGCCTATGGGTGCATAATAATAGGACGCAGATGATGATATGAAAATTAATACTGCTACGGGCCATGCGTAACTAATAACCGTTATGGCTGGATTTAAAATGAAGCTGATGATACACTGCATATCTCTAAGCCGAAGCAAATGTGAAGAGTTTGACTATCAAGTTTTTAGCAATCAATAGATAAGTATTTTTCATCATAAATTTTGTTAGAACAATGATCTTTTTGTACAAAGAATCTATTATTTTGATCCATATATCTTGCCGTTTTTCTCAAAAGCATATACAGTTCCTTCAATGCAGGTGTGCACCTAGTCGTAAGTTTTCACAGTTAAAAGTATTTTAAAGATCAGATATGAGTTTTGTTCAAGTTTGTCTCCTTCTACAAATGAAAATTGTAAGCTCCCAACTGCTGATCTCTAATTCTTACAAACATATCGGAAAAAGAAACCAGCGGTATTCGAATCTGTCATCTTTCGGAGTTTGGATATTTGTTCCAAGTTCATCGTGTCAATGTCGACAACCAGGGATAGACTGTGGTAGTGTCGCTGCCCGGAAAGCAGTAGATGACAGGTTCGAATCCCACTGGTTCTTTTTTTTCCGACGTGTTTGTTAAAATCATATCATACTAAGATCATCAATTGTAATCTTACAAATTTCACTTGTGGAGGGAGACATCGAAGAAAACTCACACCTCAACCTTCACCCCTCTGCTTAATAATCTCTTGCTTTCATTTTAAAGATATCGGGGCCATATATTTACTTGAACACGATCTTCCATCTTCGCCCAGCGTAAATCCGTTCTGGCACTCGCACGTATAGCTGCCGTTAGTGTTCACACATCGCTGGTGACAACCGTGTGTATCGGTTTCACATTCATTAATATCTGTAAAATAAAATCAGAATAACATATTGACCATTCACTTTGGCTGTGCGTTGTAAACAGCTGCAATTGGGAATACACTCGATAAGAGGAATTAATCGCAGTTCTCGGATTGCAGAGTATTACTTTCCTTGCTCAGATCAAATTAAGGCTCGCATTTCTTTTCCTACATCGTTTTGGAGTTGATTACAAGTTAAGTTTCGTGCGGAGGTTAAACGGTGAATTTGTAAGATATTTTTCGCATTTTTAACGTTCTCTGAATTGTTGTTATGAGTTAAAAATATCTCGGCATATCTTGTTCCGTACTAAAATTGAGCAGTACAATTTCAGTATCGCTCTCAAAGTTCTTCTGGTTGTATCTCTGTGTAAATCGTCTCATTTGATACAAAATTGAAATGAGCCAAAAATGAACATTAAACAGAATGGACCGAGGCAACTACGCCAGTTCAAAAACATCAATACTGCCACCTGCGACCTTTCATAGAAAGGGGTAACCATCCCGCCGTGGGTTCTATTATTGTCCTGCGATGTCGTTGTGACCAAATTGGTTGGTTGACGTACGCATGGACACATACATTCTGCCTTCATTGAGCTAGCAATAAACTTTTTTTAAACAACAGGAAAATGCACTTTGCCAGTGTTTATATATATTCCACTATTTGTCAACTTATTTAGGCTGTCCACATACCTGTTTACGATTAATACAATTAACATTCTCTTTTTTCAAAAATCCAATATGAGGACTTTGTGTGGGGATGAGGGGTTTCTAAAGAAATTCAACTCTTTTATCATTTAAATTAACTTTGCTTTTTTGGTTGTATGGAACATATTTTAGGTTTGTTTGTTTGTCTGTTTGTTTTGTTTTGGGTTTACCCTATTAACTCTGTAATGATCAGCTTACAACAAGCAACATCAGTTACTTTAATTTGTAAATGAGAGTAAGAGGTCTTCCCAGAAGCCCTCCAGGTGGTCTTACCCAATTCACAGTATTGACCAGTCCATCCTGACGGGCATGCGCAGTTATCAGGTCTCAGACACCGGCCGCCATTTTGACACTCCTGCGAGCATATAGCTGGCATCAATAAGAATGTATAAAGAGGGAGAAAAGGGGGCAAGAAGAAAGAAGCACAAGTCAGTTCACTTTCAAGATTCTCGAGTAATATGGCATAAATGTCGTAGTGGTCCTCTTAACCAATATTAACTGTGGTCAATCCTGAGAAATGACGTGTCACCAGCTTCCATAATATCTCCGCTTCTATTGGACTATTCTGGAACAAACCCCCAAAGCCACCTTTGACTAAAGACTCGAGATAGCAAACACGACTGAAATGATCCTTGGTATAATGCCAACAATAGGGAATGAAATTAGAATGCAGCGACACCGGCAGCTATAGTTTATATTCTTACATGTTTATACAACTCTGAACTGTTTTCATAAAGAGACAGGTGCGATGCATAAGCCAGGTTGAGTGGCATATTTCATCATCACTTTGCACAAAAAGAACTTGGCACGTAAGCGTCCCCCTCCCATCAAGGGTGACATTTAAACATGGTGACAAATATGGAGAGCATTCTACGAATGCCGAAAATGATACACACATAGTGATTAAAAGTACCCATCACAAACGCACGCACAAAGTCAAACAGTTACGATTAATTGTCTACTTGGTTGTTTAAAAGTTGGAACTTTAATAAGAAACGCGAAGGCGTGTAGATAAAACAAGGCTTGAAGGTGAACTTGAAACGAACGAGTCCAGTAGCAATGTTTCTCAATGCTACCCGCTGATTCAAACCACGCATATTTCGGCACAATCGAGAAGGCGCGCATCTCATAAAGTGTTATTCTTCAACATGTTCAAGAATGGGTTGATTCAATGAAATTTAGATCAAATAATCAGCAAAGAAAAAAAATTTCAGCAAAATCGGGAAAAATTGGGAAGTCAAAAAATGGCAAAGTTTCACAAATTTTTACGATACAGTGAGATCATCATCAACCACATTATGAAAATCTCATGATATAATGTCATTGCCACAAAAAAAAAGCTCCCTATGACATGTACACGAATGTTAATTCAATTTCCTTTTAGACATGAAATACAAAAAGAGTATTAATATCCTATATATCAAATTTTTGTCTCACAGTACTTATTTCGCAATGATTCTCAGAGGACTGGCATTACTTAGTTATTAACCCAAATCATAACTTTATTATACTTTTTTTTTTTGCAAGGGCAATATTTGACATTGCTGTCTGCGGTCAATATCACTTTACTATATGCACATTATGCATCACATGAAACTATTGGCACCGTTTATGTGGGTGAAAGCAATGTCACTCACATTTTATACAATAACACTGAAACATTGACGTAGGGATCCTTCCTTATTATTCTTTATTCCCTTTACATATTTCTCCAACTCCAACCTCATAAACCTGGCCCTCGAGGGAAGGTCGTTTGAGGTGTAAAGAGTTTAATGTTCACCTTGATCACACGAGTTATCTTGATCATTAAAAAAAAATGATAATGGAAGCCCAGAGGAGTAAGCCGCCAAATTCATTGTGTAAAATGAGCAAGAAATAGACCACAAGACAGTGGCTGTAACATTTTCTCACCCCGATATCCTCTTTTTTATCATTTCCTTCTCTTCGATCTAGGCGTATTTGTTGATTTAAAATATCTTTCTTAAATCTATCCCCTGCTTTCCTTCATTTTCTTTTTACATGAAAACAATTTTACATCTCTCGAAGATTAATATCTTATCATTATTATGTACGATACATAGTACAATGACAGTGTGTGCTATATGGAATTTGTGATAGCACACTTTTGAAGATCAATGAATAATTAGATAGAATAGACTAATGAGTGAATGGATTGAGAAATAATAGAAAATTAAACCAAAAGATAAGATTACATGATGTATCAATCGATAACTAATAAACACAATATTCATATCAATAATTATTGCGTCGGGTTGTTTTCTACTGCAACTGATTGACAGCTTGGCCCGTACTCTACTACAGACCAAGGTTTAAACCCATTTTAGACCCAGACGTGGGTTTAAACTCGGTCTAAGCTTTTAGCAGAATACGGGCCCTTACGTCGATGAAGGGCATGTTTGCCAATAACAGTTACAATATAAAATGAAATTAATAATGAACAGGTAATACATTAACACATGACGAAATAAACGAAATGAATAGATCAACGTTAGTTTCTGCAGTCAGAGATACAAAAACCATTTTTTTATCATGCCATGTGACGACTTTATGTCATTCCATGGAGCTCGCAAGCACCCTGTTTATGATAGAGTCCATTTTAAGTGCTGAGGAACGATACTGACGTAATCATTAACTGATTGTTGTTACAGTATAACCCGCCATTCATTATTCTCTTCAACGGAGATTACAGTGAGAATTCATGGAGACATAGGATGAATCGCTGAAAACGAAATTTGAAAGATGACAAGTCTGTCGATCAGAAATTCTCATCTAGATCAAGTAAAAAAATACAGGGGGACAGGAGTAAAATGCACTTCCGACTTTAAAGACGAAATAGATACCATGAAATTATTCAAGAACAACAAAAAAGTTATTATCTTGAGATAGTCTATTCGAAAGCCTGCGCTCTTTTTTTGATAATCTAATCACTGTCATGATCTTTAAAATGAATACAGTAAAAAGAAAAAAGAAAACAACTCTACGACGCCCCATCGCTTGTAAACATTTCGATGTTGCTTAGATTGCTGCAATTATTATATCCTTCAGCGATTTCTTACACATATTGGTGAAATCAGCAGCCCTTGAAAGAGTTTCTCGGCAGTTCGTTGACCAAACGGAAACAAAGGATCATGTAGTTTCACTCGCTTATAGAATGTGCAAGCGCAGTACTTTTGAAGTTTGTCTTAAGTGGCATCATTCATTTATGTTATCTGTATAGACGACAGCAGTATATAAAGAACAACAACGCTAAGAACTACACCGGATTGCCCTCCACCACTCCCCCCCCCCCCCCCGCCCCATCCTCTTCTCCTGGAGCGTACAACCCATGGAGAATTGTTAGACGAATACATTTTGTGACCTCATCTACTGCTTCTTGGAAACAAGGGTAGTTTTAACATTCCATAATTCTCTTCAGATGTCCGAATTTATTGAAACTTCCACAATTCTCTTTGGTTTGTTTTTACGTATACCTATATAAAAGCTAAGTTCAAAGTTTAAATCAGATGAGATGTAAATAGGCTAAAGGTAATAAATCACTAAATGCAGTCCAAAAACTGTTCGCGTTGCGTGATTAGGCTCTAAAGTGCCAACCCATCCTTCGCACACGTATTTTTGAGCTGTCAGTGTATTTGAGTTTTTATTCCTTCCACATCATTAGGTGATTTCCCGTTTAGCCTGGAACCGAGTTTCACCAATATCCGCCATGTCTATTTATCCAGGCCTGTTCTCTCTCTCTCTCCTGCTCTTCCAAAGCACGTTGACTCCTTCCAAGGGAACGACAGCCCGCACTACGTGACCTTCCCACCGATCAATTAAAAAGTAGTCCAGGAACTCATGGTTGCAAAAGTAAAGTAGACCACCAGACAGATTTTATAAGAGATTCTTGCAGACTTTGCCTTACCGGTACACTAAAACCAAACAGAAAGATCGGTAGAAGTTTCAACTCGATCAAATGCAAAATAATTATGTTATATAGGATGGATTATGTAGTTTCAGATAAATTTTCAAAACGATGATATATTAAGTAGGAGCAAATGCATTCAAATGAGATAAGATGATGACGTCATCAATCATGCACCCTTCGCATCAAATTGTTGTATCATTATAACAACCGTGCAATAATGCCTTTTAAGGGGATAGAGCTTTCAGTGGATAAATACTGACTAAACACCTGATTTGATAACATGTTTTTGTTGAAACCTCTGGGCATGTTGAGATAATGACATGGTATGTACAAATGCATATCAACCTGATTACCATCAATTTCATTGAAGCATATAGAAAGAAACAACACATGAAACTGTGAATTTCCATAAATTGCGTATTCTACATGTCCTATACTTTAATTCATTGAACCTTTTATCATTCTGCTGTTTTCATAACTGATTACTTAACTGGATCTGAAGATGGCGAAAGTATTTGCTCTTAGTATTCTTCACTCTGGAGAAAGTCTGCGTCCTGCTTGTTATCGTGTCATCTTCGAGTGTTTTTGCTCTACGCCAAAAAACAAAGTGACTATCTTAAAAATAATATGGCATTTGGAATTCTGTTACGTATTGCCATTAATGTTTTATCAACCAAACGTTCATCCATGCAGGATCGCTGTTGTGAGACTGATAGATACATGCTATGACGTCATCATCGGATTCGACATCGATTTGGTTTAGAGACTAGCCAGCCAGTGAGTGCTTGGACCACACTTTCCGCGAACCAGTTGTTGTATACCAAGTCGCGCCCTGCTGCGCCTTTCGCTGTCTCTCGTGTTTTCGACAAAATTCCTCCGGGATTACCCGCATCAATCCCCGGAGCTCCCGGCCTACTTTTATTTACCCCCTACGAGTGTTTTCGGAGACAAAAAAGTGCCAATTTTGACATGTCAGACAGAAAACGATCGGATGAGGAGAGGAGTAAGTGGCGGGATTTTGGAAGAATCCCCTTCATATCCAATGATACCAGCCCACTTGGGCTGAGGGTATCACCCCTTCCTTGTTTCTACCCGGTAGTCGAGAGTTCAAAGGATCTGTCGAAATCCTCTCACGCAAAAAAACAAAATATCATCACGCGTCCAGACGATATCTGGAATTACATCAAGACTATACTGCCAAGGTGTATCTCACAGTGTAGGAACAAGCGCTTTGACATTCGCTGTTTTTCTTTTCTTTTTTTGGTCATAAACTCAGGTTTACATCCACACGGCTTAAGATATTATTTCACTGCGTTCACATTTTGAGGAATCAGCGACCTCTCCGGCACTAGTGAGTATTAAGACTGCAGGTCTTTATTCTCGCTTCCTGAACGGTGTTTTGTTTCCAAGGGAAAGCGACAACCATGAGATAAATAGCAAGTGTTGTAAACATGATATTTACACGATATTTGATCCAGTAGCATCTAACACTTGTGTAGTCCATTCAATCATCACAATGTATGCCCTTATATTATTTGCTTATTTTTTTTCGTATTCAGATGATATACAAAATGCACCAAAATAGATCTATACAATAAATAATATTAATATACATAATATATGTATGTATATATATATATATATATATATATATATATATATATATATATATATATATATATATATATATACTGGCATCAATATATATCTATATATATATATATATATATCTGTTAAAGTTCTGTGTTGTAGAAATTGATGGTAACTGTTCTCAAGACTATACTATCATAGTATTTTCCCACTAAGAAAAAAAAACACTAAAATATCACAATAAGCAATCTGGTTGTTTCCGATCCCTTGAATATTATTATCCTAGTCTTAACTTATTTGCGTGTGTTTGTAGATATTTCGAGTCATGGGCACGGGAGAACTAGCCAGCAAATACCAGTTAAATCCACTCCTTGAAGAATCAAATCTTGTTGACGATAGTTTTCGTCAAAATACTGAATTGCATCGAAGTGTCGTTGTGATGCCAGGGATGTACTAGGATCTACACTGTCAGTCAAACAATGCACAAATACGTCCTGATGTTTGTGGGAGTACAATAGTGTCACTTCGCATTGAGTTTTTTGTTTGTTGGCTACCGTAGCTAAAGACAAAGCTTTTCCTCCTGCGTAATGCATTAACTAACTAACCGCAGACGTACTGACAGATAGCTCCTGGGTACGATAATATTGAAAAATGTCAGACATCTGTACTTATTTGTTTTCTATCCCCTAGCTTACCGCAGAACACAAAGGTCAATTGATTGAATGGCGACATACCGAGCGTACCCGGGGGACATCATGTTTTCATAAATCTGTTCTTCTCTCCCCCCCCCCCCCTCTCTCTCTCTCTCTCTATCTATCTTTATCATTGTTAAAAACACATATCTTTATGTTACTGCCTGTTGTGAATGTTTTGGGCTTCATTTTAGTGACTCTCACAAAGTGAAATACCAGAGTCTTGAAAATTAAGGCAATAAAAATGCGGAATGCTTTGAGAAATCAATCCAGCATGTATCTATCCCGCATCAAATTATTGTATACCACAGTGCCATGCTGACAAGTCAAAAAGAATAATTATGTAACAGTATTTTATTGATATGACTGAAGTATGGCATCCTCAGGGCGTGGCCGGGTAACCATGAGAACATCTTCAAGTAAAGTTACTCACCTTCCGTGCAGCCTTTGGCGTATCTGTGGGCCTGTCGCCAGCCAGGACAACACGTGTACCGCTCTTGGACGGTAGGGGGCGGTACGTATCTTCTTCTGTAGGCGATGTGGTAAATCGTCCTATCCACCAAAAAGATGTCGTACCACCGCGAAGCAATAAAGAATTGAAATAAACAAGCAGACAAAAACATTTGGAATGAGACTTATCCTTTCACTACCACAAGGGATTCGTTCACGCACGTATTAACAAAATGATGACAAAAAATACAAGAGAGAAAAAAAAAGAAATATTGATCGTAGTCACGTAGCACGGTTACCGGCTGACTCGCATCAATTACACAATATGATGGCCTTCGTTTATCATCATGAGACCACATAGAAAGCGATGTATCTCTCTCATAATCTATCATTTTATATCCATAAGTCTCTCATTTATACGACTTTCTTTCTCCCTTTCCTCCCCTCTGCGGTTTATCGATTGCACTCTGTCGGTTTATCGATTGCACTCTGTCTATGTGGAGTTATAATTTCTTTCTTTCTTTTTTTTATATCAAAGCTATAACCCCATGATTTTCACAATAACGGAATATTTAAAATGTTCTTTACCCACAGAACTTTCCCCACAAACTTCAAAAGCCATGTTTTTTTCTTGTGGATTTCTCTTTTCCATATAGGCCCACAGTTAAAAAATAACATTTTAGTTGCTTACTTATTCATCTATCGAAATATAAAGATGAAATTACTATGACTTTAGTATGTATCATTGAAGTTTGTGTGATTTGGAATTCTTTACTCTTGTAAGCGTTACTGGAATTTCCTGTATTACTTTATGTAGAAATGAAATCATTTGAATTGAATTGAATTGAACTGAACTTAAGTGAATTGAATTGAATTGAATTAAATTGAATTGAATTAAACTGAATTGAATTGAATGTCCGTCCTAGCTCGTCCCTCTCAGCATAACTCTGCTTCTCCCTACCTCACTCCACCCCTGTATCTATCTATCTTTCTATCCATCCATCTATCTATCTATCTATCTATCTATCTATCTATCTATCTATCTATCTATCTATCTCTCCCTCATCTCCTCATCTTTCTATCTTTTTCTATCTGCGTGTCTCTCCATCCATCTATCTGCATGCTAATCTTTGTATATTTCTGTCTATCTATCCATCTATCCAGCTGTCCATCAATCAATCTTTCTACCTATCTACCTATCTTCCTGTCTATCTATTCATTCATCTATTTATTCGTTCGCCCATTTGTTCTGTTTACGCATTTATCTTTCCGTGAACCTACCTACTTCATGTCTGCCTATATCCATTTCTCTTCATTATCTATCCTTTTTATCCCTTTATCCACAACTAGCATCTATTCACATTATTATCCCTCTGTCTGTCCGTCTATCTATCTATCTATCTATCTATCTATCTATCTATCTATCTATCTATCTATCTATCTATCTATAGGCCTATTCCTTTTTCTCCATTATCTATCGAGTATATCCCATTATCCACTACTTGTATCTGTTCACACATTATCCATCCGTCTATCTGTCTGTCTGTCTGTCTGTCTGTCTGTCTGTCTGTCTATCGATTTAACTATTTATCTATCTTTCTATTTACTTATCTATCTATCTACCTGTTTATCTGTCTATCTATAACTTACGTGTATCTGCTGCACAGTTTGTAACCCGCGTTGGCGGAAGGGCACATGGCCATGTATCGTTTGAAGATCGGCTGGCAGTAGGTCTCAACTTGGATGGCGGACTGCTGGGGCTGGTTGGACTGTGGTGATAGACACACGTGGAGCCTGCACAAATAGATGGTGAGGGAAACAAGAGAGACAGGTACAAGGTTGAAAAGTGCATTTGAAGGTTATATGCAATATGCCCCACAATACATAGAGTGATAGATACAACGTATAGATCGATATAAATATATCGTTGAGTGTATAATATGTACCGTCGTTCTAGTACGTCATCTCACGTACTGTGTTTAATGGAGCAAAGTATTTTGTCTTCGTAAGTCAAAGTTGTTGTTGTTGTTTTTTTGCTTTTTTTGATGGAAGTAAGTCAGTACAACATAAATTTTGTTCTATGCTTTTTGTACAGTGGAACATATACTTAGGACATGAGGAATGATATGTAGGCCTACATGTATTGGTAAATATGTCTGAAAATATGTGTTTGTGTGTGTGTTGTGTGTATGTTTTCGTAATTAATTCAGTGTTATATTTCCGAGTATTACATCCATTACTTGACATCAATATTTGGCCAAAGTACGTGTCCATTACTTACGGTAGTTTTAAAGTGCTGATGTAAGAAAAGTCTATGAATTATCTATGTGATCATACACACGGATGGGAGATATAAATGAAAAGTTTGTTTTTTTTTCTTCTGATATTGGCTGACATTTCGAATGTTGTTGGGTTCTAAATTTAGATATCAGTGGGTACAATGAATGATGTTAAAACCGGATGAGACAGGAGACGTTTGTTTGGCGACAAGGACACTGGAGCACCTGAGGGAGCGCGTCCCTTGGTCCCAGATAGTCATGAAAAATGTCTTTATCAATATGATAGACTCAAATGGAATAATGTCACGGCTGCAGATATCTTTGGAGTTACGCCAAGTCATAGTTTCTGGGTCGTCTCATGGCGAACAAGATGATCTGAGTATTTCAGCATTTTATATTGAACTCTCTATTCTGACTTTCTCAGAGCAAGTTCATAAATCGACTACATTTTTATTAGAGTTGATCTGCAGATGTGTGTGTTTCATTGTTTCGTTCTCTCATGTTCAAAAGATCCTGGAAACTTGAAAGAGTTTTGCCGGAAACTGTCCGGCTGGTCATAGTTTTCTAGGGAATATCGCACACGTCACATGCACAAACATCACTCGCCTACGACGTCATTTTTTTGTCTCTGTTCTCGTCGAAACTCGGCTTGTCACGGCACATTCGGCAGAGTTGGGGACAAAGTTGAAATCTTATACGAAAGCTGCCTTCATACATTTTCAAGGATAAGAAAGGATACGGTGATTGCGTATAAGGACAGACATACAAGTTCAAGGTTGATTCATAACGCCTGAAGTAATATAAAACTTTCAAGGTTTCCATTCTCAAAGCCTCTAATGTAGATGATTTTATTTTAGTCTTCTAGAAGCCTCGAAGGAGTCGAAGCTCCATTAAAGGTACATGGACCCGGGAATAATGAGGGCGCTGTTGAAAGGCAAGAAGATCTGCACGTTCTGCCATGTTCCGATTCAAACGGCATGTCGAAAATGGTCGAAATAATGTCGATCTCACTTCGTCTCTTGATTCGGCCGTTTTACCACAATGCTACGTACAACTGAGCATACATAAAAGAGGGCGCCCGCGATATACTTTGATTGACATTTAACTATAGATTCAATAGCGCCCTCTTGAATCCTATAAGTCCGTGTACCTTTAACCAATCAGGCCTTGGGGGACTTCGTTGCAGAAATCGGTTTATGAACACTTCATACCTAAAAACTATTGCATATTTACGGATGACAGGCCTATAACACGAGATGTTTTCTCTACCTCATTAAAAAAAAAAACTCTGAAATTTATATTTAAAAAACGACACAGCTCAAAAACACACATTAATGTGGTTTCTGGGAAATGGAAGAAAAAAAAGTACCATGCACGAAAAAAAACAACAACAACACAATACACACACACATACACACATACACACATACACACACACATAGCTCTACTTGTTTGTTGTTTATCTGCTGTTGAGTCATGACCTGGCCTCTGTGTGATACGCAAACAAATGACTGTCGTGTGACCATGAATCATACTGAAAGAAGATACACGGACCTCTACTCCGAGCAACGATTATCCCATACACTTGCAGACATCCGTATACTCAAGCACTGCACTGGCGTAATTCACTTTCTGAATCTCACGGTTTGCCAATTTGCGGTCATTTGTGGACGTTTCGCGGAACATCCGTGAAAATTCATTTGCAAAATTTAGGTCAGGTGACGCATTGTTGCCACGGGCGCCATTCTGTTTGCATCAGACGATAATTTGTTGTTGTTGTTGTTGTTGTTGTTGTTGTTGTTGTCGTTCGTTTTGATGACTAGAAAGAGAGTCTGTGACGGCGGAAAGATGGTACGCATTCTTCGCGCCAACTGCACCTGTCCAAAAGCGCAATCGCCGGCTAAAGAGGAACAAGAGACCAACAAAGCCAATTACGAGCATCTGTAGAAATAATTCATTCTCGCGTAAGGGCAAGCAGACCCTGGATGAAATTAGATTATAGAGACAGTCATTGCAGTCTCATATGTAGGATTTCATAAACGTCACATTTTTTTTTTCTGTTTCAGAGTTGAATTTCTGAGGCCTGTTATCCCTCACTCAAGCCCCTTTACATCTCTCTGCCTGTCTGTCTCTCTGTGTGTGTATGTCTGTCTGTCTGTCGGTGCGTCTCTCTCTCTCTCTCTTTCTCCATGCTCAAGAAAATGGAATTACTTTAATGGAAAATGGCCTAGTTCAAAATTTGACGATACGATTAGGTACAAACACGAGTTATGTGATTTGGAGCCATCGATGTGTGGCCTTTTGACAAGGCTTCGGGTTGAGCATTTTAAAACGGAATACTGAGATTCATTAGCTGAGGGTGTTTTTCCGAAGATAGTCTTTCCAATCCATTATCCAGGCATTTCTTTATTAAATGCTCAGCCCTCAGCAAACTAGCCTGAATTAGAGGTAAATTAAATGCATCTATACTCCATCAGAGGCTGCTGAACAAAAAAAAGAAAAAAAATGATGCATTTTCTCTAACATGAACTTTTCAACGTTCACAACCCCACTAATGAGTAACTGGGTATTCTTTTTCTTTTTCTTCGAAGCCACTTCATCATGCTCAAAAGTTGACACGAGTCTAAGCCATTGCTATTAAAAAGCCACCTGACATTTTCCTTGCTCTGTCGAGAGGAAGGTTATAGTCACTCCTTTAAATTACCCCTCAACTTGCCCCCGAGATGGACCTCTGTGACGAGCAGACATTTCAAGCAATAGATCATATTTCTTGACAGAAAGTCTTGAGAAATCCTCGAAGGTTCTTATTTTTTCCGGCTGAACAGATGCGGGAGGTGAGTAAGAGTTTTTGGGGTGAACGAATGATAGGATATTGCCGGTGGTTTATTTGTCAAACCATGCAGCTATACTACAACACATCGAAGATACTGAAACAGTTTGAATATGATACCGTAATCTGTTCCACCTTGTACCCCTCCCCTCCTCCTCCCCTCCCCCCCCCCCCCCCCCCCCCCCCTGAAAAGTGGGTCTGGCGCCGCTCGCTTGAAGTGGGCTGAAGGAGACGGGGAAAAAGAGACACTAAGCCGAAAATATGATAACTGTTATCTCATTTACCGATTTGTTTGGACACCCGCTGAGTGTTCACGTGATAAAAGAAGACACGTGACATCACTTAAACTGATGAGACACTTGGGAGGACATATTTGTGGACTGGTTTGCTATAGATGTGTGAAGCACAGAAATGCGAGAGGATTGAAGGATAGAAACTTCTCAATAAATAATTGTCAAATAAAGCTCTACTAGTCTGTCTAATCAACCAAATGCTGTGCTTGTTACTGGCTGTGAGGCATTTGGCAGCTCACGAATGTATTTAGCAAAACATATAACGAGTCTGTCAGGGGGGCTGTTCTTTTATCTGAAGTATGCCATTCAATAGACAATGTTGCTTAGTTATAAACGGTCTCCATTAGAAACATTAGCACACAAATATCAGTACATGCAGGGTGGTGAAGGAACCACCTCTTTACTTATAATTTATGAGGGTGAACGAATCTATCTGTTAGATTCGTTCCTTCTTGATTTTCTTTTTACTTCAGTCCCTTGTGAGTCGATGGTCACTTTAGGGATGTTTAATATCGTATTTTGACATTTGTAATAACCTTGCGTGTGTGTGAGTGTTTTTTTTGTGGGTTTTTTTTTGTTTGTTTTTGGCTCTTGTTATTTCAGCTAGACTACATTGCAGTTGGACTATAGACGTTCAATGAAAGCAATTACGAGGATTACTTTCATTTTTTTATCTCTCTCTCTCTCTCTCTCTCTCTCTCTCCCTCTCTTTTCTCGTCAGCTCCACTTTGAAAGCAGATTGTGCATGTAAATTCGTTAACATGAAAAGAATTAAACGTCAGCTAAAAATGAATGAATCAACCAACAACAACAACAACAACAACAAATCTGCCGCTGGAATGAGAGATAATACTTAACACATGGACTCTTTCATTTTTTTTATATAATACATGTACAACGTATCTGTAAATTGCCGTGACTGTTGTTCATCATGTATTGGTAAAACGTTGAAGTCCGATACAATATGCAGTTTTAATATTCCACGCTATCATACAGTAACGACCCTAACCTTAAATCTCAACCCATATCTCTTCTATATCCCTGACCCGGATCTGATTTCCTATCCATAACCCCTTCGCAATCAGTTACAGGCTCACACCCTCAATCCATAAACACCTCTCACAAACAGAAGCCTTTTATACAGCTGTCTGTCCACGTCATTCGATGAATGAATTCAAATATAGTGAATAGTTGATTGTTTCTATAGAAGACTAAGAAATCCAAACAAATCCATTGATACTAGTAAAGTAAAACCCAAGTCCCTGCTCAAGTTGACACAAACTACTGTAGGAAAACAAATCCACAAATCCATAGACCTCCACTATAACTCGAAAACTGTCCCACGTGACAGGGTCACTAAACTCTTATCCGACATCTTTTTCGAATGATGATAAACAATTATTATTTATTCCCCTATATCTGACGAGGCATAAACCGAACCTGCCGATGGGATCTCTCCTTTACCCCCCCCCCCCCCCCATCTCATCAGAGTTTCCGACCAACTTAGAACACAACAACAAAGGAAGGTGATTCATGTCTAGCCTGTATTACAGCTGTACATCTTCTGTTGGCTGTTAGGAAGTGTGTTGACCGTAACTGATGATGTGCCGCGCAAGTTCAAACTCTTCATCTGAACTGCTAAACAAGCTTTTTTTTAAAAATCATTTGATTGGTCTTCCTGCAATATTATGACCAATAGGAAGGCAAATGCGTTTACACAACACTGATTGTAAACGTACTGTGATTCAGCCATCCGGTAAAATGATCATTATACTTTCTTCACCTACATCATCAGCCAAGTTCAAGTTCGACAACTGGTTTCCTTTGCATACCTTCAATATTAAAGTATGCGGTGACAGCGTCAGGTTTCACATCGTTAGACATCCGTAGAATAAGAGATGGACACAGCGTGTCACCATGAATTGTTTACTTTCTATACTCACTCTCTACTCCACTGAGGATTGAAGAGGCCCATTTTCACTAGTCAACAGCGCTCTGACATCAACACAGGACAGATCGATTAGTCCTCGGGGGTATTATAGCTTACACAGCAAGAGGGACACCTATAACAACACTTCTTACCCCAACCCCCCCCAAAAAAAAAAAATGAATACAAGACAAAAAGAATAAGAAAGATAAATCATATGGGTTTGAACACACTGATCAAAGTCTTTATAAGCCACGCATTCTCTCGTCATCAGCTGAAGGAAATGGTATAAAGGATTCCCGCGTTCACATTGGAATGATGGCAAAAAAACAAACACTCTCATTAACATCCTTGTCCTGGAGTAATATTGGACAGAATAATGTTCAAAGTTCCAAGTTCAAATTTATTTTCATTTCTATCAAATAAACAGAGAAAATTATATACCTACAATGTATACGCAGAACATGTTTGTAATAATTGCACAAACGTAAATTAACAAAATACATGTGATAATGAGTAACAAAATGAAGAAAACTTTTTAGAAGGCATCACACAAAAATATTAACTCGTCGGGTGTGATGAAAATAAAGGTTTGTAATAACCGCATGCATGCCATCGAAATGTCTTCCTTTGTCATTAGCTTTATTATATCATCTGATACTTTTTTTTATTAGTATCACTTGTCTTGTCTATGTATAGAGGCAATCAGGCCTCGAGTCCTGCCTTACTTTCATGAATCGATTCATCCACGCAGAGCTTCGCTATCAAAACGATCAGTTCGATGTTGACCTTCACTACAGCGACACGTCACCATCTAGATCACTTTAATGTTGAGGCATGATATTACAAGCGTATGACCGTGAGCAAGTCATCGCTGTGCCTGACGACATGCTGAATGAATCAAGAGAGCAGCGATAGAGACTCGTTTGGCTTGAAGACAAAAAGCTTCTGCTGTAATCAGCGTCACACTTTGTCTGTCAGTGATAACTTGGGCTGCCAGGTCTGTCCCACGAACCCCTCCTCCACACCGCTGGCTAAGTGAGTTTGACGGCACGGACAGCCTGCGGGGGATTCTCCAAACACAACCCACCGATCTCTGCCGATGGTTACTCGTATATGACCGGCGACGTTACCTCCTGCATGAACACGACGTACCGGGTACCGCAAGCATCCCACAAACTTCACTCTCTTTATGTGCCTGAGACACAGAGCGGTTCCGTTGGCCTCTAGCCAGAATTACAAATATACAAATACGCGAGATGGACTCTGTATTGATGATGATCACGATGCCAGCACCACCACCACCACCACTACTACTACTATTTCTGCTTCCTCTACTTGCAATAATGATGATATAATAACAACGATAGGGATAATTGTTAACTGATATTATTATCCATTATTATTATCATTGTCATAATCAGTGGAAATATATGATAATATTATTACCATTACTATTATCATCATTATCATTATCATCAAAACTGTAGACGAGCTCCTTCGATGCCAAAATCTCACTGCTCTCGTGGGTTATACACATGGCGCACCAATAGACTGACATCAACCTTGTCATTGACATCTTCAAGACATCAAAACAAATACTTCACGTGGAGAGATTGGGTGTCAATCACGTGCTTCGAAGCGGAAGTTGTCATTTGTGAGATAAATGGCCCGCGGCGCCTCCGCGCGAAACACATCGCGCATGCAGCGTCACACAGCGCGCTCGCAGCGCGCACGCAGCGCGGATCGTCAGGTGAGCATTCCGAAATTAATCGGGTGTTCATGACGTCACTCATTTCATCTTGCACTTCCAATGGATATCAATGGTCCGATAAAAAGACCTGGCTACGCGTGACGCATACAACCCCTGCTAGATGAGAAAACATATTACGACAATCACGGACGACTTCTTGTCCTCCAGAACGCCACGCTCCCTGTTCCTCAACCAGAGATCAAGCTGCTTCAAGCTGCGTTTCATATTGGCAGTACATTCATGATGGGCGAAATTACCTCGAAATGGTGATTTCTTGGTACCCCGTACAGTTCATGAACTGGGAAGATTCGTGACTATGAACTCTTTGATGGGGTAGGAGATTAACCCTTGTACAAGTCACAAACATGGGAAATGAATGATTGATTGATAGGAATGACAACTGTACCGTCCTATGATGATGATATGGCATGAACCATGCATGGTCCATCCTTGAACGAACACAAGACTCGATTTCCTTCGATAAAACTTGCATCGGAAAAAATATATGATTTAAATCAAACATCTACGAAACTAATGTATCGATGAAAGTATAAATGAACAGTGATGAACGAAGAGAATGTAAAACATATAAACAGCTTCACACAGTCCTAAAAAGACACGTGCAGCTTGAATAAACGTGTTCTTTACACAAGAACAATCGCCTATAATCATCCAAGCTGTTACCTCTCTCTGATTACCGTGCATACGACTGACCGGCATGACTTCCTTGACTGGCTTCTCCAATGACTGACTTGGTTTCATGTACATGCACAAAATGTCGAGTATGTCACTAGTGACAGATCGACCGAGAGAGAGGAAAAGACAGACGGATATGTAAAACACACAGATATATAAACAGATAGACGGACGGACAGATATATAGACAGACATACAGACAAACAGACAGACAGACAGACAGACAGACAGAGACAGGGAAACAAGCTCAGAACGTGTGAAGATCTCCAACAAATTTCGGATATTAATTGGCTGTCGTGCACACATAGTTTTATTTACCATGTGTTTGTGTGTGCGTTCGGATAAGTTACTGCCTTGAATACTGTGATTTTAATTTCTAAGTACGTGGCGGTCCTTCGCTTTGCTCTTTTTTCTTCTATTAACGCATTATCGCCATGTTTACAATGATCATTGAAACAATGATCAGGATTATCATTCGTATCATAGTATCATTGAATTAATTAGACAAAGAACCCACATAGACCCATACTTGTCTTCCACAGATGTTAACATAGCAACAGGTTCCCAGGAATGGTTCACTGTGCGAGTGTCAGAGCTTAATCGACGGAGACATATCGCCCTGGGTTTGAAAATTCCAGGTCGCGGGGGTGGGTCAGCCATTGTTATCTTTGTCTCTCAAACAAATCGTCTATGGTCATGGCCATTCTCTCATGAGCACGATTTTCCAGGCATCCACCATAGTAGCGAGATATTGATTTCATCCCATTTTCATTTTCGCAGCCAACTTTCGTCACCACGACGACTTGCAGGCATGATTTAAATTCAGGCTTGTCAACCAGGGGCGAGCCGGCCTGTGACAGCGGACAAACATGACTAGTCGTGCAGGGATAGCCTCGTTCTAACACCACGGGTTGCTTAGAATCGACAAAATGAAAGAACTATCGATCTGATCAAACCGATCCATCTATGTGACAAATATTTCCTCAGCTTATTCTTTCTGGGCGGCACACACATAACGAGGGACTGGATAAATAAAATGAGTCTTTCGGTAGTTAAGATGCTGTATTTTCGTCAAAAACGACAAGGCATGTAGTTGAGGAAATACGGCTCAGAAACTTTTCTAACTTTTACAAGTGACATGCAATTAAATTGAATTAAAAGACACTTACAAACTAGACAGAGCTAAAGCTTTGATTTTTGTCATGACGAGCTGGCAAACACAGAACTGTTTGAAAGAAGGTGAATCATTATTTTGTAGTACGTGTTTTAACGTGATAAATGCGCGTGAGCATAGGTTTTATCAACTTTTGCAGACAGATTTGCCTTTTGTCCTTTTTTCGATATATTGTCAAGGTTTTTTAAAATGTTAACTGATATAGTCATTCTAAAAATGTCTTTGGCTTGTCAAAATTTTGTGTGAGAAGTGACAAAATCTAGAACAAAAAAAGCACGGCAGCCATGATTCACGAATGATGACATCTATTTTTCCTTTTCATTGATTGGAGACAGGTTCAAACCGTTTTAATGCAAGTATGGTGCATCATTCTTAGCCCTTCCCCTCCTATGCCCCCCCCCCCCGAGAAAAAAAAAATACACAGAATAGAATACACATAAACACACACAATAGTACATAAAAAAAAAAGATGATCACCGTATAGTTATTAATCCTGACAGGCGACCGGTATAGTCTTTCCCGCGGGGTGTCTCCCGAAGGATGCGAGCTGTCACCGCTCCTCATTTGCTCCATCCCACCTCCTCATCATTTTGTTCATTCTTTCTGAATGAGAAGCACTCCCACCTCCCCAGACAGGGTAAGGAGAGGGGGACAAGACAACAGAATCGAGTGTGAGTGTGTGTATGTATGTGTGTGTGTGCGTTTGTGTATGTTGGTGTGTGCGTGTCTGTGAAATCGTCCTATTACTTGTCACTCCCGCTGACTACGGACACACACGCTTTTTTTTTCAAATAATCTTAATTCACTTCTATTCAAATAATACCAATAACATCAATACACTTTCGTATTACTGCACAACACAACAGATTTAGATACATTTTATTTTTCAATATGACAGGTAACATTGACAGTAGTACAGCACACACACACACACACACACACACACACACACACACACACACACACACACACTAACATTAGTTATTCATGAGGTGCATGAAGTTGCGCAGATGTAGAAGACTGCGAAGAAAAACGAGAGTTTTGTATACCAGACACGATTAACTGTTGTTGTTTTCTGTTGTTACTGCTTTCGTTGTTCCGCACAGCGATATGGGGCGATGAATTTCCAGTTTCAGCATTTTTGCATTCCTGCATGGCGGACACTGTTACACCAAGGAGGTACAATGTAGGGGTCTAGGGCAATTACCCCCTGGGCAATTACCCCGGACCCTTCCCCTGGCCCTAATCCTAATCCTAATCCTGAACCTAATCCAAACCCTAACCCAAAGTCCTAACCCTAAACCTAACCCTAACCCTAATCTTTACTCTAACCCTACCACTAACAAGTATTTAGCCGGGGGGAAATTGCCCTCTGGGGGTAATTGCCCGGATACGCAATGTTTGTCCTAGTATCTCCTTGGTCACACTCTGTGGCGTTCGTAACGAGATCACTCAATGTTGCGAAATTCTGGGTCTTTCTCAGAAACAATAATGAGTAAGGATGAGAACAACTGCCCCAACAGAGATTAACATTTTCTTCCGCATCCGACGAGCTTGTAACATTGTCCTTTTTGGTGCGTTTCTGTGTATAACAGCACAAACAGTAACCCCTCCCATTTCTAGCGTGCTGAACCCTGTTAAAAAAAAACACCCACAGTGGAAGTCCATTAAGAAAACATAACATTTCATGTTTTCTCCATTTCCGTCCCTGACTATGAACCTTCCCATTACTCTATATATTATTTCCTTTCCTTTCGACCCACCTCTGGATTGGGAGTGCTAATCATCCGTTACAGAACGACGGAGACGTACGTGTGCTGGTATTCGAGTTCGCCGCGGTTCGCGCCCGAAGTCCTACCCACCACTGACTGATGTGTTGATGTTCGTCGGAGACCCATGGGCTTTTCCCTTGCGTCAATAAGCAACTTGCTTGTTTTCAACCCGGCGGGATTATTAATATCTTTCGGATGTTATTCTCGCGGGCTTTTCCTTTCCTCCTCGCATCCATTTTTTCTCCTGTTTTCCCCTTGCTTGCCAATTTTTACCAGTCGATCATACCTTCTTTTCACCTGTCGTCAGTTCATCATCTTTCCTGTATTGTTTGCTAGTTGAATCCGTCTAAAACAAATCGAAAACTGAACAGTGCCCTGGAGGGCTTTGCTTCGTGTACACACGGGCCTACGGTTCGCACGATGATGAACGACAAGTTCTGAACAAGACTGACGACTTCTCTCTCTCTCTCTCTTTTCTGCTTTTCGCGTTTACATAAATAAAGATGATGTTTTCAGGATAGCGAAATTCAGTGTAACTTTTAATGATGTCAAGGGGAATTACGCAGCATCAATTCGAAATTAGCAGACATGACGACCCTGAATTGAGCCAGAATCATCCTTCCATAGTATCTCTTTGTTGTTGTTGTTTTTTCGTCATTGTTTGATATCCCAGAGATAACAGACTATCGACAGGCGAGAATGAGGTCGCCAGAGAACGAACTCCTCAAACAGGCAAGTCTAGTGCTATTGGACGTGCAATGAGGTTACCTCATAAGTTATGTCTCCAGAAATTTGAATGAAATCATGAATGAGATCACCTTAAAATCTTCTCAAAGGCACCCAGGGAGGTAGGAATATGAATTAATTTAACATAAGTTTGGTTTGAAAGTTCTTTTTTTTTTCTTCTTCAAAAGACAGAGTTGTACCTTTTGAGGTCAAGGGAAAGCCTTTGAATTTTAAAGGTACAGTTTACCTTTGGGAGCAGGGATTTAAAAAAAGATATTCCAGTTATTACATTTGATGTACATGTATAGGTAAGTTTGTTTTTTTAATAAAGCCTAAAATACGGAGATATCACTATTTTTCTCACTAAACCATAACTGTAGACGGTTTACTTATAGAAACAATTTTATTATAACTATTATTCACATTTTGTACGTTTTACAATACTTAACATTGATTATACTGATTATCTTTTTTTACACTGGTTGTTTCTATCCCTGACACATATTTCAGTACTATTTTGAAGCACGAAAGCTGGGTTTTTGTTTCATCTGCTAACGGTAAACAATGCCTTTAAACACGATAGTGGTGTACGATATTCGTCAAGCCCGTTCACCTGTTTCTATTCTGCCATTATTGCTCATATACTCTGACTGTTTATTTCATAGTTTGTCTTTTACCGAGTGGAAATCGAGGACGAGATATCAACGGTGAATGCGAAGACAATAATTCAACTTTGGTGGCAACACAAATATCTGATGTTGAAAGAAATGAAAGAAAACAAACAGGATAAGTGAGGTAAAGATGGAGGGGAGGGAGGGGAGGGAGGGGAGGGGGCAAAGGGGGAGATGGAGAAAGGAATGAGTGAGTCAGGGGGGAGAAAGTGAGCTGGAGAAAGAGATGAATGAAAGGAGGGAGGGAGGGAGAGAATGATAGAAGAAATGACTTCAATGACTCAAGGTCAATGTAAAAATTGTGCTGGGTTCATATTCCACATAGTAAATGTCAGCTTATCAATCAGTTCGCATTGCAATTAAGTGATAAGAAATATGCTGGCGCAATGTATACCACGAAATGATAAAGTAGCCAATGTCATAACCTTAAGTGATAGATATGTGCCATGAACTCTTTGCACTCGCGTTGAAACAAGAGATAATAATATTCCGATGCTGATAGAGTTACATTGATGAGTCCTGATAAAGAGGACATGTTTTTCAGTAGCTTTACTCGATTTCGTTCACAATAATCTATGACTTTCGCTTCACCGAAGTCGTCTTTCGCTGTGGTTGTCAACAATCTTTTTATGAGGAAAACTTAGAATAACCCTAAATTGAGGACAGAGAGAAGAATCAGGGGTAAACGTTCAGATATTCAATGAGGCAAAATGGATGTCTGTATCTGACAACCACTTTGACTATTGACGTGGTTAAATGCTACAATCAAAACAGAAAAACATAAGACTAACGAAAGGAAAATTCAATGAGTGGCTTAGAGAAGGTGTAAGCAAAGATAATGGGAAAATTTTTCCCTTAAAGTTCGTATCACGGGATACAGTACTGAAGCTACTCATGATTAATTTGCTCATTACTATCGAAAACTTTATGTGCCAAAGAGCCATGACACTTTAAGTTGGCGGTGTGGACAGGGCTTTTCAGTTCTCATTCTTTCATTCATTCATTCATTCATTCCTTCCTTCATTCCTTCATTCATTCATTCACTCATTAATTTTTGAATCTCAAACAAAAACATACAAATATGATTGTTTTACAGGAAATAAATGCACAATGTGCACTAACTGAACAAACTTTACAACTAAACAATTGATAAGGAGGAGAGAATTGAGTATGATTATAAAAATGCTGGAAATAGGGATCAATCATTAAGAAGCAATGGATGTGGGATGCATTCCCCCCACCATAATAAGCTGATGGTTAGGCTTATGGTGAATATGACAATATGACACTAATAATTATGATAACAACAGTATAAAGTATGATTATGCTGCTGCTGATGTCAATAATACTGATAGCCATGATGTTATAATAATGATGAAATGGTAATAATAATGATAATAATAACTGAAAAGAGTTTTAATAGTGACATTCAAAAGCACAAAAAGCAAAAAGAGAAGATGAATAAGAAACAGAACAGGAAGATTAAGAAACCTTGAGCTTATTTGATTCTAGAAGCGCATTTTTCGTTGCAAATGAAAAATAAAGACCATAAATTATAAACAGCAAATAAACAAGATTGCTATCTTTTGTATTTTTTGTTCAGTCTGATGATTTAGGCATGCCGAAAGCTGAAAGGAAAACACCTGAGTGAGTTCTTAGGCACTTCGGACAAAGCGACGGGGAGAAAAGAAGTTGCAATCAAAACGATACAGGCAAGGGGCTCAGTATGCGTTAAAAGACGTCCGAGCCAAAACGATATCAAAACGGGGAGCTTTTAGAATTGATGTAAGATACGGGGAAAAACAAATATGAGTGTAAACAAAGCGGGCGCCCTTTTGCCAGCCTGCCAGCTATCGAGAATACCACTGACTGAGTTTGATGATATCTTAATACTAATATCCAAACTGCATTTTACAAAAGGTGCTGAATAGATAAAAGTCATGCTTTTATCCCGGTACAGTTTCTTTTCTTTTCCATGCTATGACCCCTTTATTCTAATTTCTCGGAGTCATTTTTGCATGAAGAAATGTGCAATCTCTTCAACTACAACTGTACTTCTCATAGGCACAATTTCAAAACACTTCAAGAGCACTCTTTAGCAATCTCATCACATCATCTCAGAGTTTACCTCCGGTTTTTACGTCTCATTCAAAGCGCATTTAGGCCAATGTTTCATTCCGTTTATTGCCAAGCCTTCGGCAATTCTGTAATTCTGAGCTAGATCGGACAAAGAAAAAGAGGGGAATCTGAAACATGTCACTTTCATGTCCATGGGCTGTTATAGAGTACCATTTGAACGCAGTAATAGTCTGTCAGATAAAAGAGCGTACGTACTTTTTCATGCTTAATTTTTCAGATAAATCACTGCGATAAAACACAGCAGCATAACAAGCGATAAACATAACCACGGCTAATTAAGTTTCAGTGATACTCAGGAATATTTTAGAACACGCGAACCTTTAGTCTGATTGTCTACTATCCGAGTCCTAATTTCTCGCCAGATAAAATTAACAGAATGATGAAAATAATGCCGATATCCCGTCGCGATTATTTTTCGTCCAGGATTTCTAGTCACGATATCTTTTCGGGTGATCATCCTGCAATCGTCGCATGTATCCTCGGGTATGGAACGGAGCCCGCAGAGCAGCCGTGTACGAATTTCGGTACGTACAAATACATACATGGCTGACATGGACCCCTGAGCGTTTTTATGAAGAGAAACTCAACAAGTCAGTCTCTCTCCCCAACCAACTGACATCGCAGACGGACGCATAGCACGAATGATACCAGGTCGCTAGGATGCTTCGATGCTGTTTGTATGTTGGCACGGACTTGGCTGATCCAAGAGGGGGAAAAGGGAGCGGGGCTGGAGGGGAGGGGGGTGAGAGAAAGAATGTCAGGTTAGCTATACACAGCACGATGGAACATGAGTACATTGCTAATGATTTTGACAAGGACACAGGGGGAGTGCAAAGAGAAAGAGAGAGAAAGAAGGAGAGATGAAAGAAGAAAGGAGAGGAAGAGGAGTGGATAAGAAAAGAGGAGGAATGTCCTGTTAATGTCAAGAAAGAAAGTTTGTCGTCATTGATTGATCAGAAAGGAGGAGATTTACTTCAATTAACACCAAAACACAAGACTCTTTCCCATTTCATTCATATATCTTATCAAAGCAATAGGCCTTGATGCGATATACGTAATTATATAATGTGTGTGTGCGTGTGTGCGTGTGTGCGTGTGTGTTTGTGTGTGCTAGCCAGAAATTTGAAAGGAAAGAAAATTGTAATTGTTGTCCAGAGACTGCAAATGCAGAAACTTGCGGCGACTTGTTATGTCAAGATCAAATCTATACCCGATGTGATAGCCAAGTTTCCTACTTGACAATGCGGAAAGTCAGATTGCCAGTTATATAAGCACAATTTGGATGAAATTTTATCAGCGTCTATAGAATTGCCCGTATATGAAAACGTTTAAACTGGAGATACTGTGTTTACATTTCGCTCGAAAGTAAAGGAGAATGAAATTGGATGAATCAAATGGAGAATCAAAATTTTGCGCGAAAATGAAATAAAAGAACTCCTTGGCCTTCTCGAAAGCATTTCTTCCGAAGAAGAACGGAGGAAATTTCTAAAAGGCCTCCGACACAAAACTCATTTTCTATTAGAATGCAAGAACCTATATTTTCGAGAGACAATCACCAGCTTATATCGACATATACCACCTTTGTTTACATACCTGCCTACCAGAATTTGACTAGGAACTCCAGAATTCTGACATATTCACACCAAAAAGTAGACCAAAAAAAAAAAAAAACAACAACAACAGCAACAATTGAAGGGCAAACTTGGAAGTTGCAAACGATACGAAAAGAAACAGTAAATGCATAACATGGAACGTGTAATAACAATGTGTGGGGCACTTAGTATAAATGTATTTCTTTTCAAATATTCATCCTTTTACTTCGGGTAATGACGAGAGAATAAACACATTTCTCGTCATATTCTGACGAAAATATACTTCCTCGTCATTTTCCCCCCTATAATAGATGCATATCATGGGCTGATACAGAGTCTTGCTACTCTGATATTTCTGGACCCTGTAAAAATCAAGGTTTGGATAAATAATAGATATTCTATTACCAAGAAGAAAGGGCGTTTTGAACCAGCGAAGCACATGAATACGAAAAGGTTTCTAAAATCACATGAGATGCAGTCGAGAGCTGGAAGCAGGGGAGAGATTGAAGCTATCGAGGGGTACTACCATGGAGCTGCTTAGTAGCTCCATGGTACTACTGTAGTAATGTTGGTTCACAAGTTCAGAGGAGGGCAAAACTCGCAAGGAATGTGGTATGACGAGGGTGTGTGTGGACCACTCGACGAGATCGCTAGTGCAGGCGTTTCTTCATTCGAATTATGAGGATGTTCGATGATGTAGGAGCGCGGGGCGGCTTGTTAGTTGACAAGTACGTGTTGACTTAAGCGATGAATTCCACATAAATTGACTGGTAATATACAGCCATCTGACGAATAGAGAGATACCCTTCAACCATGGTGCTACAGCAATGGAGCTACACCACACTACTACTACTACCACTGCTATTATTATTATTATTATTATTATTATTATTATTATTATTATTATTATTATTATTATTATTATTATTATTATTATCATTATTATTGCTGTTGTTATTATTATCATTATTATTGTTATTATTATTATTATCATTACAATTACTATATTAGTACTACTACGACTACTACTATTACTACTACAGTGTACATGTACTATTGTATTATTATATACACTATTACTTCTTCAACTAGGCCTACTAACGTGACTAAAGTTAGTAGTAGTAATATGGAGAATGAATAGTAGTATATTATTCATTCTCGTACTTTGATTTCAGCTACTACACTACCGCAATCACTAGTTACCGTGAATAGTATTGTTTTTATTTTGTTCTCTTTTAATTGTTTTATCTTTCTCCTTCCTCTTCGTGTCTCCTCATATCGAGTAATGACCTCTCCGCATTTCTTCCCCTCCTCCTCCTCTTTAAACCCTTCCCCTCCTCCTCTTTATCTACCTCGACCTTCCTTCTCCGTCATCATCTTCTTATAACTTCAGAGGAAGTCCATGTCGTTGACATGTATGTTCGTTTTTATCTGTGTTCCGCCCTCTCTTGACCCTTTGTCTTATTCTTTCACTCTCTCCTACAGTTAGTTCTCATCCCACTTCTTCCCAAACACACACACACACACACACACACACACACACACACACACACACACACACACACACACACACACACACACACACACACACACACACACACACACACACACACACACACACACACACTCACTCACTCAAGGTATGAATTATGGTTGGAGTGAATTGGCTCGTTGCAACTACTGACCGACTTAATTCCCTTCCTGTTAGTGATGTTTTGTTTCTTTTCCTATATTAAATGCACTCGCACGCTGCTGCAGTGTTTAATGTCCCCATTATCGAAACTGACATTTTCATGTCACACAGCATTCTGCTGACGTACGGGCAAATACTCCGTGTGAGTGCGTGTGTGTAATTGTGTGTTCATAATAATGTGGGCATGTGTGTCCATGTGCTCGTACATTATTGTGCTGTCGTTTACTTGTTATCATCAACCTCGATAGTTCAACGTACAGAGCGATAATACAACTACAAATAAATTGTTACATCACCAAAATGTATCATCAGGACATAATTGGGCATTTGACTTGCCGATGGAGCTTAGACATCAACCCTGCTGGTATATGAGATAAATGAAATGCAGCTCCATTTTTCGGTGGCATCTCGACAGTATTAGTGTTCTGTTATTATTTTTTGTAGCGCCATGGTATCACTAACAATTTCGGATGCAATGTGGGGCTTTCGATCAGAATGGAATGGTGTGGTCGCTTTTACGAGCAAGTGACTTTCGATGATTCTTGTTGCTGTCTGTTCTTGGTCATTAAAGGACAAGTTCACCTTCATAGACATGTGGGTTGAGTGAATGCAGCAATATTAGTAGAACACATCAGTGAGAGTTTGAGCAAAATCGGACAATCCGTTAAAAAGTTATGAATTTTTAAAGTTTCTGCTCAGTCACGGCTGGACGAAAAGACTGCTATAGCTTGTGATGTCACATGAGTACAACGATATAAAGAAAGAATAAAGAAATTTCAACATATTTCCATTTTCCTCCAATAAGAAAAGAACACTCGACTTCTCTCTTTCAGAAGGCAGGGGGAATAATATTACCCTTAACATACGTCAGTAGCAAGTCGAAGAACTGTGCACTTTATTCAAAAAGTTTTGTGAAATTCTCTTTTTATTCTCGTTATACAGTTGTACGCATGTGACATCATATACTGTAGTAGTCTTCTCTTCCAGCAGTGACTGCGCAGATACTTAAAATATTCATAACTTTTGAACGGATTGTCCAATTTTCCTCAAACTTTCACTGATGTGTTCAACTAATATTGCTGCATTCTCTCATTCCTTATGTATAGGAAGGTGGACTTGTCCTTTAACTTCCCTTGACCACACTCTATCAGGTAGGTGGGCGTGTCCCGTCCTAAAGCTTTCTCTCCCTACTTTGACGATTACTGGCGCATCCATTCAGAACAATGTACAGTGAATTTCCACTCCTTTCCGTGTACGTAATGTAATTCGCAAAATGCTTTCAAAGAAAAGTAACAACCGTCACCTTTAGATCCCTACATAATATGCAAATTAGTGATGACGCCACGGTCACCCGAGACGCTAATTTGCTCACAAGCGAATCTACACAAAAGAAGGGATTATGATTTTTCAAATTGTTCTGTTGTTTCATCGGTTAAACAATGATGGCCATGATGGTTAGGGCGTCACAGATGCTGAAGACTAAGTTTTCAGCACAAGAAAAAAAAAAAAACACACAACAAAAACCCCAAAACCTGAATGATCAATGACGTCAGTCTGACATTGACGTTGACAATCCCATTTAATTTGATCATGTCACTGCTGTTGATATTCATGCACACAATAATTATGAATGCATGTTTCACCTCAACAGTATATCGAACTCTACGTCTGATTTTACTGAAACGTGGCCCATTTTGTTTCTTTGACTTTTAATCGACTCACGCATATCGCCTTGAACGTGGGATACATGGATATTCACTTTAAAAGTCGAAGCTACAATCGAAGTTCTCTGCCTTGAGCTCAGGAACGCGGCGGTATAGATACAGTTTTCCCATCAGTCATGGCAGTAGTCCATAAAGTGATGTTGACATATGTGACTTACAAAGATGTTTGACGTGTCACTGAGGAAACTTTAGTAGTGTATGAAAAAGAGTGGCCAATTTGCCAAGCTTTCTTCGACTATACGACCGCCATCCAGCCCAACTAAATATAGCGGTGGACTCTTTCCACATTGACATTGATAACATACCATCTCGTCAAAGAGATATGTTTCTGGTAGAATAAAGAAGTAGGTTCTACATTTCTATTTCTGAAACGAACTGGCAAAGGTATAATCCGCGCATTCCTGGTGGTACACAGGATCATCGTTGCATTTTTAGTTTAAGCATGAGGATGAAATCGTCTTCCGCTTCTGGAACCACGGATGGAGGCCACTTTTACCTGAATATCTTTAGCGTTTAATACTCAGTGATAGTGGACATCTCCATGCAAGTCATGATGAAATAGTAGCAATGTTTACATTGTTAGTGTATGCTCAAAATGTATAGGCTCCTATCTATGACACTTTTTATACGTTGCATTGTTGTACAGTCACCTTGAACACTCACTGCGAAATGCATAACCTGTAACTTTGTTCTTATGGCACTCCAGTAAGCACACTAAATATCTTTCACGACGTCATAACCCTTGTCCTTTGTCAATTCTCCGCGCTCCACTAACTTAATGCAAGCTCAAGAGTTTTCAATTATCACACGTGTTTCTAATATGAATCTTGCCGTCTGGAGAACATCATTTCGCGAACCAAAGTTAGTCTTTAACGAAAGACACTCGTTCACTTCACCGCTCATATCAGCAGATACCACTCAAACAAGTTTTTATGATGATGTCTTACTATGGCATGACTGTTAAACAACAACAGCTCCCTCTACGTTGTTGGGAGCCTTAAAAATATTGTTCCTGAGGGAACGAGCATCCGTGTAACAACGGATGCACATGATCCTGCGAGATCTCGCGAGACACTTTGATCTCGCCGCATGATGTATTCATGAAGACTTGTGTGACATTTAGCAGCGACCTCCTGAAAAGAGAATGAAATTTATGATTGCGTCTTGGTTTCCACCCTTTATATTCATTACGCGCACGTGTGGCAACTTGGGACTAATAACACAGGTAGCATTGCACTACGTACTAAGTATTGTACAATGCATTTGAAAATCTCTCTTCTTTTCCCTTATAAGCCCCGTCCCTCAAAAAATAAACAAACAAACAAAACTCTCGCACACAGCATAAAAAAACTAAACTAAACTAGACTAGACTAAACTAAACTAAACTAAACTAAACTAAACTAAACTAAACTAAACTAAACTAAACTAAAAAGACACATTTCTGTGGTTCGGTGTTGAATCTTATGATTGGTGGGGGGTTTAGTCATTGCTATTTTTCACAGGGGAAAGTGACAAATCATCTTTCTCATATGATAATTATGAGCATGTATTGTTCATGCATAATAGTTGTTTCGATTGCAAAATTTTCAACAGCCTTTTAACTACTGAATTGAAAAAATAATAATTCTTCAATCGGCAACACAATTTCTGGAGTTTAAGTTCATGTTTCTCTCTCCAATGGGCGGTGTTTGTTTTTGTTTTTTTGTGGTAAATATGCAGATATTATGACTTTACCCAGTTCCATCCATACTTTCTCCAATATAACAACATATGCAGTGGAATTCAGAGGGGCCAATAATATTAGTGATGACAAAATTACAATTTCTATATCAAATCTACACAGGATTATATGAGTTAAAGAATTGCAGAGCAATATGTCCCGCCGATTCTTATCCTGGTATTGGTACTTGTAACAATCACTAGTACCCATTCCCATGCATTTAACGTTGCCCGTTCGTTAAACAATATTCCATCGCACTATCGTAATAGCATTAACACCACATCAATGACGTATCCAATAGACGACGATACTTTGAAATCCTGACAGCATACATAACATGCATAACGCATTCTTTCTCAACCATAGCAAGGGTGGAACCGGTCAACGAAAAATTGAATATTACGTTCTGAGGCGGCTGCATTTTGTCTTCTGCCAGACTAAGCCTTACAAAAACAGCACAAATAATGTTGTTCATTATCTGGTCCCGTCGACTTTAGCTCTCTAGCTCTTCTAGAATCTTAAACCGAAAGAAAGAACAAAACCCGACAACAATCCAAACGAGAATGTTTGTCACTTTGCTTATTTTTCATAAACTCCAGTCTCGAATGGGACTCGGGGAAAAGAAATATACACCGTCACCTGAGTACGGATACACACAAACACAGACATTCAACTTTGAGAATGCCCTGCTCTGACTTACGAGCTTCCCTCTGAATTCGAAGAAAAATCTAGGAACAGTATGAATAACTATTTTTCCATCACTGCAGGTCTTGTCTATTACCATGGAAACAGACATAGTGCCGTCTGCTTATTCGGAAGAATCCAGGGCTATAATCAGCAGCATCAGAAAACTGAACACACACAATCTCTTACAATGAGTTGTACTGATTGATAATGTTATTCTGACTGATTTTCAAATTCAATTGAGCAATATGATTATGAATAGTCAACTCTTCAAAAAGTGGTAGATAAGAGGTTAGCAACAATGCGATGAAAAAAGAAATCAAGAGTTTCTTTTACACAAGAATGAGTTTCTCATTCTCGTTTTTCTGTCTCTCTTTCTGTAATATCTTTGACTTGGTTATCTCTCCTACCATGTAGGCCTACCACTTCTAACGTTTGTCAGACAAGTCATAATGTATTCATTCTTTCTGGGACAATGTCACCTCACCATCATCTGTCAAATAGCTCACTGAAGTATCTTCTCCTTCTTCACATTTCAGTTTGTTTGTTGTATGGGCGTATCTATTATGATTCGCTTGGCTTACATTTTGCTTCTTTCTTTTCTTCCTTCTCCTCCTCCTTCTACAGTTCTCCATTTTCTGCTTCTCTTACTCCCCCATCCTCCTCCTCCTCCTCCTCCTCCTCCTCCTCCTCCTCCTCCGTCTTCTATAGTTCTCCTTTTTCTGCTCCTTCCCCCCTCCTCCTCCTTCTCCTCCTCCTTCTCCCCCTCCTCCTCCTCCTTCTCCACCTTCTATAGTTCTCCTTCTTCTGCTCCTCTTCCTCCTTTCCCTCTTGTCTGGTCGTCAACTCTTCTGTTTGTGATTCATAGGCCTACCTTCTTTCTTTCCTTCGATCTCTTCCAATGTAAATCAACATTCCTCTCCATCTCTTTTTCTTCCTCTCCATCTCCCTCTCTTCCTCCCCATATCTCTCCATCTATGTCTATCTCTGTGTCACTCTCCATGTCTCCAGTAAGGAGGAGTGGATGATACATGGTTAGTTGCCTGGAAGCAAGCGCTGCGCGGAATGAAAATACTGCGACATGAGGGGGGAGGGGGGGGCAGGATTCCTCGAAAGTGACAGGTTTAGGATGGTTAGATCTGGGTCGAACAAATAGACGAAGAAAGGGAGATGTGGATGTGAAGCGAGGAGAGGATGTGGGGAGTGATGGTGGTGATGTGGGAGGAGGGGTGGGGGTATGATGAGGAGGTATTGCAATATTTTCTCTACCAAAGCTCGGGGATAGGCTGGAAGACGGACCTCAAAGCCCATTAATGCATCCCACCTTGCCCTAATGCGTTTTAAGGGTAATATTTTTCCCCGAAGACGATAGATGCACGTGTCTCGCTGTCTCCCATCAGACGGCGTAAAAGGGTTTAGAGGATTGTTACAGTGCCGACTTCCGGGGATAGCATAAGCCACTGTGGAGGGGCATGCCACCTATCACCATGCCTATAGTATATGTTTCGAAACTAAAGCCGCTGACCGCTAAAAACCTGGCGAATTGCACTATTGTCATCGTCCTTGATCTAAAGTGATTGGAAAAAGTATTTCTGAGATAAAAAGAGGATTGCCAAACTTTCTTTCTCCCTATAGCCAAGTTGTTTTCACGATTTTAAGACACGTGATTTCTCTCATTTCGAACTGCCCTTTTGGGGCTGTTGGGTGGGGCTGAGCGTGAAAATGTATTCAGAAGGAATGACAATCCATAATCGTATACACGTGTACGGAAAATATGCGAAAAAGAATTTAATTACTAGATAGGAATTTCCATATTTCAGAGTTACAGACACATTGGTGCTTGTCCGTCTAGTGGGTGCATGTCATTAGTTGAGACAGTTCGTTCATTAATTTTATCTGTATGAAATAATTTGGCTCAGAGTTAAGTTTTCTACACATACCCTACGTCGATGAGGCCTTGGAATACCCTTTCTGAAGAAGAAATTAATTACAGCACACACAGAAATAGCACATACACAAAGCAATAGATCTCTCTATGCACCGGATGCTAATATCACAGGTATTATTGTGTGATCTTATCTTCTCGATTAAACTTTGCAATACACGCATGAAAACCGAAATTCAAAAATAGGTACGTCAATTTAGATCGCGTTGACGTTTCCGTAACCCCGACTTAGTGAAACCGAGGCATTCATGTGTTCATGTTGCTAATGTGAAATGAACTGAGATCAGACGATGACATGGTTTCCTAGGTGACTGTCATAAACGATAAATAGTATCGATCATTAAGCCAAGCGACATGCGTTGCCGATTTAGAGTAGTTTAACCACCTGACGCTGCCTGATCTTCGTTAATCAATGTCACCTGCTCTCATTAATTACTTAAAAGATCCAATTTTAGGTGGATCCTTCCACATTCAAACGTGAACGCAGGATTGTTATATCACGGAGTATAATTAAAAAATAAACAAACTAGGAATAATCACGATCATCCATGGAAACAACAGGCAAGTCATAAGGTGAACATTTTCGCCCTCTAAGAACAACAGAGATCTCGAAAAGCCTCGGAGGTAGGACACCTTTACTACGAGCATGCCATTACTTCAATGCCTTCGGCAGGGTCTATGGTCACTAGCAATGCCAAAGCTAAAGTTAATCAGGGTTGGAGAGCAATAGTTTCTTTGTTTTATACCTTACAGACTGCTATTACTATACGACTATTTATGTTATTATTACAATCATAATCATATCTATTATTATCATTATCACTGTTATCGTTAATACTACTATTACTTCTACCACTACTTCACTATACACTCTTAGAAAAGTAGGTTCAACATTGCACCTTTACAGGTGCAACTCTGCACCTTTCAGACCGAAAAGGTGCAAAGTTTCACCTTTCAAGGCGTTACCATTATGACATTGGTCTGAAAAAGGTGCAAAGTTGGACACGTAAGGCGCTCCCGGCTGCTGCTACTTCTACTGCGGCTGCTACTACTTAACTATAACACTACTGCTACGACTACTACTTCTACTACTACTACTACTACTACTACTCTTACTACCAGTGGTAGTAGTAGAAGTAGAAGTAGTAGTAGCAGTAGTGGTTGTAGTAGTAGCAGTAGTAGCAGTAGTAGTAGTAGTAGTAGAAGTAGTAATACAGTTAGCACACCTAAAGCATGAGGCACATTCCCACCGTCTTGCAGTCCCACACTCGCACACACAATAAAGTCACAATAGGCCTACACTCTCACATGAAGTCACACTGTGTACCAATTTTATCTAAAACCGCACTAACAAACCTACTCGTGCACATGTAAACAGGAAATTAGGCCTAAAATATCATCTCACTGATTTGCCGCCTTTCCCTATAGGAATATAATAACATGTACGATGTAATAGTGTAAATGTATATCATGCAAGCCAAAGGTATAGCAATGTAGACGTTTAAGACGAAGCCTATAATCAAAGACAAATTCTGCTTTAAATATGATGGCGGTATCATTGTTTTCTCCCTCCCACACGTATGCAATTACAGTATGCAGTGTCGCTATTTCCCCAAAACGTTATGTTACTATAGGGACAGTGTTGCTACGGAATCGATAATTTCTATGTTGATAATTGTGTATTTTAGGCCGACTTGTTTATCTCACTTTGCATCTACCTGGAGATACAGAAATAAAAACCAAACCAAACCAAATATAACCGTTCTCGTAAAGTATACCTTTGGCAAGGACACGTATGCGCTTGAAATAAAGTAATGGCGAAGTAGAAATTTCAACTGAAGAATCATTCTTTCTGAACAAAGCATGGTCATGGTACACTGTAAAAACATCGGTGTTAGATTTAACACCATGGGTGTTAAATCTAACACCGATCAAACTTCAATAAAGGACCACACCCACAGGTGTAGAAAATGCACTGTGATGGTGTTGAAAAAGTGTTCACCCGACACTTCGTGGTGTTAATTTGACACTGTACCTGGTGTTATTTTGACACTGCACTGGTGTTAATTCAAAAATGACACCACATGGTGTTGATTTGATATTGGTTGGTGTTAATATCAATGGTTTAACACCCGTCCAGCTTCAATAAGAGGCCACACCAGCTGGTGTTACTGTGGTGTAAATTTATTTTCACATTTTTTCAAAAATCTAGTATTTTAATGTAAAATTCTTGATCGTCTTTGTTTAAATTAAAAATCAACAAGAAGTGCAGTTACTAAGAAACTCTTCAAAAAACAGTTTTATATTTGGAAATGACACCCGGAGGTGTTAATTTAACACCATAAATAAGCACCGAAAATTTAACACCAGCTCGGTGTTCACTATTTAACACCGGACTTTTTGCAGTGTACCCGTTCTTGTGGTCATGGTTTTCCTTCCCCACGATGAACTTCAAAACAAGGCCACATCGATAACCGAGTATTGTGAGAAATCTTCACCGTTTGTTTTATGATTAGACAGAACGAAATTGTTTTTCTCTCCAAATGAAGTCCATCTTTACGGGTGACACGACGTTTGCTCCTGCGACAACAATATTGCTCCGGTCTTCTTTTCTCCAAGGACTTAGGGTTGGGCAATAGGGTGGTGATATGGTTTTAGGTTTAGTTTGATGTGAGGATTAGGATTAGGTTTAGGGTTATGTTAGTGGTTAGAATTTTATTTTTGGCTTAGCGTTCAGATATTTGATTGGAGCAATTGTGCGCAGGAGCATTAGCAAATGTCATGGAACCCTGATGGAACCATGCATCTTTGATAAGACGTGTATGATCCTCTTTGGATGCTATGCACCTATAAAGAATGAGGCGGAAGGACACAGAGAACGAGAGAAAGGGGGAGGGAGAAATTTCTAGTTATATTATCATTAGTGTTCAAAGCATATTCATTGCAAGAACAATCAATCTGGTAACTGCATGGGTCTGAATACTTATGAATGCACCGTGCAGAGCCTTGACGTATTAATGGGCACTGACAGGAGTTGTAATTAATATACCAATATACTTGCCTTGAGAGTTTCTTGTTAAAACTATGGGCAGAGGTGACTCCAAACTAGTACTATTCACTGTGAATAGTACTAGTTTGGAGTCAGTGAATAGTACTAGTTTGGAGTCACCGAGGCCCATAGTTTTAACAAGAAACTCGAAACTATAGGCAAAGTATATTTGTTTTATATTTTGGATCAAAAATTTGAATAAAAAGTGAAAATCATTATATAGGCTTAGCCGCACTGCGGAGGCAGCGCAGCGCCTGCAATACGCAATCAGTGCGAGAGATCGGAAATTGGAAAACGTAATAGCCGTGGCACCACCAGAGTTGGCCGTCGCATGTATCCAAGCGCTCGTATGGCCGCTGCAAACCTGAACACTAGAATTCGGAACCGGACGCGGACGGGTACACTTGATTGTAAAGAAGGGTGATTGTGACATCATTTTGCAAATAGTTTACTATTTGCAAAATGTCGTCATAAAAGTGACGTCATTTTGCAAATAGTACTTCATGGAGTGTCAAACACACCAACACTCTAAAATAGTTCAAAATACCTATAATCACGTGAAGCTCTTTTAACCAATCAATGGAGGACAAATTTTCGATCCAAAATATAATACAAAATACTCGGGCAGAATAGGGTTCGAAGGAGGAAACGGCGAATTTTCCCGAGGTAAAAACAAGGATTCTCAGTATGCATTATGACGTATTGGCTCTACTGCGCATGCGCACATGGCGGGCTCTCTACTGACGTAATATTACGCAATAGAATACAAATCATGGACCCTTCTTCACTTCTTTCTCTTGTTTTCTTTCTCATTCTATAATATACATGTGCGTGTTTATCTACTTGCTTTACATGGAAATCATGATACATTACGTTTTCTTTGTCTCCCCTGTTCAAACAAAATATATTTTCTCTATCATCGACCTCTCTGCCATCACAGAATACACATTTACCAATAAGATGGATCTCCTCACACCTCTTAAAAATAAACAGCCTGACCTTGGGTGTCACAATATTACGGTTTTTGTCACGCAGCGTCGGGTCATCGCGAAGCTCGATTAGAAATTTATTACCTGCGATAACTTCATAAATTAGGCGCTATTATCGCGGCGCGCAAAACATCGCGCCATTTGTATATACCATCCATCTTGCCTCGTCTCGTAAATCTGCCTGTTTCCGCTATGAGGAGTCTTCACGACATGCAGCAAGGAATGATCGGTACTCCAATCGATACATGAAGACGATCACGTGATTTACTTCTTCCTTGTCTTGAGGTGCTTCCATAACTCGCGCGTACGGAGAAATTCCACGCGAGGCATGCTCGACTCACTTGAGCGAACGACTTACAACTACATGGATCGCGGAGATCACCGAGCATAAATTTTGTCGCACTTTCAGAGCCACCCGGCTTGCTTGCGTTGCTGTATGTCATCTTGACAGATGAAAATGTTGACAATTTATATGCTCACAACAAGATTGTGGTGTCGAGAGCCTTCTGATGGCAGAAGGCATCATGGGAGGTCTCAAACGGACACAAGTTTCAAGTTTCAAGTTTCAAGTTTCAAGTTTCTTTATTTCACCAAAGCATGGAACATATTAAAAAACAATGCATACATCAATATTCGGATACGACTACGAACATATCAATAATACAGTGAAAAGGAAAAAAAAAATACAACAGAAACAGATTGACAATAACACATATATGAATAGGTTTAACAGATATGCTATGGAAGGTAGCAGCCAGAAAGGAAATGTCCCTTATTTTTAGCTGACCTAAAATCATTCATTCAATTTCAATTACATGTATCTATAGTGTGTTCAAGTGAAGTAAAATGTAGGAACAGGACAAGACAAGACAAGACAAAACAAAGCACACAATGACAACAAAATACGGGATGTCTTGAATCATAAAGAATAAAAGATTATACTCTTGACCTCAATGAGTTTGGCTATAATTATAAAAGAGAATTTTTTTGTAACCAGATTTAAATGTATTCAAAGAGTTAGCATTACGAATTGCACAGGGGAGAGAATTCCACAGGGTAGGACCAATGTAAATGATAGATCGTTGATAAAAAGAAGTACGGGATAGAGGTAGGTGAAAATCATTCGCGGATCGCGTGCTATAATTATGAATTTGATTATTAAAAGTGAACAAATCTAAGAGAGTCTTTGGTAATAAACGATTTTTACACAAATACATAAAAATGCCAGCTTGATATTTGTACATATCATTCAACTGCAATATCTTCAGGGATAAAAAAAGTGGCTGGGTATGGGCAAGAAAAGTGGCATGGGAAATGATTCGTATTGCACGTTTTTGAAGCATTAAAAGTCGATGAATGTAACATTCGTGAGCATTGCCCCAAACAGTTATTCCATAATACAAATGAGGTAAAATTATAGCATTATAGATTGACTTTAAAACAGACTTTGGGAGAAAACTAAGTTTATACATGACACCAATATTTTTTGATAATTTATTACAAACAAAATTAATATGATTCGACCAATTCAATTTATTATCTACATGAACTCCAAGGAATTTCACTGAAGATGTCTGCATAATTTGACAACCACACATGTTAATAAATACATTGTCAGTGTTAATTTTTTTCTTTGTAAATATCATAATATTAGTTTTTGATATATTGATTAATAATTTGTTCACTCGCAGCCAATTTGTAACATATTGCAATTCCTTATTAAAAACCTCTTGCAGAGAATCAATATTATCATGAGACAGAAATATACTTGTATCGTCTGCAAATAAAATATATTGTAGAATATTAGAAACATTGGGTAAATCATTTATATACAAAAGAAATAAAATAGGCCCGAGGATCGATCCCTGGGGCACTCCACATCTTATGTTTTTGTAATCTGATATATTATTATCAATGGACACAAACTGTTTACGATTGCTCAAATAACTTTTCAAAAGTTTTAAAGTGACTCCACGAAATCCATACGCACTTAATTTAGCTAAAAGAATATTATGATCAAGTGTGTCAAATGCTTTGCTGAGGTCTAAAAATAAGCCAAGTAAAATTTTCCCACTATCTATTGCACAGATCACCTTATGAATAAAATCAATCAAAGCAGAAGATGTGGAGTGCCCCGGTCTAAATCCATATTGATTTTTCTTAATGATATTGCACTTCGTAAGAAATTCAACAAGCCTATTGGAAATACATTTTTCAAAAACCTTGGAAAAAACAGATAACACTGATATTGGTCGATAGTTTGTCATTACATCAGAGGAACCACTCTTTAGGATTGGTACAACTCTGGCTATCTTCAATCTATCTGGAAAAATACCAGATTCCATACACTGATTAAATATTGCACATAGGGGTTTACATAACAAATGAATAGCTCTTTTAACAATTCGAACATCAATATTGTCATATCCAGCACTTACATCTTTCTTAAAATTGTTTACAATATCAATTATTTCTTTACAAGTAATTGGTTTAAAAAATGCGGTTGACTCAACCTTTTTAACATATTGGAGATAATCATACTCATATGAATCATCAAAAGAAGAGTTAATATCATTACCAATATTGACAAAAAATGTATTCAACAAATTACAAATCTCTTTGCTATCTACTACTGTTTCACTATTACACTTAATAGATTTAATGATTGTTTTCGAATTACACTTTTTCCCCAAGGCAGTGTTTATCACATCCCATGTCTTTTTACTATTGCCACTACTGTCAGCTAGCTTTTTTTCATAATATTTCTTTTTAGCTAATTTCACCATATTAGTAACTTTATTTCGATATTTCTTATAAAGAGCTTTACGATAATCAGTCGGATTCTTCTTATACAATTTATACATTTTGCATTTCTTCCTTATCAATCTACGAATATCTTTTGTACACCATACATTATCATTTTTCCTGTGTTTACAAGTTGAAATTAATGGAAATGATTCATTATATTTGTCAGTGACTGAATCAAAAAAGTTATCAAAGCTAATATTACCATCATTTCTATCACATACCCATGACATGGATTCCAATGACCGTAAAAAATATATAACATTATTTTCATTTAAATCCCTCTTTACTTGTCTTTGGTCTCTTTTTACCAATGAAATGACACTTTTACAAATGCAATAAACAGGAAAATGATCTGATATATCAGTAAGAATAACTCCGGACTGGATTTGGCAAGAATCATTGGTGAAAATATTGTCAAGTAATGAAGCGGAAGAGTCAGATACACGTGTAGGATGACGAATCAAAGGTAGCATAGAATTCAGTAACAACAATTCCACAAATTCATTTACATATTGCACATGCCCTACTTTAAGCAAATCAATATTAAAATCTCCCATCAAATAAAAAATTTTCTTTTCTTTCTTTACAATATCTAAAATATCATTCAAAGACTCACAAAAGTCTTTAACTGACTTATTGGGTGGTCTATATACAACACAAATTAGAATAGAGGAATTGCAATTTGTTATTTCTATAAAAATACTTTCTAAAAAATCAGTATTGGTATCAAGGTCACAACGGCGATTAAAAGATATGTCTTTGTGTACATATAATCCAACACCTCCTCCGCGTTTTGTTTTGCGGCTGTTACCAATAAACTCATAACCATTCATATTGCACAATGATAAAGGGGAATTATCATTTATCCATGTCTCACTGATGCCAACAATTTTAGTTTGCATGGATAAAGAAGATAAAAAAAGTGATAAATCATCAAAATTATGACACAAGCTTCTCACATTAATATGAATACAAGACAAATATTTACTCAAATCATCATTAGAATATTTATTTTCTATAAAATCATTAAACTCCTCAGGTGTACAATTTGTTTGAAATGACTCATTATTTACTTCAGATTCAGGTGGTGATAAATATTCATTAAGAGTATCAAAGTCTACATCATCAAGACATCCTAGAAATCTACGCTTACATGACATTACACACTATTGCACACAAAATACAAATATACAAACATATACAGTGAATATATCAAACTGAAATACACAAGAAAAGGAGTAATATACCAATTGGAGATAAAATGATGCTTGGAGGGTTGTCATTTTTCAGAAACGATTAGTTAAAAGTTAGGATGAGAACTAATGTCATTATTCTAATTGCACAAAACCAAAGTTAAAATGAAGATGCCATGTTTATGAGGATCAACATTGCACGTACTACAACCTGGTCAGATCGGCTTTGCTGTGAATTTGTCTCCGCATTGTCTTCCCGTCTGATGTCCTCACTGCGACGATGATTCTACCATCTTGTGACCAAGCGGAGACAACTTTGCTGTTCTGTGTTCTACTGGCAAGAAAGGCATCATGGAGGAGAGATCGATTGGGGTCGGTCAAGTCTTCACAGATGCTCAGGCCGGTGCCTTTGAGTTTCTTTCTGTTCGTGAGCAGGCGTTGGCGAAGTCGGTATGATGTCATCTTCACAATTATCGCTCTCGGCTTGGATGATCCGACTGGTGGTGGAGATCGTCGTTGAACGCGGTGACTGCGATCAATGTCGTCTCGTCGTAGCTCCACTCCGAGGTTCTGGTTGGCGATCCGACAGACAACGTCATCTGTATTTTCCTTGTCAGCTTCCGGGACACCGAAAATGCGCAGACAGTTTCTGCGGGAGTACTGCTCCTGGTTGTTCAGGTCAGATTGCAGTTTTGCAATCAGGTGGCGATCCTTTTCAGCATTAGCTTTGAGTGTGGCAAGATCTCGCTCTGAAGAGTCTACTTTATGCTGAAGATCAAGTATCTGCCCAGCCTGTTCCTCGAGTCTAGTGAAGAGCTCCTGGAATTTGGAGTCAAGTGCTTGCATCACAGCTTCTTTCATGACCTTCAGCACCTCATCATCCTGGAGGATCTCCTTAATGAGGTTCTTTGTTGTCCGGGTACCAGCCATTGTGTCGTGAAGAAGTAAACCCAGGTGGCAAGAACAATACACAGTCCAGTGAGGCAACTTCAATAGAATCAGCGGAGCAAGTAGAGGCAATTTCAATGGGATGAGTGGGGCAAGATAAGGCAACACAGGTCTTATAGCTGAACAATCCAGTTAGACCACATGAAGATGAGTGTATGGGACTGCTGCTTGTCCACAATCCAAAATGTGCAGTCAGATTACTAAGTAGAAGTTGGCAAGAGTGTGCAAAAATCTCAATAAAAGTATAAAGTTCTCACCACATAAGATTCTCCAAGCATCCAAAAGGCAAGAGTATCACATTAGCGCATATTTGTGATCGCAAAAGTGTGAATTTTAAGCAAAAATGACGAGCTTGTTGAGCAGCTTGCCTCCAGCTTGCCTTCTGAAGTTATAGGCAGCTTTGGGGATAAGGTCTCATGTAGATAGCATAATTATTATACGAAACCATTAAGTATTCACAGGCCTACAGGATAATGATTAACAACAGGAATCAAACGCTACTATTATATCTGGAAGTGCAATAACATAAAAATGAGGTATTTTACAGCCAATCGCACATGAGATGAGCAGTTAAAGGCATAATTTACCATTTGCAGAAGAAACAAAAACCCAGCATTAGAGCTTTAAAATAGGTCTAAAATGTGAGTTAGGGATAGAAACAACCACTGTAAAAATTTGAATCCATATAGTCGATGTTAAGTATTGTTGAATACACAAAATGTAAACAATAGTTATAATAAAAATGTTTCCAGACTAAACCGTGTACAGTTACTGTTTGATGAGACAAATGCAAATATCTCCTTATATCTTAGGCTTTATTGCAAAACTTGTATATGGTAGGATGTTTTTTGATACAACAGACCTACACATATGCATCAAATGTGATATCTTAAACATTTTTAAAATCACTGCTCCCAAAGGTAAACAGGACCTTTAAGTCTGCAATGTGCCTGTAGAGTTTTAAGGACATCTATTGGGATGAAATCTGTAGGAACTTGAAGAGTGTTTAAATGCCATTGTGGGTGTATTAGATTAACACACACACAACTGATTTCACGGGTAAATATCAACGTCAGTATAGGCATTATTCCTCTAAGGAATATGTCGCTTTCTCGGAATATTACGGATCAAAGGTGTAGCAGTCACAAATCCAACGCATGGTGTTTAAAACTTAATAGTGGTTGAACATATCAATGGCACCACACATTTTATCAAAGTTAACGACCAAAGTGCTGCACTGACGTCATAACAAGGATGATATATAGATAAATACACGATACCATAAGCAGTCTCTTTTCAAAATAATAATTGCCATCGAATGTATGGTATATTGAAGAAGTGTTTGTAAGTCTACGGCCCATCACTGCTTCTGTTCCTTCTTTTTTCCTTGAGGTGAGTCATGTTAAGGTCTTGAGATACCAGTATGTCGGTAAAAGAAATTAGAAAAGTGATAGTTGACATTCATTCTCGAATAATGTTTTCTTACAATATCGCATGATGATAACGATAATAAAAAACTTCCTTCCAGAATTTCCACATCCCTTTCCCTAGATAAACAAGTAAGAAAGGAAAGGCGGTGCTTGCAATTCGTGGTCAAAAACTCGAGCGCATGCATGTAGTGGTCTTCAAATTAAAGCAGGTGGCGTGATAAACATTATCTTCATTACCTTCCGGGTCAAGAGGTGAGCGACTCGACTATGAAAGGCGTGTATCGCTGAGACAGAGGAAGTTACTCAGTTTCGGAAACGATAAGAATGTTGTGCTTTGTGCTCCGTCTATACGATAAGCAGATTCAGACGACCATGACGCCGCCACAATTTGCCATTTTATAGTTCGTTAGATTAAATCTCAATTACTGGATCGATCCAGGCAAAAAGGGTGGAGTCTATAGAAGGGCTAAAGATCGAGAAGTTCAATCTTCTTATCCATCTCCACGATGTTTTCAGGACAAGTGTAAAAAAAACCAAGCTATGAGTACTTCTTCATCAAGAATAACAATCGAACGATTTCGATGGAAACTTGAAATTGATGACGTCACTGCCAAATGACAATGCAGATTCGCAGCCACATTAGCTTACATGAATTGATACGTGTAGGACTATTCCGCCTCGTATAGCACGACGTGCATGGAATTGGACACTGTGTTCAAATCTGTTGAGCGAAGTTATGTTGTTTCAAGAGATTTTTATCTCTTTACTTATCTCTCTTAACTTAAATACAACCGAAAGGAAATTCGGCAGATGTTGGCACGAGAACTCCGTGTTCCTCGAATAATATATTTTCACTGCTGCATTTGTAATGTGAGTTTGGTGACATAAAACTGATAACGTAACATGCCTAAAGACATGATGAAAAAATGGACATTTGTGATCGGCTGAGAAAGTTTACTAACAGTTGCTACTTCATACAACACTTCGTGATCAGCACTTAAAGGACAAGTTCACCTTCATAAACATAAGGATTGAGAAAATGCAACAATGTTAGTAGAACACATCAGTGAAAGTTTGAGGAAAATTGGACAATCGATGCAAAAGTTATGAATTTTTTAAATTTTTGTCTTGGAACCGCTGGATGAGGAGACTACTACAGCTTGTGAGTCATATGCGTACAACAGTATAAAGAAAATGTAAAAGAAAATTCAACATATTTTCACTTTTTTCGCATAATAAAAGAGCACTTGACTTGCCTATTTCTAAAGGCAGGGGGAATAATATTACCCATAACATTTGTCGGTAACGAGTCAGGGGAATGTATACTTTTTTCAACAGATGGAATTTTGTGAAATTCTCTTTATATTTTCCTTATATTGTTGTACGCATGTGACATCTAAGTTATTCATACACTGCAGTAGTCTTATCATCCAGCGGGTACTGCACAAAAACTTCAAAAATTCATAACTTTTGAACGGATTGTCTGATTTTCCTCAAACTTTCAATGATGTGTTCTACTAATATTGCTACATTGTCTCAATCCTTATGTTTATGAAGGTGAACTTGTCCTTTAACATTCTCTGAGGTTGTCGTATCGGTTCGCACGACGTCTTCAAATAATGTTCATCGCTGGAGTTAGTTGCCTACTTAACAAACATACAAAGAGTTTTCTCACAAAATGAGCTCACCCCATTCTTGTTAGGCTGAGCTATTTGCGATTAAAGCTGCTAAAAACAAAGAAAATGATAAAAAATACGGAATATTTTAATTCATATTAATATTCCGTCATGTTACAAGCGAGGTATCACTGGAGATGTTTATGTTGCTCTATTGGATCATGGACTTATCTAAATAACTAAAACTTGCTCTGAGCCCCATTTGCGATGAAATTCTTCGATAGTGACGTAACAAGCCCTACATAACACCTTCACAGTAAAATCATAGCCTTTTCACTCCACTTCATCGCCATATTCTATCTGCCTTTATCTTTTGATCGAACCATCACAAAAGGTATCATAAGCACGATTATACCAATGACAAAAACCACAAATGCTCAAGCTTTTCCCTCCGCCTAGAAAGCATCAATACAAAGAAAAAGTGAAAGTTTAAACAAAGTAGGCATTGAGCAGATGAACTTAACCTATTACTTTCACGTATATTTATCATAGAGTTTGATTTCTGCTGAATTATATATTTTGATTATGCTGAATATTTCCTAAAAACAGTGTTATATCAAATCACTGTAAGTATAATACTAGCACATAACAAAAATAGGATAGAAAATGTTTCAAAAGGAGTGAATACCTGTGAGTAATCGCATCCATGCTGAATATTTTTCATAAGGACTGTAAACCATTAGGTTTTATTACCATGGTGATATTGTTGTCATAGATCTATCGCTTTCATGGTGATGGCATCATTCTCGAAGCCTTTACAAGCTGGAGCGTTTTTCATCGCATTTGAACGTCATCATGCAGCTAAGTCAGAATAGTTCGCCACTGAATTCTTGAAAACGAGCCACCACAATTCGCAAGGGTTAATCTAAAGGATCTAAAGGCTATGAGCCCAGTAGTTGTTGAGAGGCTCTTAAAACACATTCAATTCACCTTGCCCGAGAGAAGGAGGCATCATCTCCGCAACGGTTGCCATGACGACACCAAAATGTTGCAAACTCATTTTTTTTTTCTTTCAACATCATGTGCACTTCTGTCTTTGGGCAAACCGAGATGACGCTGCTTTTTAGAATGTGTTAGCTCTTTCCGCTGAAAGAGAGGCTGCTCTAATTTCTTTAAAAGTAGCCTTTGTCACAGGCCCTCTCGCTACAGTAATTGCAAGAGAAGAGCTAGCGGAGGGTCATCACGCTATATAGACAGAGTCAAGCCATTAGGGGAGCCCTCTCGACTGTCAGTGATAACAGTGACGGTCTTTGGAGAAGGCCATTACAAGGCAGATGCACCAACATAATTATCATCTGGCTCGAGCCACTGGGAGGCGTCGTGTATATGCACTATTCGCTCTATCTTTACTGCGTCTTTGAAGCATTCTTTGTCCACAGTTCGTTGGACCTTCGTTCGGTAGTTCGATTTATTTTCAGGAGTCTTGATATTGAAATAAGCTATACATGTATACTAGTTACTGTCACTCTATCTTCAAGCTGACGGCAACAAACAAAGTAATATCAAGCAAACAGAACGATATACATGATATAAGATTAATTATAATTTCACACCCATAAGAACGTTATGGAGTTTTAAAGCTTCACATTTCTTTTCATAAAGTAGTGATACTGCTGACTACGATCCATGCTTCCACATTAAATTGCTGAGGGCTATTATCGTGTCATCACCGCACAACTCTCCCAGGCATTGACCAAGGCACAAAACCAAACATCCATTATCTTAAATGAAATAAGAAAAGAGAATAAAATCCATGAATCCTTGAATCAAAGTATAGTAGAATTTGAACAACTTTAATAGCAGGAATGAATTTCTAGTACGGGTAATGTTACTAATAGGGCCTACCAACCGATACCGTTAAAGATATTTCATACAAACTAATTGCCAGAGGGTTAAGGCAATGAGCTCTGCTAAATTGCTTTATGTGATTGGGACGGATATCATTTTCTCGTGAAGACTTGCGCGTTTGTATCAATTACGAACAATAATTACAGTCAACTTCGCCTAATCGAATCAAAATGGACCGGAGAAAAATCCTTCGACTTACGTGAATTTCGACTTTAATACACATAGAAGTAAAACATGTGTACGTCCATCTGGGGTGAAATTTTTCTTCGACCTAGCCATTTTCCTACTTCGTGATGCAAGGTCAATAGGTATCTGGGCGAGATTGTAATATGGAGCTATTCGAATGGATGTATATAGTAGCTCCATGCTCTGTCCTGCATACAACGCGTCGTGAAGAGTTCGCAAGAGTGCAACAACCGGCTGCCAGCAAGCACTCGTGCAAGAAAGATTCTTCTTCTTCTTCTTCTTCTTCTTCTTCTTCTTCTTCTTCTTCTTCTTTATTGATGACCTATTTTGATGTTACTATCATGCTGTGATTATGACAGTAAAGGAGAATTCGACTCAACAACGTATTTTGAACGAAAGTGAAACAGAGCATTACATCAGTGAAATTTGATCAAAATAAAACGAATATTATTAATTTCATTATGGTCAATCAAAGTGGAATGCGCCCCAGAGACGAAGTGGATATCAAGCAACTATATAGAGTGCGAAGTGAAACAACTGTACATCATCTGAACGAAAATGGACATTATCAGGAAAGATCAGACAGTTAAATGTCACTGAATCATAAAAAGAAATCGGCATCCTTTGGGTATCGTTAAAAATGAACAAAGTGACGGACTGTGTAGTCGCCTGTCCTTCACGTTTTGTAGGATCTACATAAAAAAGTTGCTTATTTCATGATCTCTGATTTAAAAAATAAAAAGAGATACTGAGATTCCGCTTAAAGTCAGGATGAATTGAAATTTGAGTTAGCACTATGTAATGTAATTAGGATTATGGTAATCGAGCAATTATATTAGCGACGTTCAAATCGAATTCAACGTTATCTCTTATGGGCTAATGCATGGCTCGACACTAACTTTTTTGTTTGGTGGCCCAATGGGGCCACCATAATCCTGAATTTCAAATTTTTGGTGGCCCGAGAGAAAAATTTGGTGTCCCGAAAAAAAAAAATCAAAAACATTAAAAGTCCTTTTTTTTTAAATGAGTCAAATATTTAAATTTTATGATAGTAAGAATTGGAAGTTGACATATCTACTCATAAATAAACTTCAGCAAACTTGTTACACTCACTCTCAGGCACTCATTCAGTCCTTTTCATCCATCCTTCAAACATATTTAACTACTAATTTCCGGCGCAAAAAGTTACGAATTTATTGACATACTTTTCAAAAAGTTTTGGTGGCCCGAGGCGGGCCTCCAAATTTGCCCTTTTTTGAAATTTGGTGGCCCGACTTTCATTTTTGGTGGCCCCGGGCCACCGGGCCACCGTTAGTGTCGAGCCCTGGCTAATGATAAACCTCTGAACATAAAGTGGAAAAAAAAACACTCACGCAAATTGATGTCAGTTGTTGCTATGGTTAAGAGAGACTTCGAAAGGACAAGTCGATTCTGACTCACGTGATCTTTGAAAAGATCATATCCTCGGGTTCATGTTGCCATGGCGACACCACAACTTACACCATCGTCATGATTTTGTTCCATCACAGACACTGTCACTTCGTTGAAATACTCCAATTCATTACAATTCAATTAGAGTCTCAAATGATCAATGGGGGTAGTATGCAATCTAAACGAGGTTTTCATGGGAAGTAAAACGTGCAATTTGAATCGTTATCTCAGTTCCCTCAAACTACCCCCCCCCCCCCCAAAAAAAAAAAAAGAGAAAAAAGAAAAAAAGAAGAGAAACGTAACCATATTCCCGTAAACAACATAGTAAAAGTTGCAATCAAATGTGAGCCTGTTCAATATAAGATTTACCAATGAATCGAAATCTATCTTGTTAAAGATATGTTCAATCAAAATTGAAATAATCTTCAATTACTAGCTCAAAGAATTTCTAAGAGTTATGACAATTTCCTAATTCTTTGCAAGCAGTAAAGGTGGATATTGATTTTCCTCTATGTGACCATAAATCATTGCTGTATTTAGCCGATTTCACTCAGATTGCGTCTCCCGTTTCTATCTTGTATCTTAATTGTAGCACATACATTCTCCTTCTCTCTCTCTCTCTCTCTCTTCATCTATCTATCTATCTATCCACTTATATATTTATCTATCTCTCCCTGTCCCTCTCCTGATTCCTCCCCCTCTTTTCTTGTTGATTTATATCTTTTCCGTAAAATCCCATCGCGCATTCTGTCTTTCCATCTATGGACCACCGCGTCTCACTCTCCCTGATTAGTAGCATACCTTTTTGTTTTAAGCCCCGCCCTTTACACCGCTTTATAACTTTCATTGTCCAATCAACATGAACTACTCGTGGACGACTCGACCCCAAAGAACTGAGGAAGAAGAGACGTAATAACTCCGGAACCCTTAATAATTGCTAGGTATATGTTACATCGCATAAAGCCGGTCAGAAAAGGAGGCGAGGAGGAAGAAGTAAAGAATAGATGAAGCAGACGATACGATAGCCCGGGTAGCCAAGGGACCACTGGTTTGGTTCCCCGAAAATCTCGGGGGTAAAGTCTTCGCTCTTTAACCTGGCCACCGGTTGATTGAAATAATTACCTATTTTGACAGGAAAACTGCCTTGAGCTATTTTACACGGCAAATCGTGAGCTCTCACCATTGATAGATCCTAATTGTGATTGTACATTTTTACAGGAAGCAAACAAATGTGTTCGGAAGAGCGCAATTATTATTCCACTCTTGACAATAAATAATCTTCTTGTTTTGTCTATATAGTGTGAATGATTAACAGAAAATTACAGTTTGATTCTTTCATTATCTCATTTTGTGACAATTTGTGGATTTGTGAAAAAATGTGAGAGAGGGATAAAAATTAAAGATACTAACCACCATCGTTGAACATAATCGTGTCATATTACATTACAGCAAGTGAACAGTTTGATAGCAAAATTGCGCCAGCGATATCTCACTTACAACATAACAAGGAATATTGTGGAAGTTATGGTTAAAAAATATACCATATTTTCTTACTATTTTCTTTGACTTTTTAGCAGCTTTCATCGCAAATGTCTCAATAAGCATGGAGTTAACTTGTTTTGTTATCAAATTACTCAAGCGTTCCTTCGTCTTTGTAGGTGCAACTATCAAAATAAAAAAAAAACAATCTTGACAAGAACTGCAATAGGCGCAACTGTCACATGAAAAGAAAACAAGTTTCAATCATTCGAACGCCTCGAACAAACCAAATCACTAGAAGATAAATCAGGGCCTAACGTTTAAAGCGAAAATACATCTCCAAATAAGATAAAAAACCAAAGAAAACTAGACTTGAACTCGTCACTGGGACGAGTTAGGTGATACGCCGCAAAAAGCACAAATCAAAGGGACTCGGACTAACGATACAAAGTTATTTGGCACCAGATATGTACAGTGTACTGCTGTATTGAGTATTTCTGTGGCTACTTGGATGCACTCGCTGTGCTGGCCGACATTGACTTCGATTGTTCGAACGTTAATAGTTTTCGCTCTGATCACAAGTCATTCCAAAGAAGAAGGTGGTAAAGGAGGAGGAGGAGGAGGAGAAAAAGAAGGAGAAGATGATGAAGGAGATGAGGAGGAGGAGGAGGAGGAGGAGAAGACGAAGAACACCGATCACGAACACCGTGTACAAACAGATTTCTGTTCATGTTTCAGAATCATGTGTCTTTCCGAGGTTCGAACTGCCTGTCCTTGCCCGTGCTTTTAGACCAGGTTTACGCCAGGTCGTTTGCGAGGACACGTCGCAGATCGTCTGCCGTTTTAAGGCCGTCTTTCAGCCCAAGTTGCTGTACTATCCAACCACGAAAGCTAACCCCAAAGTCAATGGTGTTTTGTCTGTCAACATGCCACCGTGCGGGTTTCTCTCGCGGCCCCGGACTAATCCCGGAGGTAGACCCATTTCATAACGGGAAAATTAATCAGTAAAGTTTCCCGGGTAAAATGATAGGATCGCGATATGCGATATCCTTAAAGCCATTACCCTCATTCCAAGCACTAAGCATCTAAACTTCATTCACACAACTTTATCTTAAAGGGCAACGTTGTTCATGAACTTGAATAATGGTATCATAGATGTGTAAATATTATCTTCAAATGTACCTCGATGGTACTCTGTACTTCTCATCGTATTATGTTTATATTTGTTAATGAGAGTGAATGTAACAACTGACAATAACCTCAGGTCAAATTGGACACAAACAACAGCTGTAATTCATGTGTCGTACCGTAATTCATGCGTCACGAAGATTGGCTAAATCTTATAGATACACCTATAGCAGGTCTTGTTTTCTGGTTGTTTTATCTTGCTTTGTTTTGAGATCTTGCCTTTCTTGCCCTAATCACTGTCAAGTGTATAGATGATGTTTTTAAACTTTTGAAAGTTTTTGAAAAGCAACATAAAGCAGCAGCTGTTGTGGTAGAAGTGTACACTGACGCATAACTCTTCTAACAAACTGCAAACAAGTCAGTCTTAACCACTAGCCATCACAACAAGTTCATGACAGGGCAATTGTCACTCCGCTGACATCTCTCGAGCATAATGGTTCTTCTTCCTTTTTTTTGTCTTTGTCTTTTGTCTTTTTTTTCTTTTTCTTTTTCTTTTTTTTTTCTTCTTCTTTTTTTTTTCTTTTTCTTCTTCTTCTTCTTCTTCTTAATGAATAAAGTACATGAGAACGAATGATCAGGGGATGATTCCAGCCGGTTAAAACAAAATGTGAACCAAACTAAACCAGTTTAAATTCTGTGGCTGAACAGGTGGCTGCGAACGGACACCTGACGAAAGGTCTAATCCTTCTTACCACGCGAAGTTCATCGCACCGCTTACGGCGATTTGTACCCAAGGTATACACCAATAATTATGTCAAGAAGTGACGAGATTTCTTTCTGTAAGTTGTGAAAATAGTCACAACAAGACTGGTGATAACCTCGTAGTAGCCACGCAGACCCCACCCCTTTTCGCAAGGGGTCCCTTAATGCCACCCTTAATCTAATGCCACTCTCCTTCCCTACCCTTTCCCTCAACCCTTCAACAACCCCCTCTCTCGCTCCACCTGAACGTCTATCTATTCTTCCGTGACCCAGTTGATGCGACATGACTTGCCTTTAGCTGGCCCTGTATATGGCACGTTGTTCTCGGTTCTCTTCATCTATTTCATTCTCTTTTTAAGCTTTTTTTTTCAGACATCTCAATGCAAGATAACTATAATATATAGAACATTGTAATTCTGATACTCAGCAAGACAATCTCAAAGTGTTACAAGTGTTATATACATAGGGTCTTCAAATGTGAGTAGAATGGTTATTTTTATTGTTATTATTCACATTCAAGTTTCAAGTTTATTTCACATCTTTTAAAAAAATACAGCATTGACAAAAAACAAAACAAGAACATTACGCATATATTTTGCATATCATATATCACGGTAGAATCATAACTAACATCCAATCATATTTTATAGCATTCAACACCTATCCCGTTTTTCCTTCCTACACACACACATACAGATACACACGAAAAAAAATAAAAATAAATGTTTAAATACAGGGAGAGAGAGAAAAATACAGACAGGAGGGGGGGGGGGGAGATGAGGGGAAAATGTAGACGTGTAGGTGTCAACATGCGAATGCTAATTATGCATGGAGGGGATCTAATCAGGATCTATGAGTCAGTCTATCATCTGTCAGCTGCCGATCTTTCACTCGTGTCTCGAAGAGCGTTACATGTTGCCATGACAACGGACTCTGTATCTCCCCTCTGTTTTTGGTGTCGTCGTTGCTGCGGGTGATAAGGACGATGATAGTGAAGCGGAGAAACGCGGATGGGGGGGGGGGGGTTATGATGACGGCAAAGAGAGACGTTGTTGATGTGGCGGGGTGGTTTCTGTCTGGGGTTGGTCCGATATTTCTCCCAGGTAATGTCTTCAAGATGTCGACAGTGTCTTCAGCGACACCTACTTAAAATATTTGGCACCAATTTTCGCTCTTCAAGTTCTGCTCCCTGGGCATTCGGTTCAAAATACGGGCGAATGTTTACCACGTTTTTTGACACAAGTTTCTCGTTTTATTTTCTCACCATAAATCTTGTATCATATGGCAGACAGCGGATGGTGGAAGATGAAGAAAATTTCGCCTTATATTTGCTCGACATTCGACCCTTAACGTTTGGTAGTGTTTACAATATGACTTCATGATATTTTGGAACTTGTCAATTTATCTCGTATGGGTTATAAAATGCATTCGTTTCGATTTTAGGTAAACACATTTGTTTCAAACACCCCAGATAAAAATATTGTAACACGGTTTATGAATCGACAAGCTAAAATGGCTTTCGGAGATAGCAAGAAACAGAACAAAACGGAAAGTCATGAAAGAGACATATACTCCGAAAAAACCCAACATTTCCCATAAATCATATTCCTATCCATATCCGTGAAGAATAATATTAGAACGTCAATAAATCACTATACAAGATTTATCTGTTAATGAAATTAAACTTCCGGCATTTTGAAGAGGGGGGGGGGGGGGAGGGAGAGAGGGAGAGTGAGATTGAGGGGGAGAGGGGGAGCGAAAGACACGCAAGTCATGAAAGTTAATGTTCCTATTTAAGATTTTATAGGCCCACCCAACTATCATGACTATCGTTGCGTCAGCGGTTGATAAGTCGTCATGTCTATTTCATCATTAAATGAAGATTACCTATTCAGAGCTCGTTCCCTCAACACCTAACTACGTTCAGACAACGCTACTCAAATGCATAATGGAAAAATCACAGATACATGGAAACTACATGTATAGAGCTCTAACCTGCCAGATTTCTGTCACGCCTTCGTATACAGGAGAAGTAGGGCACAGAGAACAGTCAAGGTCCTGTACAGCCTACGTGGTGGCCAAAATTAATGCAGTGAACTCTATCTTTAACAGGAAACCAGGTAGTGATTAATGAGTGAATTCAATGTTGGATATATGTCATCTCTATCTTCCAGATAATAATATATGGTTTATTCACGGAAATATTGCTCCATGTTTCGCTGTCATAAACATCATGGATCCAGTGGCTGTTGTTTTGTTTCTGTTTTGTTTTGTTTCTTTGTTGTTGTTGTTGGTTGTTTGTTTTTGTCGCTGCGTTCCATGAGCAAAATTTAGATTTGTATGATAAAAGCTACAATAAGCTGTTCATCTCATTATCTCCTTGTGTTTGCCCGATCGAGGTGCTGTCAATATCAAGGGGAAATATAACCCCAAATTGACTTTATGTGTTATATTACAACGACAGACAAGGCAACATTTGTTAATATCTGACAAATATACACATCATTTCATTTTAGTCCCGTAGGCGCAGCCTGTCAAATTCTGGAATTACATTACCTGACGTGACGTCACTGCTCGCAATATAACGATTTCGATTAGTCACGTGATTGCATTATAACAAATCACCAACCAGGATATTTGTGGATATTACTCTCTAAAAAAAATCGAGTGAAAATTTTCACTCTAAAAAGAGTGAATACAAAAAAGAGTGAATTTCGAGTGAAATTGAAGTGAATTTTGAGTGAAAAATGCTCATTTTCACTCATTTTGGAGTGACGTCAGGGATCACTCGAAGATTTTGTGTGCGTGTGTGTGTGTGTGTGCGTGCGTGCGTGTGTGTGTGGTATAGGCCTATGCTATTTGATATAGATACTATAAATGAGAAAAAATAACACACAATAATAATAATAATGATAATAATAAGTATTATTACATTAGATATAAGCCCATATGAGTCATTATAGGGGCAGATTATTGGTCTTTAATTCTCTTAAATATCGATGGCCACGATTTATTGTCTGTTTATAAAAGCATCCCGAGGACTATAATAGTGACGTGTGATGCAAAAACAGGTTCGTGTTGACACACAACACAAGCTCAGCACAATCAATAAGGTGGCTTGTTTTCAGTTCAGTTATAATACAAAAAACCGTGTCAATGACAGCAATGTTTTTCACAGAGTTTCGAATTGCTGTAACAGCTTACTCTACGGACTTATTTTCTTATAGTGCAAGTAGGTTCATGCTAAAAAGGAAAACCCTTTCCCTCTTCAGTGCATGGGGATAATTCTGGGTTTCTGCATGAATTCATAGTGGCATAATGCCGTGACCATTTTTTTTTTCTGTTTACGGAAATATGGTAGAGCATAAATCAGGATATACGAGGACAAGATATTATATCGAAGGTTATTGTCACGATTTTCAATTGATATATCGTTTGTGCTCATATTTACGCATGTGATTGCTGGGACAGATGCAGAAATATTTACACAATTAGGACAAAAGCAAACATATTGGATGGTCATATATATGCATTGCATTTTACTTAATCGTTCATCGTTTCATCGGGTAAAATCAAACTGACAATTCAGACGAGTAAGCTATAGACATGTTTACGGACTCAATCATAATATCCGCAATCAATTCAAGTCTCAATGCGGGTTCAAGGAAAAAGAAATCATTTATATGAAAGTCAATTCAAATTTGAAGGACATAATATTGCCTTAACATCGTTGTTGTTGTTTTTTTAATCTAAACATGTTATCTGTCGTGTAAACTTTCACAATCTTTCACATTTCCGAATCTATACGCTTCATTGTTGAAAATGACTGATCTTAGTATTATCAGACAATGATTCTGTTCTCAATGATTCTATATTTCTGTTTTGATGCACTTTCCTATAAATGGCAGTTTTTTTTTCTTTCAAGCAATTCCAAACAGCACTTCGCTTAATGAGCACCCAGCTAAAGATGGGTAAACAAATTAAAATATTATTAAATTATGATCATTATCATTATTGATGAAAGAAGTTATAATAATTATTGTCAAGTGATGTGAGTAAATGCATGAAATCATCTGTAGGCCTATAATGCAATGCGAATAATCCTTGCCCATAGAAAGGGCAACGGATCAACCGTATAGTTCGATTACAAACAATGGCCTCTATAACTGCACTTGTCAAGGCACGATACAACTAAAGATTGTCTTCTCAGAAAACGAGAAATTTCAATCTCTAACCATCTCTAAGTATGAATGCGAAAAATAGTTTTAACAAAATGCACAGCGAACGACGTACACAACGTGGCATTTGATACTTCCACACTGTGAAATACCTATCTAGACAGCGTGCTAGAGGTTTTGCACACTGAAGACAGTGCGTTTAATGGTAAAGTGCTTGATTTGTTGTTAATCGTTGCTCTTATCAGGTGTATAGTGAACTAAACTATTTGAGAGGTGAAGTGTTTATTGGTGTGGTTGTCTTTCAACCTATGTACATAGGTCGGACGGCGATAATCGTTTTACCATTCGTCAATCGCCTACGATCTCCTTCCGACATCTATTCCTGCTAGAACGCTCGTTTACACATCGAAGGTATGTCAATACCGTATCCTTGCAGGTCACGTGGAACAATCTGTTAAATTGACCATTATCATATTTGATAATTGGAGTGAAGGATTATCATCTTCTTGTTGGTCATTTTAATCTACCTACAATCATTCTCTGTCGAAACTATACGCCTTTAATACCCGGTTGACTGCGCAGACTTGTGTGTAAGGCAACAATGGGCGGGACGTGACCTGTATTTTTGACAACACTTCAATTTATAGGCCCTACATGTCAGAAACACATTTTGCCTCATGTCAAATTTTCAAGGCTTGTGCAACCTACATGTTCGCTTTATCGACCTCAGATCTGTGTATACGTGCCAGTATGCGACGCCGAAAAAAACAAAAACTTACAAACACACAAATTTACAGTCGTTCAATGTAAATTAGGAATTTTAAAGTGAAATTCCACACTAAGTTCATGATGACTATACAGAAAAAAAAGTCAAACAGGCGAAATGGAAGAGGTTTTGTGATAATTGCATGTTTAACAAAGTAATGAAATTTCGAAGCTGCAAGTGGTTATTGGTTCAATCACATTATGCAAATAAAAAAGCGGACTGATGTCATCACATTACAAGTCACCCTCTGACCTACACAACAAACAACAACAACAACAACAACAACAACAAAATCTTCGAGAAGTATTCCAAAACGTTTAGGTGCTAAAAAAAAATCTATATTTCGTATGAATTAATGGATTAGCAACACTGACTTCAACAGGGGAGGTGCTGTAAAATCACAAATTGAAGTAATATGAATTTAATTTTTACAAAATCAGTGGGAGATTGGTGGGATGGTGACACTTTCATTTCATCTAATTTGCATATACGGGTGCGATCAGTATAAGTTTCGTGAAACGGAAGAAAAAGACTCCGCAGTTTTTCGTCTTATGTCCGTGTGTAATGATACTTCCAACGATCTGTTAAACCCTTTCTGTGCAAGGGACTTTGGACAGTGTTGACATGGTTGACACTACAAATGGGGTTTTCTGCGCCAAATAACAGTCAAAGCATGCAAAGGGTTAACCTTTACTCTATGATGCACTAAAGTAACCTTGAACACGGGAGTGGCTTTCCCTTCGAACTTTTCGTTTGTTGAGTTTGTTAGAAGTATATAGCCTAAGTAGCGTTTAGATTTCGCATCGTAAAACAAGAAAACCTAAGTATGCACTTTGTAAACTAGTGAACATGCATGGGACCAACAGCTATAAGTCCAGTCCCCAGGCCTATAGGATCGCATGTAAAGGGGCACGACTGCTGCTGTCAATCGGAGTCGGATCAGGGCATTATTTTAAGCACGCCAAGCATCTGCCAAGATTCAAAGTTTGCAGTCCATGCAATATACATGATATACTGGTTTAAAAAAAAATTAAAAAGAACCGATAGACAATGACGACACATCTTCAATTTAAGACATCGCAGAGACGTTTCTTTTGAACAAATGCAAAGGTCTCTTGTGGTTGAAAATGATGAAAAAGAGCTATGGGCAAAACTGTTACAGAAGAAATTAATAAACAGACCATTAAAGCGCTTGCGATACTAGTATATCGAAGTTAGGTGACTTTATTGTGGAGATACACCTATACTCTTGATACTGCCATTTTTCCGACGAAAATGTGGTGTAAAGGTGAACTTGACAAAGACGTGGGTACGTACAAGGGTCCTCGTTTCTTTTGCCAACTTCGTGTTACTCGAACTCACGTAAACATGTAATCGCCAACAACATGGCATGGAAAAATGCCAGCAGATTCATGGTTTATCATTTTCACAGACAAGCCGGCCACTCATCTTTACTGTAGCATGCTGCGGGTGCATGCATGATTGTAATCAAGAAATGCGGTTAAACGTATTCCGAGCCCTCTAACCCTGAACTCATATAACTCGCCTGTTATGAAACTTTAACGTGACTAAAAAGTGATTTGGCGGTCTAGATAGTCTTTGATTAGAAATGGTGAGCACTGATTCGCATCCTTCTGAAATATGCCAGCTTTTGCTGGCAAGGAAGGCTGCATGCTACTGTCATTATCTGCGGATTGAATGATCAAGTATTAAAAAAAAATCTCAAGACGGATAAGTTGACGGATGATTCAGAAAAGATGTTACGCTACGAACGGAAAATCTAAATATGGAAATCAGTAATGAGTGCACTAATTATCAAAAGCCATTACCATCAACATTAACAGCATACTTTTTAACCAAAAAGTTCCCCATTCTTTAAAAGAAACCGATCAATTTCATAGACCTTGTTGATCCCCTTTTCAGGAGTCTACCCCTTCATCGCCACACGGAGAAACCGGTTTATTTTCCGTCCTGAAATACTAAAAATAAATTGCGCATTTGTCGAGACGCTAAATTAATTGCCTCCTCAAACGTCAAATCCAACTGAAAATATTTTGGAAGGCGGAAGCGAAAACGTCTCTATAGGCGTGTCTTCATCAGCCCAAAGTTCAAACTAGCGGGACATTTTGCGGTCTTAGAAAATAGCCCGATACAGCGAATGTGCGTCTTCATCAGCTCGAACAGCCTGCTTCGGGAAATTAGTCCGAAAATTGACGCATGCGCACTTTGCAATATTACTCTGCCTGGCTCGCTCGCGGTTCGAAAGTGGATTTCCCCGCTCAAAATCTCCTATATCACCGTATGTACGATTCTACAACCAGGGAGGTGAGCAGTACAGCAAATTCTCTCCAAAGGGATATTAATAACGCTACTCTTTCTTCTGTCCAGTGACGCATCTTATATGAAATTAACGAATTGCAATGTTTAAACAAATCCAAAATGCACACAATCTGCAAGAATCTTCAGCTAAGGTAGAGTGGACCAGAAGAAGAAGTTTACAAAAGAACAGCTAGCATGCACGGCACTGAGTTTTAATAGGGAGGTGAGAGAAATCACCTCCCTGGTTTTAAAGATGACAACAACAGTAGGCCTATAGTACACACAATTATGTGATCCTTGAATACACCGTGCGTGTAATGTACTATACACAATCACTAGCTGCTTGTACATGCGCTTTCCATTGCCAGCTGGCTAACCAGAAGCGTGGAGGGATCGAGAAAATTTCGGGCTGATGGAGACGCACCCAAGATAGCGCGCTATTTCACGAATTAGCGCTCTAGTTGACGAACCAGACCAAGATTTTGGGGGAAATTTTCCCGATCAAATAGCGCGCTATCTGCGTCTTCACTACACAGATAGCGCGCTATTTTGACATCGGACTAGTTTGGTAACCGCAAGATAGCGCGCTATTTTGAAACTTCGGGCTGATGAAGACACGCCTAGTCTTGGGTCCTTGAACCAGGCGTCCCAACACTATACAGGACGAGTATTACGACCTTGACGTAAGAACGGTCTCCAATCCAGCGCGACGTCTGTCTATCGAAGGCGCCACGGGGCAATTGTCGCCCATTCGTGGGTTCTCTGAAGTGACAAACCTTCGCGCACATTCTTGGGTTCTACGAAGTGACGAACCTTCACGACAGAAGAAGCGTTTTCCTGAGTTGCGTGACTTTTCCCTGCTCATTCTTTCTCTATTCTTTTAGCTGAAATGTCATTCAGTGATTGGGAAATCATACAATGTGAGACACGGGCTTGGACAAAAATTATACTCGTTACTATACGGTGAATGGTCGAGTGCATACATCCAAGTGTATAAACAAGAGCGCCTGGTGAACATATCGCGTATTGATTCACCTCACTCAGAATACACGGGTACAGACATCATGTAAAATAACACAAAAATGGAATTAATATTGATTCAACTATATGCCACCTTCCAATGTCTAAATGAAACCATGGACCCAGATCCATGATGAAACAAAGGTGGGCACAATACATTAGATATATTTCAGTGCACAAAGTTCTTCTGCCCTACATTATTCTGTTTTCTGTTGTGTCTTGCACCATGGCTCAGACAACCCATGGACCTGGGGGGGGGGGGTGTTTCATCAATTTAGTCAGCGCTGACAAGTTGTCAGTCTCTGACAATTTCAGCAAAATCCTTGGTTTTGATTGGCTGAGATGATCTGGTCACTGACTGTTACTATGGTTATTGTCAGAGACTGACAACTTGTCATCGCTGACAACTTTAATGAAACGGTACCCTGAACAACTACACATCTCCTGCTTCTCAAACGCCCTCCGATTCTAGAAAATTATCGCTGATATCATTGCTCGAGTGTTGCTTTCATTTGAACTAATCGCATTGTTTTGAATTCCTAACTGAAATTTTGGATTGGAGTTCTGTTTCCTCTTTATTGTCGGTTCACCTATCCAGGGGTCGATAGATTCAGGATGAAGTGCCGTCTACTTATCTAGATGAGGGTCGTGTGAATAATCCTGCCTACCATCGACGGGAATCAACTTTAATATTGAAATTTTATTGAAAGAATGAGTTGAGCTGTAATGCCTGTGAACTTTAGATTATACTGCTTCATTGTTGTTTCAGTTATATAAAGAGTACAACACGAAGGCCTATATTATAACGTGTATGAAATCACCGTACGGAAAGGCCGGGCCTGATTCGCATGCCGGGTTTACTTGATTGTTAAAACCCTATACTGCTGTAAACAGCATCTCGTACTTGTCGTATATTATACGTGGCAATAACTTCAGCTGACAAAAAAAAAAGAGGTCCAGTCAAGTGATTAAGAGCATCTGCGATTAATCATTGATGGAGGATGGGATAAGCCTCAGTGTTCATCACTTCTTCAAAGGTTCATTTTCCGTGTCATTTCCTGCAACATTTATATTCTTCAGTCATGTCATAGCTTCCGTTTATGTTTATCTTTCCCTTCTGTCTTGAACTGTCTCCTCTACTTTCTATGACGTCACTCCTGGCGATTTGGCCCAAATCAGTCTTAAATTAGCTTTCCTACGAACGCTTCACAATCTCTTATCTCCCGTAAATATGCCGGGACATATTTCTCACTTCATTGTGTCACGTTTTCCCCAAAAAACCATCGAGGAATTGGAAGGAAGGAATTTAAAGGGCCCCATCGTGTATTAATCATGTTTCTTGTTTCGTCGTTAAGGATGAGCTGGTATACTGGCTTCGAGGACAAACGAAGTGATAAAAGTGCCACATGTGATTTGTCGTCTGACTAAGGAGGGCCTATAGTCCTTCCCTAGAGGAGAAATCCAGTCCAAAAGTTATTTAAGCTGATAAAAAAAGGGTAAAATCTTACGAGTAAAATTTGACTGAAATCGGATGAAAAATAGGGAAGTTATGAAATTTTGAAGTATTGCTAATTTCTGCAAAACAGTTCTTGTACAGTGGATATGAATATGCGAATTAGTGAGCTGACCATAAACCTCACAATTTTCCAAAAATGACGAAAATTCAATGTATCTGCCATTGAAGTATGAAACATGATATTATTCCTGGTTGAATTACTTCAGAATAGTGATCACGTAGATGTATCACGATTTGAGCCTCGGGCATAATTACGTTTGAATGAAAAACTGGAAATTTCAAAATTGTATGTACAAGTTATATGGCACGTAGTGAGGGGATGAGATGCACACTTTGTCATTTGCATATTTATATTGGCCGTTCAAGAACTGTTTCCTCAAAATTAGCGAAACTTCAACACATATTTGAACTGGATTTCCCCTTTAATCAGACGGCATTGTTTGGCATCGTTTGAAGACATTTCTATGTTCACTGACGAGTGACATCTCCGAGCTGCAAAGGTGAGAGTTAAAAAGGACAAGTTCGCCTTCATAGACATGTGTATTGAGTGAATGCAGCAATATTAGTAGAACACATCAGTGAGAGTTTGGTGAAAATAGGACAATCCGTTCAAAAGTTATGCATTTTTGAAGTTTCTGCTCAGTCACTGCTGGATGAGAAGACTATACAGCTTGTGACGTCATTGTGTAGAACGATAATAAAGAATATAGGCCTATAAATAAAATTCAATATCATTTTCACTTTTCTCGCATAATAAAAGAACGCTTGACTTGCCTCTTTCAGAACGTAAGGGGAATAATATTACATGAACCCTTAACATTCGTCAGTGACAAGTCGAGAAAATGCACTGTTCTTTCAACAACAACAAACATGCGGAATGCCTCCTTTTCTTCGTTGGTCAAATGTCCGCAAAGTAGACTAACTTTCAGCTGATCAACTTTGAATAAGCGACCGAGGTTTATGATCAGCTCTTTCTTTCTTTCTTTCTTTCTTTCTTTCTTTCTTTCTTTCTTTCTTTCTTTCTTTCTTTCTTTCTTGCCAGGCTAAGTTTAGTTCAGCTCATTGGTGGTGTTACTTCATATTTTTGGCGGGGCTAACATGGGTTTGATTTTATAGTCAACACGTCCTACAGGACCGAGATTAGCACTAGACGACAGTAGGGTCGAAACACTCGAGGCCAAAACTCGTCTTTTTCGGCTTTCCATTATTGTTGAAGGCGCTACTCATGCCCTGCGGGCTATTTGCTAAGAAGATGCAAACAAAATGATTCAATGATTCAAAATACGAAGCTCTAGAAAGCTATATAATGTCTGTCGATAATCGTCGCGAGTGCCCGTTGTTTTCAAACAAATTGAATTCATGAGGGGAAAAAAACGATGTCTGATGAAAGCTCATTACCGATATCCTTCCGCGGTAATTCGTGTTTTATCCCCGGTCAAATCTCGACGATGGTCACTCGCAATATTGTCATCTGGCTGGATTTATTTCTCAACTGACCCTTCAGGGGTCCAGTTGTAGGGCCATGGTCCTTGATATACGCCAGTACATGTTTTATGTGTAGTATCGAACGAGACACCGATTATTGACTTACTCTGTTCCCACAATGTACGCTGCCATGGGACAACCGACTAAATAGCTCCCCGTTGGACATCAATCATAATTATGTGTCATGCGATTTAAGCCCAACATGAAGTTTTATCAGGGAAATCCTTTAATGACCCTATGACCTTTCACAGTGGCTATAAACGGTGCGGCAGATCCAGTTTTAAAATTCATATATGGACGTAAAAACCGCATAGTTCAATATAATGATGCGTGTGCTTTAAATATGCGTGTGTAAAATTATTTGTATATAGAAATAGGAATAAGGGATAGAATTGACAATGACAACGTTTAGTGTTTTCCAGTTCGTCCTTAATAACGATTCACCCACTAGGCCTACATAAAAATAATCAAATCCTGATAATCGCCTTTACAGCACAATCGTATGAACGATGTGTCCTACGTTGAAGGGCGGACCGTGTACAATGTATGGAAATAGAAAGATTAAACGAGAACTTACCTGTTCGAAGCTTTAATCTCGATTCTATTAAGTAATAGGAGGGTGATATTACGTCAGGAGAGAGAGCCCGCCATGTGTGCATGCGCAGTAGAACCAATTTTCGAAGAGTGAAAAATGGATTGTCACTAGATGAAAGATAACGGGAACTTGCAATCCTGTTCGAAACAATGCCGACTTACACTCCTGCTAGAACAGCAGGGTGGGTGTGGAGGGGACGTAATATCACCCTCCTATTACTTAATAGAATCGAGATTAAAGCTTCGAACAGGTAAGTTCTCGTTTAATCTTTCTATTCTATTGCGTAATACTCGTGAGATATTACGTCAGGAGACTTTAAAGCCTGTGACGATACATTTTTCCCCCAGACATAACATATGTTATGTGAATAACTGAAGCACCTACCAAGAGGTCATTAGTTTTCTGCTACACGAGTGACAGCCTGCGAAAAGCTCATTTTGGCGTCTTTTGGCTTATTGTAGAAACGTCGAAACGTTCGTTCGTTTGACCATCCAGCCTGTTCAAGTACTGCAGTCACTGGTACATCACCCCTGGTCGCGGCTGAAGTTGATGCTGCTCGAGTGCTATGCGCTTTGTACTTATCAGTGTTGATACCTGCTGATGTAAGCACTTCCTTCAGCCAACGAGCAATAGTTTGTGATGATACCCTTTTGTGGGGTTTCTTGTAGCTGATGAATAGCTGTCGTTCATCCCCCCTCAGCATACTTGTTCTCTCGACATACTCTCTGAGGTACCTTACTACGCACAGGCGTCTGTCTGGAGGATAAGATTCCAGGGTAACCGAAAACCCAACATTCCCTGGTCGGTTCTGTTTGATCAGTTTTTCAAAGTGAAAAGTAATGGAACTGTTTCTCAATTGTAAATGATCAAGATCCATGAATTTCAGAGACTGAATCCTTTGCGCTGAAGTCAAAGCAATGATCATGCACAGTTTTAATGTTAATTTCTTCAGAGACAGCGACTTTGCTGGTGACATAATACGCAACAATCTAAAAACAGGACCAACATCCCAGATTTCTTTGTATCTGGGCAAGGGAGTCCGTAGGTGAAAAACTCCTTTCAGGAACCGACAGACTAAGGGATGTGTACCAACTGTACACGAAGCGTCAGTTAGTGTCAAGAAAGATGATAAAGCACTGCGAGCTTGGTTTATGGTGCTGTAAGCTGCATGTTCCACATGATAGAGTTTACTGAGGAATTTGAGGACATCCGTAACATCCGCATAGTAGCAGTCGATATTGTTCTCACGGCAAAACTGGTACCATTTTTTAATGTAGATATTGTATTGCGCCTTGGTGGAATCTCTCCAAGAAGCAGCCATGATGTTAATGATGTCCCTCGAAATTCCTTGGTGCTCTAGTGGTGCGCACATAGCCTGCAACAAAGAAGATCAAGAGTTGCATGTAAGGGATGTGGTGTGTTCAAATTTGGGAGTGTTAGGAGTGTCTTGCTCCTGTGAAGCAACATAGGTTTCCCAATTGTCATTTCTCGCAAGAGGGGAAACCATGCTTGACTGGGCCAGTTGGGTACAATGATTATTCCATCTGCATTATCCTCCCTTATTTTTTGCAGGCATTTTGCAATCAGACAAAATGGGGGAAATGCGTAGAATTTCAATCCATTCCAATTGAGAGTGAATGCATCGACTGACACTGCTTCTGGGTCAGGTAACCATGAAACATAATTCTGTACTTGCTTATTCAGTCTAGATGCGAATAAATCAATTTCAGGTTCTCCAAATCTAGCAGTGATGGATTGAAAAATGTCCCTGTCAAGCATCCATTCTGTCCTGTCATCAAACTTTCTAGACAAGCGATCTGCTTCTTCGTTTAGTTTGCCTGGTAAATGTGATGCCGTTATCCACACATTGTGATCAATACACCACATCCAAATGTCTCTCGTAATGTTATTACATTCCACCGATTTCATTCCTCCCATGTTGTTTATGTAGGAAACTGCAGTGGTGTTATCCGTGCGGATGAGAATGTGCTCATCGTTAGCTCTACTACATAGTGATTGCAGCCCAAATTTTACGGCTAGTAGTTCAAGATAATTTATCTTACTGTCTTTGACATATCTTAACTCTTCTTCATTCCACCTACCCCCTGTGGAATTGTGTAGGTCAGTGGCACCCCAACCACTACCACTTGCGTCTGTACGAATTTCAACAGACGGATTGGGTCTTCTTAGTGGCATGAATGCCGACTGGACATTGGAAACCCACCAATTGAGTTCTTGTTTAGATTCATGTGATAACGACATTCTCCTGTCAAAGTGACCTCTGTGCAATCTTAAGGCAACAACTTTCTCTTTCTCTGTGGCCCTATAAAACAAAGGCCCATACTGGACTGCTGGCGAGGCTGCCACCAGCTTTCCGATCACTTTGGCAACTTGCCTAATTGTAGTGCTTGAGGATAATCTGAGCTCTGAGCAGAGCGTCTTAATTTCATGCATTTTTGCCTCTGGCAATCGAAGAGTCATGTCTTCCGAGTTCAAGATAAAGCCCAAAAATTGGATCACTTTTTGTGGCTGTAGTACAGACTTGTCTGGGTGTACTAGAAATCCTAGGCTTTCGAAGCCCCGAGTGACTGCTTTAACAGAGTTCTTTGTCTGTTCTACAGTGTCCCCAATAATGAGTGTATCATCTAGATAACAAACCACAGTGTGGCCTTGCTGCCTTAACATTGCCAAGAGAGGTTTCAACAATTTCGTGAATAATCGAGGAGCAGTGCTCAAGCCATTAGGCAGGGCCTTATATTGCCAATACTGGCCTTCCCAAATAAATTTGAAGAATTTTCTGTGAGATGGGTGGATTGGGACTGCATAATATGCATCCTGGAGGTCGACTGATGCCATGTAGGCATTTCTTGACAAGAGCTGTGAGGCAGTATGGATATTTTCCATTTTGAAATGTTGGTAAGGTAAATACTTATTCAGATCTGTTAAATCTAGTATGAGGCGTGTACCTCCATTTTTCTTAGGTCTTGAGAAAATATTAGAGACAAAGTCTCCTGTTTCTCTGGAGCATTTTTCAATGACCCCCTTTTCAGACAGTTTATTAATCTCAATAGATAGAGCTCTTCTATCAGTTTCGGAAAGCCTGTAGCTTCTTGGGGGTTTGTTTCTCGATGGTGGCAACGTGGCCGCAAATTCTAGTTTGTAACCATTTATGACCTCTAAAATAGATGGGTCAGATGTAACAGCTCGCCAATTATCCTGAAAGGCATACAGTCGACCTCCAACTTTGGGAGAATCATGAGGGGTTTCTAGAGTTATTTCATCTCTCACCTCTGTAAGGCTTAGCGTTTCCGTTGTGTGTGAGGCGCTGGAGGCAGTGGCTTCTTGTTGCCTTGTGCTTGGCTCTGGCGGTACTGCCTCGGGTTCCGCTCTAAAAAAGGCCGGTCACCAGTACCAGAAAAAGGCCGAGTCGCAGTGGCAGGGGCACGAGATCTGGACCAGCCTGCTTCCTTGTAGCTTCGGTGGGTAGCACTAGCGAACCCCGGCGAGGGCCTAAATCCCCTGTAGGGATGTGGGCTTGAGTAGCTCTTTCTTTGTCCCTTCATCACCCCTGCCGTAACTTTCTGTTCTTCCATAAGGTCCTTAACCTTCTTGCTGAGGTTGTCGCCAAACAGTAGTTTGTTGGTAGTACCAACCATATTCTCTGGCTTGTACAGCCTGGCACATCTTGAGTCTAGGTCTGGTTTGATTAGCTCACGTCGTAAGCAATTCAACTCAAAAGAAGAACTGCAAAGTAGGGCCAGCGCATCTTGTTGTGGGTCCGTGATGTTGCCCGATGGAAGTGAACGGACAAAGGCATTAATGCCCTTTGTCATTGATTTCTGAATTTTTTGTAGTTTCAAGTCTCTTGACTTTGTATGTGTCGGAAGATTGTCCCAAATGAAGGGGTTCACTTTTGGGGAATCCATAGCTTGGCAGTTACTGGGCAGAGCATATTTAGCTGCTGTCTCCTCTAGTGCTTTGTTTTCCAGTTGATGTGTGAGCAAATATGTAGCTGACTGAGCAATTTCTTCCTCTATCGGTTCCCCGATATCTGCGTTCACTGCGAACTTCGCCGCAATATGTGGAACTTCGTCTGGCATGATTGGGTAGCATTCCTCGTCATCCGCGATTGAATGCGTTTGCCCCATACCGGCGCCCGTGTATTCACAATGCTCGCCACTGTATGGCTGCTGTGTACTCGTATGTGAATACGTATCATCGGTAGTGTGTGCAGCCCGTGGCTGCGGTGTAACTGCAGACGTATGCAATACTCCTGTAGAGTTTGCAGTACGATTTTCGGCCGGTAATCGCTGAATAACCGACTCCAGCAAGTCTTCCAATTTACTCAGTCTAGTGTTCACATCGGAGCTTGTCGATGACTGGGTTTTTGCCGGATTTGTAGGTTTGCTCTTCTTTACTTGCGCTGTGCGCTGAGCAGGTTTCGATTTCCCGCCATCTTGTGTAGCCGTAGGGGCACACAGCTCTGTGAGCTTCCCCTGTGCGGCGGCTGGTTGTCCGCCCGTGGCGGCGTGTGAAGCTGCCGTGGGCTCACGTGGAGCGGCAGCGCGAAAATTCTCTTTCACCGAGATCGGCGAAACCGATGAATCCATGATTTGATACTCGAAACTGCTTTCGATGCTCGAAAACTGTTTTGTCTGCCCAATAGCAGGGTACAGTTCTAGTGTCTTGGAGCAATTTTACCCCAAAACACATTCACTAGATAGGCAAAATCCGAAGAAAAATGCCAGAAAAAACGGAGGGATAAAAATCCTCCGTCCGAATCTCAGCATGCACGATGACGTATTGGTTCTACTGCGCATGCACACATGGCGGGCTCTCTCTCCTGACGTAATATCTCACGAGTATTACGCAATAGAATCCTTGTTCATGATGGATGTTTGCGCTGAGGAGAAAAGTATTAACAGGAAAATTGGGGAAATGACCCTCCTTTCTTTTACTTCTGTTTTTGTTTCACGGTCGATTTGCAAAACGCGTCTCAATCTGTAGTCTGCCTCGAAACCGTATATACAGTCTTTTCCGTAAGAATCCCAGGATTCAATTCATATATATCAATTCATATTGATTTTATCAATTCATATTCATGAATGTGAAATAAGTGTTAACTTGAATAATTATCATGAGCCAAGAAAGACATTATTTTTTTTTCTTTTTTCAACATTACATTTTGGGATTTTATTTGTGCAATGTCCTTAATGATAATCGTTCACTGATGTGATATCCCTATAATGACCAACAAGCAACGTTGTGATGGTCAAAGGACACCATCACTGATGATTGAAAAACATTCAACATGTTCCAGCAGATTTCTCTACTTTCCTCCTCTAAAAAATGGCGGCTGACCAAGAATCTCTGATCTGTCTTCGTCACGCTTCTCAATAAGCACACAGCATGACGTAACGAATTTACACTGGGTGACAACAAAGTCAACCACGGACACGATCACCTGGAGTCATTTATCTATTTGCAGAATACCTGATGAAATCCTCGAGTTTAAAAAGGAATCCCGTCGACGAGGAGACATAGGAATTAATCGACAACTGATCCGGGGATTAAACTGAATGGGGGTACTTGAGGCTGATGACTGGTGCTCTGTTGACATGATCTGAGTATACCGTCATTATTGATACCGACACCGTAGATTGACGAGGCCTAGCTTAATCGGCAAACAACCGATCCACGTCCCCCACTTCACGTTTCGTTTGATTTGGGCGAATGTCGATAGGTGACTTTTTTCTCGTTTGTTTAGGGACGGAAGTTTATGTTCTCAGTGCAATGCAATGACCAGAGAGACTATGTCTGTATGTTTCTTCATATGGGGTGTCCATCCGTGCAGATCGTCTAACAGTCTAAGGCGCACCCTTATTTTGAGTACACGTGTAACATTAGGTAACATAAGCGAATATCATAAGCAAAAAAAAAAAAATAACTCTGATGGAAACCGAGTATTCACAATGTATTCATTATGTCATGCACAGAAGGAATTCTGATTACAGTGTTTTTTGCAAAATACGAGACAACCAATTGGAATGAGTCATTCCAAGTGATTTAACTGTGAAGTGTATCACTTAATTTGAGGTCTTTACTTCAGAATGAGGTTTAAACCCCGTTCGCCAACTGCATTTACTGACCAATCAATTTGAAAATCATTATTTGTTTAGCTGAAGACATCTTTTTCTTTAATTTGTGTCACCTGTAGTTATCTTACTGCAGATTCTTACAATGCCAAGTGGAGAATAAATGACCAGACTGAGGAACGAACAAGGACAGGACAATGAATCGGGGTTGGACAATAAAAAGAGCCAGGGAGATTCGAAGGGAACGAGGTTGAGTATGCTGGAGCGTGTTGTGAGAAGAGGAGTACGCGGGGGGGGGGGGAGTGAGGAGGTGGAGGAAGAGGAGGAGGAGGTCGAGGAGGAGGACGAGACTGGTGGTGAGAAAGAGGAAAGGGGGAAGCCCGCGCGGGGTAAAAGACGAAAGGACTAACGTATCGATGCGGATTTGAAGCAGTCTGGACGGCGTATCTGGAGGAGAAAGCCCTGGTGATGGAGGAGTACGCAACAGCACCGGCCGTCCCACCTTGCGAGAAGAAGGGGGAGGCTGAGGAGGAGGAGGATAAGAAGAGTGGTGTCCTTATATCAAACAGTAGTATTTTAGCATTGTATCAGAACAAGTTGTGACCGATTGTTTGTTTGTTCTGTGGACAGCAAACCAGTCTTGATTTACAAATTTGCAATCAAGGAGTATGGCTCCTTAACTATTGCGTGAAGGAAATTTCCTTTTCCTGCTTTAGCACATACACGACCGCAGATCTTAGGCATACACTCCAATTGACCAAGGAGGTACCTCCTTTATTTGGCCGGTCTCACCTCCCTGATTTGACGTAGCGACGTAGCAACTTCACTCGTTTCTAGCTCTGTTACCACTAGTAATCGCGCCCCTCTTTATGGTCCCCATAATCACACCCTTCTTGTCATCATACCACTAACAATCGCACCCCTCTGGTCCTCATACCACCTACAATTGCACCCCTCTCCACGAACCAATGCAGCATGCACTGCTTATAGTGGCCAGTCAAAGGCCACTGAAGTGATCATTATACATGTATAATGAATTGGCTAGACAAACACTTGATGGTAATACACCGTGGAATTCTGCTGCACCTTTGACAAAAATAGGGTATAACTCTCGCCCTTTAATCTATTGATCTTATAATGTTTCCTACGTCCATGAACTACTTGTCATCGTGAGAGAAGTCGAATACTTTTCATCATTAAAAATATCGGCTTCGGTGTTCTAGGATTTGTTTGATGCATGTCTCTGAACTCATCTAGCAAGAACTAATGTTAAAATCACTATTTAAGTATACTTAAGAATTCAATTTCAACGACCCTCCTATTGTGTGTTACGAGTGACCAATCCTTCGGCGGTTTTCTAGAACATGCACTATGTGGTATTACTACTAGTCCTAAAAAACAATACTGCATGGGATTAAACTATCATAATTATCATATCTATTCTCATATTTCCTACTTATACCCTGACACCTTACATTCAATTAACCAATTCCATCATAACATATCGAGGGGACTAAACATGAAATTAGTCAACACAGTCTCATTCTGAATCTATTTCAGTCAATCATTCAAACCAAAAATTTCTGCATTAATGGAGCCAGGCCTCACGGTTCTTTCTCTTGCCCAATATGTCCAAGTTTGCTCGAATTACACTTTAATAACATTATGTGTATATCCATATCATCCAAAAGGTTGTCGAAAGGCGCCCGGGAGCTTTACCAAACCTGGCAAGAACGAATTCAAGCACCTTGAATAGATTCATATATAGAAAAAGGTGAAGTCATTGCGTCATTTCTTTTTTATACTGTTATTGCCACCTGTGTGGTCACGTGCACTATCTCCAGTAGAACCATTCCGACCCGACTGCATGATGGGACCGCACCCAACCTCCTCTTCTGTGAAACAGACTGTAAGAGTTCAAACGTGCATTGCAGATTTTGAAATGTCGCCAAACCGACTTTATGTAGTTATGGACGACGACAGAATCCGGCTAATGCTATTAAATCTTCCCCCTTTTTCTGAAATTAAGTAGATTAAGCAGCACGCTCGCTGAATTCAAAAAGGTGTGCTTTCCTCATAAGATGCTAAATCGTTTGCCGATGTGGTGCTTCCGCCATGACGCTTTAATGAAGGTTTCAAGACATCACATTAATGGATGTTAACTATACCAGAAATACGCTGCTTGAGCTTATCTTGCTGATGCAGTACTCGTGGTTACGTGGATTATCCGACGAAATCCTGGCCCGCCATCACGGGCTGCCTGTCTAAGCTGCAATCTTTTGGTCTACAATTTACAAAGGTGCGTCCGGGGTAAATGGAACAAGTCGGTTACTTTGAAACTCATCTCGACTCAGCGAGAATCATCAAAAGGAAAGATGTTTAGACACTGATGCGAGTTACAACTGGCAAAGCCATTATGTATCAATAAGTAGCCACATTAAGACATTCCATGACTGAGAAGTTCAAGTCTAAAATAACTTCATGATAGTTGTTGTTTTTTTTACGTCAATGGTACTTTAACTGGTTCATGTTTTAGAAAATATATGAAAAGAAGATGAGGTAACGTGTTAATATCTCGCAAGCAAAGTCCCCCTTTACTGCCTTGCAAGCAAATCTTCCTGTAAAATAATCGTTTTGAATGATTTGGTAGGAAAATCAATTTCATTCATCGCGTTGAGTGATTGTGTGGCTGTTTTAGAGAGAAGGGAGAGGCTAAATTGTCGACTAACTCCTGATATTGATGATATTTGGTATGTCACGCAAAACAAATCTACTAAGATGTTAGCTGCCGATATCACTGTCTTGAAAACATGTGAAACTCTAACTTTCCCCAAAACATCTATACCACTTTCTAAGCACGTGTAAAAGGTTAGATTGTCCTGTCCCATCTTACGGGGTTAAAACAGCACATAGGTCTACTTTATTTGTTTATGTCTGATTCTGAGGAAACTATACACTACTGACAGTCCTGTAGGTGGGGTAAGTCATCTTAAACAACTTTTATTAATGTGAAACAGAAAGATGAGAAACATGTTTCCGGTTTGCCGCCGATAAATCGTGGCTGTAATGTTCTCACTGTTTTTACTTTTACGTGTTTACAGAATACTCCAGTAGATCGGAAGCGCAGTTAACCCATCCGATGCTTTCAGCTGGTCGATCTTATTTCATTTCATTTCATTTCCAACAAAAATGCAATTGCAAAGAGACATTTGAATACACAAACTTACACAAAATCAATACCACACTGTAATCAATTCAGCATTGCCTCGTACAATGTCTTCTGAGCTTAGAGAATCTATTCTAATACAGTACTCTCCGCATAATCGGGTAGGCTCGAGCAGAGCGTTTCTTACCCGATTAAGCGGAGTACCCGACTATCCGAAGAACACACAATGTGTATGAATACATGCATTGTACGCTGCACGAAACATCTACACTGTATACTTAACACGCGTGCTTGCACGACGTGCTTGCACGGCAGATTATACATACCTTACACTTGCTCAGTTACAAGCAATAATTTACACTCTTTTTATGGACAATGTGTCTTTAGAAAACTTTGTCGTTTGACTATGGACTCCTCGCTAACACGCAGGCGTTTTCCGAAAAGAACACGTCTCTTTGTGTGCATTAGTCACGTAGAACGTCGGGTTACTTTTCGAGAAGTGACTGGGGAAAAGCAAAATTTTGGAGCTGGTGCGTGGTCTGATTTTCGTTGCAAACATCTCGTATTGTTAATTTTGTTGCGGAGCAAGGAAGGAGCGCAAGTGTGTTCAACTCATGTCTGTCTATGCAATTGTGAGTGCCAGCTACATGTGTAATGCTCGCTTACGTGTGGCAAGTCGGTACTGGTACATGTGTTTTCATGTTAAATCCCTCCTCAAATGATCAGTCTTCTTTGAAAATTAAACAGAGAATGCGATTAGCCCTGGAAATTTTGACATTCATGATTTCTTGAAGTGTTATATCTGCGATAATATGTGGGTACAAATTTGATTAGAAGAAAAATTTTTACCCATTTATGCGGAGAGGCAACCCGATTATCAGGTAATTTTAATATGCGTTGGAACTGATTTTGACATTACTACCCAATTAAACGGAGTACCCGTTTAAGCGATACCCGATTACGCGGAGAGTACTGTACAGGGAACGAGACTTCGGAGGGCAACCAGCATTTGTAACATTTCTATGCCTCGAGTCAATTTATAAATACAGCTGTACACGTTTCAGGAGGTCAGAAGGCTAAGCAATCAATAGCAATGTCCTTAGAGATTGTAAGGAGAGACTGTTTAAAAAAAAAATCTAAAAGTGCATGCAGCTGACAGTTAGCTCTTTTGCTCAGTTTGTGCAGGGAGGTGGAAGAACTTCCACCTCCATGGTTTGTGTGGTGTCATTGTACGCATAAATGCATGTCCTTTTTAAATGTATAGGACGGTCATCATTTTGAATGTATTATGGCGAGTAGAGACTCGATACTGGCCCTAAACGAATCATGCCAGGGTCACTGCTGGCACACCGTTCATTGGGGATTGTGCGCTGCTGATCCGTGATCGCCTCTGACAGCCAACATTCTGCAATATCTAGATTTGATCTCTCCAGTACCTTCTCTTGTTCTCTCAATTCAAATGTTCTGTTTCTTGGGATGAAATCGGAAACCACGCTGAAGTAAGACAGCATTGTGGCCTCTGTTCATATTCTTATTTTCAGTAAAACTGCAACAAAAACATTATGTTTGATGCTAATAGATCAAGGATCAGCATTTGAGTCGTCTGAAAGTAGACTACAGTATTTGTAACCTTGCAATCATTCGCTTTACAGGATTTGACCGGGCGCTACTTTCTCCAAAACATGGTCCGGAAAATACCATGCAGCGAGGACAAATGACTTGAGTCTGAATGAACCGTTCCATTAAAGTGAGCAAGATTCTTCTAATTAGCCAAACCGCACCAACCAATCAACAAAGCACGACAGCTTTTACATAAACCACGAAAGTCTTGTGGTCTATCGAAATCTAAAGCACAGTTCTATTCTAAGATTTGCACTCTCAAAGATACAGTATGATATTATATCCTTTCAATATGGTAGCATCACAAGGACAGATGATGAGGGGGGGGGGGGAGGCAACATTTTCCCTGTGACCATGACGTGAATAATGAGCTCATTGTTAATGTACAGTCGTGATGCCAATTTTGGAAAATATCGTGTGGTTACAAATGTTCGTCGGTGTCCTCTCATTTTCCCTTGATAATGTCCAAGCGGAATGTTTGGTTCCTATGTAACCATTGGGGGATTTCGTTGCCATTTTATCCCCCCCCCCCAACATTTTTAGCAGCCATGTCGCTAGAATTGACCACACCATAGGAGCAAATGCTAGCTTTCTAAGTTCAGTGGACGTGGATAAACCTGGTTGCAGACGACACGACAGATACGATAATCGATCGAGCGACGCGCATATGTTCACGCTAATCGGTAATCCTCGTCCTTTACAACGCGCCAGACATGCCAGACAAATCGCTCTTGCCGGAGAGTTCAGCGATTCTTTGCATATAGCCACCGGACGAGAGTCCAACACCGCGCAAGGAAACAGAAACCTAGATAAGATAGAAGACCGAGAGCCAACAGAGAATTCATTGATTCGACAAAGGCCAAACTCTAACCATTTACCAATTGGTCCGTATGATAAATGTATTTTTGCTCACAGCAAATTGATGCGACTAGATACACTCTATACAGTATTCTCATACAACTAATCGGGATTCCAAAAAAGTGGGCTGATCCAGGGACACTGGACTAGGACCAGGGAGGTGAGACAAAACTCCCTGCTAGGACCTACACCAGTATACATAGAGCAACAGGTCCCGTGCCTGCATGGTTTAAAGGAATTTTGAAATGTCTGATACCCCGTTTATACTATGCAAAAAGGGGGGATCTGAAGCCTCTTCCAAACAAAACGATCCTAATAAAAAAGGTGAAACCCACCTTTTATTAGGATTGTTTTGTTTTACTTTGTTTTTGGATATCTCAGCCATTTCAAAATGGATTTTTATCATATAAAGTTTAAATTCCTCTTTAATAAAGATGTAGGCCTATGCTCTTTAATATTTCATAAAGTGGTTTCTAAATCTCGCAAAAGTCAAAAGCTGAATCCTCACCCTCAACCAATATTATACTATTCCTTTAACTTTGTTCGGCCATATACAGACTGTGTAGGCATGGTAGAGGACCTACATGTAGGGGTAGATTCAAACTCGAATATGCATCGGAAGTAGTTGAAAATAACGCTGTGTGTTTGTTTTAGTTTTGTTCCCTTTTGTTTGTCATTTCTCACAGTCGTATCACGTCAGCTCGTGATATGTCACGACCTTATACGAGCTGTATTGGACATGAAAAAAAAATGAAGAGAGGCGAATTGTAAGTCCTGCCGAAAACAAACGAGCACATCATAATTCAGAATGGCTCGAGATGAAACATCACCAGATGACATAAAAGCATAATTATGTCGTATATGTTAAAGGCATAATTTACCATTTGCAGATAACACAAAAACCCAGCTTTATAGTGCTTCAAAATAGTTCTAAAATGCGAGTTAGGGATGAAAACAATCAATGTAAAAATTTGAATCAGTATAATTGATGTTAAGTATTGTTAGATATACAAAATGTGAACATTAGTTATAATAAAAATGTTTCCAGACTATACCGTCTACAGTTATGGTTTTATGAAAAATAATAGTGATATCTCCTTATATTTTAGACTTTATTGCAAAAATTGTAATTGGTAGGATATTTTGTGATGCAACTGACCTATACATATGCACCAAAAGTGATATCTTGAACATTTTTTAAATCGCTGCTCCCCAAGGTAAACAAGACCTTTAAGATTGTCGTGATCTAAACAAATTATCCCCTGCTATTGTCATGACAGACTTAAGTCCTCTCTCAGACGTCACCAAAGTCTCATAAAGGGCAGGCCTGCCATATTGGATTTGAAAAGCGATGTTACACACTGGATTAAACGGTATAAGCCCTACATCGTCCTTGGCTTAAGCACATTTTACATATCTCCCTTTTTCACTCGCACATTCACACAAATACTGACGAAGACAAAATTATCTTTTCCTCCGGTTATACACAAAAGCTGACTAAGGTACATTGGGTACATACAGTACTTTCGTAGTTATAAATACAATGCAGGACACCGACAATTTATCTATAGTATTTTGTACTTTGAGCTTTCATTTAAAAACACATTAGTGTTATTACTCCATCAATGACATCTAATAAGTCAACCAATAATCATTTTGACATTTGATGCGTTATTTAATACGATTTACTTTGATACGATGGATGATACCTAGAAATGTAATCATGTCATGATTATCGTGTAATTTCTTTAGGGTTTGTTCTTGCTTGTCTTAAATTAGTATTTCATTTTAAAAAAGAAAATGGGTTTAAAGATTTTTTTTTTGGTAGAAGAGAGACTTAAAAAACAATAATATACATGTACGAATCCTTCGCGGACGGCTATAATATAGATCCCCGTATGACAAAATGTTTGATCAGTCAGTTGTCAATATCTGACTCATAAAGGACTGAAATTTCTTTGTACTTCTCCAGCTACAGGTATACTGTCTAGTAGTCCAGATATCTGCACTTTTTCAGATGAAAATCGCTTTAGCATCAGAAGAGCACGTGTCCATCCGGGTGTCCATACAATGGTCAAACTGGCGACTGGTATTGCCAGAAAAACTAATCATATTTCCTTGAATTTCCGGTCGTTATTGTCAAGTGCTTCAGTGTCCTCCACAAGATGAGATTTTGCTATTCACTGTGCACGTTGACCCCATGGTCATGAGTGAAATAACGTGTCCTCTGCTCCCACGTGATGTTTATCAGCATCATTCCGGTTTCTACTATTCCGCATCCTTGCCCGCTCTTTATATCAGTCCAAATTATGGTTAAATTAACACTAAACAGATTAATGTGTTAGGTTTTTATCCTTGCAAATTACTGGCAACTATCTCTGAAAAACGAGGCCCTGTAAATTTTGCGCTTATTTACTGTAATACAATGTACGTGCTCGTGCAGGAATGGATCAGTTTTCACCCACAAATTATTCTTTCCTGTAGGTTTTGCGAGTGTTCAATAACATTCTACACAAGGCGAAATCGAAATCATTCCCGCGGTTGCACGGGAGCACAGTTATCATGTCTACGTTACACAATCCTGCAAAAATTGTGTTTTTTCTCTTTCATTTTTTAAATCAAAGACAAATGGATGATTCAGACGTTGACTGTTATAGTGCGTTCTTTTCGTAGGATCTATAATATCAATATTACTCAGAGAGACAGGTGCGCGATGGCTGAACCACGGAGGGTTGTATGAATGACGTACACAAATCTGAAGGTGACAAACAGTGATTCAATTTTCATCAACTGATGTGTGGTGTCAATTCCATACGTACAAACAAACTGCCAAGCAACACACAAAGACACACAAAGACACACACACACAAACAAAGACACACACACACACACACACACGAAAATATATTCTCTACGCTCACTATACAAGTTCCATGCGTCGGGATGACAGTCGAGATGAGATTGTGACAGTGTAGGGAAGGGTAGATAGCTCTACAAATCCTTTGAGTATCTTTCGGACGTGATCACATCTTAGAATTTGTCCACTTTATTTGTACTTTTTGGCAGAGTTGAATATTTTGCGGACGGCATTCTTTTTCTACATATTAACAGGAGATAAATCTGAAAGGAGGTAAATCTGGGAGTGACGCTAAAAGGCATTTTTTCGTTTATGATACCTGGTTTGTTGATGTGGCCTTTTTGAGGCTGGTGTTTTGTTTCTGTTTTTTTCTGGGCGAAAACAAAAATTATGGGATCATCATCCCTGAGCATGGGCTGGTTTAGGCGAACAAGAGTTTTTGAAATTCCACCACCTTATTAGATCTTGAAGCGGAGCTGTACATTGTCTGCGTCTAGAACGATATTCAGAGACGAGCCCTGAGCGACTTTTGTCCTAAGCTGCGTTTGACGTATATTCACTTCCTTGCTCTGAGCGTTTACGTCTGTGACAAAGCACAGAGTGCATCACACCAATTTATTATTACGGTATAAAGAGATAAAAGCACATTCAGTGTTTTGGGGAACTACTGGACCGATGAATGGTATTATAACAATTAATCTTTAAAGAGCTATTCACAAGTACTGAATGGTGTTTTCTCTCATCATTGAGTGAGGGTAAGTATAGATGGTGACTGGCGTAAAAGCTCGTGAAGTAAGGGTGGAAAGAGCTATTTTGAGTAGGTGCTTAAGTCATTCAATAGGCCCGTCCCTCAACAATAGGAATAAAACTCATTGACACAAAAAGTGTTGCCTCTTATATTCGCCGGATTGCTATTGCAATCGACCTGGAACCGAGACTTTTATAGAGTCGAAATTTTCGTTTCGTACGAACAATATCTTTGGTTCATACACACAGTCCTCCGATAAGTGTTTTCAAGCCTGGGCACCATGTCAAGAGAAGTTGTGGCACGATTTCTTTCTTTTTTTCTAAGCTATACATCAAAATAGCAGGACATTTTCTCTCAGTGAAAGTATATCAGGTACATTCAAACAACTATGATTTACATTACAAGATACATTCAAGAGAGCATACCCCCGCCCCCCCCCCCCCCCCGCTCGAAAAAAAAAACCAACAACAACAAACTGCGACGTTATTTCCTTGGTCATCTCGCACTATCAGTATGTATTTCTGTTTAGTCTGATTCTCTGTAACATTCTTCACTCGCAATTTATCGTAATTTAGTTATCAACATATCACCCACCACGGTATGATTTCTCGTTATTCACCGTAAAGACTGAGGCCAACGATTGTGTAGCCAATCATTCACGTCTCAGACGGAGCAAAGAATTCAGGGTGGCGCGTTCTAGATCTACAAACATTCATGATACAAAGGCAGGGATCAAACAGCGCAATATTTATCTCAAACAAGGTTAAGTAAACCGCTGGCCAACGACCCGAGTTTAGTCGCTCAACTGTGACTATCGTTAAGACTCGTCTAATTCAGCGAATCATTGTTAATGTTTGCGACTCTCTGAGTGGAACAAGACAGATCAATCTTTTGACAGATTATATGTCTCTTGAGAAAGAAGGAGGGGGAGGGGAGAGAGAGAGAGAACACATACTCTAAAGAATCATAGAAGTTATTTGAAAAGTGGAATTCGAAACACAAAATAACGCCATCTCTCATCTAGCTGCAAACGCGTACCGTCTATAAAACCAGATAATATTGTTGATCGCACCAGTTCCCTTCCAATAGAGAAAAAAAAACCACCTGAAATTATTGTTCATCTACTCGGTGGGAGCACAATATTCGTGCTTATTAATTTCAATGACTCACATTAATCATACAACAGAAAGATCATAGCAATGACAGATATATACAAAGTCAGAAGCAAAGTTTGGCCTAAGGTTAAACAAAAGCAACTATACTCCTGATCCTTCCAGGTTCGCAAAGCACGTATTATATATTCAATGACGGAGCAACTGGCTGTCAGAATATTGATTTCGACGTTATGATGTTATTATTAGCGTGTGATGCGTGGTTCGTGGCTGTCAAGCAGCCGAGAAGGGGCGCTGCGCCAGCTGCAATGGCTGGTATAAAAGAGTTGCCACAGACACGCACACGCATGCACCTGCACGCACGAACAGATACTATCGTCGTGGAGTTGACGAAAACGAATTCCAGGCCAATTACATTACATTTAAATACCATTACCAGCTGCTTACTCTGCATTCGATGTCAGATCCACCAAAATACCATTCCTGACCATGATTGACAGTCTTATGTATATACATGTTACGGTGGATAATATGACCTGTACCGTTTATTCCGGTTCATAAAAACTAACACCATTGTGACGTCACACATCAATTTGCATGCGACACTCTATCAATTAGAGCTTAAAACATTGGCGTTTGACTGATTGATGAAGCACATTAATCAAATGACTTCAGAACATTAAAAGTGGCATTATTTCGAATTGAGAATTATTGAGAATTGAGTCCCAATGAACTAGGTTTTGCTATTATATATTATTTCATAACCACTCTTCGAGTTTACATTATAGGGTCACAATTGAGCACATTTTACTTTAACTCAACTTTAACTTGTTTAGTCAAAGCACGAGCATGACAAAGCAAGAAAGTCTCTCCGTTGCAACCTGCTGCGAACACGTCACAATGCGGAATGAAACCAACGGGTTAATGAACTGTCGGGTGCAGGTGGTGCAGATGTTCAAACTCGGATGTCAGCAGTGAAATTATATCTCTCTTCATTTCATAAACCATTCTGACATGTAACATTAAAAGAAAAAAAAACGTGATAAAGAAGTTACAGCCAAGCCACTCCCTTCTCATGACATATTGGAGGTTGACCCGAAGGTTCCGTCACAATTATTACGACATGAGTTATCACGTGACCTGCGTTTCCTCCGCGCCAAGGCCCTTGCAGAGTGGACCGAGTTATCTTGTCGTCTGCGCTATTTATCGCGGCGTGCGCCGTAACTGTTATCGATGTACGTCCGTTTTTTAGCGTGACGTTTGGGTGATAGACCGAGGAGATAAGGGAAGTACAGACGAGACAGAAATTAAAATGGCTATCAAAATTTACTGCTAGCCAAACATTGGTACATGTATCAAGAAGAAATGAAAAGAAAAAAAAGGAGAGAGAAAGAGATGGGGAGGGGAGGGTGAGCAAATTCGCAACAGTGTTGACCATGGTACGGTATCTCCAGAGAGTGTGGAAAGAGTGGATCGATATTACACTGATGTCGAACACTAGTCTTGTAAACTGATGAAAATGTGGCAAATTGGAAAGAAACTTGGAAGAAACCATTCAGGATACTTTGTGATGAATTGAAACCCGATTTTTTTAACACGATACTGAGCGACAAAAAGGAAATAAGTTTTTTTAATCCATTTCTCCCTACATATTATGCGTCAATTACGATCTGTATGATCATAATTTCAGTATTTATGTTAGTATCTTGTTATGGGTGGTAGAATGTGTAATCCGTGCAGCTACAAGTAGTTAAGGGTTGTTGGATGTCTTTTTTTTCAGATAGATTGTCTAGTACCATTTATAGAGAAAAATCAATGATTAAGACTGCAAATAACGTTGAAAAATAAGGAGGAGATGACGAATGAGTTACGATGGTGGTAGGATGAGGATGATGATGGTGATGATGATGAGGAAGAGGAGGAGAAGGAGGAGGAGGAGGAGGTGGAATTAGAATTAGAACTAGAAGAGATGGGGGAGAAGACCATGGGACTAAGGAGCGATTAAGGGAAGCGGGAGTTAAAGGGAAGGAGGGTGATAAGTGAAAAGTGCCTCTTTTTTCCAGGACTGAGACTGGTTATGACACTGTTTGGTTTCTACATCATAATGAAGCTGTCTAGCTCTGAAGACAAAACGAGCTCAGCAATGATAATATTATCAACCCCATGCAGAGTAACTGTCCATTAGATAGTGAAAGAAAATTTGGAGGGGAAAAAAAGGAGAAAGATATGCAATGTTTATGGGGATCAGTAGGCACTCCCTAACAAGTACAGTAGGCCTACATCCCCCTGACTGTATATAGGTGTAATGTTTCACGTTCGACGAGGTGGGAATACATTATTGAAAGCAGTGATTATGTGTTCCACTATCCCATGGGCTGCTCACCAAACTACTGCTCAGTCCCCCGAGTGTCATCAAATTCCGCGAGGTCGCATCGGGATCAGGTCGTCAGTGATTATCTGACATCGCCTGAAATGTGCGCCACTATTAACCGTGACCTTCTCACCTCCATATTTTGTCGTCTGCTTCGTGAAAGGCAGCTCCCCCAAAAAATGAAAGGACTGGCGAATTCGCCTCCACATGACCCCGCATTTAAAAAGTCCTACTTGACGATGGTTTGGATTGATAGTAAGCGTATTTATAATAGCGAGTATATTCTGACCGCAAAAATCAAAAACATCAAAAAGAGAGAAAGAAATGTGCGCAAGGGGACAGGAGAAGAATGTGTGATTTATTTTTTTCCTGCAATGTGGGAAAAGGGAGACGGAAGAATGCAAAGAAAGAAATTAAAAAAAAAAACGAAACTCTTTGTTAACATAGCAACTGCCAAATCGTATTGGGATGATGTGGCTCATTTGTAATAATACGACACTTCCTATTATCTCGCATTCATAAAATTTTCGTTTGTACCCATGCCTATATCTCACTCACCTTTGCCGAGCACGCACGCACACACACACACACACACACACACACACACACACACACACAAATGTATGCATTTATGATAACAATAAGGTATACCTTAAAGGACAAGTTCACCTTCATAAACATAACGATTGAGAGAATGCAACAATATTAGTAGAACACATCAGTGAAAGTTTGAGGAAAATTGGACAATCGATGCAAAAGTTATGAATTTTTGAAATTTTTGTTTTGGAACCGCTGGATGAGGAGACTACTACAGCTTGTGAGTCATATGCGTACAACAGTATAAAGAAAATATAAAGAAAATTCAACATATTTTCACTTTTTTCGCATAATAAAAGAGCACTTGACTTGCCTCTTTCTAAATGCAGGGGGAATAATATTACCCATAACATTTGTCGGTAACGAGTCGGGGGAATGTGTACTTTTTTCATAAGATGAAATTTTGTGAAATTCTCTTTATATTTTCCTTATATTGTTGTACGCATGTGACATCTAAGTTTTTCACACACTGCAGTAGTCTTTTCATCCAGCGGTTACTGCACAAAAACTTCAAAAATTCATAACTTTTGAACGGATTGTCTGATTTTCCTCAAACTTTCACTGATGTGTTCTACTAATATTGTTACATTCTCTCAATCCTTATGTTTATGAAGGTGAACTTGTCCTTTAAGGAGCAGAGGATTGTTTCCCCAAGGCACCGGTTGTCCGTGGTATATTGCGGACTAATAATATGATCGGGGAGGTGGGCCCACCTCCCTGATATGATCAATGACACACACCTATACTGTGTAATACCAGGGAGGTGGGATCGCCAAGGAGGTATGTGTGGTACATGTACCTCCTTGGTAGTACGGGAGGTGTTCGTTAATCCGAAGATTCGTTCATCCGAAAATGAAACAAGATTCGTTATTCTGAAGGTTCGTTACTAGGAAACACAAAAATTCCCGACACCTTGATGTTCGCTATTCCGAAAATGAAATACTGTATACGGTTCGATAATCCGAACGTTTGTGGCATTATTCCGACGGTTCGTCACTCCAAAGGTTCGGCAATCCGAAAATGAAATAACGTTCGTTAATCCGAAAAAAAGTGCGTACTAACAAACGAACCATCGGAATTACGAACCGACTATTTTTCTTTTTCAGATTAACGAACCTTCGGAATAACGAACCTTCAGAATGACGAACTGTATAATAAAACCATGCAGTAGGCCTACTATGTAGAGGTGATGCCATAATGTATGAGTAGATAAATAGGCCTAATACTTTTAAAAAAACATTGTGAGGTATTGTATCACTTTTCATACCTCTCTCTCTCTCTCTCTCTCTCTCTCGCTGACCTCTCTTTCAGCTGCTTTTCCCCTTTATATTTCCCCTCTATCTGTCGCCAATTGATGACAATTCAAAACACTGTATAGGTCGTCTGAATATCTCATTAGACCTACTCGTCTGAAGTCACATCAGCACCAGTTTCGGATTACTTTACATTGGCACTTTCATCATTAAAGGGGACCTCCGGATGATTTTCAGACTTTTACATTAAAAAAAAAACAAAACTATAGATTAGCTAAAATGAGTACGGAGTTTCAGAATTTATAGGGATCGGGATGAGGAATAAGAATGTCTTCAACATTTATAACAAATTGCAATGAACAAGGATGATGACATGTCAGCCTCGCCATAAGAATGCATGAGTTTGGGCTCAAGAAAGCAGAACAAAAGAAAAAGGCATGCATACATTCTTCACAGGTGAACTTGTTGAGCAGGTGGTAATGCAATGGAAGTTTAATACACTGCTACATTTCTGAAATATGTGAGGCTCTGATGTCATCAACACTTCATGTCCAGTGTAATTTGTTTAAGATTTTCAGTTTATTGGTTTCTCTGCTCAAGGACAACAATGAATTCCACAAATTTATACACGGAGCTGTCGATTTATATACTACATGATGTGACATTATGAAAATCGTCCGGAATGCCCCTTTAATTTTTTACTTGTGATGCAACATTGTATAAGGATATCGAAAGTGAGCACAATAATCATTCATAGCATTTTTAATGTCAAATGTAGGACAACAGTGCTAGCTTATTTCTTTCCCCATTCGCATTCACTACTATTGTTTTTACGTAAAGCTGGCATAGAGCAAATATCTATATGAATGTCATCATTTCTGGCGCTACGAGTACAGCGGGAAACATTAGTTTATTCATAACATCACGAATATAATAAGAAAACAGAGTCACCTTTTCTGATACGCCTCGGCTCATTGAAGCCACGAGTAATCTTGTTTTCATTCATTATTCCCAGTATCCCGTTCCACAAAATAACAATCTCTACACGGCAACCTAATTCCCCCTCAGCACAATCTTATTCTTTAGCCTTTGTTCAAGTGTTTGCAAACTCTTTTGTTGTTGGGGAGTAAAATTGCCCCGCGCGAGATACAGCTTAGATATTTAAGTTGCTATGTCATTAAGGTCAAAAAGTCAGATCATTGATAACTCTCGATTAAAAAAAAGGGGCCGAAGCTTTGAATTTCTTGGATTATATACGACAAGTCTAAAATACGTCTTTTCACAACCAACAAAGATTATTTGGGTCATTCGGCAAATTGTTTGAAAACTATCAGTCTTCTCAAAAGTTTACAGGAACAGCAAAAAGGATTAAAGAAGTTATCCGACACTACATTTACGGTCTCAGCTTGAACAAAATATCAAAACACGGTAATGCTATAGGGTATATAGTGGCTGAAAAGCATATTCACTTCTGGCTGGCGCCTGCATGAGAAAACGACAGTGCAACTCCAAACTGTATGAGTTAAAGGTATGTTTACCATTGGGAGCAGTGATTTCAAAAACTGTTCGAGTTATCACATTTGATGCATATGTGTAGGTGAGTTGTATCACAAACATCCTATACAATATAAAAGAATTACAATATAGCCTAAAATATAAGATAATATTTTATTACTAAACCATAACTGTATATGATTTCATAGTATAGAAACAGTTTTATTACAACTAATTGTTCACATTTAGCATAATTACCTGCATTTAACATTGATTATATGATTAAAATTTTACAGTGGTTGTTTCTATCCCTAACTCACATTTTAGAAATCTAAATCATCTATGGTAAATCGTGCCTTTAAAGTGGACTTACGTATAATTAGAACAACTCTCCTGTTCATAATGTAACCCCCCCCCCAGTCCAAGACAAGTCAAAGTTGAACATTTTTGAATTTCAGCATATGGGTGAAAGTATACATACAACAGTATTAAATCATGAAGAAGCTGACACTATATAGTCTTGGAACCTGCCAATATCAGAGGACAGAAACGTCGGACCTGACCTGGATTCATGTCAGGTGATGTGACTTCGAAACCTGCCAAAAACATGTCTTCCATCACATTCCTGGAAATAGATCCCACGTACAAAGACATCCTGCCCTCAGCGAGG